>NC_063339.1:76854073-76897582 GCF_021869965.1 Rhincodon typus | reverse complement strand
CCTCTGATGCTGCTTGGCCTGCTGTGTTCATCCAGCTCTACACCTTGTTATCTTTTATACACACAGATATAGTCAGGCATAGACAGACAGACGCACACACACAAGCAGAACTAGGAACATTGAGACACATATAGACACATACACAGACAGACACACTTAGGGAGACACACATACACAGAGGCAGAAACACACATGAATAGACACATACACACGCATGCACTTGCGAAACATACATATACAGACACACACACAGAAACATATTTAGAAACACACACTGACGCACACACACGCACATATAGACTCTGTGTGCAGTAACTGACACTGCCCTGAGTTTAACCATCTTTAATACAATTTGTATCGATCAGCTACTTCCCAGCTTTTACTGATGAGAGGTTGATGAAAAAGTGGAACAATCACATGATGTGCTTCAGCCCATAGTCAGGGAAGAGGTGAATCTGTTTGATAAACTCATGAACATTTCTACAATAAAAAAAATGGTAATTATTACAACAAATCCAGATAATCACTTATGTTCATCTGTAAATGGATTGATGTTCATTTTCAAACTCATTAAAAGTAAACTTTCTGACTTGCGATCTCTAAGGAATTAACCTCGAGAGGTACAGGTGACCCTTTAAGACAGAGGTAATGAGAATTGTTTTGTCCCAGAGGGGCGTAAGTCTCCAGAAAGTAGTGGAGGCAGCACCATTGCATTTATTCAAGGCAGAGTTAGATGGATTTTTGATGGACAGGAGGGTGAAGTGTTACATGGACAGATAGGAACGTGAGGTTGAGACCCTAATGCGGTGTGTGATACAGGAGCCTCTCAGTGTTGGGGGAGGTGAGTGATTAAAACTTTGTCAGATGGAATACAATGTGGAAAATTTTGGCAGCTAGAGGAGGAAAACAGCATTTTATTGAAATGGAGAGAATTTGAGGACCTGAGTTACAGAGGGATTTGGGTGTCTTGGTACATGCATCACACAAAGTTAGTCCTCAGGGACAGCAGGTGATGTGCAAGATCAGATCATTTGAATGGTGCTGTATTTTACAAGGGGAATGGAATAGAAAAGTTGTGATGTTTTGCTGCAGTTTTTCGGGGCGTTGTTGGGAGCGCTTGTAGAATTCTGTGAACATTTTTGGTCTTCCTTATTTAAGGGAGGACAGAAATGTGTTGGATGCAGTTCAGATGAGTTCACTGGACTAGTTTCTCAGATGTGATGGAGGAATTATTTAATGAGCAACAATTCGAAGAATGAGAGGTGATCTTATTGGTACATATAAAATCCTGAGGGGACTCAACAGCGTCAATGCTGAAAGAACGTTTCCCTTGTGGGAGAGACTAGAATGAGTGGGTATAGTTTAAAGACACTGCTTTTTTTCCAGTGATGGAGATGTGGAGGATGTTTTTCTGACAGAGGGTCATGAGTATTTGCAAATCTGTTCCCCGAAAAGCAGGACAGGCAGAGACATTGAACATTTTTCATGTGAAGGCCTATAGATTCTTGCCTCCAGAGAGTCCAATGTTACCAGGAACGTGAGGTAGAGGTCACAGTTATACCAGCAAGCAGCTTAGTGAATGATGGTGAAGACTCACAGAGCCGAATAGCCGATTTATGTACAGGTGGCATGTCTGTATGTCTCACACTGTCTTGCAAACACACATCTATGAACACTCATACTCACTCACAAACACACACACTCTCACTGACCAACAAACCCAGGTCACACAAACACATACACTGTCAACCAAACACTCTTTGTCTCTCACACTCATACTCACTCTCACTCCATCACACACACGCTCACTGTTACATACCTATGCTCAATCTTACACATTCACACTGACTCACATACACTCTTTTACTGTCTTGCACACTCGTGCTCACTCTTTGACACTAACATAGACTCTTACACACTCACACACATTCACACACTGACATGGCTGTCAAGAGTAAGGATGTCTTGCTGTAACTGATTTAATGAGATGGCATCAAGGAATCCCATGGATGACATTCATCCTCAGACCAACTGTAAACAGCTTCTGCAAAGAAAACTCACATTTTCAAAATGTAGGAATTTAGAATGGAAACAGCTAATGATGTTCTTCCCCAATACAATCACTGTACTTTTTAGGATGAGACTTTCAGCAGGACATTAAACTGACAGTAACATCGAAGCTAGGAGCAGGAATAGGCCATTCAGCTCTCTAGCCTGCGTCCCATTCAGTATGACCATGGTTGATCTTCCATCTCAATGCTATATTCCCACTTTCTCTCCACACCCCGTGATGTTTTTAATATCTAAAAGCATCATCAATCTCTTTCCTGAATATATTCAATGCCTTGACCTCCACAACCTTCTGTGGGAGAGGAGTCAGAGGTCGATCACCCTCAGAGTGAAGAAAGTTCTCTTCACCTCATTGCGAACTGGCCCAGCTCATATCCTGAGATTGTGACCTTTGGCTTGAGACTCCCTAAGCCGGGAAACATCATCCCTGTATCTAATCAGTCCGGCCTTGAATTGGATACGTTTCAATCAGATCTCCCTCTCATTCTTCTGAATACAGGCCCATGCGAACCAACCTCTCCCCATGAGATAGTCCTGCCATCACCCAAGTGAACCTTCGCTGCACATCACTCTATGACAAGGATATCCTCTCTGAGGTAGGGAAACCCAAACTGCATTCAAACCTCCATGCCTGGTGTCACCAAGGCCCCTGTATCACTGCAGTAAGACATCCCTACTCCTGAACTCCAATCCTCTCTCAGTGAAGACCAATGCGGCATTTAACTTGTGAATTGCTTACCGTGGCTGCCCTGTTTCCCTGGACTGGTTTACAAGGACATCCAGACTGATGGGATGTAACCAGATTAGGGAGATCTTGGAAGGCTGGTAAAATGGGCAATACATGGCAGCTCACTGAACCGCTAAGAAAGGTGCAGTGATATATTTCAGATGAAAGTCTGAAGAGGGACAGTATAAACTGAATGTTATCAATGTTAAACGGGGCGCATGGCCAAAGGGACCTGGTCTTTCATCTTGTTGTTGAATCTTTAAGAGTCAGAGTGTGTCTCAGAATTTATCAGTTATAACTACATTTAACAGCCTGAAAAATTGCAGATAACTGCATTGTATTTGAATCCGGATATTGTGTCATCATTCAGTGAGCTATTCATTTCAGTGACCCCTCGCAGTTCTCCCTGTCTGTCATTTTCTGTCTCCCTCTGTCTTTCTTTTTCTCTCTCTCTGCTTAACTCTGTGCTCCTATCTCTGTGTCCCACCATCCCCATCGCTGACAGTTCTCTGACAGTACATTATGACATTGCAATATTAAATCAAACTGCACAATGTCGAGCTGGAGGAACACAGCAGGCCAGGCAGCATCAGAGGAGCAGGAAAGCTGACGTTTCAGGTCGGAACCCTTCTTCAGAAATGGGGGAAGGAGAAGGGAGCTCTGAAATAAATAGAGAGAGGAGGGGTGGGGCTGGGGAAGGTAGGTGGGATGGTGATAGGTGAGTGCAGGTAGGCAGTGGTGGGGATTGGTCAGTGAGGTGGGAGGAGTGGATAGGTGGAAGAGAAGATGGACAGGTCAGGGAGGTGGGGATGAGAGGGAGGGTTGGTCATGGGTTGAGGATGGGGGTGGGGAGATTTTAAAACTAGTGAAGTCCACATTGAGACCATTGGGTTGTAGGCTCTCAAGGTGGAATATGAGGTGCTGCTCCTCCAGTTTCCGGGTGGATAACACACAGTGTTATCTCTGACTCCAGCACTGGTAGTTCTTACTATCTCTCTTAAGTCAGACAACGTACTGTTTGCTGTGCCCTGAAGGATAGAGGATTGGCTGGTGGACAGTAAACAGGTCCTTCCTATCTTGGTGAGCTGGTACTAGTGGGGGTGCCAGAAGGGTTCCTGTTAAAGCCACAGCCATTTACAATCGCTATCAATTACTTAGGTGAAGGGAACATATTGAATGTCTCCAGGTTCACTGACAAGACCATGTTGGGTTGGAGAAATGATGATGCGGATGACCAAAGAGGCTGTAAACAGATATGGACAGTTTCACTGAGTGGGCAAGTAATTGACAGATGGAATATAATGAGAAATATCTGTTTGTGGCAGAGATTTCCTAACTAACTCAGTGAATATTACACTCCCCACTCCCTGCCCAGTCCACTCTTCCAGACCCAGTGACATTGTGCCCCTGTGTGGGGGGCAGTTTTCTGACTCGATACAATAACATTGCAACATGAAGGTACTGAGTGTGATAGAATTTGCTACATACCACCATATCATATATTTTACTGACTATATCATGTGAATTATGTTTAAAATATTGGCAGATGGAAGATAAAAAAAAGTCTGGTGACATGTGATTCAAGTTTGTAGGGAAGAAATACAAGAAACAGAATGTTTCTGTTTAAAATGGTGAGAAATTATGAAACATTATAGCCCGGGGGCATTGCTGGTATCAGAAAGTTAACATGTTGGTAGATTCAACAACTCGATGACAAATGATACAATGCTAGTTATTGCCAGGAGATTGTATTAGTAGTGTTTTATAGTAATATTAGTAATTGCTGTGCATCATTGTATGTCAGATATTCTCTTTCACTGATGGTATTAATGTCTCTTTGGAGTTCCTCCTTGACACACATAGACAGACAGAGACAAACACCCACGCTCCGTCTCTCTCTCTCTCTCACACACACAAACACACACACACACACACACACACTCTCAGATGCACAATCAATCCCTCACAAATATTTACAAATAACACACATGATTCTATGAATCCATGAGGCTTGTTTAATTGCAGAACGTTTTTTTTTATTTTTAGACAGCACAAAATTTGATGTCACAGTACATCAGTGTGGCATCCGATAAATTCCTGCTTTCAGGATAAAACATGACTAACTCCAGGTTAAAACTCTGTGACAGATCCTGAACAAGGCCTCACACCTACCAGTGGCTGATCTGACATGTCACCTTTTGTATATTCCTATTGCTTTGACTGTTTGAAGTTTGGAAAGATAGACAGATAGTGCTGAAAGTTTTAACATCTCAGGGCAGTCCCTTCAAACAGATTCTGGAATTTGCATCTTAATCAATTGAAACTTGCATATCCCTGTTAACAGAGTTCCCCATATTCCTGCTTCTATCAGGAAACTAACATTTCTACAATGCAGGAAAGTCTGAATGGAAACAGCTTTTGACACATTTTCCCCTGTCCTGTACAGACAGAATTCCAGATCCAATCTGAAGTTTTCTCTGCTCATGCACTCAGTTTAAATTTGCACGATTTAGTTTATATTGTCCCTTCTCAGTCTAACATTTAGAAAGCATTGGTTCACATCTCACTGTATTTCATCTGTGGGAGGCCAAGAGATGATAATGCATAAAGTGTGAGGTGTGTTTTAATCTGCAAAGTCAGTTCCAATGATTCTGAAAGTGTTAATCAGTCAGCCATTTTAGGTTTGTTCACGACAGCTATTTCTTGTTAGTTCAGCAATGACATTGACTTTTTAAATAGGGAAAGGCAAGGAAGATTGCGGAGATGAGAATGTGTGTCCATTTGAGTGCAGTGTCGACTCACCAGAATGATAGCTGGAAAACAAGGGTTCAGTGGTGAGGGAATGAAATGACACAAACCCAGGGTTGTCCCTGGTATTTACACGGATCTTTACACGGATGATTGAAATTTTTAAGAGAATGATAGAAAGTGCTGCATTAGATAAAGAGGAAGATTTCTTTCTGGTTCTGCAGTCTAGGACTAGGATCATCGTCTAAAAATCTAACAATACTCTGACAGCCTTTTGAAATTTCCAGGCCATGTTTAGCATTGGCGTAGGTATTGAACAAATCACCCCCAACTCTGTCCCCATCAAACACTCCCAGGACAAGAACAGCACAGGGTTAGAGTAAAGTCCTTGAGAATGTGGTAGTGAGCTGTCTTATTGAACCCATTATGCTCCATAATACTGACATAATTTCAGAGTCTGATTATTTTTGGAGAAACAGAATGTAGCAGAAATTAAGCAGCAGCTTTCTTTGTTACTGAACCTGGATTAACATTCAACCATTTAGTTTATACTGAGTTAAACACTGGAATCTCTTTGATGGTCTCAGCGAGTTTATATACAGCATAACACATAGCAGGGAGTGAGTCACACAGTAATCTAATTGAGATGATCCGGGGATATGTACAAAATAACACACAACGTAGATTAAGTCACAAACTAGAATTTAATCGAGGGGTTTGGGGTGATTTATTTGCACAGAGTAATGGATACCCGGGAGTGAGTTACAGATTGGAATCTAATCGCAGGACTCGAGGTAGTTTATGTTAAGAACAATACCTCAGGGACATTCGGATATTATTTATATTTCAAATAGCTGATGCCTGAGAGTGAATTACAGGCTGAAATGTGATCCAGACGTTTTGGGGGATTTGAGTGTGTGTTGTGTGTGTGAGACAGCTAAATGCCTCAGATGTGGAATTTCCTCCTCTCCCAGGAGCAGCAGCAGACCGTACCAATCTGTTACAACAAGGTGCAGGGCTGGATGAACACAGCAGGCCAAGCAGCATCATAGGAGCAGAGAGGCTGACGTTTCGGGCCTAGACCCTTCATCAGAAAAGGGGGAGGGGAAGGGGGTTTTGAAATAAATAGGGAGAGAGTGGGAGGCGGATAGAAGAGGGATAGAGGAGAGGACGAGAGAGTTGCAGTGGGAGAGAGATCCCTTCAGGTTTGTCCGGAGGGAGGAGGGTAACTTCTTCAGGTTAGGCATCCTTAGAAGAGGCTTTGCAGTGGGGTTAAAATTAAATCAGAGATAGTAGGAACTGCAGATGCTGGAGAATCCGAGACAACAAGGTGCAGGGCTGGACGAACACAGCAGGCCAAGCAGCATCATAGGAGCAGAGAGTCCCAGGTTGCCCCATCCTTTCCCAGGTTGCCCTGTCTCGGCCATCTGTCGGAAGAAGGGAAGGGAAGGGTCCTTCCCCACTCCGCCAGTGGTGTTGTCATGATCTTCTCTCCCATTCCTCCGCTCCCATTCTACCTCTGCTCCTGCACCCATCTCCCTCCTAGGGTCATGTTCTACCAGGGGCTCACTGCAACATCGGCTCCACTCCCCGTCCCCCACCCCAATCTCACCAGCACCATGAAGTTTGCCCACTCACTCACTTGGGAAACATTCCTCTTTATACCGACAGTAACAGCGCTGCCGCTCACTTTCACCCTCTGCTCTAACATTCCAGTGGGACAACAGTCCAGAAGAGGGCAGAAGAAGTCAAGATGGGCGGTGTGCTGCTGACCTCACGCCTTATGTACCTCGGACCGGCCTGAGCAGGACCTGGACTGGTATCGGGAACTACCCTGGACTGACTGAACCAGGAAGCCCTGAACAAAGGCTGCCCCTCCTCCCCTCCCACATTGATGTGACTGAGACCCTGCTGTTCACGCTGAAAAGACTCCTGGCTCTCAGCCTGGGTGAAGTGGCAAGGCAGGACAGGAGGCAATTCGCGCCGAGAAACTAGAAAGTGTAAAGGTGGCAGAAAGTACTGGACGGACTGTAGATGTAGGTGGGAAAATATTGGTAAGTAGGATCGAAATAAAAGTAGCTAAATAAAGAAGATGGATGTTCCGTGTGCCAAGTAGACGACAGTTCCATTTGCAGAACTTGAAAGAGCGATTCAGTGAGCTGTTGTAAAATTCTTTATGAATAAATAAAATGCTAAAGAACAGTTAAAATTGAATAGAAAGTGCAACTCTCCTTTAAAGTGTTTCAATCATTTCAGTAATTTACCAATTACAGTGAATGGACATTTGACTGCATTCTTCAGCTGCTCTCTGAATTTAGTCTGGGTCACTGCATAAATACAGGTGTTGGTGCAAGTACTCAAAAGCTGCAGCATGTCGCCAGATTGTTCAGTGATATACTCAGGATCATGGGGGCCTGTGTAACCAGAAATATTCGCAATTCGCCAGTAAAGGAAATACACAATATTTGTTATCCATAAGAGAATAAAAGTGCCTGATATGGTGAAGAGTAAAATTATGGATTTCCTGCGGCTCTCCATTTCTGGGTCAGCGTGATTCTCACTCTTGCTGTGATCCAGTAGCTTCCTGCGGACTCTGCTGGCCACTAAAATGTGTCTAACAGTCAGAGCATTGAGCAGTAAGATCAGAATGAATGGGAGGAAAGGAGTTAAAATAATACTCAGGGCATGAAAGGTGATCCACGCGGTTTCAGTGAAAAATCTTACTGACTCAATGCCCGCCCCAGGGCACATTGTCAATTACATATTCAGGTTCATATATAAAGTACCAAGGAATGTTTTTCAAGCTGAACACCACACTCACTGCTGTAATAACCACAGTTGCAGTTTTCTCTGTGCAATATCTTGTTTTCAGTTTCTGGCAGGAAATTTCAACAATTCGATCGAAGGTGAAACTGACGGTGATCCAGACGGAAACATCCGTGGCTGCAGAAAGCAGGACATGTGAAAGGGAAACTGCAGGAGTGGTGTCCAGGTAAGTACCTGGGAAATTAAAAGGGATCATTGAAAGCAGTAATACGTCAGTGAAAATGACCATTACATCTACAACTGCCATGGCCACCAGATAGTGGGTGATACATCTGAAGAGTCCACACCCCTGCCACGTGCCAGGATCAGAATGACCACTATGTTAACTGAAACAAATGCAAACACATCAGTCGGATTATATGTAGGCATCTCAGAGACCAAAGCATTTATAGACAGACATCCCAGAAAACAATATAAGAATTCAGATATAGTAAATAATTCAGCCACTTGAGCTGTCCCCATATTTTGCCAATCATAGATAATCTACATTTGCCTGTACTCATTCTCTAACATGCAATATCCTTGCTGTATATAAAAAGCCCCTCAATGCCAGTTTTGATAATTTAAACATTTAAGCTGTTCTGGATTGTCACACTGATGAAAATAGGTTCACTCTTCCTACCCCATCACACCTTCTAATTGCTTAATCACATACAGTCAATCACCCCTTATTCATGCATATCCCAGGAATATATTTCCTTACAATGTAACCCTATCAGCCCAAGTACCATTCTGCTGCATACTTTACAAGGCTGGTTTGGGCCATCATGGAGTAGGGGTTGGGCGGATTAGATCATGTGGGAACCATTTCTGCTAGCAGCGTAGGGGGAAATGTTGGATCAGGGCATGTGGAGGTGTTAGGTCAACCAACAGGGAAAGTGTGTTCAGTTCTGGTGGCAGAGAGAGGGGTGTTAAGCTCAGTGGTAGGATCGCTGAGTAGAGGGAATTGCCGAGTGTCATATCTGTAGAGAAATAGTTAACTACATGTGAGGTGAGCATGGGGTTAGTTGAATAGCTATTCAGGAGTTAGACTGGGTAATTATTGGTCTAACATTTTCTAAATAACAGTTTACTTAACTTCAGCAGAACCTTCCAAATTCCCTGATCTAAGTGGAGACCAGCAGAATGGGGAATTGATCAGGAGAACTTCCCAGACAATTCCTTCAGAGTGGGCTACGATGGAGATTCCATAGGGTTACCCAGTGCAACTCCTATCCATTCTGGAATAACAAATGCTTGAGCATCGGAAAATCCAGGCCAATGATTCCAGGGAACAAGGATAGATAGCGATCCCAGAGAGCAAAAGGATTCCAGACAGGAATCCAAGGGAACAAGGAAATCCCTGATAAGGAAAGGAACACACAAGAAAAACAACACACAAATTGCTTTGTGATGGAATACAACAAGAAGATCCCGCTCAGACAGTGAATGTTGTGGTGGAGTATATAAACCGAACAAACTAAATGGAGGCTGCAGATTAGTGAGAAGAGGATGGTAAGGGTATGATCTGGGCTGTTCAGACCTGATAGCTCAAACTGATCATGGAGGCCCAGGCAATGAGTAAGCAAATTAGAGGGAACACTGGCCAGAAAGCCAAGAATCAGATCCCACCTGATCCAGAGATATGTAATCCACTTCTGAACAGGGTGCTTACAAATATCACTCACCCACATTTACTACATGTTAATTCTGCATGCTAGAAATAATTGTACATATATTGTAGATTACATAATATTCAATAAGCTTTCCTGAATACTTGCTGTAGCTGCATACTAACCTTCACTGATCCACAATCTCGGAGTGCCCAGATCTCTCCACATCTCCGAGCTCTTTACCTTCTCACCATTTTGAAAAAAGGTTTGTTTTCTATTCTTTCTGCAAAAATGGACAATTATATACTTTGCCACATTGTACTCCATTCACCAAATCACGTAACCTCTCTATATCCCTTTGTCGGCATCTTATATTCTCCTCACAACTCACATTCCTGCCTCTGTTTGTGTCATCAACACATTTAGTGACGATCCATTCAATCTCACAGAAACAAAATGCCTTTCCTCAACCTCACTGTTATTTTAAACAGCACTTACCAATCATTTAATTTACAGCAGAAAATCCAGACTCATATGGAACACCATAAGTAGACATTTTTAATTAGACACATCTCTGATGAAGCTGGGGTTTGAACACTGACCTGATGTCTCCAAAGTAAGGATATTGCCACAGCACCACAGTAGCCCTTCAAGTCCTGAATGACCATATAATTATGCTTTCAACAATGTCATCACTTCTAATGAAATGGCAATCAATCATTCATAGAATCCCTACAGTGTGAAAACAGGCCCTTTGGCCCAACAAGTCCGCCCCGGCCCTCAGAGCATCCCACCCCAGACCCATCCCCCTATAACCCACCTAATCTACACATCCCTGAACACTATGGACAGTTTAGCATAGCCAATCCACCTAGCCTGTGGGAGGAAGAGGGAGCACCCGCAGGGGACCAACAGAGACACAGGGAGAATGTGTAAACTCCACACAGACAGCTGTCCAAGGGTTGAATTGAACCCGGGTCCCTGGTGCTGTGAGACAGCAATGCTAACCACTGAGCCACCGTGCCGCCCATCAATGTACACAAATCTGAAGGAATTCAAATTTGAAATCTTCAAATTCTTGTCTTTTTGTTTTTTATGTCCTTTTTTTTCTATCTCGTTTTATCCCATATTTCATTCCAATTCTATTCTTTTTCTGTTCCTAACTGTGTCCATTATTATGACTATGTATATACAGGTTTCTGTTCGTCTGAATTATCAGTTATACTGAAGAATGGGAGGGAGGGCAAAACCCCGGCAGATTAAAGAACAAGTGATCAATTTACCAACACAGTGACAAGATGAGGAGGGTTTGAGGACTCTGGGTCTGTACTCGATGGAGCTTAGAAGGATGCGGAGGTAATCTCATTGAAAGTTACAGAATGCTGAGAGGCCTGGATAGAGAAGATATGGAGAAGGTGTTTCCATTAGTAAGACAGACTAGGACCCAAGGGCACAGCCCTGGAGTGAAAGGACGAACCTTTAGAACTGAGATGAGAAGAAATTTCTGCAGCCAGTGGGTGGTGAATCTATGGAACTCTTTGCCACAGATGGCTGTGGAGGCCATGTCATTGAGTGTATTTAAGACAGAGATAGGTAGGTTCTTGATTAGTAAGGAGAAAAAGAGTAATGGGGAGAAGACAGGAGAATGGAGTTGAGAAACATATCAGCCGAATGGCAGAGCAGATTCGATGGGCCAAATAGACTAATTCTGCTCTTATATCTTATGATCTAAAATGACATGACTAAACATTTTGAATTACACTTGTGAGATATGTCAATGCACATTCACTTGAGCAAGTTCTTACCAGGAATTCCAATGACAGCAAGGACTGTGTAGTAAATGTCTTCTATCTGATGGAATACTGTTGGTTCGTGCATTTTCTGTGAAAGCTCTGCCTGATTGCAAGATGCAGTCAAATGAATTTAATACTTATACAGGAGCAATAGCTCCAAAGAGATAATTCAATTATGTTATTATCAATATTAATTGCAGCTCACTGAACAAACATGAGTGAAATCATGTGAACACAACCATGCTTAATGTGAATTAAAACATAATTAACATATCATCTGGATAAAGCAAGACATTCTGTAGAAAATGTGATTGAATATAACCCTATTAAAGGAATGTCATTGATCCATCAAATAGTTTTGACATTATTTAAATTTTCTTTGTCACTTCCTTTCCATTTAATATAAAATGTGAGCAGATTTTTTTTGGCATTGGCCCAGAGTGTTTGCTATGTAAGTGCAGGATGTTGTTGTTGCTGTTTGATTAGTTCTCTACTTTGGCTCAGTGGTAGCACTAATATCTTTCAGTCAGATGGAAACCCCACTCCCAGCCATAAGCACGTAATCTCGAATGCTCGTTGTGTACAAGCGATTCTGAGGATTGCTGCTCTGCCAACGGTTCAATTTTTCAGAAGAGGTGAGAGACTGAGCCCATCTTTGTCCTTTCAAGGGCACACAGAATGCCATGTGAGGGGAGCTGATGGGCTTAGAGGTATTGTTGCCAGACAATAAATCCAAAGACCCAGACACTAATTCAAATCCCACTATGGCAGAAGATGGAATTTGAATTAGTGTCTGGAAGTAGGAGTCCAATATGACTGGGAAACCATTGTCAACTGTCAGAAAACCCCGTCTGATTCACTAATGTCGGTCATGATAAGATGGAGCATCTTACCTCTCGCCAAGCTGTTGGAAAAATCTTCCCTGGGTCTTCCTCCTCTTCTTCTGGTCCATGTTCCATCTGGAGAAGATAGCTCTCTGAGCTTTGCTTGATGAAGAATGCAACCGACAAGATGAGATTGATGAGGCTGCACTCTTCCTTGAGCACTTTTAAGAGTCACAGAGTCATAGAGTTGTACAGCATGGAAATAAACCCTTTGGTCCAACTCATCCATGCCAACCAAATGTCCTAAAGTAATCTAGTTCCATTTGCCAGCATTTGACCTATATTCTTCTGAAGCTTTCCTATTCACGTGCCCATGCCGATGCCTTTTAGATATTGTAATTGTACCCACCTTCACTACTTCCTCTGGCAGCTCATTCCATACACACTTAACCTTCTACATGAAAAGGTTACGCGTTAGGTCTCTTTTAAATCTTGCCCCTCTCACCTTAAACCTATGTCCTCTAGTTTTGGGACTCCCTTACCCTGGTGAAAAGCCTTGGCTATTTATACTATCCATGCCTTTCATGATTTTGTAAACCCCTATAAGGTACCCCTCAGCCTCTGACGGTCCAGGGGAGATAGCACCACCCTCCAACACAAGCAAAATCTTTCTAAATCTTTAATGCACTTTTTAAGTTTGCCAAAATCTTTCCTAGAGGCCAGGGGTGAATGCAGTATTCTGAAAGTGGCCTAACAAATGTCCTGTACAGCTGCAATATGTTATCCCAACTTCTATACTCAATGCACTGACCAATAAAGGCAAGTGTACCCAACAGCTTCTTCACTACCCTGTCTACCTGTGACTTCACCTTCAAGGAACTATGCACCCCAAGTTCTCTTTGGTCGGCAACAGGACCTGGCCATTAAGTGTGTAAGTCCTGCCTTTATCTGCCTTACCAAAATGCAACACCTTACATTTATCTAGATTAAACTCCGTCTCCCTCTTCTCAGCCCATCGGTCCATCTGATCAAGATTCCGTTGTAATCTGTTGTTACCTTCTTTGTTGTCCACTACGCCACCAATTTTGGCCTCGCCTGCAAACTAACTAACCATACCTTGTATATTCACATCCAAATCATTTATATAAATGAGCAAAATCAGTGGACCCAACACTGCTCTTTGTGGCACACTGCTGGTCAGAGGCCTCCAGTCTGAAAAACAACCCTCAACCACCAACCTCTATCTCCTACCTTCAAGCCAATTTTGAATCCAAATAGTTAGTTCTCCCTGCATTTCATGTGATCTAACCTTGTTAACCAGTCTAACATGCGGAACCTTGCTGAACGCCTTACTGGAAGTCCATACAGGCAATGTAAACTGCTTTGCCTTCATCAATCCTCTTTGTCACTTCTTCAAAACACTCAATCCAGTTTGTTAAATATTATTTCCCACGCATAAAGTCACATTGACTGTCCCTAATCAGTCCTTGCCTGTCCAAGTACATATTCTTATTTCAGATTTCAGATTTCCAGGACATGCAGCTGACAGTCTGTCAATCAATTGTCTGAACCGCTATCTAATAGCTGCTTAAATGCCCCTAATGAGGCTAACTCCACTACCCTCTCCAGCAATGCATTCCACGCCCCTACCACTCTCTGATTAAAGAACCTACCTCTGACATCTCCCCTATATCTACCTCCACTCACTTTAAAACTATGCCCCCTCGTAATAGCTACCTCCACCCTAGGAAAAAGTCTCTGGCTGTCCATTCTATCTATACCTCTGATCATTTTGTACACCTCTATCAAGTCACCTCTCAACCTTCGTCGTTCTAAAGAGAAAAGCCCTAGCTCTCTCAACCTTTCCTCGTAAGACCTTCCCTCCATTCCAGGCAACATCCTGGTAAATCTCCTCTGCACCTTTTCCAATGCTTCCAAATCTTTCCTGTAATGAGGTGACCAGAACTGGACACAATACTCCAGTTGTGGCCGAACCAGGGTTTTGTATAGCTGGAGCATAACTTCACGGCTCTTGAACTCAATCCCTCTATTAATGAAAGCTAACACACCATACGGCTTCTTAACAACTCAATCCACCTGGATGGCAGTTTTCAGGGAACTGTGGACATGAACCCCAAGATCCCTCTGCTCCTCCACACTGCCAAGAATCTTTCCGTTAACCCTGTATTCTGCTTTCAAGTTTGTCCTTCCAAAATGAATCACCTCACACTTTTCCGGGTTAAACTCCATCTGCCACTTCTCAGCCCAGCTCTGCATCCTATCCATGTCCCTTTGTAACCTAGAACAGCCCTCCACACTATCCACAACTCGACCCACCTTCGTATCGTCCGCGAACTTACTAATCCACCCTTCCACTCCTACATCCAAATCATTTCCAAAAATCACAAATAGAAGAGGACCCAGAACAGATCCTTGTGGTACACCACTCGTAACTGAGCACCATGTTGAGTATTTTCCATCCACTACCACCCTTTGTCTTCTAAGGGTCAGCCAATTCTGAATCCAATCTGCCACATTTCCCCCTGTCCCATGCCTCCTTACCTTCTGCATGAGCCTACCATGGGGAACCTTATCAACGCCTTACTTAAATCCATGTATACCACACCCACTGCTCTACTTTCATCCACTTCAAAGAATTCAATAAGGTTTGTGAGACATGATCTACCCCTCACAAATCCATGCTGACCATCACGAATCACACCGTGCCTTTCCAAGTGATCATAAATCCTATCTCTCAGAGCCCTTTCCAATAATTTGCCCACCACTGACGTGAGACTAACTGGCCTGTAATTTTCAGTGTTATCCCTATTCCCTTTTTTGAACAAGGGAATGACGTTTGCCTGTCTCCAATCTTCCGGCACTATACCCGTGGACAGTGAGGACGAAAAGATCATCGCCAAAGGCCCTGCGATCTCTTCCCTTGCTTCCCATAGAATCCTTGGATAAATCCCATCAGGCCTGGGGGACTTATCTATCTTCAACTTCCTCAAAATTCCTAATACATCTTCCTTACTAACATCGACCTCCACTAGCCTACCAGCCTATTTCACACTGTCCTCCTCTACAACTAGGTCACTCTCAGTTGTGAATACTGAAGAAAAGTATTCATTAAGGACCTCTCTTATCATTTTAGGCTCCGTGCACAAATTCCCTTTACAATCCTTGATCGGCCCGACCCTTTCTCTGGTCATTCTCTTATTCCTCATGTACGTGTAAAAAGCCTTGGAGTTTTCCTTGATCCTATCTGCCAAGGTTTTCTCATGCCCCCTTATAGCTCTCCTAAGCCCTTTCTTCAGCTCCTTCCTGGATAACTTGTATCCCTTTGAAGCCTTTTCCATTCCTTGTTTCCTAAACCTTACATAAGCATCCTTCTTCCTCTTAACCAGTCGTTCGACCTCTCTTGAGAACCAAGGCTCCCTCACTCGACTGCATCTTCCCTGCCTGTTAGGGACAAACATATCGAGCACACGCAGTATGCATTCCTTAAACAATCTCCACATTTCAATTGTGCTCTTCCCTGACAGCATCTGTTCCATTTTATGTTACTCATTTCTTGCCTAACAGAATTGTAATTACCCTTACCCCAATTATAAACCTTACCCTTCTGTATGTACCTATCCTTTTCCATGACTATTGTAAAAGTAACAGAGTTATGATCGCTACCGCCAAAACGCTCTCCTACCAACAGGTCTAACGCTTGGCCCGGTTCATTGCCAAGCACCAAATCCAAAGTGGCTTCTCCTCGTGTTGGTCTATCTACATACTGTGTCAGGAATCCTTCCTGAATGCACTGGACAAAATTCGTTCCATCTAAACTATTACAACTAAAATGTTTCCAATCAATTTTTGGAAAGTTGAAGTCACCCATGACTACAACCCTGTGACTTCTGCACCTTTCCAGTATCTGCATCCCAATCCACTCCTCCACTTCTCTGCAACTATTAGGGGGTCTGTAAAAAACTCCCAACAAAGTGACTACTCCTTTCTTGTTCCTAACCTCAATCCAAACTGACTCTGTAGACATATCATTCTTGAACTGCCTTTCAGTAGCTGCTATACTAGCCGTGACTAGCAATGCCACTCCCCCGCCTCTTTTTCCACCCTCCCTATTTCTTTTAAAGCATCTAAATCCCGGAACTTCCAACAACCATTCCTGTCCCTGAATTACCCAAGTTTCTGTAATGGCCACAACATCGTAGTTCCAAGTACTGACCTATGCTCTAAATTCATCCGCCTTATTTCTGATACTTCTAGCATTGAAGTATACACACCTCAAACTATCTCCTTGTCCACAATTACGCTCCATTTCTTTATTAACAACCTCACTCCCTGTTGTGTCTGTTGGAAGGCTGAATACCTCATCCTCTGAATTACAAATCCAGTTCCCCACCACCTGCCAATCTAGTTTAAACCATCCCGTATAGCTCGAGCAAACCTCCCTCCCAGGATATTTGTGTCCTTCCGGTTCAGGTGCAACCCATCCTTACTGTACAGGTCCCACCTTCCCCAGAATGTGCTCCAATTATCCACATAATGGAAGCCCTCCCTCCTACACCAGCCCTGTAGCCACGTGTTTAGCTGCACTCCCTCCCTATCTCTTACCTCGTTATCACGTGGCACTGGTGGTAATCCAGAGATAACTACACTGTTTGTCCTGGACTTCAGCTTCCAACCTAATTCCCTGTACTCGTTTTTCACATTCTCAGTCCTTTTTCTACATATGTCATTGGTACCGATGTGTACCATGACTGCTGGTTGCTCACCCTCCCCTTAAGGATCTTGAAGACACGATCCGAGACATCACGGACCCTGGCACCCAGGAGGCAACATACCATCCGTTGGTCTCGTTCGCGTCCACAGAACCACCTGTATGTGCCTCTTACTATTGAATCCCCCACTACAATTGCTCTCCTATTCTCCCCCACCCTTCCCTTCTGTGCCATCGGGCCAGGCTCAGTGCCAGAGACCTGTCCGCTATGGCCTTCCACGGTAGGTACCACCCCCCCACCACCCCAACAGTATCCAGAATGGTATACTTATTATTGAGGAGAACGGCCACAGGGGGTCCCAGCACTGTCTGCCTATTCCCTTTCCCCTTCCTGACAGTCACCCAGCTACCTTTTTCCTGTACTTTGGGTGTGACGACCTCCTTATAACTCCTCTCTATCACCCTCTCAGCCTCCCGAATGATCCAGAGTTCATTCAGCTCCAGCTCCAGCTCCAGTTCCCTAACGCGGTTTGTGAGGAGCTGGAGTTGGGTTCACTTCTCGCAGGTGAAGTCAGAGGGGACCCCAGCAATGACCCTTACCTCCCACATCCTGCAAGAGGCGCATGCAACTGCCCTAGCTTCCATTCCCTCTACTCTAGATTTCCAGAAGAATAAAAAAAAGCCTTACCTTACCAACCCTCCACACAGTCTTTTTTTTTGGTTAGAGGAGGAAGACGGGTGGGAGACACCACATGTGTAGTAATTCAGGTTTAGCCAATGCCTGAATATATTAGTTCCTTCCTGGCTCACGTTCTCTCCACACACCCGCTGCTCCAAACAAGAAGGCCGCTGCTGCACGAGGTAAGTTTTTATACGGAAAAAAACCTTACCTTCCCGTCGGCACCCTGGCTCGTGCTCCCGCTGCTCCAATCAAGCTGGCGTAGCTGGCAGGATACGAACCTGCACGGGGAAACCCCGAATAGATTTCGAATGTGCTTGGATTGTGGTTTTCATATCCTCAAATATCTCAAAGCAACTGACATGGAATTAAATGCTCCCTTGTTCTCCTTCGAGTTATCCTGATCAATACTTACCACTCAACCAGCAACACTAAAATCTCGCTACCTCATTGATAATGGTGGGGCCTTGCTGGGGACAAATTGGTTGCCATTTAACAAACTGTGACTACATCCCAAAAGCATCTAGTTAACCGTAATACACTTATGGATGACCAATGGTTGTGAGAGGTGATACATAAATGCAAAGTCTCCATTTTTCTTTCTCCATGTGAAACAATCTCCAATTGTTTTAATGAACAAGTGTTCACTTCCTGTGGTCAAGTTGGTGAACAGATATGTGAAGGGTATGATGAACTAAACAAAACTGTGATGATATTCTTTTTGTGTGGAGAAGGGACATTGTTATTATGGCTGTTAATGGAAGATGTTCCTCCGAGACCACTATCAGATGGATCCAGCTGAGGAATGTTTCCAGTGATCTTCCTTGGTAATAAGGTAATGTTTAAACAATAATCATGTCAATTTATCTTCACAGGAAAGGCCACGACAAATTTGAAAGAAATTAATGCAGAATATCCAAGTACCATTCACTAAACAAGAAGAAATAACATCCACGTCAACATCCCTGTTGAATCCCCTAAGTCAGACACTAAGGTGGTTTATAATCTAATGTTTTCACACCTTTCAATTCAGTTAACACTGAGTAAGTGTGACAGGAGAAGCAACTTCAGAAATTTCCCACAGACACCATGCAAGGCACATTGCTGAACCAGCAGCCAGCTCCTGACTGAGAAGCATCCCGAGTTGTCTTTTTTTGTGATACGTTCCTGGATGTCTGCCGCACCATAGCAACTTTTGTGGATTTCTTGCGCCTTGCTTGCTGGCCATGGCAACACCTTGTCATGGGAGCTCTTTCCATTTGGAAATGTTGCTCAGCTTACAATCCTGAATCCAACTTTGAATCGGTTATTTAGAAATAAAAGGGATGCAAGCAGAGGTTTATATTGGAATTCACTGAAATCAATGTTGGGTAACAGAATGATGTTGTATTATAACTTGAGTTATTTAAATATACACAGTCTACTGAAACTAATGTCTTAATGTTTGCTCTTCCTCAGCAATCATTAGCAATACACTGATATTTTGTTAGTGCAAGTGGATTGCAACTATGTTTGTTTTTGGAAGCTGCAATTTTTTTTTTAAATCCTCAGTTGTCACCATGCTGTGTGTCATCTTTTCTCATTTTCCACGAACATCAAGTGCATGTGTATTTAAATACTGACAAGTTAAGGAGTTCACAATAAAGCAACATTTTGAAAGAAATAGCTGTGATCACTATTTACACTTCTGTAATGCAAGGAGCATATCGTTATATAGCGCAGGTTGATCCCCCCTCAGAGAACTAAAACCAAACCACACAAAGAGGAGCGCCTCACCCCATACTCAGTAAAAGGAGGGCAAAAAGTGGTGTAACCTGCTTTACAGCAACCTCTATTGCTTAAATAACATAAATCCCTAACACTCACTTTACAATCAACAAGTTACAATTTATTTATCAAACTCTAACAGTGAACAAATTAACTAAACTATTAACAAACCAAATAAAACCCTTCTAACTACTGACTATTCCTGAATCAAGCAAGATTCTAATGGTATGCTGTTCCAATGAATGCAAGTCTGATTCAAAATAAATTTAGTCTCTCCAAATTACTGCCAACTTACGTATTTTCCAGAATGTTCTGTGCCTTCTCCATTGACTCTTCTGTCAGGAATATTAACTAGTTATGCCATTGGTACTGTTGTTATTTAGATGTTGCTTTCTCTAAGACACAGAGGAGGCTGTGAGAGCCAATGATTCTCCCTTGAGAGCTGAGGGCAGTTTACTCTGGTGGATGGCAGCTAGCTCTAGGATCTTTATCCAACTGTCCCATTTTTTATACCCTTGATGACACATCAATATTTCTTACAATAGGATTGGTCCTACATTGTCAAAACCATCAGACTTGAATTTAACAGATTTCTGGTATCTAAGTAGCTGGTTCAAATTGATTCGCTAAATTTAAAAGCCTGTTGTCTTGGTTTAAAAAAACTGCTGCTTGGCCAGCTAACCATGGCCTTTTGATACAAACGTTTCAATTCAAGTGCTCTCTGTGCACTTGCAAACGTTCAAGCTGCTGCTCACTCCATTTTAAACCTCTTAAGCGAAAAAAATGCATGATTCTTTAAAGGGCCCACGCAATGCTTCCCCCCAGCGCTTTACAAACAAAAAATTTTAACTTCCTGCCTCCCAATCTACAAGTATTCTACCCAACTTTGCAACAATATGTACTAGCGTCTATTGAAAATTTGACTGTTGCACAAATAATGCTACTTCTGTGTCATTATGATACATGTATTTAGATATGTTACAAGTTTATACAGCTTTTTCTTTAGTTTTGAAACCCTGTTCCAACTAAGACTAATCACAGCTATCTCAGTGATTGCAAGAAGTATTATCCCACTCAGTGCTGTGCTGCATTGAGAAGCAAAGTAACTTTAAATGAACAAAGATGCAACGCATTAAATTGTCAAAGTAAGTTTACACAAACATTTAAAAAAGAATAACATTACCAATTCCAAACCCAATATTCGCTGGAGTATATGCATTGTGTCCTAGATGATAACCCTTTCATGAGGTGCACAGAGATTTCACAAATGAACAGCTTGCTAGATAGAGGCTTGCTGATGGATAAACAACAAGGTTAGCTCATGGGAAAACTATATTTACTGCAGATTACTGTCTTAGATGCCTATTAAGTAATTGTTGTGCTGATTTTTAAATAATCAACTGCTGGAGGCTGAGTATCAATTTTTACAATTGTTATACTTGAGTAATACAAGGATGGTCTGCCTAATTTATCAAACTAAAGAAACACTCGACAGCACACAGAACAGTTGATTATCCTTACACCATGAACATCCTCTTATCAGCATTCCAATGTCTCTTCAAACATAACAAATAAAACAGATGTTCCTCTAGGTTATAGGTTAAGGTGATACAGTCTCCTCCACTCAGCCAGGGAGTAAGCAATCACTCTTGCCCTTGATAATGCTGACTCTTCTTTTGTCAATGGTTGTCCTACACTGTCTCCTCCCAAGCCATTGTTAGAATGTTCTCATTTTCTGAAGAAGGGTCCCGACCTGAAATGTCAGCTTTTCTGCTCCTCTGATGCTGCCTGGCCTGCTGTGTTCCTCCAGCTCCACGCTGTGTTATCTCTGACTCCAGCATCGACAGTTCTTACTACGTCATTAACACTGTCTCCCGTTTACACAGATGCCTACAGGCATCCTACGAACATGAGACTCAAAACTATCTCCATGCAAAATTGAAGCCTGCATTCTACTTCTATGATGAAAGTATCATTAAGTAAAAAAAGTCTAAACTTCCCCCAAAATAGCCATTCGACAATAGTGTTTTGAGTGTATTTGTTGTTTTGCAATTATTTGTGTGGGTCACTGCAAAATTCATATACGTTTTTCAAAGTTTTCGATCTCATTCACAACATCAAGCTTGACAACATGAACTTGGAGACCATTGTAAGAAAATCTCCAAAAGAGAGTAAGTGTTTGAGCATCTGGGAAATGAAATAAATGCTTTGATCTATTGAATATTTGTGTGGACATTAAGTAGCTAAAGAAGCACAGTCAGTACTTAGAGTCAGTGGTAGAAAGATAGTTGACATTCTATTTTAATTGCTGAAAGAATTTAACAATTGCAATGAATGGATATTTGACTGCATTCTTCAGCTGCTCTCTGAATTTAGTCTGGGTCACTGCATAAATAAGGTGTTGGTGCAGGTACTCAAAAGCTGTAGCTAGATTGTTGAGTGATATACACAGGATCATAGGGACCTGTGTAAACATAAATATTTGTAATTCGCCAATAAACGAAATAAATAATATTCGTTAGCCATAACATTATAAAACTACCAGATGTAGCAAGGAGTAAAACTATGGATTTCCTGTGATTCTCCATCTCTGGGTCCATGTGATTCTCATTCTTGCTGTGATCCAGTAGCTTCTTGCAGATTCTGCTGATCACTAAAATGTGTCTGACAGTCAGAGCATTGAGCAATAAAATCAGAATGAATGGTAGGAAAGGAGTTAATATAATACTGAGGGAGTCAAATGCTACCCAGGCAGTTTCAGTGAAAAAGCTTGGTGTTGCAATGGAACCCCAGAAGCACATTGTCAATTATATATTCAGGTTCATATGCAAAGTACCAAGGAATATTTTTCAGGCAGAACAGCACAGTTACTGTTGCAGTAACCACAGTCACAGTTTCGTCTGTACAATATATTGTTTTCAACTTATAACAACAAATTGCAATAAATTGATCAAAGGTGAAAGCGACTGTGAACCAGAATGAAAGGTCTGTGGCTGCAGAAAGTAAAACGTGAGCAAATGAAGTTGCAGGAGTTGTGGCCAGATATGTATTTGGAAAATGAAAAGGAATAACTGCAAACAAAAACACATCAGTGAAAACGACAAGTAGATCTGCCACTGCCATGGCCACCAGGTAATGGGTGATACATTTAGAAAGTCTGCACTTTCCTTGAGACAGGATCAGAATAGCCACTGAGTTAACTGTAATAAATAGAGAAAACAGAATTATGGGTTGTCATTTCCTGGAGCACAGGGATTAAATTGGAACATTGATACATCAAAAGAGAGATTGGCCAGTGAGCACATCAGAGCTCATTCTGTCATTGAATTAGTTATGACTGACTAATACCTTACCATCATTTTTCTGCTTCAGTTCTTTGATTTTAAATATTATTGACTATATCTATCATTACTATTTGTGAAAATGAAAATTAACTTTACTTGATAGTTTACTGGGAAGTGAACTGAAGGCATTCACCATCCTTAACATGATGTTTAAACAACCTTACTGTAATATTTTTATTGTGTCCCCTTGTTCTGGAGTTTTCAGTTCTTTCTATCTACCCTATCAAATACTTTGCTCACCTTAAAGATTTCAACTGATTGGTTTCTTAGAATTGTATATGCAAGAGGATAAAAGGTAAGTTAATTGAACCTTGGTTCATAGTTTAACATTTTCATCACTAATACCATTCTCATTGTCCAAAATCCATTGCCTTGATCTCCATGGATACTGGTCACCTTAAAAACTAAAATTTACAGTGACAAACTCAAAGGATTGTACAAGATGTCATGTTTTAAGATGTTTAGTGCAACAATGAGACAAAAATTAATATTAAGTAAGCATTACTTAGCAACTCTTTACATGTCCTTCCAGCACCCTCTGTAAATCTTGGTCTTTAATATTTCACAAGCCTCATTCCTTTGAACCAGAAATTTGTGTTCATCAGTCTTCTGCTTGGTGAATAAATTGGAAAGAGTTCTTTTTGTCCAGCTCCACAAAACAGCATGTGTGGTGGGGTTTCTTCACTGAACTCTCCCTGCCTGACTCTGAGAGTCTGAGTCCTGGGCAACACCAAGACCGCTCTCTCTTTCTCTGTGTTGATATGATTCTTGTTGATGTTAATAATCAGCAATTTGGAATTCAGAGTGGCACTTAGGTTAGTCATAAGTCTTAATTTGTAGTTTGACTTGAATAAAAGAATGCAAATTTTATGCACAAAATGCATGTTCAAATTTGTAAGACAATTGAGAAATATCTTACCATAAACAAAAAAAATTCAATTCTTTCTCCAGTAATATCATCGGCGGTAATTAAGTTCCACTGAAGTATCCCTCCTATTGTAACACTTCCATTTTTAGTTCGATTCCCTTGGACTCCTAAAGCAGCATATGATTCTTCCCAATTCTGATGGCCCAGATACTTGTTCTCATATCTGATACTTTTACTAGCTTGGATGACCTGGATATTTCTTTCCAGTTCAGATACCTTTTTCCAGCTCTAATATTTCTTTCCAGCTATGAAACATTTTCCCAACTCTGGTGGCCTGGATATTCATTTACAGCTCAAATACTTCTTCCAATCTCTGATGGCCTGGATACTTCTTCCTGAGTTTTGATGGCCTGGAGACTTCTTGCCATTTATAATGGCCTGGAGGCTTCATGACAGTCTTGATGTTCTGAAAGTTTAAACCAATATCATCATCTGTTTCTGTTGGTCATGAAAGTTAACTTAAAAGACAATCAGCAATTAACTCCCCATGGAGCTGAGTAAGTTGCTTAACTTATGTCACTTGCTTTGTTGGGAAATCTGTCTTTAGTCCACTGTCAAAAATGACTTTATGACCTCTGTTTTAAAAACGCCAACTTCCTTCACAGAACTCAAAGCTAAATTTTATTTTTCCTCCACATTCAAGGTCCAAGTTCTCAAATAATAACAATGTATGACAACCTACACCACAGTGTACAGGTATTATAACTGCGATATGACTTTGAATAAGTTTCAATTTGAGTTTCTGCTCAATAGCAAGCTTGTTAAATGTGTTTCTCTCCGGGGTGAGTTAGTACAAAGCCACTTTGGTTATTGCTCTGCATATTTTGTCCCATTTCCTTTTCTATGCTACTCTATTTCAGCTTGAATCAAAGGAGAAAGTTTAAAACATAATCATCTTATCATGTTCAATGGTCCAAATGATTTCCAATTGATGGCCTGTGCAGCTGTAACCCAATCACTAGTATAGATTCCATTAGTGACTTCTGTATCTCTGTCTCAATTTCTCTCTTCTCATCCACAGTTCTGAGTTTGTCTCCATTTAGAAATACTGAAGTATGGTCTCATAACCCACTTCCTAAACTCCATTTGCCACTGTTCTCCTCATGTACTTAATAAATTAATGTCCCTTTGCAATTTCCTGATCCTATCTAATTTAAGTCACTAACAAATTGTAAATACACAGCTCTCTACTGCAACAAGGGACTGTTGTGTCTCAGTGGTAGTGTTCCTACCCCTGGACTGAGAGTCCTCAGTTAAAGTCCTACCTGCTCCAGAGGTGTGTAATAACATCTCTGAACAGGTTGGTCAGAAAAAAATGATTAAATTAAAGAAAAGTGAAGAAAGAAGGAACATCGTGAAAAGCTGAGAAACTCCTTTATACATTGTCTTCTCAAAAGTTCAACCAGTTAAAAATTACTGTACATTTGTAATTGTCATTCCAAGTAGGGATCCAAATTTCAAGTGATACAGATAATGACCTGAGAGACTGGAAATTGCAATCAGTTGATTGTACTGAATAAGGAAATGATAACCTTGGTTTTAAGAGACCGTGGGATTTCTGGATATGGTCCCAAAGACCCAATTTCTTTGAGGCAAATTATGTGGAACGTACTGAAAGTCTTGAATTTATATAATCATTCACAACCTCAAGTCAGCCTCAAGTTCTTTTCAGCCAATGAAATGCTGTTTGCAGTGAGGTCGCTGTTATAGGAAGCTCAGCAGCTAATGGGGATGAAGCAGGCTCTTTCAAATAGCAATGTCATTGTGGTGTTAGGGTTGTGATTGGAGAATTACAATGACAATAAAGGTTTGTAAATTGGGGAGGACTGAACAGTTGAAGA
Organism: Rhincodon typus; assembly: GCF_021869965.1. Taxonomy (NCBI): domain Eukaryota; kingdom Metazoa; phylum Chordata; class Chondrichthyes; order Orectolobiformes; family Rhincodontidae; genus Rhincodon; species Rhincodon typus. The sequence goes on along the minus strand of NC_063339.1, from coordinate 76,871,714 downwards.
GATGTTGCCCTGGTGGGTTAACTACTGATAGGGAAGGCCAGTTCAGCTGTTCAATGTATATCCCAGAGATAGTAGGAACTGCAGGTGCTGGAGAATCCGAGACAACAAGGTGCAGAGCTGGATGAACACAGCAGGCCAAGCAGCATCACAGGAGCAAAAAGGCTGACGTTTTGGGCCTAGACCCTTCTGGTCAAGGGAAAGCTGACAAGTGGCAAGTGATATTTGCACCACACAAGTGCCAAGGTATGACCATCACCAATAAGAGACAATCTAACCATTGTCCCTTGACATTCAATGGTTTTACCATCACTGAATTCCCCCACTATCAACATACTGGGAGTTACCATTGACCAGAAACTCAACTGGACTCACCACATCAACACATTGGCTACAAGAGCAGGTCAGAAGCTAGGAATGCTGCGCCGAGTATCTCACTGCCTGACTCCTCAAAGCCTGTCCACCATCTACAAGGCACGAGTCAGAAGCGCGATGGAACACTCCCCACTTGCCTGGATGAGTTCAGCCCAACAACATTCAATAAGCTTGACACCATCCAGGACAAAGCAGCCCACTTGATTGGCACCACATCCACACGCATCCACTCCCTCCACCACCAACGCTCAGTAGCAGCAGTGTGTACTATCTACAAGATGAACTGCAGAAATTCACCAAAGATCCTCAGACAGCACCTTCCAAACCCACGACCACTTCCATCAAGAAGGACAAGTGCATCAGACATATGGAACACCACCACCTCCGAGTTCCCTTCCAAGTCACTCACCATCCTGACTTGGAAATACATCGCCGTTCCTTCACTGTCGCTGGGTCAAAACCCTGGAATTCCCTCCCTAATAGCACTGTGGGTCAACCTACAGCAGGTGGACTGCAGTGGTTCAAGAAGGCAGCTCACCACCACCTTCTCAAGGGCAACTAAGGATGGGCAATAAATGTTGGCCCAGCCAGCAATGCTCACATCCCACAAATGAAGAGAAAAAGAAAATATCCTTAAAAAGCTATGTTGCAATGTGGGGTCATTTTGCTCTCAGCATTTCTGATCAAGATTCCATAATAATGGTTACTATTGAATTGTGCTATGTAATCATTAATATGATATTTCCTTATATAAATCTTTCTTTGATTAGCTGCTTGTTGGACCTGCCTGTTTTTAAGAGATACAAAATGGCTGGAATTTAAAACCTGCTTCAGTCACCTGTTTTTAAGAGACACAAAAATAGCCAGGCTTTTTAAAAAAAAGCTTCCCTCAGCATAAGTGAAAAACCAATGGTGCCTTTGAGAAAGTGTCTTTCCAAGGCAGAAGGGAGCATTATCTAAACAACAAATTACAAGAAACATTCAAGGATGAAAATGTCAAGGGTAGGTAACAAAACGCAGAAGAAATAATGACATTGTAACTGAAAAACTTTGAAAAATCACTACAATAAGTAATTAATTCTAGGCTCATTAAGCATGTGTTCAGTCATAAAAAATAAACATTAAGGATGTGTTCAATCATAAAAAACAGCAGCTAAAGTTATCTTGCAGTAATTAGCTGTCCCTTTGAATCTATTTACGATATTAATAAGTTCTAGTTAAAGATTCTTTAAATAATCACCGAGATAGATTTCAACTGTTATAAAACAAGAACAGTAAAGAGATGCCTGGCATATCTTGTCTGATTACCTTAAAAAATTGTTAACAATAGAAATAAGCATAAAAATTATTTTTAATATTATGAGTTTTTATAAATTAACGTTTTCGTAAATCAACTTTTTTATACAAAAAGGCTAATGGAATTTGATAAGAGATAGCCAGCACAATGGACAATAGAATTCAAACAGTCTTTAGAGATAAGCATGATCAAAAGAGGACAAACAGTAACTTTAGAATGCAACATAGGAAGATCCCAAGGCCTAGAGTTGGCAATACTTGTTAAACATGATAAAAAAAGCTAAGAACTTGGGTTGTCCATAGAAGGTCCATCATTGATCAGGTGTTTTACAAGACTGGTCCCAGAGAAGGGAAGCAGAGCGTGCAATAACCATGTTGTGTATGATCATTGTAACACAAAATGTATAAAAATACTGCTTTTTACTGTAAAGTCGGAGTGTGTCATTGGTCTCTCTTCTGATCTGAGCTGAATATTAAGGAAACGATTATGTTTTCATGTCAAAGCCAGATTTGAGAAAGATCCTTTGGCCCTCTCCTGCACTAACCGGTTTTGGTTTGAATAAAAGTCCACTGTGTGCATAAATCTTGCCTGACTCCCGAGACCCTACCCCCCATTGGGGGAATCTTGCTCCGACACTGCCGAAAACAACTAAACCAATTACGACTCTTTTGGTGTAATAACTGAAATCTGTGGTCAGCAATTTAATTTTTAAAACAGAACTTTGAATAAAGGAAAATTAATTTGAAAGTGATGTGGGCAAATTTACATGTGAAGACTTTTCCACTGACATTAAATATTTAATTGTCTTACTACTAATGCCGAGAACAGCAAGAACAGGGTAGTAAATGTCTTCAATCTGAGGAAGTAGTGTTGGTTCACGCATTTTCTGAGTTCTGCTGATGCAAGAGACTCCACCTGATTCTAAGATCCATTGAGAGTGGTCACATATTTATAAAGGTGGGATAGCATCAGTGAGATGTCAGTTACATCATTATTCAAATCAGTTACAGTTAACTCAACAAACAAGTGAAGACATTCACCTGAAAGCTCAGTTTCTTATTACACTAAGTGAAAAAATATGGCCTAGAGTTTATACTCCTCTGAGCAAGATATTGAACCAGAAGGATTTTCTTTTGCTGTATCAATGGAAATTTAGTTTGATTACACATTTGAAAGTATTCAATTTGAAGTATTTTATAGTGTGATTTTTCAAGTTTTAGGAGTACAATATTTTCATAACTATGAATTTCACCAATTGCTTTTAATAAAAATGCAATAATAAAAGATAATAATGATGTCATTTGGGACAATTCCTGAACCAATGTTTGAGTCAGTTGGTTGAATAAGGAGAGACAAGAGCTGATAATGACCCAACCCAGAGAAAGGGGGAAGTGAAATGATTATCGGACTCTTCACGATTATTCAACAGAACACTATCCAAATGGGATCTTTCCAAATAGCCATCAGTTCTAGTCATAGAATCCTAACAGCGTGGAAGCAAGCCATTCAGCGCATTGAGTCCACACCAACCTTCTGAAGAGCATCCTAGACCAACCCCATCCCTGTAACTCCACATTTTCTATGCTAACCCACTTAGCCTGCACATCCCTAAACGCAATGGAAACCGGAGCACCCAGAGGAAACCCACATAGAAGAATGTGCAAACTCCACAGACAGTTGCCCATGGCTGGAAACGAACACGGATCCCTGCACATTGAGGCAGCAGTGAGAATCACTGGGCCACCATGCTGCCCTTGAAGATTCCTGGGAAAGGTTGTGTCCATTATGTGACACAGTCTTATTGTGTGGAGTCAAAAAACTGTACAGTTTGCTCTCGTTTGACTAATATGAAAAAAATCACATTCTGGATCTTGTAACTAAAGGATGCCTTTAAAGGAATCCTGGTGTCATCAACTCAGTGGCATTTTCTGACCACTTAGATGCAGTTATACCGTGAGAATCTGGTCTGTGCAACTAACAGCAGCCTCTGTCTGTAGGTGACTGACCCATTTACGATGGGAGAGTGCCATATACCAGACAGACTGGAGGGTACCTACTTAGTGCATGATACCGTTTTTTCTGAGCAGACTCCCAGAAAAAAATAGCACTTTTGGCTATGAAGAAGACCACCCCAATACCAGAGGTGTATACAAAGGCTTGCATGGGTTTCCTCCCAGTGCTCCGGTTTCCTCCCACATTCCAAAAATGTGCAAGGTAGGTGGATTGGCTATGCTAAATTGCCCATAGTGCCCAGGGATGTTTAGGTTAGGTGGGTTAGACATGGGGAATTAGGGGAATGGGTCTGGGTGGGATGCTCTTCGGAGGGACAGTGTGGACTTGTTGGGCTGATTGGCCTGTTTCCACACTGTAGGAATTCGATTCTAAGGAACTAACTTCAAAAGGACCTCTACAGGCGACCCTCTAAGATGTAGACGATGAGAATTGTTTTCTCTCAGAGGGTCTTAAGTCTCCAGAAAGCAGTGGAGGCAGCACTGTTGCATTTATTCAAGGCAGTTTGATGGATTTTTGATGGACAGGAAAGTGAAGCATTATGGGGACAGAAAGGAAAGTGGAGTTGAAATCCACATCACCAGATAAGCCATGATCTTATTGATTGGCGGTACAGGCTCAAAGGGCAGAATGGCCTACCTCTGCTCCCATGTCCAAAATTCCCAATTTCACCTCATTCAAGACAGATACAATGAAGGTGTCCTGTGCCTATGATGCCAATGGGTCTCTGTCTTGGATGAGATAAAATGTCCTTTTGATAAACATTGGGAAGAGAAAACCTTTTGCCACAAACCCCGTTCTGCACCCCGGTCACTCATGTAGCCAGTTATCAACTCTGCCACTCTGAGTTGTGCCACTGATCCCTTTCCATCATCGGGGTATTTGCTTTCAGTTCTGGAGAACTTCATTCCTCTTTCCTTGCCTCAACCTAACGGCTAATGAAATTTTCCTCCATTGCTTTGTCCATTCGAGACTTGATGAATCCAATGCTCCCCAGCAGCAGATGTACGGTCCATATCTTCACACCTCACACCTTGTACTTCACTCTTCTCACTCCTATCCTGCTAATTCACATTAGTCTTTGATCTACCAATGCTTCAAACTGGAACTAGTCATTCCTATGATTTTTGCAGCTTTAATATAGCTATCTCTGTCACCTCATACCTTTGCACCTTCGCCCAAAATTCCCCTTTGCTCCGATTTGGGTCTTTTGTGTCCCCTTCCCTTTGACACACCTTTGTCAGCTGAACTATCGCTCACCTACACTGAAGACAGAAGACTTTCCTTCCTCAACCTCTTGGTATTTATACCACCATCTCTGTTTTAAACACTTTTATGAAAACCCATTCCTTTGTACTAAGCCTTTGGTCTCATCTCTGAATAGACCAGGATTTAAACACAAATCCGAGGCTGACATTTCTCGGCAATACACTTAACCAACAAAAAGTAACACAGAAACCGAAAAACTGCCGAATGGAAACAAAAACAGAAGTTGCTGGAAAAGATCAGCAGGTCTGGCAGCATCTATGAAGAGAAGTCAGAGTTAAAGTTCCATAAATTAAATAGGATCGACACTAATTATCTCATTGATATCTGTAACACTTTGTTGTGTAGAAAATGACTCTTTTATTTTCTACAGTCCAACACTGAGGCACCTCAGATGTACTTTGTGGACGACAAAGGATTTTAGGGTATCCTGAGGTTAGGTAATGTGATACATTAATGTAAATCCTCCGTTTTCCTTTGTAGCTGCGTTACTAGCTCCTGTAGTTAACCCAACAGGTGCCCAGCCCTTACTGCCCACGACAGTACGGGGAAAACAAAATGCCAGGACAGCAAGAGCTGTAAAGCAGCAGTGAAGTGTATCTTGTAACTGTAGAAAGAGAGAAGAGATTATTCTAAGAGCAACAAGATTTTAGAGCTGTTGTTTTTGGATTACTAGCAGATGGCAGCAGCAGAAGATGAATATTCCTGAAGATCATGTACTGCATTAACTGAAGCTAGACTAATCACTGTCACAACATTAAATAGCCCCCTGTTTGTAGTTACATATTTTGCTGCTGTACAATTTTAGACCTGGAAGTCAACTATCTCTGTTATACTCTAGACATGAAGTTAGCATATCTTTGAAGGTGAATGAAATAAATAAACAAGTAGAAAGGCCCCTCTTTGTCCATGTCATTCAGCCAATTTCCTAATGGGGTCAATAATTTTCCCTCTGTTCCTGTGATCTTCAGTTTTAATTAACTGTGACTAATATGCCATCCTGAAGTTTACAGAAATACCGCTACATTTCCTTGACCACTAGCTTGTTTAATTAAAGTTTTCAGACATGTCCTAGCTCTCTCTGGCTAAAATTGTTTGTAGTGTTCACTCAAACCAGAATCATAGACTTCAATAACTTACTGTTAGCCTGATATATTTCTAAATTAGTGCTCTCCTTCTCCCTTATTTCATCAATTGCAGAATGCTGTGTCGATTTAGGGCCAGAGAGCATAATCTCAGAATAAGGTGTTGCACATTTAAGGCAGAGATGAGGAGGAATTCCTTCTCTCAGAGCGTACAGAATTCTTTATGTCAAAGGCCTGTTGAGCCTTGGTCATTCAATGTATTCAAATTGAAACAGATGGAGTTATAATCAGTAGGAGAATCAGCGATTATGTGTAAAAGGCAGGAAAGTGGAATTGAGGATTATCAGATCAGCCAAGACCTTGTCACAAGGCAGAGCAAATTCGATTGGCTGAATGGCCTACATCTGCCGCTATGTCTTATGGCGTTTAAATCCCTTGCAATATCTTTCCAAGTTGTTATTTTCTAAACTTTGCTGTGAAAGTGAGAAGAGAATTTTGAAGCAAAATTGATGAAACTGGAACATGTTACAGAGGAGAATGGGCAGGGACAGGTAAAATATTTTCGGTAGAGCAAGGAATAAAGTTCAACGTGGCAAGTACTATTTCAGATGACGGTCTTCCAGGACAATCTGATGTGTGCACATTTAGAAGGAAAACAGGGTCTGCCGGGTTAGGGAGCCATGTGCCTGAAGGTCATAAGTGGACAATTTCCAAAGGAGATGGTCAATGCTGGACTGTGATGAAATGTCAAGAGATTACATAAGCGGAAGCACTGTCACCAGAGTCAATGACAGAATGACAGCTCTGCTTCTAGATGAACTGCTTCCACTATTTTAATAATTTACCAATTGCAGTGAATAGGTGCTTGACTGCATTCTTCAGCTGCTCTCTGAATTTAGTCTGGGTCACTGCATAAGTACAGGTGTTGGTGCAGGTACTCAAAAGCTGCAGCATATAGCTAGGTTGCTCAGTAATATACATAGGATCATGGGGGACTGTGTAGTAAAGCCTGTCAGTAAGCCAGCGATAAAAGGAAATGCCTACATTTGATATCCATAACAGCATAAAAGTGCCTGATATGATGAAGAGTAAAATGATGGATTTGCTGCGGCTTTCCATTTCTGGGTCAGTGTGATTCTTACTTTTGCTGTGATCCAGTAGCTTCCTGCGGACTCTGCTGGCCACTAAAATGTGTCTGACAGTCAGTGCATTGAGCAGTAAAATCAGAATAAATGGGAGGAAGGGAGTTCATATAATATTGAGGATATCAAAGGTTACCCAAGCAGCTTCACTGAAGAAATTCACTGGCAGGCTGTAGCCCCAAGGTACATTGTCAGTTACATATTCAGGTTCATATACAAAGTACCAAGGAATGTTTTTCAAACAGAAAAGCACACTCGCTGTTATTATAACCACAGCCCCAATTTTTTCTATGCAATATCTTGTTTTCAACTTCTGGCAACAAGTTACAACAAGCTGGTCAAAAGTAAAGGAGACTGTGAACCAGACAGAAATATCTGTGGCTGCATAAAACAGGATAAGCAAAAGCAAATGTGCTGGATTGGTGTCCAGCTAAGTCCCTGGGAAGTAAAATGAAAACACTGTAAATAGTATTACATCGGTGAAAACGACCAGTAGATCTGCCACTGCCATGGCCACAAGGTAGAGAGTGATACATCCGGACAGTCCACATGTTCCATGTGAGAGGATCATAACAGCCACTGAGTTAACTGGAATACATAGAGAAAAAAAAAGCAAGCTTAAAGTTTTGATTCTCAGAGGTTTTAAGAGTAACATCACCACATAAGGGCTGTCAGTCCATTGACCTTGTTCAACCAGATCATTGCTAATCTATGTCTGAACATTGTTTATTTGCATTAGATCCACAACCTTCAAAGCTTTGTCTGAAAACAGATATAGCCTCATTATCACAGAACTGATTCAGAACTAAAGGAGGTCACAGTCTCTTATGTGTATGCCAGCTTTTCAGTGGAACAATTTACCTGGTACCATAGTTCTGCACACTATTCCTTCCCAGATAATAAGGCAATTCTCTCTTAAACACCTCACTGAACTTGTCTCCAGCACACTGTCAGGCAGCACATTCCAGATTACTTTGCTCATTGCCTTAAATATGTGCCCACATATTCTCGATCCTTCTACTGATGGAAATAGTTTGTCCTTTTGCACTCTGTGCAGACCCCTCATGATATCGAACACCTCTGTCAAATCTCCTTCTAAAATTCTCTTCTCTTCTTTTAAAAACAGTCCCTTCTTTTCCAATCTGTCCATGCAACTGAACTTCCTCGTTTCTGGGCCTGTCCTCCTGTATTTATCCTGCACTCGCTATGATGCCTTCACAATCTTCCTAATGTGTAGAGCACGGAACTGGATGTAATAGTCCATCCAAAGCTGGAAGCATTATATTGCCTGTCCATATTTATCCTACCAAATTATATTCCCTCACACTTGTCCGCATTAAAATTCATTTTCCACTTGACTGCCCATTACAGAAATCAGTCCACATTCTTCTGAAGGTTCACATTATTCCCCTCACAGATCATGTTATGTATCAATCAATTGAATAATTTGAAATTGGGCTTTTTACACCAAGGCCTTGATCATTAATATTTAAAAATATTTAAAAAGAAGAAATGTACATGCATAACATATTATAGAAAGAGGCAAAGATCCAACACTGACCCTATGGGGAACTCCAATGCTACCTTTAATCTCATCTGATAAACATCCATTAACCACTACTCATGTTTTCCTATCTCTCAGCCAATGTTGTATTCATGTTGCTACTGTACATGCAGTGATGCCCACATCCTGCAGACAAATAAGAAGGCGAGAAAAAGCCTAGAGTGAATGCTAATCACTGAAATTGGAAGTCACTCAGTGTTTAAAGAAAAATAATTCATTGGTGGCTGGGCTACCATTTATTGCCCATTGCTTATAGTCCTGACAGCAATTAAGAGTTAACCACATTGCTGCGGGCCTGGAATCATACGTAGATCAGACCAGGTAAGGATGTCAGATTTCCTTTCTTAAAGGACATTAATGAACCTGATTAGTATTTATGACAGTTGACAGAGTTTATACAATGGACATTGGCCCAGCTTCTTCTTCCAGATTTTTAAAAAGAAGATTGAATTCAAATTTCACCAACCACCAGGGTGGAATTTGTACTCATGTCCCAGAACATTAGGCCGGGTATTCCAGATTACTTGTCTCGTGACTTTACCATTATGCTACCGCCAGCCTTTAAATGATCAAAGAAGAAGTTTACAGAAGCAAAAAGAACAATTCAAAGTAGCTCAGACAAACCTATGTGTCACAAATTATCGGCTTCTATGAAGTGGTTAAGATGTTTACCAAGAACTCCAGGAAAGTAAGTATCTTCTATCTGATGGAGTATTTTTGGTTCATGCATTTTCTGTGAGACATAACAGTTTTTGCTGGTGCTATAGGCAACACCTTTTCCTGTTTGATACATTGAGAGGAGCCTTGTGTTTATACAGGAGGTAAAACTCCAGTGAGATGTCAGTTACACCATTATTAATATTCATTACATTCAATTGAACAAGCGAGTGCAATCATGGGGAAACTGACATGGTAACGATGGGATGAAATATAAATAACTATTGCCTTCTGCAGCATAAAGCAATATATTCCACAGGAATTATCATTGAATAGAGCCCTGGGTCATGGCCACTCTGAATCTATGAATGATGAATGAGTATTGCCCCTTTTTAGTTTTTGAGCATTTTAATCTATAAATAACCAGTAACAAAGCTTTAATCTTGAACAGAGTAAAGATTAATTTATTGCACCAGCATTACTGGAAGTTCATAGAACCCATAGAATCCCTACAGTGTGGAAACAGGCCATTCAGCCCAGTGGACCCTCCAAAGAGCATTCCACCCAGACCCATCCCCCTACCCTATTCCTGTAACACTGCATTTCCAATGGCTAACCCCCCGCATACTATGGGTAATTTAGCACATTCAATCCACCTAACTTGCATATCTTTGGCTATTGGGGTAAAAATTATAAAGTTAATACAGGCACACAGGTTTAAAAGTAGGAAAGGATAAAAAGTGACTTTTGAAGCTGAAAGGAAGATCAGTCTTTAAAATTGTTACAGGTCTGTTTCTCCTTTGAAGATTCTCTTCCTGAAATGAATGGGGTGAAAACTTGAGGTCAGCTGATTCAGTAGCTGTGTTGGCTTCTGTAGTTGAATCATCAATCGGGCTCACTTAGCAGGTTGACAGAATTTGGGAGAATGAGAGGTTTCCTGTTCCTTACTAGTTCATCGGATAAGACATTTGCAGATTGCCTGGACTTTTCCAGGAAAGTAGCATTTGTCTTCTTCCCTGTCCTCCCTTTGGCTGAGAACCCTCTCCCTAATGGAGTCTTACAGAGTTCCTTTGGAGGAGTTTACTCAAAATGGTTGCTCATAACCTGTCCAAACAAGCTTTACAATGGCTACTATCTAGATATGGCTGAATCATGCTTCCTTGTTTGCTATTGGGTTAACTCACTTTGTATTGGAGTCAAGGTGATTTACATTTTATGAACTGTCTTAGCCTTTGGCCTGGATGGCCTCCATTATCATGTCATGGTGAGCTTTGAGGCATGATTCACACCTTCAAGGGATTCATAATCAAGGCATTTCTGATGATCTCTGGAAATGTTCATTTAATTTCAAAAAGTCTCTTGTGATTACTTCCTGAGGTATGTACAGTCTGCTGCTAATACCAGCTGAAACCCACAAGATTAGTCATGTGACTCCTAGGAGCCATTTTATACGATTGTTGGTGTTAAACATGGATTGGCTTTATTTACAGAATATATGATAATATAATGACACAGATGTGACACTTTATGAGAGAAATATTTCAACCAAAAAATAATCAATGGTCTTGACTTTTTCAAAATAAACTATTTCCTTCCTGTTAAAAATTAATTATCAGACAATTTTAAGCAATTCCTAATGTTTGCCTGGTGTACTTAGATTGGAAGCGTTAAAAAAAATAATATTTTCTGTGCATTACAAACAAATTAAAAGGGTCTGTTGGATTTGTCAATTCCAGATGCAAATACTCACATACTTTCCCTGACGGGATGCTGATTTTCACGTTCATCACACTTCAGCTTAACTGAAAACCCACAGCCTATATTCCAAACTGCAAGAAGATGCTTACATCATTCTCTCCATTCCCATTGATTTGCATTGTCCTTCCCTCTTCCCATCAATCATGTTAGAATGATGTCCCCATGTCTAATTTCTGTTTTTATTTCTGTAATGACTACAACCACCCAGGAATATCATTATCTCTGAATCTGTTATTTTGTACATCCATCCTTCTATCATTTAAATAATATTAACCCTAACCCTCCTGAAAAAAATACTTTTGGATATCCTTCAGAATATCTCTTTTAACTCTGCGATGATTTTGCTCAATTGTTCTTCTGTAAAGAACTTGGGATGTATTTCCACGTCAGATAAATGAACTCTTATGCTGAAGACAAGAGGGCGACAATGGAGAGATAGAGATCAGTGTGAATATTTGGTGTGTAAGGGAGAAAAGAAGTCTGCTTCCTTAAGTACAAGGCCAATAAGGCATGGCTGGGACAGGGGTTGATTGCTGTGATCAAGGTAGAGGCCAGAGGTCATGCTTTGAATTTATTAAAATCAATGTTGAGTCAGAGTGACTGTAAAGTGTCTAAGTGCAAATTGAGGTGCTCTTCACCCAGCTTGCAATGAGACTATGTTATGCATTGAAAAATTGCATTGAGATGTATATGTGAGAGATGTACTGTTAGCAGAGAGAGTGATAAAAAGGACAGCTCTAATTTATTTTGTCCTACTTTAATCATTTCAGTAATTTTCCAATTGACGTGAATGGGTATTTGAATGCATTCTTCAGCTGCTCTCTGAATTTAGTCTGGGTCACTGCATAAATACAGGTGTTGGTGCAGGTACTCAAAAGCTGCAACATGTAGCTGGATTGTTCAGTGATATACACAGGATCATGGGGACCCGTGTAACCAGAAATGTTTGAAATTCGTGCATAAAAGAAAAAGCCCACATAAGTCATCCATAAGAGTATAAAACTGCCTGATATGGTGAAGAGTAAAATTATGGATTTCCTGCGGCTCTCCATCTCTGGGTCAGTGTGATTCTCACTCTTGCTGTGATCCAATAGCTTCCCACGGATTCTACTGGTCACTAAAATGTGTCTGGCAGTCAGAGCATTAAGCAATAAAATCAGAATAAATGGGAGGAAAGGAGTTAAAATAATACTAATACTGTGAAATGCAACCCACATAGTTTCAGTGTAAAAATTCAGCGATAGGGTGCAGCCCCAGGGTACATTGTCAACTACATATTCAGGGTCGTATACAAAGTACCAAGGAATATTTTTCATGCAGAACAGTACACTTACTGTTGTAATGAACAGATCTGCAGTTTTCTTTGTGCAATATTTTGTTTTTATCTTCCGGCAACAAATTACAACAAATCGGTCAATGGTAAAGGTGACAGTGAACCAAACAGAAATGTCTGTAGTTGCAGAAAGCAGGACATGTAAGAGGGAGCGTGCTGGTGTGGTCTCCAGGTAAGTACCTTGGAAGTGAAAAGGAATAACTGTAGACAATATCACATCCGTGAAAATGACTAGGAGATCTGCCACTGCCATGGCCACCAGGTAGTGGGTGATACATTTCGAAAGTCCACATTTTCCTTGCGACAGGATCAGAATAGCCATTGAGTTAACTGGAATAGATCCAGAAAAAACAAATAAAGGAATTAAATATAAACATCTCAGATGATATGTGAGTCATAAACAATTTTTATTTTCCCAATCAGATCTTTTCATAATCACAAACATTCTAATTAGTTGACCTCTTAATTTTTCATATTCGGGTTATTGCAAAGCCAGCCAACAAAAGTTGTGTTTGTAATTTAGCTTTATTTACACCAATGCATCTGTGTTTCACCTTCCACAAGGCCAATCTATGCTTCCTGACATAAACAGGTCAGAAATAAACAGAATCTTCCCAGTATGGTCTGGAACTCTGTGCAGATATCACCTCACTTGCAGCACCAGTGACCCAGCAATCTTGAGTCTGAGGATAACATTACATTAGATTTTTCAATACTTTTAGCTTTCAGCACATGCCAATTTGTGCATTCTGATTTCAAATTTCTCTTTTTATCTAGTGTTTGTAGTCTGACCCCCATAAACCCCGTTTATAACAATTTCAGTCTTCCATTTAATAATTTTTATTGTCCCTCTGAAACTTACTTCTCCATTCTGATTTAATGTAGTTCCAACCTTATACATGCGGCTCTCTATTCCATAATCCAAACTTTTAATAGATACAGGCAAAGATCTGAGACATCCAGATGTGCCATATTAGCAACCCTCATAAAATGTTCAATTCTGTTATTTATCAGAACCTATTTTCAAATCTAGTTGCAGACAGGGATCCCATAGTCCTAAAAAGTAAATAGAGCGGTAGGAAATGACAGCAAGTGCAATTGTAGCTGAGCTGTTAGGAGAATATGGGACAGCAAGAAATGTGTGGTCATTTTAAAAGAAAGTACTTGTGTTTACGTTGCAACATTCCTGCTCTTCATAAAGTGCATTATGGCCAACTGAGTTCAAATTTTACCTTTCTATTCTAGCACCATGTTCGGTGGTATATTTTGGCAGTGTAACCTCTCAGTAGAGTCGTAGAGTCATACAGCATGGAAACAGACTTTTCGGTCCAACCAGTCCATGGCGACCGTAATCCCAAATGAAACTAGTCCCACTTGCCAGCACCTGGCCCATATCCCTCCAAACCTTTCCTATTTATTAAGTTATCCAAGTGTCTTTTAAACATTGTAACTGTACTCGCATCCACCACTTTCTCAGGAAATTCATTCCACATGCAAACTTCAGTTTTTCAAAGAATCCCCTCTTCTCACAGTTTGCGGAGTGGTAATAACTAGTAAACAGATTATCATTCTCCTCTAAAATAACTGATTTATATCTCATTTCTATTGTACAGTGCTTTTTAAAGACTGTTTCAAAACTTCTGGCTGACCCTGGCAGGCATTCCGTAGTCTGATAAATTCTATGTTCTCGTGAAGGTCCAGTTCCAAGGCAACTGGATTACATTAGTATATCACCTGCTGTGTTGAAATGTTTTCACAATTTTCATTTTGGAAAAGAAGCAGCTAATTAGTGCATGGAAAGCTTGCACACATAACAATACGATAATGAGAATGAATGCTTCACAATATCAAGGCAACTGAATAGTTTACAATTGTGTCAGGATTTTCTGACTCAGAGACCGTGAATTTTTTGTGTGTCTTTTCTAATTATAAAATAAGAAAAGAACTGTTCCAAAACCAAAGATTGCAAAGACTGCTGCATGGTTTGAAAGGAAGTAACTTGATCCTCATTGTGAACATGTTTGCACAGCTGTGGGTTAAGGCAATGGTTGCAGATGCACTGAAATTGAAGAATTGCATACAAATGAGCTTTTGTTGCAACAAAGTGCAAATTGCTTTCTGGACTTGTGACCAATTAACATGGTAAAGCTTTTTTGCTTGCCAACAATGATGTGGTTAGTTCTCAGATAGCTGAACACCCTACAGCTCTGGATAAGACACAGATAAACCTTTAGACCACCACCAGTTTAGGAACTGTCATTCTCCATTCTCTGCAGTAAACCACTTTGAGCCTGATGAATACCACTTCTTCTTTCATTTAGCAGTTGCTAATAATCAATATGTTATATTTATAATCAATGTGTCATAGACCTTTTATCAAAGAACCAACCACCCAGTACCTCTTGCAAATGAGCAGAAGCATCTGGAAAAAGGATGACCAAAAGCAGATGGTAATCAGCAAAAGACCTACAAGACCATAAGACCATAAGGCATAGGAGCAGAAATTAGGCCATTCGGCCCATCGAGTCTGCTCCGCCATTCCATCATGGCTGATAAGTTCCTCAAACCCATTCTTCTGCTTTCTCCCTGTAACCTTTGATCCCCTTGATAAGCAAGAACCTATCTATCTTAGTCTTAAAAGTACTCAATGACCTGGCCTCCACAGCCTTTTGTGTCAGTGAATTCCACAGATTCACCACTCTCTGGCTGAAGAAGTTTCTCCTTATTTCCATTCTAAAAGGTGTTCCCTTTACTCTAAGGCTGTGCCCTCGGGTCCTAGACTATCCTACCAATGGAGGCATCTTCCCAACATCCACTTTGTCCAGGTCATTCGGTATTTTGAAAGTTTCAATTAGATCACCCGTCATCCTTCCAACCTCCAATAAGTATAGTCCCAGAGTCCTCAAACGTTCCTCATATGTTAAGCTTTCCACTCCTGGGACCATTCTCGTGAACCTCCCCTGAACGCGCTCCAGGGCCGGTACATCCTTCCTGAGATATGGGCCCAAAACTGCACACAATACTCCAAATGTGGCCTGACCAGAGCCTTATAAAGCCTCAGTAGTACTTCCGTGCTTTTATATTCAAGTCCTCTTAAAATAAATGCCAACATTGCATTTGCCTTCCTGACTACTGACTCAACCTGCAAGTTTACCTTGAGAGAATTCTGGACTAGAACTCCCAAGTCTCTTTGCACTTCAGACTTCTGAATTTTCTCCCCATTTGGAAAATAGTCCATGCTTTTATTCTTCTTACCAAAGTGCATGACCTCACACTTTCCCACGTTGTACTCCATCTGCCACTTCTTTGCCCACTCTTCTAACCTGTCCAAGCCTTTCTGCGGCCTTGCCACCTCCTCAATACTACCTGTCCCTTCATGTATCTTTGTATCATCTGCAAACTTAGCCAGAATGCCTACAGTTCCTTCATCTAGATCATTAATGTACAAAGTGAAAAGTTGTGATCCCCGTACTGACCCTTGAGGAACACCACTTGTTGCCAGCTGCCATCCTGAGAAAGACCCCTTTATCCCTACTCTCTGCTTTCTACCAGACAGCCAATCTTCTATCCATGCTAGCACCTTGCCTCTAATACCATGGGCCCTTATCTTACTCAGCAGCCTCCTGTGCGGCACCTTATCAAAGGCCTTCTTGAAGTCCAGATAGATAACATCCATTGGCTCTCCTTGGTCTAAGCTGCTCGTTACTTCCTCCTATCATAACAAATCCTGCAGGCAGGAATAATATTTGAACCACTTTCCCAGTTTTCCAAATATCATAGCCCATGGTATGTGTACGTGTGTATGTGCGTGCATGTGTGTGTGTGTATGTGTGTGTAAGGGAGAATTTGTAATAGGTTCAGAGTTTTAAATAGTAGTGCTATATGTGACAGCTTCTAGCCATTTACCTATAGCTAGAGTCTAATACTTGTAATAAGTAGGCATTCCTGTTAAATACAGAAACCTGGTCAGTGCTTTCTGTCAGCCTGGAAGTAAAGACAGGTAAATGGGAGAATTTATCATTCTTTAAGAAGTTTTTTTTGCAGTGGGGCTTTATTTTCAATGCTCTACCCGTGTAAGGCATGATAGTTGTGGAGATATATTTTGAAAAAAAACTATAATTTGTACAATGAGTAAAGAATAGAATGAATCTCAATAAGTAGCAGTGTGAAAGAATCAAGGGAAGAACAGGTGAAATCACAATATTTACTGAAGAACGTGAACTTCAGAATCCATTCAAATCTGCTGTCAAAACTGAACTGAGGCTGTATAGGGGAAGCAGGCAGACCTGGCAATGGATCAATGGTTGGGAGGTGTTGATGTATTTTACATTTGGAGAGGAGATGAGAGCTGAAGAAGCGCAGTCCAGGTGAACCAGGTAATTTTAGGGTCGGGCCAGTCTGCCTGCTCATTGTGTTCTCCTGATAAACTAAAAGGCAATTGAAATTTTGGGAAGAAGACTATTTGCTGCATATATTTCTGGTTATAAATTCACACCAGCATTTAGAATTGAAACTTCCAATCTAAATATTTTTCATGAAATTGTCTGATGTAGATAGTTCCTTTCGTGCCTTGTTAATGAAACAATTTAATCACTCCAAATGCTTTTTGAGAAAACATCTGTCATTTTGCTGATTGCACATTTCAGTTAGAACAAAATAAGATTTGAAACAAAACTTTCTAAGCAAAGCAATCAAAGACAATAGTTCAATTTATGGGTCAAAAGATATTTGCTTCCATGAAATTGTTAAATGTCTTACCGAGAACTCCAACAACTGCAAGAACAGGGTAGTAAACATCTTCCACCTGATGGAGTATTGTTAGTTCACGCATTTTTCTGTGAACTGAGAGGTTTTCCTGCTGATGCCAGATAATAGCTTTGCCTGAATACATGAAGCATTCGGAGGAGCCTCGTACTTATAGAGGGAAAGACGACAGATACCTCATTTTTTGATATCAATCACAGGTCATTGAACAAACAAGTAGAGACAATCATGCGAACTCCCACATGAAACTCATGACATTAGCTATAATTAATTGGAACATACACTGCCTAAAAGCATGATATTCATTAACAAGAGATAACAAGGTGTAGAGCTGGATGAACACAGCAGGCCAAGCAGCATCAGAGGAGCAGGAAGGCTGACGTTTCGGGTCTA
>NC_063339.1:76786562-76853673 GCF_021869965.1 Rhincodon typus | reverse complement strand
GATCCTTCTTCTGAAGAAGGGTCTAGGCCCGAAACGTCAGCCTTCCTACGCCTCTGATGCTGCTTGGCCTGCTGTGTTCATCCAGCTCTACACCTTGTTAGCTTGTAACAGTGTTCATTTTAAATTTCTAGGGTAATTTAGAATGGCTGATATCAGATCAGCCTATTGTTATAGGCCACAGCTGATTTTATTTCCTCCGATTTTTCATGTATAGTGGATGCAGTGTCTAACTGACAACTGAGCTGATCTCATCCTAAACCCACCATCATCAAATGCTCAAATTGCCCCTTAGTTATGAAGGACCAGTAAGAGCTGTCCATTTCACAATCATTTTGTTATTTTCCAAATTCCTCTTTGTCAATAAAATATAAGCTACGTGGAATGAATATAAGAAAATTCTATATATTGTCATAAATGTCAAGGCTTTAATTCCAGTGATCAGAAAATAAAACTGAAATCAATAGCTTTCATCAACAACCCCCATCAGAATTTGTTCAGTGTAAGGTCACGATGTGTCCCAGCTGTATGGACTGACCATTATGGTTACCAAGTATCATCACCATGGAGATTGTTCTCATTTGAATATTTGAGAGACCCTTGTGGTGCTAATACGCCTCCTGTTTAGCATTCCTTCAAAACATGTACAAAATAATCTGTATTCACTATGTAGTGGTAAGATAAAAGAATATGCAAATCATTGTTAGGGCATCAGAAGAAATTACCTGTGTGTTAATAGATGAGACATAAAATGTATATTTTATAACCACTGGGCATCACATTCGGGATAAAGTAAAATGCATGATTATATAAAGTCACAGGATGGATTAAAATTCTATTATTTCTTTTGAATGGTTCAAAGACCTGGCAGTATTAATTATTAAACAGTGTAAAATAAGTTCTCAGGTATATTCATAAAGTCAGAATTGACAAAAACAAAAACAGAATGTGAGTCAATTTATTTTTTTACATTTCAAAGTACAGTCACACTTTCTTCTGTAAGTATAGGCTGACCAGAATTTAAAAGTTTGGAATGTTAGGCCCTCACAAACCAGAGTCTAAAATGGGAAAAACCCACTGAGATATTCATAGATGCAGCAGGATGTCTGTCGTGACTGACTGTTTAAAGGCAAGTATTGACTTCGGCCATGCTATAGCATTCTCTGCTGCTTAGTTTGTAAGAGAATTACACTCCACAGATTTGCTGTCTGTGTGGACACAAGGTCATTACTCAGACTGGACAGTATTTGCGTTGAAGTGCTCAATCGAGTTGGTGATGGATTGAACTTCAGTTTCACAAGACACAGGGTAACTTCATGATTACACAGTCTGGCACCAACAAAACAGCAAGTTTGAGTCTGTTGTTGCGGGTGGT
This sequence comes from Rhincodon typus, assembly GCF_021869965.1. Lineage (NCBI taxonomy): Eukaryota > Metazoa > Chordata > Chondrichthyes > Orectolobiformes > Rhincodontidae > Rhincodon > Rhincodon typus. The sequence goes on along the minus strand of NC_063339.1, from coordinate 76,852,301 downwards.
ATACAGTGTGAGTACGATGCTTTGTTTCTTAGCAGCGGTTTGTGACAGGAAAGCACATGTCTTTAGTGAATGAAGGTGCAGATTGTACTATTTGGAAGCTAGTGCTGAGTGAATCCATCATTCAGTTCTCTCATTGTGCAGATGGTTGTTGGCAACAGTGCCCAAGTGGCCTGTCTTAAAGTTGCAATGAGTGAGGACCTTCAAAAGTACCTTGTCAGCTCCAATGGAATATCTCAAGCCACTGCCTTCTCCAATGAAGAGCAGACTGATGGGGTGGCCACACAGTGTAAGCTCGACGGCAAGGTGTCAGGAACCAAATCTATCCCAGGCAATTTCTGGTCTTAGAGTAAGACCCGCTTGAAGCAATTAGGTGGAGGCCACATGTGGTAGATGTTAATAAGTGTTTCTTACCACCACAGCTGCTGCAGTCAACCATGCCCCTTCTAGAAACATCATAAACAAAATGCTATGTCAATTCCTCAATTGTGGGTTCAGGCCCAGGTATGGCTATGGTGGATTTAATGGATCTTTGTTGAGTGCAATTTTAAAATTCATTCAAGAGATACGGATGCCACAGCCTGGTCCAGTATTTATTGCCCATCGCTTATTGCCCTGGTGAAGTTTGTGATGATCTGCCTTCCTGAACTTCTGACATCGTGTCATATTGGTTAGTGATGTTAGGGTATGAGGTCTAGGAGTTTGACCCAGTAACACAATGATATCATTCCAAGTCAGGGTGGCGAGTGGTTTAGAGGGGAATTTGCAGATCGTGATGTTCCCATGTATCTGTTGTATTGAACCATTGCAAAGATCTCCCTTGAAGATCTAACTCATAGAATCTGGTAAAAGGCATTGTCAGATCTGCGGCAATGATTTATCTCCACTGGGAAATCTTGTGTATGATTGAGTCAACACCTGACATGAGTGAAGGTTGTGTTTTATTATAGCACTCACCATCCGCAAGTATGACCAGTCAAATCTCCCCTTTAACCTTTTGACAGGAAATGATGGGTTTAGATTCTCCACAGTGATGCGCATATCTTCATGCTAAGCAAAGCCTTAAATAGCATCAAAGATTTGTTGCAAATCTATAGGCTTCACTCTGCCACACTTGGGAAAGTGACGTGTGTGTTGTGAATGTTCTCCATTCCTATGTTTTCATGAGCCTTAAATAGTCTAGTCTTGCCTGGGAATAATGGATTGAGGATACCATCGTTCTCCTGAAGGGGTTCGTTGAGCTGAGATTATATGAGCTGAGACAGGATGGTGATCCAGGCTGATTGGAATTCTCTTTGCTTTGCTTGATAAGGAGCTGGGACATATTGTTCTGAGAGAGCTAAGAATCCTGGCCATTGCAGATGAACACAGGTCGTAACTGAGCAAAATATTCATTGTGAGACAGGACTAACAGTTCACAGGAATCATTCACAATGTAAATGTTGTCAGTGAAGCTGGTCAAAAGAAAAAAATGGAGCCCATGTGTGGAGTGGCTTCGATCTTAAAGGAGGAGGCAATTGAACTAAAAATATTTAGAAGACCACATGGTCCTCAGGTAGGGTCAACTTGACGAAGTCCCTTGGTCAGATGAGCTGGAGAAAAAGTGTGGTTGAGATGCATTAACGCAGATGGTGGAGGTAACTGGTGGTTGGTATTTGGCTGGTCAAGTTGGCGTATTGGTTTCTCTAGACAGACTACCCGCAACTCTATCAATATCATAGTTCTGCATGGCCAGATCCTTAAGACTGAGGTTCTGATGGTTTCAGGTATTGAGATGTGTCCTTCATCATCAACATAATGAACTATCAGCCTGGTTATTGGGATGAACTCCGGACTGAGACATTGAGACTCACAGCTTTAGGAGCACAGATCCTCTTGTCCCAAAGTCAATGGGATCTGGAATATGACAGGGCTTGAAGAATGTAGGCACTGCAGAGCGACTGACAGATATGAGCAATAAACAGAAGTTGCTGGAAATGCTCAGCAGGTCTGGCAGCATCTGTGAAGAAAATAATCAGAGTTAATGTTTCGGGCCTGAAGTAGCATTTCCAGCTACTTCTGTTTTTGTTCATGCTTTACAGCATCTGCAGTTCTTTTGGTTTTGACAGATATGAACATTGGGCACAACTAATGCCAAACAAACCTCAACAGGACCCACACCCCCTTCTTCAAAACAGACAAATACAATCACAGCATCATCATCATCCAGGATAGCTGTTGTCTTATGAGCATTAACCATTTAATGGAACCATTTAACCACTGAGGAAATGTTAATCTGGCTGACCTGCTTTCTCTTGCAATGGGGAAATACCTGCTGAGTAGTGATGGAGGGGTATGACAGATCCTCATCTTGTTAGGTGAGAATTTGTCTGTCATTCCTGAAAGGACAAAGTGAGACCGCAGAGACCCTTGGAATCGGCAATTAAAATGGTCATGACCAAATGGGAACTGAGCTCCCACGTACCTGAGCATGATAATATATAATGGACCATTTGAAAAGGAAGGAATTGAGCAATGAATCTACCAGGAGTGGTCACTTTGTGAATGTTGGCATGGAAACTAGAAGCTGGAAGCTGCCATCTGGAGGCCGTAAAGGGAAAATCTTCAATGGAGATGAAGTCAGACACAGATTGAGGAAGAAAACAGGCTGCAATCTTTTGCAGAATTATGTGTAAATATGTGAAGAAGCACTGTAACCAGAGTGAGAGATAGAAAGAGCGATCTGATTTTATTTGATTACTACAACCATTTAAGCAATTTACCAATTACAGTGAATGGATATTTCATCACACTCTTCAGCTGCTCTCTGAATTTAGTCTGGGTCACTACATAAATACAGGTGTTGGTACAGGTACTCAAAAGCTGTAGCATGTAGCCTGATTGTTGAGTGGTACACGCAGGATCATGAGGGCCTGTGCAGTAATAAGTGTTTATAATTTGCCCATAATGAAATATGCAACATTTGTCATCCATAATAGTATAAAACTGCCTGATATGCTGAAGAGTAAAATGATGGATTTCCTGCGGCTCTCCATTTCTGGGTCAGTGTGATTCTCACTCTTGCTGTGATCCAGTAGCTTCCTGCGGACCTGCTGGCCACTAAAATGTGTCTGATAGTCAGAGCATTGAGCAATAAAATCAGAATAAATGGAAGGAAAGGAATTAAAATAATGCTGGGGCTGTAAAATGTAATCCACATAGTTTCAGTGTAAAAGTTCTGTGATGGGATACCACCCCAGAGTACATTGTCAATTACATATTCAGGTTCATATACAAAGTACCAAGGAATATTTATCAAACAGAACAGCACACTCACTGTTTTTATAACTGTATCTGCAGTTTTCTCTGTGCAATATTTTGTTTTCATCTTCTGGCAACAAATTACAATGAGTCGGTCAAAGGTGAAGGAGACAGTGAACCAGACAGAAATGTCTGTGGCTGCATAAAACAGGACATGTAAGAAAGAGTGTGCAGGAGTGGTCTCCAGGTAGGTACCTGGAAAATGAAAAGGAATAACTGTAAACAGTATCACATCAGTGCAAACAACCAGTAAATCTGCCGTGGACATGGCCACCAGATAGTGGGTGATACATTTCGAGAGTCCACACTTTCCTCGTGACAGGATCAGAATAGCCATTGAGTTAACTGGAAAATGTTCAGGGATAAAAAAATGAATTATAGATTTGAGTCTCAGATAGCGTATGAATGACATCAGTTCACAAGCACTTTAGAATAGGAATACATTATTCAACAACCACAACCCTGTTCTGTCATTGAAGTGAATCCTGACCATCCCTATTTTGAATTTAGTTATCTGCCTTGGTTTTGCTTTGAGCCAATATTGCTGCCTTTACATTGAAATACTGGTCTAAGTATCTTGGGCTGTGAGAGTTCTTGAGGTTGCATGGTCCCTATTTCTAAGCAAGGCATTTCAACTCCTTATGTCCTGTAACACTTTTTTTGTTTATATCTGTCCATAGTAGATTATTGAATACAACTCTTTTGCATAGTTCGGGATTTCTCTCTTCACATGCTCATTCTAGACTGATGCGCGTTGCTGATGTCAGAGTCATGGGGTCAGCTATACCATTTTGACTTACCTAAACCTCATTATGGATAATTTTGATCAAATTCTTCAGAGATGTTATGACCCATATCTAGGAAGATGCTACTTGAACTCAGAACTTGTGGCCCAGAGGCAGGAATTCTATCACTGTGCCATAAGAGTCCCATGAACCATTTTGTACCATGCAATATATTTACATTATAAACTCCCGACAATGATCTTTCAATTTCATTTTTAAAAGTTTGTGTGATCTGAGTTTAAGTGTCCTTTTTTTTTTGAGAGGGAGTTTCACATTTTCTCACAAATCAGTGGGTGCAAGGTGATATCTTGGCTTCCCGAAGATGAAGAGCATCAGTTTTAAACATTCTTAGAGTCTTTGCAGAGTTAAGCTTAATGTGAACCCACGGTTATTTAATTAATGACCTGTATCATCTGTAGATATCCTCGAGTTTTTTTGCTTTTCACTGAGTGTTGACTTCTATGAGGTCAAGAGAGAAAAAGGGCGAGAGAGAGCGAGTGAGAGAGCACACCTTCCAGTTCTGATGATGGAATTGATCAGTTTTCAGCCTGCTCTGTCAGAAATGCTACTCCATTGTGTAATCCAATATCTGGCTCCAAACAGGAATAATTTGCAGGCAACTTCAATCCCATTCTGTGAATCTTTCAGAAAGGTATAAATGAAACAGTGGATAGAGGTCGGAGTGATTATTTCAATCCATTAAAAAATATGTCAATTTCAGTTCATACAGGATCTTCTTTATTGATGGATTTGTGAACTGGTTTAACATATGATCAAGTGATCATTTCAGCCATCTTAAGTCAATAGTTTTTCCTTTCTAAAACAATTTTAGTGCAAGAATATGAATTAAAAGTTGTGGTTATTATAACTAAATAGGGAAGTCCATTTTAACTGCCATGATGGATGGCATTTCTTAGTTTTGTTGATGATGAGAGTTGTTACAATGTCCATTTAAAACACAAGCGCGCACACACACACACACACACACACACACACACACACACACACACACACACACACACACACACACACACCATATTCACTCTCTTCATCTTTATCAAACGTTGCTATATGAACGGCAGCCAGACTTGTTCCTTCAGCTGTGCCGTTCATTGGGTATCAGATGGTCCAAAGTGCTAAAAGTTAATGATGATATTCAACAGCTGCACAACCAAATAGATTGTATATGATGGGCTGAAGCGCTAAAATTGTTGATGATGTTCGACAGCTGTGTGACCTTGAACGAGTCCTATGAACATTCCTGTACATGTTGAAGCTGGCAAAATCAACGAGTTTATCTGCAATTATTTTTCTGTGCCTGGCCATTTGTTACACTGTATATGAGAGAGAGAGTTTCAATCCAAGTTGCTGGACTTCACCTTGGACCAGGATCGTGAACGTTGCCAGGAACAACTTCAGCCTCCAGACCAGCTGTCGACTGAGGGGTCCGTGACGGGCAGAAGGGAGTAAGGCTTATTGTTCTTTTTTCCCTCTCTTTTTTTTTATTTACTTAATAAATGTTCCTTTTTTTTGTCTTTTATTATTGCTCAATAAATGCTGTATTTAAAACAATTGCTATCGTTGAGTCTTCTCTTAACTACATTTAGCTAAATCCGAAAGGATCGGCTTGGATGCGCCCTGTGTGCCTAGATAATTGCCCTATATTTTATATTTGGTTCATAGAATCATACAATTCAGTTGAGGCCCTTCAGATCATTGCATTTGCACCAACAAACAACAATCTACATCTACACTAATGCCCCTTTCCAGCACTTGGCCCATATCCTTGAACGTTAGAACATTTCACATGCTCATTCTAATACTTTCTAAAGGTTGTGAGTTTACCCACCTCAAATATCCACTCAGGGGAGTGTATTCCAGATTCCCACTACCCTCTGGGTGAAAAACATTTTCCTCAAAACTCCTTGAAATCTCCTGCCTTTCGCTTTAAAATTTTGTCCCGTTCTTACTGATCCTTCAAGTAAAGGGAAACAGCTACTTTCTGCCCACCCTGTCATGCCTCTCAAAATCTATACAGCCTCAGCCCTCTCTGATCTAATTACACAGGCCTTACCTGGTCTGTGTAAGTATCCTGTCCTTACCTGGTCTGTGTGAATTTCCAGACACCATACTACCTGAGGTTATGGACCTCTGTGTGAGGTCACAACTATTAACCAGGTTGGCTGCCAGTCTACTTGCAAGTCTTGGCTATGATACTGCATACATTTCTGGTCACAGATTCACACCAATAATCCGTATTGGAATGAAACATTTATTATGGGATGGTCATATACGTACACAGTTACATTTAGTTGTTTGCTGGTTAAACAATTGAATCATTCGAATGTCTTTTTTTAAAAGAAACCTTTGTCATTGATTAACCCCAAAATAAGGTTTTAATCAGAACTTCTTAAAAAAAACAAAATCAGAGATAACAGGATTAAATTACATGTCAAAATTCATTTCCTTGAAATTGTAGAATGTCTAACCAAGAACTCCAACAACTGCAAGAACGGGATAGTAAACATCTTCCAACTGATGGAGTATTGTTGGTTCACGCATTTTGCTGTGAGCTGAGAGATTTTCCTGCTGGTGCCACAGAGAATAGCTTTGCCTGATTACGTGAAGCATTCAGAGGAGTCTCGTACTTATAGAGGGAAAAATACAGAGAGATGAGAGAACGTCATGGTTCATATCAATCACAGGTCATGGAACAAACAAGTGAAGACAGTCATGTGAAAACCCATATGAAACTCATGAAATAAACCATAATTAATTGAAGCAAGCAGCGCCTGAAAGCAAGATATACTATTGATGAAAAGTTTAATATAAACCAGTTTGAGGAATATCATTGATTAATTTAACATTGGTATTTTCATCTATTGTTTGCACATTTTCTACAGCTGTTTCCTTTCCATGTAAGATTCAAATCAGTCATTTTGAGACAATATTTAGTTTAGTTGCAATGTATTTGGCACACTGAAACATTCAAAAAAGGTTGTAACTCACTCAGAGATAGTAAGAACTGCCAATGCTGGAGTCAGAGATAACACAGTATGGAGCTAGAGGAACACAGCAGGCCAGGCAGCATCAGAGGAGCAGGAACGCTGATGTTTCACGATGAGAGGTTGTTGTTAAGGAAGAACAGAGTTCACCTTTTTCTTGGAAAATTGAGGTAAATAATTTAATGTGGGTTGTGATCCAATTACTACAAGTCAGGTGAATTTGGTAAAAGCAGCCAACCAAAACTGTTAGAGAGATAACAGATTGGGTTGAAAGCCCTTAATTACTAGAACATTTGAATCGAGAAGAGTTTATTGGGAGCCTATGCTGACGGCAACCTTGTAACCCTTTCTAACCTTAGTTTCTGTTTCAAAAGCTGAGGGAGACACAAGGAAGAAAACCCCCAAAGCTTACAGTGAAACCAGCATGTCTTTTTCTCCTTTTCTTGATTTTTTTTATTCGTTTTGTGGGTTGTGGGCGTCACTGGCTGGCCAGCATTTATTGCCTGTCCCTGGTTACCTTTGAGAAGGTGATGGTAAGCTGCCTTCTTGAACCACTGCAATCCATTGCTGTGGGTTGACCTGCAATTCCATTAGGGAGAGAATTCCACAATTTTGATCCAGTGACAGTATATGAACAGCAATATATTTCCAAGTCAGGATGGTAACTGGCTTGGAGGCGAACTTGAAGGTGGTAGTGTTCCCATATTTCTGCTGCCCTTGTCCTTCTAGATGGAAGTGGTCATGTGTTTGGAAGGTGCTGTCTGAGGATCTTGGGTAAATTTTTGCATTGCATCTTGTAGATAGTACACATTGCTGCTACTGAGCGTCGGTGGTGGAGGGAGTGAATGCTTGTGGATGTAATGCCAATCAAGCGGGCTGCTTTGTCCTAGATGGGGTCAAGCTTTGTGAGTGTTGTTGGGACTGCACTCATCCAGGTAAGTGGGGAGTATTCCATCTCACTCCTGACTTGTGCCTTGTAGATGGTGGACAGACGTTCAGGAGTCAGGAGGTAAGTTACTCACAGCAGTATTCCTAGCCTCTGATCTGCTATTGTGGCCATTTATGTGGAGAGTCCAGTTGAGTTTCTGATCAATGATAACACTCAGGATGTTGATAGTGGGGGAATTCAGTGATGGTAACACCGTTGAATGTCAAGGGGTGGTGGTTAGATTGTCTCTTGTTGGTAATGGTCATAGCCTGGCATTTATGTAGCGTGAATGTTACTTTTCACTTGTCAGCTCAAGCCTGGACATTGTCCGGATCTCGCTGATTTGGACATGGACTGCTTCAGTGTCTGAGGAGTCAAGAATGGTACTGAACATTGTACAATCAATCGTGAACATCCCACTTCTGATCTTATGATGGAGGAGAGATCTTTGATGAAGCAACTGAAGACAGTTGGGCCTAGGACACTATCCTGAGAAAATCCTGTGGTGATGTCCTACAGCTGAGATAACTGACCTCCAACAACCACTATCATTTTCCCATGTGCCAGGTATGACTCTAATTACCGGAGAGTTTTCGCCCTGATACATATTGATTCTAGTTTTGCTAGGGTTCTGTGATGCCACACTCGGTCGAATGCAGCCTTGATATCAAGGGCTGTCACTCTCACCTCACCTCTGGAATTCAGCTCTTTTATCCATGTTTGAACTTTGGCTGTAGTGAGGTCAGGAGCTGAGTGGCCCTGGCGGAACCCAAACTGGGCATCACTGAACAGGTTATTGCTGAGCAGGTGCTGCTTGATAGCACTATTGATGACCTTCCATCTCTTTACTGATGATCGAGCGTAGACTGACAGGGCGGTATTTGGCCGGGTTAATTTGTCCTTCCTTTTATGTACAAGATATACTTGGCCAATTTTTCACATTGTCAGGTAGATGCCAGTGTTGTAACAGTACTGGAACGGCTTAATTCGGGGAACAGCAAGTTCTTGAGCACAGGTCTTCAGTACTATTGCCGGAATGTTGTCAGGACCTGTTGCCTTTGCAGTATCCAGTGTCTCAAACCATTTTTTGATCTCATGTGGAGTGAATCGAATTGGCTGAAGGCTGGTATCTGTAATGCTGGGGACCACTGGAGGAGGCCGAGATGGATTATCCACTTGGCAGCTTCCTGCAGAAGCTTCAGCCTTATCTTTTGCACTGATGTGCTGAGCTCTTCCATCATTGAAGATGGGGATACTTGTGGAGCCGCCTCCTCCAGTGAGTTGTTTAATCGCCCACCACTGTTCACGACTGAATGTGGCAAGGCTGCACAGCTTAGATCTGATCAGTTAGTTGGGGATGACTTGGTTCTGTCTATCACTTGCTGCTTTCGCTGTTTGGCGTGCAAGTAGTCCTGTTTGGTGGTTTCACCAGGTTGGCACCTCATCTTCAGGTGTGCCTGGTGCTGTTCCTGGCATGCCCTCAAACACTATCCATTGAACCAAGGTTGATTCCCTGGCTTGATGGTAATGGTTGAGAGGGAGATATCAACGGCCATAAGGTTACAGATTGTGCTGGACTACTATTGATGATCGGCAGCACCTCATGAATGCCCAGTCTTGAGTTGCTAGATCTATTGAGGTCTGTCCTATTTAGCACGGTGATAGTGCCACACAACACAATGGAGATTATTCTCAATGTGAAGGCAGGACTTCGTCTCCACAACGACTGTACAGTGGTCATTCTTACTGATACTGTCATAGACAGATGCATCTGCAGCTGGCAGATTGGTAAGGATGAGGTCAGGTATGTTTTTCCCTCTTGTTGGTTCCCTCACCACCTGCCGCAGACCCAGTCTAGCAGCTATGTTCTTTGGGACCTGACCAGTCCGATCTGTAGTACTGCTGCCGAGCCACTCTTGGTGGTGGACATTGAAATCCCCCACCCAGAGTACATTTTGTGCCCTTGCCATCCTCACTGCTTCCTCCAAGTGTTGTTCAACATGGAGGAGTACTGATTCATCAGCTGAGGGAGGACAGTATGTGGTAATCAGCAGAAGGTTTCCTTGCCCATGTTTAACCTGAAGCCACGAGACTTCATGGGGTCTGGAGGGCTCCCAGATCAACTCCCTCCTGACTGTATGTACCACACCTCAGCTGGGTCTGTCCTGCCAGAGAGACAGGACATATCCAGATATGGTGACGGTGGTGTCTGCCAGATTGTCTGCAAGGTATGATTCTGTGAGTATGACTATGTCAGGCTGTTGCTTAACTAGTCTGTGAGACAGCTCTCCCAATTTTGGCACTAGTTAGTGAGGTGGACTTTGTAAGGTCACCAGGACTGTTTCTGCCATTGTCTTTTCAAATGCATAGATCGATGGCTAGTGATCAGTCCGGTTTCATTTCTTTGAGACTTTGGAGCGATTGATACAACTGAATGGCTTGCTAGGCCATTTCAGAGGGCAATTGAGAGTCAACCACATTGCTGTGGGTCTGGAGTCACATATAGGCCAGACCAGTATGAGCATGGCAGATTTCCTTCCCTGAAGGACATTAGTGAACCAGATAGGTTTTTCCGACAATCAACAATGCTTTCATGGTCATCAGTAGACTCTTAATTTTAAATTTTTTTAAATAAATTCAAATTCCACAAACTGCCTTGGCAGGATTCCAACCTGTGTCCCCAGAACATTATGTGGATCTCTGGATTAATAATGTAGCAAAAATGCCACTAGGCCATTGCCTTCTCTGAAGTGATTGAAATGATTAGACACCTGATAAAGTTTCCACATCATGGTATTTTGACTATTTTGAAAATCCTGTAAAGCTGAACCGTGACCACTTTCCAAACACTTGAAACCAATTTGATTTCCAGCTGAATTGAAGCTTGCTTGGAAAATCTTACATCAGCCTGCGGCTGTCGGAAATTCAATTTTGTCAACAGGAAAGCTGGTGGACTGTGAGATTTCACCAAATTCTATCTTTTGCTTTTCAGACCATTGGCTAAGAAGATGTTTTCCATTTACTCTTTTCAAAACTTCTTCTCTGTAGAGACTTTGTTTTCTTTTATGTTTTTTGATTGTGTCTGTCTGTTTGGGATTAAAAAGGAATTATCGGTGTTAGAAGTTAATCAGTTTTGCACTTGTCTTGAGAAACCAGTTTTGTTTTATACTAAGCAAAGTATTCTTGAGTTCATTGAAGAAACTGAATGAAAACTTCTTTAAGTCTCGAAAGGATTATTATTTGGGAAACAATTGGCCATTTTGATAAGCAAATCAGTGAGCTTATACTAATGGTGATTCATGGAGTACTGAGGCAAGATCACCAGCACATTCCTCCCATCACATCACAATGCTATCATAACTCTTCTGAATTTATTGCTGAAAGTGCAGCCATTCTGGTCAGCCCTTTCAGAATCTTGTATGCTTCAATGAGATACCTTCTCATTCATCTAACCTCCACTGAATACAGATCCAGTGAATCTGGTGTCTCCTTCTATGACAAAGCTGCCATCCAAGGAATCAGACTGATGAACTTTCGCTGCACTCCCTGTATGGTACATGTATCATTTCTTAGGTAAGCAGACCAAAGCTGCACGTAACGTTGCACGTATGGTCTCACAGACACCCTGGTACAGCTGCAATAAAACATCATTGTTCCTACACTCAAGTCCTCCTTGTAGTAAAGGTCAATGTTACAATTTGTCTTTTGTGCATCAACTTTTCCCAATCTATCACCATTTAAATTATACTCTGCCATATTCCTTTCCTACTGAAGTGGGCAAATTCATATTTATTCACACTGTACTGCATCTGTCATGTATTTGTCCACTTGTATATATCACCCTGAAGACTCTTTATGTCTTCCTCACCACTCACACTCCCAATCCCACCTAGTTTGTGTTGTCAGCAAACATGAAAATATTACATTTGATTCCCTAATTCGAATCATATTGATTTATATTCTGGATAGCTGGGATGTAAACAAATGATCCTTGAGCCATCTCACTTGCTACCACTTTCCATCCTGAAAACAACCCATTTATTCCAACTCTGTTTCTGTTAACTAATTTTCAATTCATGCCAGAATATTGACCCCTAATACTATGTGGTTTGATTTTGTACAATTACATCTTATTTAGGGCATTCCGAAAGCTTTACGAAAATCTAAACACACCACATCTACTGGTTCTCCCTCATCAATTCTGTTCAGTGCTTCCTCAAGAAAAATTGAGTAAGTTTGTCAAACACGATTTCTCTGTCATAAATATGTGTTAGCTTGGTGTTATCCATTGGTATTTTCCAGGCATCCTATTTTGACATCCTTTATAATAGACTCCAGCATTTTCTCTGCTCCTAATATTAGGCTGACTGGGTCTGTAATTGTGTGTTTCCTCCCTCTCTTTTTTTATTTCTCAAATGGTGGTGTTACATTTTGCCAACTTCCAATCTGCTGAGACTGTTACGAAACCTTCACAATTTTGTAAGACGTTTGTCAATGCATCCATTATCTCCATGGCCGTATCCTTTAGTACTCTGGGATGTAGAATATCAGGTCCTAGGGATTTGTCAGGTTTCAATGCCATTAATTTCTTTAGCATATTTTTTTCTTTTATTAATGCTAATTTCCTTCAATTCATTCTTTATAATAAACACTTCTTCCCAAGCATTTCTGGGAAGTGTTTTGTCTGTCTTTTTTTCTGTGAAGACAGCACAAAAGTCGTTATTTAAATGGTCTGCTATTTCTTTGATCTCCATTATCTATTCTCCCATTTTAGTTTGTAAGGGGCTTACATTTTTTTTCACTAATCTTTTTGTTTTACATAATTATAAAAGCTCTTACAATCTTGTTTTTTATTCCTTGCACAGTTACATTCATCTTCCATCATTCCCCTATCAATCAACCTCTTGAACCTTATTTACTAAATTCTAAACTGCTCCCAGTGCCCAGGCTTTACTGGTTTTTGTTTTATTTTAGCAACTTCATATGACTCCACTTTAGTCTAACTATTCTTAATTTCTGTTGTCAGCCATGGTTGATCAATTTTCCTGCTGTGTTCCTTTGTCTGAAAGGCTTATCTAACTGTTGGAATGCTTGCATTTGTTCCTTACATAATCATTGTTGCCTATTCACTTTTGCCTTTTAGTGCAATTGGCCTGTCTGTCACAGCGAACTCACCCCTCATACCTTCGTAGTTTCCATTGTTTAGATTTAGGACCCATAATGTTGGATTAAACTACATCACTTTCTGTCCTAATGAAGAATTCTACTGTGTTATGGTCAGTGTTTCCTAAAGAATCTCTCCTAACAAGGTTATCAATTAAAAGCAAAAGTTTTGCAGCTGCTGGAAAGCTGAAACAAAAACAGGAAATGCTGGAGAAGCTCTGTCTGTGAAGAGTGACCGTCAGTTAATGTTTTGAACATGTATGATCCTTATTTATTACACTAAACAATATCTAGGACAGACTGTTTCCAAGTTAATTCCTCAATGTTCTAGTCTAAAAACCCTATTGTATACACACTCAAGAATTCACTCAGCAGAATAATATTGAAGATGTGGTTTAGAGATAACAAGGTGTAGAGCTGAATGAACACAGCAGGCCAGGCAGCATCAGAGGAGCAGAAAAGCTGATGTTTCAGAAAGGTCCAGACCCGAAACGTCAGCTTTCCTGCTCCTCTGACACTGCCTGGCCTGCAGCGTTCATCCAGCTCTACACCTTGTTATTTCAGGTTCTTTAGCATCGGCAGTTCTTACTATCTCCGAAGATGTGGTTTGCCCAGTGTATATGTAGATTAAAATTGCCCATGATTACTCTTGTACTTTGCTGAATGCATCTCTAGTTTCCTGTTTCATGTGAAGCACCCAAGCTCCTGCTTCCTCTCAGTATAAGGGGTCCAGCTTCAAAGAGCCACATGTCTGCTGCTGGTTTGCCCAGTCACTGCCAATGTTTGATCAAAGAGGATGTAATTTCCTCCAACTCTCGGTAGTAGAACCCCTATCAATTATCCAGGTTGGAGGAATGAATGTGGACACTCCTGTTGCAGTCCTGGCAAAATGCTACACTGAGGGAGTTGCTGTCTTTTCAATGAGACAGAGAGGTTGGGTTCTTTCTGGTGTCCCAGAGCTTTTTCTAGGAGAGTAGGACAGTTAAAGTGAAAGACTTGCACTTAGATTGCATCTTCCTTCAACTTTACATCGCTAAGTAATTTAAACAGGATGAATGCCTCTCATTTTTTTTCAATTATCCTGCCCTTGGCCAACATTTATTATTTGGCCAGCAAGTTTATAAAGTAATTTGTCGCTCGCTATCTTACTGCCTGGTAAAAATTGTGTTTTTGATGTTAGAAAAATGACTGCATTCAAAATTACTTTTTAAAAGCACACAAAGAACCGTAGATGCTGGAATTCTGAAAGAAACACACAAATTAACGGAGTTAGGGTTCTGAAGAAGGGTTACTGGACCCAGAACATTGACTTTCTCTCCACAGACGCAGCCTGACTCACTGAGTTGCTCCAGCAATTTCTGTTTGTGTTTCAAACATATTTACTTTGGTGCAAAGTGCTTGGGATAGCCTGAGATTGTGGCAGATGATTTATGAATGTAAATCCTGAGCTTTACTTTTTCAATGGAGCAACCTCCATTGCTTCATTTGAACAGTCCACACCCTTTCACGTCATGATGACTTAAGGGGAATGAGCCAATTCCAGGCCAGCAAGAGCCAACAAAGCTATCGTTACAACAGGGAGCTGTCAACAGTCATGTTCAATAATGTAACGATGACTCTGCAGGAAATTGGATCCTGAGCTGCCAATCTGGTGGACCACCACCAGATGGAACCAGATGGAACATAAATATTTCTGAAAATGATACATTGCATGAAGTAAAGCTGTTCTATTCTCTGTTACAGGCATTTCCTTGTTACAAATGTGCTCCATTCCTGAGTATGTCCCTAAGTCAACTTGTACACAAGTCAGAATCATAGAGTCCCTGCAGTGTGGAAATAAGTCACATGGCCCAACAAGTCCACACCGACCTCCAAAGGGCAACACATTCAGACTCATTCCCCACCCAATATTTCCTATGGCCAACGCATCTAACCTACACATCCCTGGTCATTACGGCATAATTTAGCATGGCTAATCCTCCTAACTTATACACCTTTGGACTGTGGGAGGAAACCGGAGCACCCAGAGGAAACCCACGCAGACACGGGGAGAATGTGCAAACTCCACACTGACAGTTGCCCAAGGGTGGAATCGAACCCAGGTCCCTGGTGATGTGAGGCAGCAGTGCTAACCACTGAGCCACCGTACGTACAGTACAGCATAAAATAGATATAAAAAATTATGAGCCAGATCCTTTAAGTTAACATTAACATGGGATCTCATTCACAAACAATTTCATTTCTAAATCAGATGTTTGTAAATTGGGGACCACCTGCACATTGTCAAGCAATTTGTTTTCTAGAGAAGCTGCATGTTTCTTGACACATCAACAGCAGCATTTGGTTTATAATTGAATCAACTGTATTCATTGATTCCCTACCATGTGAAAACAGGCCCTTCGGCCCAACAAGTCCACACCAACACTCAGAGCATCCCACCCCAGACCCATCCCCCTATAACCCACCTAATCTACACATCCCTGAACACTGCAAGGCAATTTAGCATGGCCAATCCACCTAGCCTGCACATCTTTGGACTGTGGGAGGAAACTGGAGCACCCAGAGGAAACCCACGCAGACAAAGGGAGAATGTGCAAACTCCACACAGACAGTTGCCCGAGGGTAGAATTGAACCCGGGTCCCTAGTGCTGTGAGGCTGCAGTGCTAACCACTGAGCCACCATGCCACCTTCAATATTACTGTAACCTAGCGAAATAACTAATAACTTAATTGTCCCCTTACTATTGCTTAAAAATGGCTGTTGATGTGTTCCTGCTTCAGTTGAACTGTTACCAAACTGGGGGTTCCAGATCAAAGTCATCATCAACAAAATCAACAATCTCTGAGTTCAGAGACCACAATATCTCTGTACTTCCTATATCGTTCATGCCTCTAAATGATATGTGGTAGAATGTTAATGATTGAATCCAGCTAAATAAAATTGTGGGAGATGCTTTTGAGAGTGATATGTGTGAAAGACAAAAATGCATCTGATACAAATCACCACAGATTAAAGGATAACAGAAAGTGCTACGCTCAAATAGCTTTGCGATGACTTCAGTAACCTGGCAAGTGAAAAAAAATGGATAAATTGAAGTGGTGTGATCTTGAATTTTTGACCACAGTGTTCTCTAAAGCAGTCTTGAAGACATAATCAAAGTTGTGCTTTAGTGCAGCACTGACTGGATGCTGCATTAGTGAGGGTTCTGTGTTTTGAATAGAACAAAGACCTTCCATGCAAACACACTGTTGGTCGGGAGAGAAGTTGTCATGTGATCTGAAGCACAGAGAGTCCTCCTGATGCTCTGGATAATATTGTTCACTGACCATCAGCGAAGGCAGCTGACACATCTATCCGTTCATTTTCCATTTGTGGGATTGTATGCTTTAAAAAGGAATTTACATTATTTTGATTCATTCAATTTCGTTGGTCATCTAATTAAAAGCCTCAAATTAATCCCTTCAAACTGTGCAGTTCAAATATCCCAGTTCAAATTTGCCAGAGATACACTATTGGGCAAAAACAAAACACTGAGCTGGTCTCTTTCCACACTGCAAGGAATTTACA
The DNA here is from genome assembly GCF_021869965.1 of Rhincodon typus. Classification (NCBI taxonomy): domain Eukaryota; kingdom Metazoa; phylum Chordata; class Chondrichthyes; order Orectolobiformes; family Rhincodontidae; genus Rhincodon; species Rhincodon typus. The sequence goes on along the minus strand of NC_063339.1, from coordinate 76,835,555 downwards.
ATTCACAGACTAACAACCCATGTCAAAAAGAAAATCTCCTCTTCTCAGTCATAAAGGGAAAACTCTTATTCTTAAGCTGTGTCCCCAGTTCTAGGCCTACCCAAAAGAGGTAACGATGGCCCAGCAATTACTTGCTGCTTGTGTGTAGTAACATGGATCATATAGCATTTACCAAAACTAGAATTTTACCATTTATTCATGACAAGCCTCTGAAAAGCACAACGCCCCTGTCAGACATGTTGTAACATCTTGGCCTGCTATTGTTGAAAGGCGACAAAACTATAGGGCTTCACGGCATCTTCCTTTTGCGATCATATCAAGGCAGTCACAGAGTCATAGAGATCCACAGCTCAGACACTCAGTAGCAGCAGTGGGTACACCACGCCCTGCAAGTTCGCCTCCAAGACAGCCACCAGCCTGGCTTGGAGATAAATCACTATTTCTTCAATGTCACGGGGTCAAAATTCTGGAATTCTCTCAGTAATGGTATATTGGGACTACCTACAGCTTGTGGACTGCAGTGGTTCAAGGAGGCAGCTCACCATCACCTTGCAGCAACGAAGGGCAAGCAATAAATTCTGGCCCAGCCAGAGATGGCCATGTCCTACCAATGTCCTACCTATTGAGTTGGTGCAAGTCAAAAACAAACAATTATTCTAATCCTGTTTTCCAGCATTATGAGCTGGTTGGAAAAGTAGGGGGTGGAGGCTGATATAATAGGGGCATTTAAGAGACTTTTAGATAAGCACATGAATATGCAGAGAATGGAGGGATATGGACCAAGGGCAGGCAGAAGAGATTAGTTTAATTTGGCATCACGTGCCGAAGGACCCAATCCTTTGCTGTACACTTCAATGTTCTAGTCTATTCACTGCTTGTTTGATTGTACTCAATATTTTGGATTTGAAGTGTATTGCCTATTCAGTGTGGATATTTAACCAATAATGTGCTGATTATGAAAGAACTAAGCCAGATGGATTTTCTGGAGTTAACCAAGTCAGGGGTCAGTTTTATATAAACCCTCCAAGTTTAAAACATTTTTAAAATTTAAAAACATCCAAATAAAGTCTAATATTCATGAAGAGGAGATAGCAAGAACTGCAGATGCGGGAGTCAGAGACAACACAGTGTAGAGCTGGAGGAACACAGCAGGCCAGGCAGCATCAGAGGAGCAGGAAAGTTGACATTTCAGGTCGGGATCATTCTTCAGAACTTTCAGATTCCTTCTCTCTGCCACAGCAGAGTGAATCTGCCAGTGTCTATTGATCCAAGTCCTCTTCACTCAACTCTTTGAAAATAACCCAATGTCCTTCCACTAGCGAAGTACCTTCTCTGAATCCATGATCTTTCATGTTTCACAAGCGTATTTCTTTGAACCAGGAATTTGTGTTCATTAGTCTTCTGCTTAGTGATTAACTAGGAGAGAACTATTTTGTCCTGTTACACAAAACTGCACCTGTGGTGAGGCCTCTTCACTGAACTCTCCCTGACTGACTCTGAGATTATGTGGTCCTGGACACCACCAAGACCAACCCTCTCTTTCTCTGTGTCAATATGATTCTAGTTAATGTTAATAGTCATTCAGAACTCAGAGTGACACCTAGGTTGATAATCACACTTTAGTTTTTCAGTTTGTTTTTAATAAAGTGTATTATAATAAACACAAATTCAGTATACAAAAGGTGTAAAAGATAAAGCTACGTATTTATAAGACAATTTAGAAAGAATTTATCATAAACACCAAAAAGAATGATTCAATCATTTCTCCAGCAATATCCTTTACAGTAATTAAATCGTAACTCTTTAATTTTTATTTCACTTACTGTGCCCAGCCATTCCCCTGCTGAAGCAGCTTATGTCTCCTTTCCAGCTCTGATGGCCTGAATGCCTATTTCTAAATCTGACAGCCTAAAGATTTCAACTAAGTCTCACAGCCCGGGGATTGCTACTGTTGGCTAGTTGTCGCTCACACGTAAAGACAGTTACTGTGAACTGAAGTTACCCAAACCCTAGCTGCGGGCTCGAACCAGTTTGAGCTGATTCAGTTCGAGGATAACAAAGGGAAATCCATATTTGGTGGAAAGAGTAATGAGTCAATCCTAAAGGTGTCTTTGGAGTGAACTTTAGTGGAATGACACCAGCTCATCAGATGAGCTAAGAACCAACAAGGACAAGACACCACAGTTCAGGAAGATAAGGAAAAGGAATAAATGAATGATTTTGATGTGCCATCATCGAAAACTCCGGAGAGCAACCATCGCGAAGTCGTGTACCACTCCCATGCTTGGAAGCTTGGAGAGAACCGCAAGACCTGGGAGAAATGGTCTGGCCAGTATGAACTTCTGTTCCTGGGTTTTGGCCTTTATTTTTGTTGACTGTTCAGAGAACGTTATTGGAACACCATTGGGTGTGCCTTTGGATTTTAGCTTTGCATGAATTGCGTGCCAGGCGTTCACCTATTCTGAACCAAATAGTGTGAATTGTATGTGAGTCAGTTAGTGGTTAGTTAATACAGATTTCACTCTTGTCCCCTTTGAGCCTTGCCAATAACGGTTGTTGAGGGCAGTAACCAGGCAACACTTCAAACTGTACGTTCACAGTCTGGATACTGCTACAAGCTGTACTGTTACAGCCTGGAGATTGCAACAAAATGTACCGTAGGTCATAAAAGTCAACTTTGTAAACATTCAACTCCTCAGGGATAACAAGGTGCAGAGCTGGAAGAACACAGCAGGCCAGGCAGCATCAGAGGAGCAGGAAAGCTGACGTTTCAGCTCTGGACCCTTTTTCAGAAGGACCCTTTCTGAAGAAGGGTCCAGACCCAAAACGTCAACTTTCCTGCTCCTCTGATGCTGCCTGGCCTACTGTGTTCCTCCAGCTCTACACCTTGTTATCTCAGACTCTAGCATCAGCAGCTCCCACTATCTCCAACTCCTCAGGCAGCTGGATCAAGTCACATGCTTTTTCAGAATCTCTACAGTTGGAAGTAGGCCATTTGGCCCATCAATTCCACACCTCTCCTCTGAAGACCATCCCTCTCAGACCCACCACTCATCCATACCTACATTTCCCAAGGTTAATCCACCTAACCATCACATCCCCAGACACTATGGGCAATTTAGCATTGCCAATCTACTTAACCTGCATATCTTAGGACTGTGAGAGGAAACCAGTGCACACAGAGCGATCCCTACACAGACACAGGGAGAATGTGCAAAGTCCACATAGTCAGTTGTCCGAAGATGGAATCGAACCCAGGTCCCTGATGCTGTGATAAAACACCATGCCAATGGAGAAATTTGCAAAGGTAACATGGTGCAAAGACATTTCTCAGCTTGAAAAACTGCAGCTTGGAAAAGCAGAAAATGTGTCTTCAGGCCTCTGCCCAAAATGACTTTCTGACCTTTGTTCTCAAAATGCCGATGTCCTTCACAGAATTGAAAGCTAAAATTTATTTTTCCTGCACTTTTAAAGTTCTCACGTAATAACAACATACACTAACCTACACCCTAATACCTGTGTTCAGGTATTAAAACAAACACATGACTTTGAATAAGTTTTAATTTGAGTGTCTATTTCATAACAAACAGGTCAAGTGTGTTTGTCTCTGGAGTGAGTTAGCATGAAACCACTTTGACTCTTACTGTGCATATTTTGTACCATTTCTGTCTCTAGGATACTCCATTTTAGCTTGAATCAAGGGAGGCAGTTTAAAACATAACCATTTTACAAAGTCCAATAGCTCAAATGAGTTCCAGTTGGTGCACTGTGCATGTATAACACAACCGCTCTTTTGTATTCCAGTGAGACTTGAAATAAATCGCAGCATTCCATTATACTTTTTCATTATTTTATATATTTTCCCACAAGATTTTTGTGATTTCTCCATTTAGATCAATTTCTCTCTACTAATGCACAGTTCTGAGTTTGACCTCATTCAGAAATACTGCAATATGATCTCATAGCTTTTCTTGGTAAACTCCATTTGCTGGTAGTGAAGGGCTGAAGGACAGCTGGACAGCTGGCCCACAATGCGACTGATACAAACAGTCTATGCCTTGGCTGAGAAATGCAAGTGTCAGACTCTGGCCCACCAATCACTTCATCACTGGATGGGGTACCAGATAGTCTTTATTGTAACTTGGAAATAATCCTTGTGTACAGTCTGTTTGGGTCAGTGTGCAGCTCTTTATAGATGCATTAGCTGATGCTGTCATGCACTGACTCTGCCAATAGCCTTTTGTTCTACCTGCTTTATAAAATGTTTTGAAATCTGGACACTTCCTTGGTGCTTGCAAAAGGCCACAACTTCCACATGGCTTGCCATGTGTGTGTGTTCCTGTGATTAGTCTATCATTGAGATTTTACTTTGGGCCTATAAGCTTTGTTGACCTGTGAGGATTACTTCATAATTATGTCCATCTTCCATTGGCTCTTCATTTCTCTTGGGTCTTCAGATCCTGCTCCTATATATTACATTCTGGATTGGGGTGAGTTTTGCAGGGCTATCATATCATTTACCCATCCTGGTGGAAAAGTCCATTTTCAACTTGCTGCCTCTCTAAAGGGTTGCCCCACCAGAGGAAAAGACTGGGCTTTAATAAGCCTAGAGTGGAACTCCTGTCTCTTCCTGCCATTGAACACCAATCCTATTGGCTCACAGCTCAACTGTCCCAGCAACACCAGGGCCTAGCAACGCTGAAGGCAGAGCTCCATAAATAGAGAAGTCTGGGACTTTAGCCTCCTCCTAGGCAGTAGAAGTGAGTGTTCGAGAAGCAAAGGGAGTGTGAGACACAGAGTGGGACTGGAATGGGTATTCTCCGCAATAAGCCTCCCAAGGACATAGATCCCCTTCCATTCTGCTTTTTACATCCAAGCTGCTCAAATGTTTAGCCTGCCCTGTTCATTCTGCCTTACTCCACCACGCATTTATAGACAGCAAGATGAAAGTAGCTCTGTAACGGTTCATGAGTTCACCTGTGAAGTGTCTGAACAGGCTAAAGGGTGCTGGGACTGCCTAATGCCTCACTTGCCCCACCCTCCCTCCCTCCCTCACTCACGTTGTGGAGCAGCTCAAGGACGGTTAAGAAGTCAGTGAACCAGGCATCCATACTGCTTCACATGACTTCTGCAGGCAAATCCATAAAATCCCATCAAATCCGCTCTCCCAATTCCACTCCCCCTCCCCCCAACCTCTGAACTTAACTTTGAATCACTAATTCTTCTCAGAGTACGTTACTCCCATAACAGCTCGGTCTTCACAGAAGATGGGATTACATCTGAAGGAGGGACAGAGCAATTGCAAAGCTCAACTGTTCAGTTGAAGCGGTCGGGCTCTCAGACGAGAGCAATGCTGTCTCTGATGTACTGGAGTGAAACATTACAAGATGACCTGCCTGCAAGTACAGAATCTTCACAGGGCAAACACTTAAAAATAAAAAATGTGAAGAAATACGACCTTAACTTCTCAATGTTGGGTGACCCAAGCAATATAAAGCCACTAATATTTAATGATGATTCAAATGCTTATTCTGATTTTGCATATTTTGGTGTAGCTGCCATGATAGAGGTTTCTAATGTGTGAAAATGACAAATATTGTCCTTGAGCAATTGTGAACCTCAGAAAGGGTTGATAAAATTACTTTGGCTGCCGAAACACTGAAGTGGATTTCGCAGTCCACAAGGTTGAACAGGGGTCTGACCCAGAAGAATGTGGGTCTCCCTTTTACTGCATAAAGATGCTGCTCAAGTGTCTTGTGGTAATTCATGGGGGCCCTGTGGGGAACTTGCCCACAGCAGCGAGCCAAGGGGGAGAGGCACACCCAGTCAGCAATGTAATCAGGAAATCCAACACAGAAAAGACAGGACCTTAACTGGAGCTTGGTCCCATTTGAAGGAACTTTGGCGTGGGACAAATGTGGCATTGTCTAGAGCCTTGCCCAAGTGTAGAGGTGGCATGAAGCAGCTGTGTCGCTCTACCCAGCAACAAATGGGTTTTTAGTGAGGTGGTGAATTTAACCAGCAACGTCTGTTCGTTGGCAAGGAACATTGAATAATGAGGCGCACTGACAGAGGACGCATCATCACCACAATTGAAAACGCAATTGGACCTTGGCATATTCCTTACAATGTAGCTTTTTGTTTGCAGTGGAAGAAGACACATAATGACAGAAACAGCAACAGGGCCAAAGGCTCTTCCCAACATGACCATTCTCCACCTGATGCAGGATGAGGTGCAGGAGTTATTATGGTGTTAGGGTTAGGGTGAGGGTTAGGGCACCAATCAATGGAGTTGACACATTAAGTGAGGTGAAGTGAGATTGGAGGAAAGTCCCAGGATTGTGAGGTTATAAAGGCACAGAGCACTGTCCTAGGATTAAGGGCTGGAGAGGGCTCAATGGTGAGGACCTAACATTGATGGCCTTTGACATTGGAGGCTGACAGATTTTGGTAAGGAAGGTATGACTCAGATATGAAGGGTCTAAGATTTGGACCCTGGTTGCCATCTCCCAATGGTGCCAGTGTGTGTTTTAAGGAAATAACTCTCTCCAAGATCAACTCCAATTAGAGTTTTTGCCTCTCATGCTCCTTGTCTTCTCCTCCACATAATAAATATTGCCAGGTACTTTCAGCTGCTGGAGAGGAACCAGGTCTCTAGTGCTCATTCTGAAATGGTGGACTGAGAGTAGTGTGTACGTTGAAGATTCAGGTTTATTTCTAGATTTCTTACTTTACTACATTTCAGCAGTATAAGATTTATATTTTGGAACATTTTTGTTTGTTTTATTGTCAAAAAGTAAAAAAAAGTAAAAAGCTCATGTTTTTTTTCAAAGGGAGTCCTGTTAATAAACATTTTGGAGAGGCCTACATGTTGATGGCTTGGTTTTATTCTTCTACAAAACTATCCATGTAGAAGAGAGACACAAAAGAGACTTTTGTTTAAAATTACAGAGGAGTGTGTTTTTTTAAAAAAAATGAAGTTGTGTTTACAGAGCTTTTAGAGAGGCCTACACATGGACAACTCTGGAATGAGCTGCTTTTTAGCACTCGAACTCTTCGTCTGTTCAGAACATTTCCTTTGTGACAATTTGCTTAATTAAAACCAAACAACGTCATGAAAAATTGCTGTGGAATGTTGACAAAATCAGATTGCATTCAACAGGGCCCAGGACGAGTTAAATCAGGGCCCAGTGACTGGGACTCACAACTTTGGAGGGCAGGTTGTGCTCTGGTCATGAGGGAGGCATGGGAGAGGCCAGAAGCACCAGGACACATGTACCTATTCTCACCACTAATGTTCCCTTCTTGGTCCACGTGTTGGTCAATATTGTCAGTGGCTCGGGAGCAGCCCTCTCCTTTCACATCTGACATTACCACCCTTTCCCTCAAACAATTTCCCTTCAGCCCTATGTTCTTGGAAACTAACTCCATCTCTAACCAGTCCTCCCTTTACAAAGCCATTGAATGTATGATCACCTCCAAATCCATGCTCACCTTTCACTCAATTCTAAGTTTTAATCCCTTTAATTAGCTTGTCACAACTTCTGAGTTGGTTCATTATCAAAGTCATAGATATTACTGCATGAGTTATTGATCAAAATTAACTAATGTTCCTCATTTTTCGCTAGCCCTCAGTAAATTCTGTTGTGTTTGACTCCACCATCGTCTTCCAAGGCTTTCCCACCATTGTCCACCCCACTCTCATCAGCACTACCCTCCCTGTGCTCTCATCAGTTCCATACACTTGACTTCCACCAGTTCCCAGGCTGAAGTTAGCCTCATTATGTTTCATCAGAGTTGGTCTCCTTCAAATTGCAATTGGAATCAGTTACTCAAGACAAGATATAGGCTGAACCCGTAAGAGTCGTTTACTGTGCACATTGTCTTAGGAACTTATAACTTAGAAAAGGCCAAAGGATGGGATGTTGGAGAGATATGGTGCATGGGTAGTCGAGGACGTGGATTCAAAATTAAATAGGATTCCAGCAATTAGTTACCTTCCCCTGTTTCTTGTAGTTCATCTTCTTTGTATTTAGGACTGTGATGATAAGTTTAGTGAGATGGGGATGCAGTGGGAAAGTAACTAGACTGTAATAATCTAGAGGCTCAGGATAATGCTCTGGGAACATGGGTTCAAATCTGACTATGGCAGCTGGTGGAGTTCAAATTAAATTTAATAAATGTGTAACTCAAGTGAGTCTCAGTTATGGTGACCATGACAACTATCACTGACTGTTGCAAAAATCCATTTTGTTCGTTGTCATCCTTTAGGAATGAAAATCTGCTGTTTTTACCTGAGCTAGCCTGTAGATATTCTTAACTAAGCTGTTTAGAGATGTTATCGCACACAGTCTGAAGCAGGTGGAAATTGATGCCAAGCCCCCTGGTTCAGAGGCTGGGCAACTACTATAGCACCATAGAAACCCCCAGGCTCACCCATGGCAATGATGGTGATGCTTAATTATTTTCTGAAATGTTCTAACAATTCCCTCAGTTAACAGGCAGCTCGGTCTGGGCAACGAATTCTGACCTGCTCAGTGCTGCCCGCAACCCACAAATGCATGAAGAATAAAGAAGTGCTGAAACACACAGGATTGGAAAAACCCAGGCATATTCTTCAGCTTTTACATCAGATTTTTCCAATGGATGACAATGGGCGGCTGATGGCAGAAGTGGCCATTTTCAGGCATGACCATTTCTCCAGCTATCTGCTGACCTGACCCCAATGGGACAGTGAGAGAACAGCTGCAAAATTTCAGGGTCAACAATATCTTTAACCATTTGATCTTTCAATTATAATCCAATGAGAAATGATCAAAGGATCATGCCACAATGTTGTAAAGACCTTATAGTAACACAAGTCATCATTGCCACATAATATTCATTATAAAATGTATATGTCAATCACAGATACAACCTTGATTGAATCTTTTGAAGAAGTAATGAAGAGGATTAATGAGGGCAGAATGGTACACAATTAGTTATTTAGATACAGAACTGGCTTGACGGTAGAAGACAGAGGGTGGTGGTGGAGGATTGTTTTTCAGACTGGAGGCCTGTGACCAGTAGTGTGCCACAAGGATTAGTGCTGGGTAAACTGCTTTTTATCATTTATATAAATAAAAACACAGGAGGAATGGTTAGTAAGTTTGAAGAAGACACCAGAATTGGAGGTGTAGTGAAGAAGGTTACCTCAGAGTACAATGGGATCTTGATCAGATGAGCCAATGGGCTGAAAAGTGGCAAATGGAGTTTAATTTGGATAAATGTGAGATGCTGCATTTTGGAAAGGCAAATCAAGGCAGGACATATACATTTAATGTAATGTCCTGGGGAGTGTTGCTGAACAAATAGATCTTGGAATGCAGGCTCATATTTCCTTAAAAGTGGAGTTGCAGGTAGACAGGATAGTGAAGAAGGTGTTTGGTATGCTTGTTTTTATTGGTCATTGCATTGAATATAGTAGTTGGGAGATCATGTTGCGGCTGAACAGGACATTGGTTAGGCCACTTTTGGAATACTGTGTGCAATTCTGGTCTCCCTGCTATAGGAAGGATGTTGTGAAACTCGCAAGGGTTCAGGAAAGATTTACAAGATGTTGCCAAGGTTGGAGGATTTGAGCTTTGGGGGGAAGCTGGATAGACTGGGGCTATTTTCTCTAGATTGTCGGAGGCTGAAGGGTGACCTTATAAAGGTTTATAAAATCATGAGGAGCATGGATAGGGTAAATAGACAAGGTCTTTTCCCTGGGGTGGGGAGTTCAAAACTAGAGGGCATAGGATTAAGGTGAGGGGAAAGATTTAAAAGGGACCTAATGGGGAACTTCTTCAGGCGAGGGTGGTATATGTATGAAATGAGCTGCCAGAGGAAGTGGTGGAAGCTGGTACAATTGCAACATTTAAAAGGCATCTGCATGGGAAAATGAATAAGGGTTTAGAGCGATGTGGGCCAAATGCTGGCAAATGGGTCTAGATTTATCTAGGATACCTGGTTGGCATGGACGATTTGGACCGAAGGGTCTGTTTCTGTGCTGTATATCTCTATGACTCTAATCTTAAATAATATCTGTCACCAGGTATCGTTCAATGCTAACCTTCATCAAACAGCTCACTGAAATTGATTCAGAAATCCATGTGTTTATTAAATAACGTGGTTAAAAAGCACTTTAAATTGTGTCAAGTTTCTCCCATTGCAATTTCATGTGGATACCAAGGTGGGATGATAAATAAAAGGAGATAGGTTCATACCTTTAGAAAGATATCAGTATTTAAAGTGCTTCAATCATTTCAGTAATTTACCAATTTCAGGTGTCCCAGACTTTTTCACAGAGAGTAGGACAGTTAAAGTGAAAGATGTGCACATAGATTGCATCTTCCTTCAACTTCACATCCCACAGCAATTTAAAATGAATGATTGCTTCTCATTTTTTTCAATTATTCTGCCTTTGGCCAATATTTATTATTTGACCAGCAAGTTTAAAAGCAATGAGCTGTTCGTGAACTTGATGCCTGGTAAAAATCATATTTTTGACTTTACAACAATGACTGCATTCAAAAGTACTTAAAACAAAAACCCACACAAAGAACAGTAGATGCTGGAATTCTGAAAGAAAAGCATAAATTGCTGGAATTTGAGTTCTGAAGAAGGGTCACTGGACCCAAAATGTTGCACGTCTCTCCACAGATGCTGCCAGATGCGTGGAGTTTCTCCAGCAATTTCTGTTCATGTTTCAAAATTATTTAGTTTGGTGCAAAGCGCTTGGATATTCTGCAGTTGTGGCAGGTGATGTATGAATGTAAATCCTTTCCTTTTTTAGTTTTGGAGCAATCTCCATTGTTTCACCCGAAAAATCTCCACTCCTTTCTGGACATCTTGATATAAGGGGAATGAACCAATTCCAGGGCAGGAAGGACCAAACAAAGGTATTGCTACAACTAGGGGCTGTTAAGAGTCATGTTCGATAATGTAATGATAACTCTGTGGGAAATGGGATCAACAATCTCTGATCTCAGAGGCCACCATATCTCAGTGCTTCCTACATTGTTCATGCCTTTAGGCAATATGTAGCAAATTATGAATAATTGAATCCATCTAAACAAAATTTATGGAGATGCTTTTGAGAGTGATATGTATGAATAAAAAAAAAGTATCTAATTCAAACCACCACAGATTAAAGGATAACAGGAAATGCTGTGCTTAAATAGCTTTGTAATGGCTTCATAAGTGAGGAAAAAAAAATGAATTGGAGAGGTGTGATCTTGAATTTTCGACCCCAGTGATGTCTAAAGCCCGCTGCTATATTGAAGACATAATCAAAACGGTGATTTAGTGCAGCACTGACTAAATGTTGCATTAACTGAGGTTGTTGTATTTTGAATAGAATAAAGACCCTCCATGCAAATATACTGTTGGTCAGGAGAGAAGTTGTGGTGTGATTTGCTGCACAGACAGTCCTCCTGATGTTCTGGACAATATTGTCACTGACCACCACCATAGGCATTGTACATTTTATAAAGGAATTTACATTATTTTAGATGAGTTCAATTTGATTGAGGTCATCTAATTTCAGGCCTCAAATTGATCCCTTCAAACTATACAGTTTAAATATCCAAGGTTCAACAGAGATACACCACTGGGCAAGAACAGAACATTGAGGAGATGGATAATCTCAAACCTCAACAAACAGTCACCTAAAAACTAAAAACTATTTAAGTAGCAAACGAAAAAACGAAGTGTTACATTTATCAGAAATACATGACAAACTTCAAACGGGATCTAAAACCTTGCTTTTGGAAAGGAAAACGCTTCCTTCCTTGCTCCTAGGGAAAAGACACTTTTTCTTCATTCATTTGTGGGATGTGGGCGTCACTGGCTGGCCAGCATTTCTTGCCCATCCCTGGTTGCTCTTGAGAAGGTGGTGGTGAGCTGCATTCTTGAACCGCTGCATTCCTCCTGCTATGGGTTGACCCACAATGCTATTAGGGAGGGAATTTCAGGATCTTGACCCAGCGACAGTGAAGGAAAAGGGATATATTTCCAAGTCAGGATGATGAGTGACTTGGAGGGGAACTTGGAGGTGGTGGTGTTCCCATATATCTGCTGCCCTTGTCCTTCTAGATGGAAGTGGTTGTGGGTTTGGAAGGTGCTGTCTGAGGATCTTTGGTGAATTTCTGCATTGCATCTTGTAGATAGTACACCTGTTGCTACTGAGCGTCGGTGGTGGAGGGAGTGAATGGTTGTAGATGTAGTGCCAATCAAGCGGGCTGCTTTGTCCTGGACGGTGTCAAGCTTCTTGAGTGTTGTCGGGGCTGCACTCATCCAGGTAAGTGGGGAGTATTCCATCACACTCCTGACTTGTGCCTTGTAGATGGTGGACAGGTTTTGAGGAGTCAGGAGGTGAGTCACTTGCCACAGTATCCCCAGCTTCTGGCCTGCTCTTGTAGCCGCTCTGTTAATGTGGTGAGTCCAGTTAAGTTTCTGGTCAATGGTCAATTTATACCCTTCATGATTTTATAAACCTCTATAAGGTCCCCTCTAACCTCTTACACTCCAGTGAATAATATCCCCGCCTAACCAGCCTTTCCTTATAACTCAAACCTTCCAAACCCGACATCATTCTGGTACATCTCTTCTGAACCCTCTCTATCTTAGTAATATTCTTACTATAACTGGGTGACCAGAACTGGACACAGTACTCCAGAAGAGGCATCACTGATGTCCTGTACAACCTCAACATTACTTTCCAATTCCTAAATGCAAAGGACTGAGCAATGAAGGCAAGCGTGCTAAATACATTCTTAACCACTCCGTCTATATGTGACACAAACTTCAAAGGATTATGTACCTGAACCCCAGATACCTCTGCTCTACAGCACTACCCAATGCCCTACCATTCATTGTATTAGTCCTGCCCATGTTTGTCGTTTCAAATTACAATACGTCACATTTATCCAAATTGAACTCCAAATTCCATGTTGTATGACTCTGACTCTATGATTTAGTCAATGCCTTTCTGCTCTCAGTTACCTGGACAACCTGTGCACATGTGTAAAAGACTTACAGTTTGAAATTGTTATGTATAGTCCCTTTGGGATGAAAACTCCCAAATCCCCATACCATCACCAGCTTTGTAGATCATTTCTTTCAGCATTTCCCAAACTCTCCATAATGTTTCATCAGTGAACTGGCTGCAGAACTTCAGGGCTCACTATATTTGTTCCCACTCACTCTTTCTAAGGAAACTCATGAGCAATTCACAGGTCAAATGCACTGGAGACTTTATTTAAACAGGTAAGCATCAATAACCAAAATCACAATTTCAGCAAAGTAACTCTTCTAAGGATTCTATGTGACCCTAATCAGTATAACAAAATGGATGTATCTGACACAATTACAGGATCCTGATATTGTTCAAGTCAAGCTTTAACCACCAAATCAATTGCAATATATTCAATGATCTGAAATTGTATTATTTGTTGTGTCAATGGCATGGTCAAGAAGCAACTCAGAATTCTCACTTTCCAAAGTGTTCAACACTCAATTTTAAGATTAGGTCAGAGTTGTGTGAGTGTTGGATTAAAATTTTTCAATAATTTCAGTAATTTACCAATTACAGTGCATGGATATTTGACTGCATTCTTCAGCTGCTCTCTGAATTTAGTCTGGGTCACTGCATAAATACAGGTGTTGGTGCAGGTACTCAAAAGCTGCAGCATGTAGCCTGATTGTTGAGTGATATACGCAGGATCATGGGGGCCAGTATAATCATAAATATTCGCAAATCGCCAATAAAGGAAATATACAACATTTGTCATCCATAATAGTATAAAACTGCCTGATATGGTGAAGAGTAAAATGATTGATTTCCTGCGGCTGCCCATTTCTGGGTCAGTGTGATTCTCACTCTTGCCGTGAACCAATAGCTTCCTGCGGACTCTATTGGTCACTAAAATGTGTCTGGCAGTCAGAGCATTGAGCAGTAAAATCAGAATGAATGGAAGGAAAGGAGTTAAAATAATACAGCTGAAGTCAAATGTTACCCAGGCAGTTTCTGAATGAAAACTTTCTGAGACAACTCCTCCCCAAGGTACATTGTCAATTACATATTCAGGCTGATATACAAAATACCAAGGAACATTTTTCAAGCAGAATAGCACACTCACTGTTGTAATAACCACGGCTGCACTTTTCTTTGTGCAGTACACTGATTGAAATGTCTGGCAGCAAATTGCAACAAAGCGATCAAAGGTGAAAGTGACAGTGAGCCAAACAGAAATGTCTGTGGCTGCAGAAAGCAGGACAAGCAAGAGAGAAATAATGGCTGTGATGTTCAAGTAGGTATTTGCGAAATAAAAGGGGATAACTGTAAACAGTATCACATCAATGAAAACAACAAGAAGATCAGCTGCTGCCATGGCCACCAGATAGTGAGTGATACATTTCGAGAGTCCGCACTTTCCTCGTGATAGGATCAGAATGGCTACTGAGTTAACTGGAACAAATGGAAAAAGAAAGAAGGGAGATATAGGTGGAAATTTTGAACATTTGATATTAATATCTTAGCTTAGAAATATTGAATAGATTTAGTCCAGTAACACTGGTGAGATAATTCCAACATGCTGGTATTCTATATAAAATGTTGCTTGCTGACATCAACCCTGAACAGCCAACTCATGAACAAAAACAAAGTTGATGGAAAAGCTCAGCAGGTCTGGCAGCATCTGTGAGGGAAAAATCAGAGTTAATGTTTCAGGTCCGGTGACCCTTCCTCAGAACTGAACAGGCAACTCTTACGTTAACTTTGTGCCTCTCGTTTTGTACTCCTTTCTCAAAGGAAAAACCCCCTACCTACTCCATAACATCTTTTCATGATTTAAAATAGGATAACTTGCATTTGTACAGAGGACTGTGAAACTTTGCAGAGGAACATAGATACATTGAGTGAGTGGGCAAAGGTCTGGCAGATGGAATACAATGTAAATAAATGTGAAGTCATACATTTTGGTAAGAGTAATAGTAAAAAGGATTATTACTTGAATGGTAAAAAGCTGCAGCATGCCGCTATGCAGAGGGACCTGGGTGTCCTTGTGCATGAATCACAGAAGGTAGGTCTGCAGGTACAACAAGTAATTAGGAAGGCAAATGGAATTTTGTCCTTCATTGCTAAAGGGATTGAGATCAAAAGCAGAGAGGTTATGTTGCAGCTGTACAAGGTGCTGGTGAGGCCACACCTGGAGTACTGTGTGCAGTTTCGGTCTCCTTACTTGAGAAAGGATGTACTGGCACTGGAGGGGGTGCAAAGGAGGTTCACTAGGTTGATTACGGAGTTGAGGGGGTTGGCTTATGAGGAGAGACTGAGTAGATTGGGATTTATTCATTGGAATTCAGAAGATTGAGGGGGGATCTTATAGAAACATATAAAATTATGAAGGGAATAGATAAGATAGAAGTAGAGAGGATGTTTCCACTGGCAGGTGAAGCTAGGACAAGAGGGCATAGCCTCAAGATTAGAGCGAGCAGATTTAGGACTGAATTGAGAAGGAACTTCTTCACCCAGAGGGTTGTTAATCTATGGAATTCCTTGCCCAGTGAAGTCGTTGATGCTACTTCAGTAAATGTTTTTAAAGATAAGGTAGATATTTTTTTGAACACTAAAGGAATTAAGGGATACAGTGAGAACGCGGGTAAGTGGATCTGAGTCCATGAAAAGATCAGCCATGATCTTATTGAATGGCGGAGCAGGCTCGAAGGGCCGGATGGCCTACTCCTGCTCCTAGTTCTTATTATGTTCTTACTGCTGCTTTTTGAACACATGATGCCTGATTTGTTTTATAGCCAAAAATGTACTTTTAATTAAGTTTTTCTCTAATGTAGAAAACTAAATGATTAACGTATGCAAGCTTTCACAGACAGTAACATGGTAACATCTAGATAATCCATCCTTGTGATACGCATTAAAGAAGAAATATTGACCAGAGGACTCTTGCACATTTTCATAATCATCCTATTTATATCTGAAATTGAAGACAAAGCCCCAATTTCACATCCAATCTGGAAAACAACACATCTGATAGTACAACGCTCCCTTAGTAATGTACTAGCATGGCAATCTTATAGCAATGAGGTGTTGATGCGATACTCACAAAGGTTGCAAATCAAATGTGAGAGTGTTAGCAACTGAGGCATGAATGATTTTGAAGGTGATCAACTCTTATCCCCCTATATTCAAGGGATTAAAAGTTAAATCTATGTAACATGGCCTCATAATGTGACACTTCTGATGTCTGTCTGGTGACTCTGTGTAGCACCCATTCCATGGTGAATTCATGATCCCTGAGCAATGATGCCCAAAACTGAATGCAATATACAGATGTACTCTGTACAGCCTTAACATAATTTCTACATCTTTGCATTCCTGTCAATCTTAAGATAAAAGCCATCATCCCATTAGACTTGTAGGAGTAACTTTTTGAACATATCCATAACTTTAAATCATGCCTTATTTGGGTGCATAAATTCCCTTCTCATTGACTGTTCCAAGTCTCTTTCCATTACAAAATGCTCTGATCTATCTTCTTTAGACCCCGAATGGATGGCGATACTGTTTGAGTTGCGTTCTCTCACATCATCAATCTCTCTTTGCAACTTGCTGTTCTAAACTCATTCGGTGTTGTTAGTGAAGTGAGCAAGTGGCTGTACATTCCTTCATCACTGCAAGCTTCTCGAGGACAATTCAAGATGGTTAATAAATGACAGCTTTACATTGTTACTCAAATCCCATCAACAAATCCCTGAGGAAGCAATAGCAGTTACATTCTAAATGTTTGAAAGCATACCCATGATTCTGACAATCTGTTGCCCACAATTATTTGAAATCCCCTTCCCAGTCAATAGATTTTCTCCCATTCAATGTTGTCTCATTTTTGTTATCAGTTTCTCTGTTGAATTTTGCCAAATACCTCCTGGAAGTCCATATCAATAATACCTGAGGACACTCTGTCAGGTGACAAATGTGTTATCCCCTCTAAAAATTCAAATGTGTTTATTCGTCACATTTTGCTCTTTACTCATGGGGTGATGATGGTATAGTGGTGTTGTTAGTTGACTCATAAGCTAAGGCCGCATGCTAATGCTCTGGGGTCATGGGTTCAAATCCCATCACAGCTACTGGTAAAGTTTAATATCTGTTTAAAAAAATGAAATTGAAAGTAATAAGCTCTTGTTTATTGCTGAATGTTCACGTATGCCAGGAAGGAATGAGGACATGAAACTCACAATCACAGAAAGCAGTTGAAGTAAGTAGTTGTATTTGAGGGAAAGGTAGACAAGTAAGTGAGAAGGCAATAGATAGTGATGATGGTATATTTAAATGAGGAAAAATCGAGAGAGGTAAGGAGGGAATTGAAATGAGAATGACCATATGAAAAATGTGTAAATTAGGTAGGGGAAGAAAAGAGTCTGCCCTTAATATTTCTTAATTTATTGGATAAGTAAAGTAATTGCCCTATTAATTACATATAGACAGCCTAATTTCATCAGGGATTATGAGGGATCCCATTCAATAATTGTTCTATTTTCTGCACATAAACTGACGTTTTCCCAGTCACCATCAGTTCTGAGGAAGGGTCACCGGACCCGAAACGTTAACTCTGTTTTCTCCTTCACAGATGCTGCCAGATCTGCTGACCTTTTCCAGCAACTTTGTTATTGTTCTGACAGTACCTGGTCTGTAAATAGAACTATTTAAGCTGATGCAATCTCTTTAGTCATTCAAATGCCTCTTAATTTCAAACCTTTCAGCCCTATTTTCCTCTATTTCATCTCTTCCTTCAGGCTACCATTCATTCCAATTCTGCTATTTCCGTTTCACCATTTAGTTAGATTCTGTAACAGTGTACATGGTAGTCCATAATTCACGTTTACCTTTCATTTAACCAGATTTTAACAGTGAAATTGAGCAAGGTATTCAAATCACCAGCTCAGTCACAAGAGAAGATGATTAAACAGCTCAAGTTCCATTTGTGAGATGTACACTGAAATGTATTTCCTTCCATTAATTGGTAAAGTGACTTACCAAGAACTCCAACAACTGCAAGAACAGGGTAGTAAATGTCTTCAATCTGATGCAGTATTGTTGGCTCACGCATTTTCTGTGAGATGCATTAGATCCTCGTAATGTTGCAGACAATGAATCTGCCTATTTCCATTCAGAGGAACCTCATATTTATACAGGAGGGAATTCTGCAAAAAGACTTTTCATTAGAAATATTAATTACACTTCACGGAACAAGCAAGTGAAGACAGTCATGTGAAAATTCATCTGTTTATCATGGAATAAAATATTTATGTTTTTACATTATCTACAACATAGACCAATGTCCTGATTTGCGTCAAAGAGACATAATGAAATTGACACAGAGGAAAGGAATGAGAGATGAGGAGGGGTGACCAAAGCTCCATCAAAAAGCTATGTTTTAAACAGGATTCATTCCTCTGTTACTTCCATGGTCAATGGTTCCGATCCTCCCTCTAGCTACATCATCATTCTCGATGTTCGCTCATTGGAAGGTCTACAGTTTGTATGCAACCCCACACAGCATACCTTATACCTATCATCCCTGTCCCTATCAACCACTGGCCTTTTTAAAAATTCATTTGCAGGATGAGGATGTCACAGTCTAGGCCAGCATTTATTGCCTACCCCTAATTGTCCAGATGGCAGTTTAAGAGTCAACCACATTGTTGTAGGTTTGGAGTTACATGTAGATTTCCTTCCCTATAGGTCATTAGTGAAGCAGGGGTTTTTTCCCAACAATCAATGGATGGTCTCCATTAAACTCTCAATTACAGATTTTTGTTGAATTCAAATTCAACCATCTGTCATGGCTGGATTTGAACGCAGACCCCCAGATCATTACCTGTATTTCTGGATCAATAGCCTAGCAATAATACTACTAAGCCATCACCTCTCCTCTGGTTGCCCCATGACTCCTATTTAAAATGATCATCATTGTGTTTAACTCACTCAGAGATAGTAAGAACTGCCAATGCTGGAGTCAGAGATAACACAGTGTTAAGCTGGAGGAACACAGCAGGGTAGGCAGCATCAGAGGAGTAGGAAAGTTGACATTTTGGGTCGCGACCCTTCTTCAGAAATGGGGGAGGAGGAAGGGAGCTCAGAAATAAATAGAGAGAGGAGGGGTGGGACTGGGGGAGGTAGGTGGGATGGTGATAGGTGAGTGCAGGTAGGCAATGGTGGGGATTGGTCAGTGAGGTGGGAGGAGCGGTTATGTGGGAGAGAAGATGGACAGGTTGTTTCAAGTCAAGGAGGCAGTGATGAGAGGCAGGGTTGGCCCAGTCTCATCCCAGGACAACCCGCCAATGGACAGCAGTCTCCAGTCTCCAGTCACACAAACAGCCTTTTACCTACAGTCTAAGTCTCCTATCACTAAGTCAATTTTGGATGCAACTTGCCAAGTTACTCTGGATCCCATTAGCCTTTACATACTTTTTAGCTGCAACATTGCCTCCTGATTTTAACTACTTGGCCAATCAAAAGAGAGACAGAAGATATTCCCATCAATCATCCATCTATTTTGCTGTGACATCACATATTGTCTCTGATAGGTAGAAACAGTTTTGTAGAATCTCTTTTTTTATCTGCTGCTGCCACTGACCTTCCCAAACAGATCCACTGTCCTAGTTTGCTTCACACACAGTGCTGAAATTCTGAACAGTCCTCCCAGTCCTTAACACAGTGACACTAATAGATGTACACTCTTCACAGTCCTTCTTACAGTGACACAGGTTGATGTACACTCTTCCCAATCGATATCATAGTGACACCAATTGAGGTACACTCTTCCCAGTCTGTCTCACAGTGACACTGATTGATGTACATTCTTCCCAGTAACATCAGGGTAGTTCATAGTTTGCCTGTAGAAATGTTAATGTAATCTTCGGGTCAGGTTTGATTTGGATAGATTGAAAGTAGCAACTTCTCCAATCATCAAGGAATGGTGAACTGAAGTCAATGAGAGAGAACAGTTAAAGGAAAAGTTTCCAGGCTCATCCTCTTCTGATTTCTGCTTCAGTGGTTGTTTGGTTTTCCTCATATACCATTTGAGCTGATTCAATTAAGCATCATTGCTGGCATTTATTTCTAAACGGACTGTCTCAGAAGTGATTTGCACCTCCTTGTTCTGTGCGCTGTGCATCTCCAACTGTTAATGCAGAGCTGACTTTTCTCCAATATTGTTTTGGGCTCAGGCCTTTGTTTCTGTAGCTGCTCCAGATGAGCTTGATTGATTTAACATGTGAATTGCTACACATCTTCTTATAGGCTGGCAATCTTTTTGCTGGGTTAATTCTTAATATTGGACTTATCCTGAGCTCATAGTTCAGCCTTTTTATCTTGATCCATCATTTCCCTCACCAGAGCCAAGAGCAGAGATTTGAGCTCCACCTCTTCTTTCATATTCAGTTCTGAATTGTTTCTTGAATCATATGCTCTAGTTTGTGCTATGTTTCTGATGTTATACTGACAGCATAGATTGTGACTAATGTTAGATTACAGCATGCTGGTATACCCAAAATTACTGACGCCAGTAGTGTCTCTCATGTCAAAAATCTATGATGACCTGCCAAGTTCTACTTATATCCAACACAGTTGAATCTGCACATGGAATTGGTGAGCCATTGCATGCTGAAAGTTTTACTTCCAAGTGTTCCGTTACAGTTTTCCATTTATGTTGGCACATTCTTTTTAAAATCCAGAGGGTTAACTTATCGTCAAGTAAAATTCTTAGCGAATAATGAACAGTTATCAACAGAAATTGCTGGAAATCACTGTGAGACAGACTGTGAATAGTGTACATCAATCAGTGTCACTGTGAGACCGACTAAGAGCAGGTCTGGCAGCATCTCTGGAGAGAAATCAGTGTTAACGGCTCCAGGAACCCTTCTTCAGAACTGACCAGCTGAGTTTTTCCCAGTCATTTTTTTTGTTTCTGATTTCCAGCATCAGCAGTTCTTTCCCTTTTTATGATCATTTATCAAGCTTTCTGAGGACAGTCCATGAGAATTATTGCAAACACTTCAGACATTGTGAAACAGCAATGTTCTCCACGGAACTGACCATGAGAAGACTGAGTTCAGACCCTGTGGGGTCTAACCCCTTCCAAATCATCTACCTATTAAAATGTCTTTTTAATGTGATTGTACCAGACTCCACCGTCTCCTCTGGCAGTTCATTCCATAACCATGCCAACTTATGCATGAAATAGTTGCCCCTTAGGTCCCTTTTAAGTCTTTCCCTTCTCACCTTAAACCTATGCCCTCTAGTTTTAGACTCATTTAACCTGGTAAATAAGGCCTTGGCTTTTCACCCTATCCATGCTCCTCATAATTTTATAAACCTCTATGAGGTGACCCCTCAGCCTATGGAACTTCAAGGAAAATAACCCCAGCCTATCCAGCTCAAACCCCTACAACATCCATGTAAATCTTCTCTGAACCCTTTCAAGTTAACAACATCTTTCCTAAAGCAGGGAGACCAGAACTGAATGCAGTATTCTAAAAGTGGCCTAACCAATGTCCTGTATAGACACAATATGACATCCTAGCTCCACATTCAATGCACTGACCAATAAAGGCAAGCATATCAAACGTCTTCTTCACTACCCTTTCTAACTGTGACTCCACTTTCAAGCAGCTATGAATATGCACCCAAAGTCTCTTTGTCCGCCAACACTCCCCAGGATCCTACCTTAAGTGGATAAGTCCTGCATGATTTGCCTTTCCAAAATTCAACACGTCATATTTATCTAAATTAAACTCCAGCTGCCATTCCACAGCCCATTGGCCCATCTGATCAAGGTCCACTTATCCTATGAGATAATCTTCTTCACTGTCCATTGCACCACCAATTTTGGTGTCATCTGAAAATTCACTAACCGTTCCTCTTATATTCACATCAAAATCATTTAAAGAAATGGCATAAAGCAGTGTACTCAGCTCCGATCTTGCAGCACACTGCTGGTCACAGGCCTTCAGTTGAAAACCAAACTTCTACCCATCGCCCTTTGTATTCTATCTGCAAGCCAATTTTATATCCAAATGGCTAGATTATTCTGGATTCTATGTGATCTAACCTTTCTAACCAGACTACGATGTGGAATCTTGTCGCACAACTTACTGAAGTCCATATAGACAATGTCCACTGCTCCGCTTTCATCAATCTTCTTTGTCAATCTTCCTTATTAATTCTTCAAAAAACTCAGTCAAGTTAGCAAGACAAGATTTCCCACACTCGAAGCCATGCTGACTGTTCCTATTCAATCCTTGCCTTTCCAAATACATGTAAATCCTATCTCTCAAAATCCCTTTGAGCAACTTACCCACCACTGACATCAGGCTCTTGGTCTGTAGTTCACTGTTTTTTCCTTACGACCTTTCTTAAATAATGGCACAACATTGGTGAACTTGCAGTCTTCCAACACCATACACATGGCTAACAATGATACAAACATCTCAGCAAGGGGTTCAGCAATCACTTGCCTAGGTTCTTGCAAAGTTCTGGGATATACCCGATCAAGACCCAGGGATTTATCCATCTTTGTGTATTTTAAGATGTCCAGCACCTCCTCCTCTGTAAATTGGATATTTTTCAAGGTATCTCTATTTATTTCTCAAGTTTTTTCACTTCTAAATTCTTCTCCACAGTACGTACTGACTCAAAGTACTTGAGCGCCACTCATCTTTTGCAGTTCCACACATAGATAGCGTTGTTGATCTTTAGGGGCCATATTCTCAACCGAGTTACTCTTTTATCCTTAACGTATTTGTAGAATCTCTTTGGATTCTCCTAAACTCTATTTGCTAAAGCTAACTCATGTACCATTTTTGCCCTTCTGATCTCCTTTTTGAGTAAACTTGCACTGCCCTTATACTCTTCTTGGGATTCACTCAATCTCAGCTGTCTATACCTGCTATATGCCTCCTTCTTTTTCTTGACCAGAGCCTCAATTTCTCTAGTCATCCAGCATTCCCTACACATACCAGCCTTGCCCTTCACCCTAATGATGCTCCTGAACTCTTATTATCTCATTTTTGAAGGCCTTCCAATTTCCAGCCGTCCTTTTACCTGTGAATATCTGCCCCCAATCAATTTTTGAACATTCTTGCCTGACACCATCAAAGTTTTCCTTACTCCAAGTTAGAAATTTGACTTTGAGACCAGGTCTATCTTTTTCCATAACTCTTTTAAAATGAATAGAAGTATGATCCCTTGCCCCAAAGTGCAGCCCTACTGACACCTCAATCACTTGCCCTGGCTTATTTCTCAAGAGAAGTTCTTGTTTAGTTCCTTCTCTAGTAAGTACATCTACATACTGAATCAGAAAATTTTCTTGTACACACTTAAAAAATTCCTCTCCACCCAAGCCCTTAACATTATGGCAGTCCAGTCTATGTTTGGAAAGTTAAAGTCCCCTACTATTACAACCCCATTGTTCTTAAAAATATCTGAGATCCCCTTACAAGTTTGCTTCTCAATTTCCTGCTGACTCTTGGGGGGCCTATGGCACAATCCCAATAAGGTGATCATCCCTTTCCTATTCTCAGTTCCACCCAAATAACTTCACTGGGTGAAGCAATATCCTCCCTTAGTACAGCCGCAATTATCTAGAACTTTGCCCAAAGGCAGAGGTGGGCATGAAGCAGCTGGTCCACTCTGGCCAGCACCAAAGGGATTTTTAGGGAGGTGGCGATTTCTGAACAGCAATTTGTTTGTCTGTTTGTTGGCAAGGAACATGAAGGAATGTGACTCACTGGCACATGACTTGTCTTCCACACAATTGAAACCACAATTGGAGTTTGGCATATTCCTTACAAGTCGCTTTCTGTTTGCAGAAGAAGAAGACACATGAGGCCTGAGACAGGGACAGGCCGAAGGTGGTCTTCCCAACATGACCATTCTCCCCCTGGTAGAGGAGGAGGAACTTAGACAGGGTTAGGTTTAGAGTTAGGATTAGTGTTAGAAATTATGTCAGGGTTAGGGTTAGGGTTAGAGTTAGGATTAGAGTTAGGGTTAGGGTTAAATTTAGAGTTAAACTTAGGATACTAATCAATGGAGTTGACCCATTTGGTGAGCTGAAGTTAGATTGGAGGAAGGTCTCAGGGTGGTGAGGTTACAAATGCACAAAGTAGGCTCCTGGGATTAGGGGCTGGAGAGACTATTCAACACTGTGCTCGATGGGGAGGAGCTAACATTGATGACCTTTGACATTGGAGGCTTGAAGAATTTGATGAGGAAGGTATGTCTCAAGTTTGAAGTACCTAAGATTTTGATGCTAGCTGCCATCTTCCAAGAGTGCCATGTGTATTTTAAGGAAATGCGTCTCTCCAAGCTCAACTCCAATTACAATCACTGTTTGTCAGTCCCCTTGTCATCTGCCCCACAAAAGAAATATTGCCAGGTATTTCCAACTGCTAAAGGGGAAGAAGGTCTCTGGCACTCAGTAAAGTGCTTCAGACAACGTCAATGCTGAGCCCCAGGCTTATTACCGTAACTCTAATCCTAAACCTATCCCTAAATCTAACCCTAACCCTAAACTTAACATTAACCTCAATGCTGAGCTCCAATTTCATAGCCCTAACCCTAACAATAAAACCTAACCTTAACCCTAACCCTTACACTAAACCCAATGCAGATCCCCAGGCATCTAACCATAACCATACCCATAATCTGACCCAACACTAACTGTAACCCTAAACCTAACTCTAATCCAAACCTAACTCTAACACTAACCCTAACCCTCACTCTAACCCTAACCCTAATTCAAACACTCATCCTAACCCTAGCCCTAACTTTATCACAAGTCATGCCCATTGATTGTGAGCTAGCAGATGCAAGACACACACTGCGAAGTATATGGAAATGTGTCAGAGATTCCAGGGGCACAGAGGACTGGCACAAGCAGTGGAAGAGACACTCTTGGCACCAACTGCAAGGCAGGAATTTCAGCAAGATATGAGGAATGAACGGAGTGGAGGATGAGCAGCTCTTCTTAGATGAAGGGGACAAAGGTTCAAGGTGAGGAACAAGAGGTTCAGGAGGGATATGAGGGAAAACCTTGTCAACTGGAGGGCGGTGATAGTCTGAAACATGCTGCCTGTGAGTGTGGTTGAAGCAAATTGCCTCACATCATTTAAAAAGTGCCTGGATGAGCACTTGGCACATTCTAAAATTCAAGTCCATGGGCCAAGTGTTGGTAAATAGGATTAGATTTAAGGTCAGATGTTTCTCACATGTCAGCACAGACTCAATGGGCTGAAGGTTGTCTTCTGCACTATGGTTCTATAACAATTGAGTACATCCCGATGTAAGTTTTAACATCTCATTTGCCAACAGTGCACACTCCCTTGGCACTGTACTTGGTAGTTTGACTGGATGTTGTGTTGGGTTCTGGGCTGAAACTCTGAACGTTTTCACTTAGTAGCAAGAGTGTGTCCTCACAACTAAGGAAAGAATTGAAATAATTTGAGGAAACGTTCAGACTATTGGTCATAAGCACAACTGTCTGAAAGACTGTGGCAAATGTTTCAATTTCCTCAGTTCTCTATAAAAAACACTAAAGGAATCATTCTGCAGGATATTCACAGGCATAATGTCTAAATACATTGGAAACTACAAAAGGAAAGACCCTAACAGATGATCCACAAACATATTGCAGACCATCATCAATTGTAAAACTTAAATGTTAGTACAAGCGAGACATAAAATGAAGAAGATTAACATGAATGTATAATGGGCAGGGAGTAGATGATATTTGTGTGATTGACTTCACTTGCTTGTTTATTGAAGTGTAATTAATTTCAATCATGATGTAACTTTATTATCTGACAGGAAAGATTCCTCCTATATAAATATGAGGTTCTTCTGAATGTATCATGTTATTAGGCAGATCGGTGGCTTCCAAAAGCAATACCAGGCTCACCAAAAGATGCGTGAATTAACAGTACTTCACCAAATCGAAGACATTTTCTACACTTTTCTTGCAGTTGTCGGTGTTCCCAGTAAGTGACTTAATCATTAAATGCCATCAAATTTCTTCTACCAGTGCCTTAGAAACATTGGACCATTTGATGATATCATCTTGTGACTGAGCTAATGGCTGATTGCCATGTTACTTGCTGTGTTTTGATCTCTGTTACTTTTGTCAATGTCTCTCTTAGTTCTGAATCAACAGATATATGAGAAAATTAACAACGTAATTGGGCACAATCTTGCTGGAGGAACATGTTTCATGGAATTAGATTTCCTCCACCCTTCAGCTCCAACACAATTTGCATTATAACTTGCAAGCTGTTGATCAAAAGGGATTTCAGGTCTTCAAGAACACTGGGCTAATAGTGTATCTCTTAACCAATTAATATTAAGGATTCATGGAGAAGGACAAAAGAATGTAAAAATGGGAGTTGTTGAATTAATATTAAATAAGTATCAATAGTTATCTATATAAATACCTGTCAGATTATTCAATGTCATAATATCTACACCCTGTTTATTACATAGCAAATAGCAAGCATAGAAACATAGAAGATTCAGCCCTTTGAGCTTGCTCCACCACTCTTCACAATCATGGTTGATCATTCAACTCATAGCTTAATCCTGCTTTCTCCCCATAACCTTTGTTCCCATTCACTCCAAGTACTATATCTAATCGCCTCTTGAGTGGTGAGTCAGCTCACCACTCTTTGGGTGAAGAAATATCTCCTCATCTCCGTCCTAAATCATCTACCCCAAATCCTCATACTGTGACCCCTGGTTCTGGACATACCCACCATCGGGAGCACCCTCCCTGCATCTACTCTGTCTAGTCCTGTTATAATTTTATAAGTCCGTATGAGATACCCCTTCATTCATCTGAAGTCTAGCAAAAAAAATCCCAACCTAGTCAATCTCTCCTCATACGTCAGTCCTGCCATCCTCGGAATCAGACTGGTAAACCTTCACTGCACTCTCTTGTCAGTAAGAGCATCCTTCCATAGAAAAGGAGACCAAAACTGCACACAATATTCTAACTGCTGCATCAGGTCTGTCAGAGGCAAACTTACATCAGTGTAATTTCACCCCAAGTGTTCTGAGGAAGGGAACTCTAGGATTTTGACCGAGCAACAGTGAAGGAATGGCAATCTTGTTCCAAATCAGCATGGTATGACACCCCGATGGGAGCTTGGCATTTGGTGGTGCTTCTTTGCATTTGCTGTCCTTGTCCTCCTCTATGGTAGAGGTTATAGGCTTGTAAGATGCTATTGAAGGAGCCTGGGTTAGTTGCTTGCAGTGCATCTTGTAGGTGGTGCACACTGCTACAACTGTCAGTGCTTAAGGGAGTTGTTGTTAAGACTGTTGAAATTTGCTACCCCTTAGATACGCAGTAATCTGCTTATTTCAGTCTGCATGAAAGGAAAGACCCCAATTTAAATCACACTGTCGTTGCAGTCCTGTCTCATCTCTACACTTATTAGGAGCCTAGCATTTCCTGAGGCACCAGGAAAAAAAAACTTTTCAAGAGTTGATGGATTGAGTTAAGGAATATGACGAACCTAAGCCTCCTCTAATTCTGAGACTCCATCAGTTTTACTCGCAGATCAAAAGCCAGGGGAATACATGTCAGAATTTTTGACGAGGTTAAGATGACTAGCAGAAGCATGTGACTTTGAATTAAATCTCAATGAGATGCTGAAAGACCCTTTGGTATGTGGGATGAATGATGTGACCATGCAAAAGCGCCTACTAGCTGAAGCCTAACTGGACTTCAAACAGGCACCACAACTGGCTTTATAATTAGAAAATGTGGCAAGTGGAGCTTATGAGTTACAAGGTATGGCGATGGAGGTGTACACCATCGCCAGTCCAACTGAGCTTGTGGAGACACCACTGGAGTGAAGGCAATTGCATAGCCTCACTCAGGACATATCCTGAACAGATGGACTCCATGTCAGCCCACAGCAAAACTCCTAAGCAATGTCAAACCTCGGCCAAACAGTCAACGTTTTCATCAAGATCTGGGCTGGCAAGCCATTGTTGTTGCTGTTAGCATGTGGACTCGAGACAGCAAAAGAGTCCCAGTAGACCTGAATTGAATTGGAGAACTCATAGGTCAAAATCAAGAGAATGCACACCAATATCTCGCTCAGAATAATTAAATTGCTTAGCAATAGGCAAAACATAACCAATCAAATAAAAGTCTGGTTAAATGGTCAGCCGGTTCTAATGGAGGTGGATACTAGCGGGGCTGTGTCAGTGATTGCAGAACCAATCTTTAACAAAATTCACTCTGGACTCCAACCCTTAAGTTTGTGTAAGACCTTAGCTAGACTGAGAACCTGTCCTAGGGAACCCCTACAGATTAAGGATACAACTTTGTTTCTGGTCCTGTATGAGAAGCAGCTGGTGCAGTTACCATTGATTGTAGTAAATGGCCCAGCCCAAACCTGATAGGGTGAAATTGGTTAAGAAAGATTCACCTTGGTTGATTCAGCATTTTTCAATTAGAAAATGGCTGCCTCAGTGAAGTCCTAGTCAAATATCTGAAAGCTTTTCAGGAAGTTCTAGGGACTATCAACGGAGACAAGACCACCCGGCATGTTGACCAGGAAGTAATTCCATGATTTTTCAAGGCCTGCCCAGTGCCATTTGCCTTACAGGCAAACATAGAGGCAGAAATCAGAAGCTTGGAATATGAAGGAATCATCAAACCAGTACAGTTTGTGGAATGGGCAGTACTGGTCATTGTGGAATGGGCAGCACTGAGTGTAACACCCAACAGGTCAGTTTGCCTTTGTGGGGATGCATACTTTCAATTGTGGTTAGATGAGGATTACCATAAGTATGATACCATTTATACCCATAAGGATTTGTATCACTATAGGAGACTACCATTATTAGCCTGTGCCATTTTTCAGTGGATAATGGAGAATATTTTACCAGGTTTGCCCAAGGCCGCCATCTATCTGGAAGATGTGCTAATCAGAAGGAAGGCCAATAAAGAGCACTTAGAGAACTTTAACATAGTCCTTAGACATTCCTCTAAGGCAGGCATACACCTTAGAAGGGAAAGTTGTGTGTTCCAAGCAACCCAAGGGACATACCTGGGCTAAAGAGTGAACAAGACTGGTTTATACAGTTGGAAAATAAAGTGAGGGCAATCAAACATGCCCCATCTCCCATGTCTATAATGGTGCTTAGGTCTTTCCTTGGCTTGGTGAATTATTACAGAAATAACCTGGCATCCATCCTTGCACCCTTGTATCTGCTATTGAAAAAGGGGCAGCCTTGGAAATGGTCTTGTAGCCAGGACGTAGCCTTAAATGAAGTGAAGAAGCAACTGACATCATCTGAGGTTTTGGCACAGTGAGATCCCAAGAGAGAACTGGTGCTGACATGCGATGCCTCCCTGCACGGTTATCAGGGTAGTGCTGGCTCACAGATGGTCCAATGGAGAAGTGTGCCCAATAGCACATGCTTCCCAGACTTTGGTTGATGCAGACCGCAATACGCCCAGATAAAGGAGGCCATTTTTGGTGTGAGAAATTTCCGCCAATACGGTTACAGACGTAAATTTGTAATGGTAACAAATGACAAAACCCCTGTTACGGCGAATCAAAGAGACAAGGCCATGCTGCCAATATCTTCTGGTCAAATTTAGCGGTGGGTTCGCATTCTAAGTGCATACAATAACAAGTTGGAACACAGTCTGGGTGGCAACAGAGCAAATACGGATATCTTGAGTTGCCTCCCACTGGCAGATACACCATTGGTGGTCCCACCACTGGAAGAATCCATTCTGGTTTTAAACTTTCTGGACACCCATCTGGTCGCCGCAGACAATATCAGACTGTGGATGCAAAAAAGATCCTACCCTGGCAAAACTAAAACAGCTGGTGGTGATGGGATGCAAAAAAGGGTCGTTACAACCAGAATTGAAACCTTTCTGGGCCCGGTGAGACCAGATCAACGTAGAGGACAGCATTTTATTATGGGGAGCAAGGTTGATTATTCCAGGCAAAGGTTGCCACCAGGATCTTCCAGGACTGTCCAAAATGAAGATGTTGGCGAGAAATTATGTCTGGTGGCCAGGATTGGATTCACATGCAATTTTGTTGGTAGAGCAGGGCCCAGAGTACCAACAAGGACCAAAATTACCGCAAGCAACTGCCCCACATTCGTAGGAATGGCCAGGTAAATTCTGGACTCAGTTACACGTCAACTATGCTGGCCGTTCCATGCGATCAACGTTCTTAGTCATTGTGGATGCCCACTCAAAGTGGTTGAACGTGCATAGAGTACATTCATTAAACAAAGGGATGATGATAGAAAAGCTGAGAGCAACTTTTGTAATATGCAGACCCCCGGTACTGCGGGTCACAGACAACGAGCCATCATTTACCGGCAGGGAATTCAAGTTTTTCCTAAAGTCGAATGGCAATCGGCATGTTTGGACAGCTCCATATCATCCATCGTCCAATGGTCTGGCAGAAAGAGCACTCCAAACTTTGAAGGCAGGCTTAAAAAAGCAGCCTCCAGCTTCACTAGATAATAAACTGTCCTGGTTTCTCTCGGATTATTGGACCATCCCTCATGCAACTACGGGGCTAGCTCCAGCACAGTTGCAAATAGGCAGAAGACTTGCATTGGTTAGATCTGATCTTCCTGGATCTGGGGGGGGAGGGTGAACGGTATCAGGAATGCCAGTGCCGGACACTCTCAAGTGAGAGAGATAGTTTATTTTGGGAGACGGAGTTTGTTGGCAAAACCACGGAAATGGCCCTGCGTAGGTAAGAGGCATGGTCGATGAGAGGTCAGGTTCCATGACATACAAAGTTTGCGTAGATGAGGAAGTCCTGAACAAGCATGTGGACTACATGAAAGCTGAAAATTCGCAAACCGGGCAGGAGTAAAATGTACCCAGCCCCTCAGAACAGCCAGAATGACTGATGACCCCATGGATTCTACCCATTGGTCTCATATTGAAGAAACCTCAGAATCTGAGAAGGACACAGCGGATGTCACAGCCTCAACACCTTCACCACCTGAAGAAGAGGATGAATCTCTTCCGAGATGATCCAGGCGCAAGAGGTGTTCTATGGTCTGGTACATGCTGCCCTATATCCGAGGCTGAATCAGAGGAACCAGACCTGGTGTGAAAATACCCCAGGAAAGGCTATAGGAAAAAGGACAGGCCTACATCCCCGGACTTAGAGAGGGAGGGATGTAGTGATTGGAATGAGGTCAACCAGTCGGACCTCGTGGAATATGAGTTCCCTAAGTGTGGCTGTTAATCTGATCCAATCAGGGAGTCCTGGCTGAGAGGTATAAACAAGAGTATTGGAGATTCTGCTCACTCTGAAAGCTGGCTCTGAGGAAGCCAGACCAGTGTCAAGTACTATGCCTGAGTGAATAAATTGTAGCTTGGTGATAGGATACTGGCCTCTGTGGAATTATTTCACGTCGACCTGATATTTCAGACATTCCTAAATTTTCCTATTTCCAGCTCTTTATCAGCATTGCCTGACTTTGCATCTGCAACTAAAACCTACACTCATGTCTTCATTGCCTCTTTGTTTGACTGCTCAGCCTACTTGTGAGTCTTCCACTCTCTTTACTCCATAAACTATGAAAGCTTTGCAGTGGCAAAAGCAGATTATTATCTACCATGGAAAGTCAAATGATAACGCCTAAAATATCCAAGCGCGTGCGCGTGCACAAACACACACACACACACACACACACACACGCACACACACACACACACAGTCACTCATATACACACACACACACACACACACATTTATTCACGCTTGGGATGAAGAAGCAGAGGAGGAAAGTTCTTTTTTAGAGAAATACTGTGTGAGAAAACTAGGCAAAAAGGAGCAAAGTCTTTTGATCAAAATTCAAACGAAAAGGTGCAGAATGAGATGAGTTTTCTCATAGTTTCTTTTTTGTTTATGATGATTACATCACAAGGTTTGGTCTGTGATGAAATCAATTCTGTGGCCGGTTATTTAGGCCCAGGTCTTGGCTTGTATTATTTTCCTGACCATTTGAATGTTAGTTTTTCTTTTCCAATTAAAAGAGAGAGCAATTCTGCTTGCTGGCAGACTTGAACCTCTCAGTACCAAATGGTCCCTCTCCTTTCAGTTTAGTGACAGCCTGCCACTGACAACCAATCCGAATCTTGTTGATGGGCTGTTATCATTTGCAAAGGAACCTAGTGCTATCATGTCTTGCAAAAGTATTAAACTCCAGCTTCTTCATAAAATGACATGTCATTGTGTAAGCAGGACATAAGCACACAATTCCACTTTTCCTTTGAATTATAACAAGAGATGATTCCTTCTTTGCGACAAAACACTCCAACCTCCATTTTTTCCAGTTTATATTTTCAAACAAAATGTTTATAGTCCTTATCCCATGTCCTGGCATCAAAGAAATGAATGGTTATTAGGGTGAGTGAGGCCCTGAGTTGTCATAGAGTATAAGAAGGAACAATGGAGATGAGTGAAGGGGCATGGGTTGGTATGAAGTATATGAGAAACTGTGGTAATGGGTGGGGAACATGAGTTTTAATGGGGGCAATCCAGACTGCACTTCACGACACCACTGGAGGGTGTGGTCATATACCCTTTATTATTGTGAACTTGATCTAAGTCTATAGTGAATTATGAGGGGTGAGTCTAGTATATATTTACCCCCACAATGGAGCTGGTCAGATTGGGGAATGTAGAGAGCAAGCTTGCTGCTGCATCATTCAACTGCATGAGAAAAATTCTGAGACACTGACAATGAATGTGAGAATCCTTGAAATGGGTTCTTTCTGCCTTTTTGAAAGGACTGTTGAATCTCACTGACTCTGTGGAAATCCAACTCTATATGCCTTTGTAATTACATTTCTTTCTGAGATGCCTCTGCATGAATCCTTGTTTTCTTTCCTTTTATTCCAGTTAATTTAGTGTCTATTCTGCTCCTGATACGAGGAAAATGTGGACTCTCCAAATGTATCACTATCTACCTGGTGGCCAATGCAGGGGCAGATCTGCTGGTTGTTTTCACTGATGTGATGCTGTTTACAGTTATTCCTTTCCACTTCCC
The DNA here is from genome assembly GCF_021869965.1 of Rhincodon typus. NCBI lineage: Eukaryota > Metazoa > Chordata > Chondrichthyes > Orectolobiformes > Rhincodontidae > Rhincodon > Rhincodon typus. Next base: position 76,802,401 of record NC_063339.1, on the reverse strand, counting down.
AGGTACTTATCTGGAAACTACTCCTGCTTATTCTGTCTTGCTCGTCCTACTTTCTACAGCTACAGACATCTCTGTCTGGTTCACTGTCACTTTCACCATTGATCGTTTTGTTACAATTTGTTACCAAAAGTTGAAAATAAAATATTGCACAGAGGAAACAGCAGTTCTCATCATAATAACAGTGAGCATCCTGCTCTGTTTGAAAAACATTCCTTGGTACTTTGCATATGAACCTGAATATGTAATTGATAATGTGCCCTGGGGGGGTATTGTATCAATGGACTTTTACACCACAGACGCCTGGGTAGCATTTGATTTCCTCAGCATTATTTTAACTCCTTTCCTCCCATTCATTCTGATTTTAATGCTCAATGCTCTGACTGCCAGACACATTTTAGTGGTCAGCAGAGTCCGCAGGAAGCTACTGGTTCACAGCAAGAGTAAGAATCACACTGACCCAGAAATGGAGAGCCGCAGGAAATCCATCATTTTACTCTTCACCATATCAGGAAGTTTTATTCTCTTATGGATGACAAATGTTGTATATTTCCTTTATTGGCGAATTGCAAATATTTATGATTACACAGGTCCCCATGATCCCGCGTATATCACTGAACAATCTGGATACATGCTGCAGCTTTTGAGTACCTGCACCAACACCTGTATTTATGCAGTGACCCAGACTAAATTCAGACAGCAGCTGAAGAATGCAGTCAAATATCCATTCACTGTAATTGGTAAATTACTGAAATGATTGAAACACTTTAAACACAGATAACTTTCTAATGATGTGAATCTATTTCCTTTAAGTTACCACCATATCTTGGTATCCATGTAAATTTGCAATTGGAGAAAATTGATTCAATTCAAAGTGTTGCTTTACTACGTTATTTAATAAGCGCACAGATCTCTGAATCACTTTTGAGTGATCTGTTGGGTGAAGGTTAGCATTGGACAATACCTGATGAAAGAGGTTTTAGATATATCAGTGTTGTCAGATTTTATAAATTGAGGTATTCACTTTATAATGAATGTTATGTGGCAGCCAAGCCTTGTATTACAATAAACACTTTACAACACTTTAGTATGATGTTTCGATCATTTCTTTTTGGATTTTAATCAAAAGACTGAGAGGTTAAAGATATTGTTGACCTTGAAATTCTGTACCTGTTCCCTTACAGTCCCATTGGGGTCAGGTCAACAAACAGCTGGAGAACTGGTCATGGATGAAAATAGCCACTTCTGCCATCAGTCGTCCATTATCATCCATTAGAAAAATTTGATGCCAAACCTCAAAATTATCCCTGGGCATTTCTAGTCCTGTCTGTTTCAGCACTTCTTTACTCTTCATCCCTTTGTGGGATGTAGACATCACTGAGCAGGCCAGCATTCATTGCCCAGACCATGCTGCCTGTTTACTGAGGGGATTAGTAGACCATTTCAGATTATAATTAAGTATCAACCACGTTGTTGCGGGTGAGTGTGGGTGGTTTCTGTGGTGCAGTGGTATTGTCCCAACCTCTGAGCCAAGAGGCCTAGATTCAAGTCCCACCTGCTCTAGAGTGAACAGTTGATTAAGAATATCTGTAGTCCAGACCAGGTAAGGACAGCAGATTTCCATCCCTAAAAGATAATAACAAACAAGATGGTTTTTTAATTACAATCAGTAGTAGTTGCCATGGTCACCGTTACTGAGTCTCACTTACATTACTCATTTATTAAAATCAATTTAAATTCCACCAGCTGCTAAGGCATATTTGAGATCATGTTCCCAGAGCATTATCCTGAACCTCTAGGTTATTCCAATCCAATTACTTTCCCACTGTGTCCTCATCTCACCGAACTTGTCATCATTGGCCCAGCTACAAAGAATGTGAACTACAAGAAACAGGAGAAGGCGATTAACCAGTAGAATCCAATTTATCTTTGAATCCTCATTCTCACCTACCCATGGACCATATCTCTCCAACATCTCACCCTTTAGCCTTTGTTAAGTGATATGTTCCTAAGACAATGTGCACAGTAAATGAGTCTCATAGATCCAGCCTTTATCTTGTCTTGAGTGACAGATTTCCATTGCAGTTTGTAGCAGACCAACTCTGACGAAACACAATAAGGCTAGCTTCAGCCTGGGAACTGGTGGAAGTTGAGTGTGTGGGAAATGATGAGAATGGGGAGAGGGTGGAATCGGTGAGAGTGGGATGGACAATGGAGGGAAAGCCTTGGAAGATGATCGTGCAGTCAAACACAACAGAGTGTGCTGAGGGGTGGAGACAGGTGAGAAAGTTGAATTTCACTCTCTTTTATTCTGTGACATCACACCTGACAGAAATACCAGAATTCTTTGGAGAGTTAGCAAACAGGATAGATAAAGAGGAACCAGTAGACATTAACTGTGCGCACGTTAACATCCCGTGAATGGGAAATGAATGAAGAAATGTTTGACTGCCTTTTGGTGTGCAGCTTAAGGGAGAAATATTGGGGAGGACATGAGAAGAACTCCCTGCTCTTCAAATAGTTCTATTTGATTTTTCATATTTTCTTGTCCAACTTCCCCTAATCAGGGAAGATAAGGATTGCATCAAATTGAAAGAAAATGCAAAGTGGCAAAGATTAGTGAAAACCTAAAGGACTGGGAAAATTTTTAAAACAAACAAAAGTTGACCATAAACAAAATAAAGGGAGAAAATAAATATTGAGAGGAAATTTGCAAATAATATCAAGATGGACAGCAAGAGTTTCTTCAAATATATAAAAAGGAAGAGAGAAGCTGAAGTGAACATTGGATCCTTAGAGAATAAGGCTGGGGAAATAATAATGGGGAACCAGGAAATGGTAGAAGAATTGAATAAAACATTTTCATCAGTTTTCACAATAGAAGATGCTAATAATATTCCAAAGTTAATAAATAATCAAGGGGCAAAAGAAAGAGAGGAATTAAGTGCAAACATATCACCAGAGAAAATGCAATTCGGAAACTGATGGGGCTAAAGACCGAAAAGTCTCTTTGGAGCTGATGGAATGCATCCTAGGATATTAAACAAAGTAGCTACAGAGATAGTGGATGCACTGGTGGTAATCTTCCAAGAATACTTAGATCTTGAAAAGACCCAGAGGATTGGAAAGTGCCAATGCAACAGCCTTCAAAAAAGAAAGAAGACAGAAACAGGCAATTATAGGCCAGACAGCTTAATAGCTGTTCTTTGAAAGATGTTACAGTCTATTATAAATGATTGCAATAGCAGAACATTTAGAAATACATAACATGATCAGTCTGATTCAGCATGCCTTCAGAATGGGGAAGTCACTACTGACAGATTTACCAGAATTCACTCATAGATCATAAAATCCCTACAGTGTGGGAACAGGCCCTACAGCCCAGCAAGTCCACACCGACACTCAGAGAATCCCACCCAGACCCATCCCCCTATAACCCACCTAATCTCTCATCCCTGAACTATGGGCAATTTAGCATGGCCAATCCACCTACACATCTTTGGACTGTAGGAGGAAACCAGAGCACCCAGAGGAAACCCACAGAGACGCGGGGAGAATGTGCAAACTCCACACAGACAGTCGCCCGAGGTTGGAATTGAACTTGGCACTGTGAGGCAACAGTGCTAACCACTGAGCCACCATGCCACCCGTACACACCTTTGCTCACAAGAAGTTTTTGAGAACAATTTCTATAGTGGAATAATAGGACATGGAAATTCTTTGGAGAGTTAACAAACAGGATAGATAAAGGGGAACCAGTAGTTATAACGTATTTAAATTTTCAGAAAACATTTTGTAGGATATCACATGTCAGGCTACTTAATGAGATAAGAGCCCATGGTTTTGGGATTGGATATTAGCATGGAAAGAGGATTGGCTAACTTTCAAAGACAGTAAGCTGGGATAAGAGACATTTTCAAGATGGCAAGCACTAAGCACTAAAGCCATAGGTATCAGGACAGTGGCCACAATTACTGACAATAAGTATTAAAGATCTGGATGAAAGAAGTGAACGCACACTTGCCAAATTTGTAGATGATGCAAAAGTCAGTGGGAAGACAAGTGGTGATGATAATATAGGGAAACTATTGAGAGATAGAGACATGTTAAGTGAGAAGGCAGAAACTTGCAGATGGAATATAATATCAGAAAATGTTAGGTTATTCACTTTAGCCAGAGGAATAGAACAGCTGAATATAATTTAAATGGAAAAATACTGTAAAATGCTATAGCACAGAGGGATTTAGGATTCCTCATGCATACATTTCAAAAAGCTGGCATCCAAGTTCAGCAGTTAACAGGAAGGCAATGCTGATGTTTATTTCAAAGTATAAATAAGGAAGTCTTTCTAAAACTGTATGATTGCCCAGTAGCTAGCGCTGCTGCCTCACAGTGCCAGGGACTCTGGTTCGATTCCAGCCTCGGCCGACTGTCTGTGTGGAGTTTGCACATTCTCCCCATGTCTGTGCAGATCCTCTGGGTGCTCCGGTTTCCTCCCACAGTCCAAAGATTATGTGGATTTACCAAACTAAATTGCCTGTAGTGTCCATGGATGCGCAGGCTAGGTAGATTAGCTCTGGTAAATTCAGGATTACAAGGAGAGGGTAGGGAGGTGGGTCTGAGTGGGATGTTCTTCAGAGGTTTGGTGTGGACTCGATAGACTAATGCTTCCTCACATTAGGGATTCTATGATGAAGGCACCAGTTAGACCAGACTTACAATATTGTGCACAATTTAGTTCCCTCATCTAATGTAAGATACAATGTCACTTGGAGGCAGTCCAGAGAGGGTTCACTTGGTTAATCCTGGATATGGACAGATTTTCTTGCAAAGAAAAGTTGAGTAGGTTAGGCCTGTAATCATTGGAATATAGAAGAATGAAAGTGACTTTGGGCGGCACGGTGGCTCAGTGGTTAGCACTGCTCCTTCACAGCGCCAGGGGCCTGGGTTCAATTCCACCTTCAGGCGACTGTCTGTGTGGAGTTTGCACATTCTCCCCGTGTCTGCGTGGGTTTCCTCTGGGTGCTCCAGTTTCCTCCCACAGTCCAAAGATGTGCAGGCTAGATGGATTGGCCATGCTAAATTGCCTGTAGTGTTCAGGGATGTGTAGATTAGGCCGGTTATAAGGGATGGGTCTGGGTGGGATGCTCTGAATGTCAGTGTGGGCTTGTTGGGCCGAAGTGCCTGTTTCCACACTGTAGGGATTCTATGATTCTATAATGGTATTGGTTTCTTAGGGGACTCAATACGATGATGTGCTGGATTGTTTCCCCCTGTGGGAGAGTTTTGGATGAAAGGACATAATCTCAGAGTTAGGGGATTGAAAATTTACAAATGAGGTAAAGTTTCTTTCCTCAGAAGGTGGTGAATCTGGAATACTTTATCATAGAGGCTGTCGAGGTTGGGTCATTAAGTATATTCAAGGTTGAGATAGAGAGATGTTTAATCAGTGAGGAAATCAAGGGTTATGGGGGAAAGGCAGGAAAGTAGAGTTGGAGATGATCAATTAAACCATGATCTTTTTGAATGGTGGAGTAGAACCCATGGGCTGAATGGCCTACTTCCGCCCCTATGTCTTATGAACTTATACACACTGTTCTGTCCAAAACACAGCATCTTCAATAGTGCAGCATCAATAGTATATTGGACTGTACAAAGTGACAGTTTTGATTATGTATTTTATTTATTAGATGTTCAACAGTGTAATGTAATGTATTAATGTGAACATGTCATTGTAGTATTTACCATGTTTAAATATAATTTTATCTCAAACCAACTTCTGAAGGGAGATGACTGGATCCAAAATATTAACTCTGCTCTCTCTATAGATACAACCAGACCTGCTGAGTTTCTCCAGCAATTTCTGTTTTTGTTTCTGATATAACGAGTTGTTTACCGATATCATAGAGACAAGATCAGCATGAATTACAAAGTGTGATAGAACTGTTTTCCTTGGAAAGAAGAAAGCTGAGAGCAAATTTGACACAAGTTTTTAAAATTCTGATGATCTGGACTGAGCGTAGACTGGAAGATCCTGTTCCCATTCATAAATGGATTCTGAAGCCAAAGGCCCAGTTTGAAAGTGCTTTGCAGAAGAAGCAAATGTGAGGTCAGGATAAAGCTTTTTCGCGCAGAGAGAGGTTTGAAAGTCTAGTACCTGGGAGCATGGTGGAGGCAGGTTCAGTCGAGATATTCGGGATGGCATCAGGTGATTATATAATCTGAAACAATGTGCAGGGTTACAACGTAAATGCAGGAGACACTGAGATAAAATGTTCAGAGAGACAGCATAGACACAGTGGGCCAAATGACCTGCTTCTGCATTGCAGGCTTTACTACATTCCTAGACACCTGCTCTCCCATTTGTGAGAGATGGCTGATGTTGGGCTAACCCGAGGATTACTGTGCCTCAAGAGAAGGGAGAAGTTGAGAAGGTCAGTCCTTTACATTAACCTCAGCTGATGGGGGAATGGAACCCACACTGCTAGCATCATTCTCCACCACAAAGCAGCTGCCCAGCCAACTGAGCTAATCAACCCCTTGTTGCAGTATAGCAATTCTTAAATTCAGTGATTCTGGGATCACTGGACACATTCCTCAGCTGGATCCATCTGATAGTGATCTCGGAGCAATATCTTCCATCAATAACTATCAATAACTATGACCCTCTCTCTGCAAAAAACAGCATCACCACAGTTTTGCTTAGTTCGTGCTACCCTGAATATTTCTGTTTACCTTCTTGACCACAGGAAGTGGACACTTGTTCGTTAACACCATTCGAAATTGTTTCACAAGGAGAAAGGAAAACAGAGACTTTGCATTCATGTGTCACCTTTTACAGCTATTGGTTATTCACAAGCATATTATGCAGTTGACTAAATGCTTTTGGGATGTAGTCACAGTTGAAAAATGGCAGCTAATGTGCCCCCAGCAAGGCCCCACCAATATCGATGCGATAATCAGTTTTTAGTTTTGCTGGTTGAGTGGTAAGTACTGTCCAGGAGAACTTGAAGGAGACCAAAGAATTCCATGTCAGTTGTTTTGAGACGTTTGAGGGTATGAAAACCACAATGCAAATGTGTTCTATTGGAAAATGAGGTACCTTGAAAACAGAATTTTCCTCATACTTACTGTGTGTATGGATTTAATTTAACAGCTATCACAACAGTAATTGACTTCCTAAAATTCTAGCAAGGGAAAATGAAAAAGACGAATTATGAGTAACACAGAGGTCACAATGCCCACTGAACTCGTCAACAATTTATCTGGTGGTGAATGTACTCTATTTTGTCTACGATGCTGTTGATAATAAGAGGGTTTTGTTCTTAGAACGAATGAGAAGTAACATTCATATTTGGTCAAAAGGGTTCAGACAATTGATTCACACAACATAAGTTACCTGCCCTAGAAATATGAAATCTGAAATAAGAATCAGCGCTCAGGGCACAAGCCAGTCCCCATCAATTTGACCTTGTTGGTTGCAGTCCTCATCAGCTGGTGCTCAGAGAGCTGTCTTCTCCAGACAGATGATGGACAAGAAGGAGAGGAGGAAGACCCAGAAAAGAGCTCCCTAACACTTCAGTGAGAGAGCAAAATGCTGCCTCTCCCATCTTATCAAGATCAAAACATTCCATGTCGACAAACTGTGTGTCCTCTCGTATCAGTGAACCATCCCCAGTTATCACCTTTGTACATTTTTTTGAATAATTAAATAATGTATTGTCTTTAAACTGTGCCCCTTAACACATTCTAAGCCATCAGAAAATTGCAACAAACCATCGACTGCCTGGATTAGGTAACTGCAATTACGAGCGCCTCAAAATCAACAGTTCCTTAACTACCATGCTCTTGAAAAAAATGCGATGTTTTTATTCATTCACACAATGTGGGTATCCCTGGCCAGGCCAGCATTTATTGCTCATCCCTTCTTGTCCAGAGGATAGTTAAATATCAACAAATTTCTGTGGGTTTGGAGTCACATGTAGACCAGACCAGGTAAGGACAGTAGATTCCTCACGTAAGGGATATTAGTGAACCAGAATCAGGATTTTTCCTGAAAACTGATGATAGTTTCACAGCCATTGTTAGACTCCTACTCTCAGGTACTAATTGGACTCAAATTCCACCTTCTGCCATGGTAGGATTTGAACCCAGGTCCCCAGAACATTATAGAAAGGAATTTATAGAATTCCTACAGTGTGGAAACAGGCACTTCGGCCCAACAAGTCCACACCAACCATCACAGCATCCCGCCTAGACCCATCCCGCTAATCTACACATCCCTGAATACTACGGGAAATTTAGCCTGACCAATCCACCTAGCCTGCACATCTTTGGACTGTGAGAGGAAACCGGAGCACCCGGAGGAAACCCATGCAGACACGAGGAGAATGTGCAAACTCCACACAGACAGTCGCCCAAGGATAGAATCAAACCTGGGTCCCTGGCGCTGTGAGGCAGCAGTGCTAACCACTGAGCCACCCGTGCCACCAAATCTGGGTCTTTACATTAATAATCTAGTAATAAAATCTTCAGGCCACCAGCTCCCCTCACAAAGCAGCCTGTGCACCCTCAAAAGGGCAAAGATGCCCTCAGTCTGTCACCTATTTTGAACGATGGCATTGCTGGCAGTACAGTACTCCTCACTATCGCCTGTACACAATGAACAGCCGAGATTACATGCATAAGGCTGGGAGTGGGGTTTCCATCTGACTGAAAGATATTAGTGCTACCACTGAACCAACGGAGAGAACTAATCTAACATCAAGTACAACACCCTGCACTTGCATAGCAAATACTCTGGGCAAATACTCAAATATTGCGAATACATACTGCTCGCACTTCATGTTAAATTGAAAGGAAGTGACAAATAAAATCTCAAGACTGTCGATGAAAGTATTTGATTGATCAATGACATTCCTTTAATAGGACTATATTCAATCAAATTTTGACCGAATGTCTTGGTTTATCCAGATAATGTGTTATTTATGCCTTGATTCACATGAAGCATGTTTGTGTTCACATGATTTCACTCATTTGATTGTTCAGTGAGTTGTATTTAATACTGATAATAATGTAATTAAATTATCTCACTGGAGCTATCCCTCCTGTATAAATATTAAATTCAATCGACTGCATCTTACAATTAGGCAGAGCTTTTGCCTCCATCGTTAATGCAAACCATCAGCTCTCACAGAAAATGCGCGAACCAACAGTATTCCATCAGATAGAAGACATTTACTACACAGTCCTTGCTTTCGTTGGAATTCCTGGTAAGAACTTGCTCATCACTTCATCAAGTGAATGTGCATTGACATCTCTCACAAGTGCAAATTAAAATGTTTAGTCATGTCATTTTAGACCATAAGATATAAGAGCAGAATTAGTCTATATGGCCCATCGAATAGCTCTGCCATTTGACTGATATATTTCTCAGTCCCATTCTTCTGAACTCTGCCCACGACTGTTCATCTCCTTACTAATCAAGAACCTATCTATCTCTGTCTTAAATACACTCAATGACTTGGCCTCCACAGCCTTCTGCGGCAATGATATTCGTAGATTCTCCACCCTTTGGCTGAAGAAATTTCTCCTCATTTCCATTCAAAAGGGTCGTCCCTCCACTCTGAGGGTGTGTCCTCCAGTGCAAGTCTCTCTTAATAGCGGGAACATCTTTTCCATGTCCTCTGTATCCAGACCTCTCAGCATTTTGCAACTTCCAATGAGATGCCCCCCTAATCCTTCTAAACTCCATCGAGTACAGACCCAGAGTCCTCAAGCCCTCCGCATCTAGTTACTGAGGTGGTAAATTGATCACTTGTCATTTAATCTGTTGAGGTTTTGCCCTCCCTCCAGGTCTTCAGTATCACTGTTAATTCAGATGAACAAACACTTGTATATTTACAGTCAGATACAGTCACAGTATTGGACCCAAATTGGAACAGAAAAAGAATAGAGTTAAAATGAAATATGGGATGAATTGAAATAGAGAAAAGGGACAGAAACAAAAAGATGAGTTTGAAGATTTCATATTAGAATTCTTTCAGATCTGTGTATGTTGATTGCCATTGCATTAAAAGAGATGACATTGTTGAAAGAGTAATTATATGGTCACCCAATACTTGAAGGGCTCTTGGAGTGTTATGGTTATGTCCTTACTTTGAAGACCAGCTGGTCAGTGTTCGAGTCCTACCTACATCAGAGATATGTCCCTAACGTGTCTGAGGCAGTTGATTTAAAATATCTACCTACGGTGTTCCATATGAGTTCTGACCTTCTACAGTAAATTAAATGATTGATAAGCTTTGTTTAAAATAACGGTGAGGTTGAGGAAAAGGTAATTTTTTTTCTGTGAGATCGAAGGGACGGTCACTAAATTTGCTGATGGCACAAAGAGAAGCAGGAAGGTGAGTTGTGAAGAGAACATAAGGCACCTACAAGGAATATAGACTGGTTAAGTGAATGGGCAAAGATCTGATAAATGAAGTATAATGTTGGAATGTGTGAGATTGTCCATTTTGGCAGAAAGAATAAAAACAAGCATATTATCTAATGGTGACACGTTGTAGAGGTCTAAGATGCCAAAATATCTGAGCATAATAGTGTATGAATCACTGAGAGTTAGTATGCAGCTACAGCAAGTATTCAGGAAAGTTTATTGAATACCATGTAAACTACAATATGTGTAAAATTATTTCTAGCACACAGAATTAATATGTGGTATTTGCAGTTGAGAAATATTTGTAAGCACCCTGTTCAGAGGTGGATTATATATATCTGGATCAGGTGGGATCTGATCTTTGGCCTTCTGACCAGCGGTCCCTCTAATTTTCTTACCAGCTGATGGACCTCTGTGGTCCATGTGCGGCAACAACTTCCAGATCCGGACGTCAATGCTGCGTTCAATGCTATGTTGATTCTGACTGACATGTGCAGGACCTCAGAGTGGCTGAGTGGAAATGTTGCTCCAAAACTTTCCATCTATCAGCAAAACCCTCCATACCCCTCTCCCTCATCCACATATTTAGTTCCACTTAACTTCATCCATACCTTTCACCTGAACTAATCCCTGTGCTAGAGACCCCTTTTATTCTTGCTACGCTTTGGGTTAATATGTCAAAACTGACAGCCTCTAGTGTTGCTGGTCCCAATAATTAGAATCACACTCCCTCTCTCTGTCTACTCTACCAAAGCCCTTGGTAATATTGACACAGTATTGTGAGGGACATTTGTGGGGAATGTTGTCAAAATGAAATAGGACCTGAACAGGTCATGATCAAATTGAAACGATCAGGTCTGAACAGCTGAGCTCCTACCTCTGGCCCATCTGCAGCCCCCACTTAGTTTGATCAGTCGATACACTCCACCACAACATTCACTGTTTGAGCGGGAACACACACACAGAGGCATACATATGTGTACACAAACACGCACATTGGATCACACAAACTCACAAAGACGCATACACAAATACAGGCACACACACACATACACCAGAGACATGCATATACGTATAAAGACACACACAAGCCCAGACACACACAAAAGCCCCCAAACACACACAGACACATATTCCAATGGTGACAAATTGACATTGTTTTATGAAGCAAACTACCATGTTTTATCGTTCAGATTTGACATTACAGTTTCTTAAGAGAAAGTATTCCAGAATGATGAATACAGGCACGTTATTAAAATGTACAAAACCCAACAGTAGACTGGTCCTCTCCTGTAAGTCTATAATCCACCAGGATTGCATCTTCTCTGTTCTTAAGACTTGCCCAATTCTGAACAATTGACCATCAACTCTATCGGCCATCATTCCAAGCCCCTCACACACTCTGAACTCTGTGATGACCATAAAACCTGTATTCATTCTGATGCTGACCCTCAGTACTACATACTGCTGTATAAGACAGTTCACACCCAGGAGGGTTAGCTGGCATTTTGAGCTAAGCTTCACCTATCAGGGTATAAAGGAGCCTATTTGTGGGAATAAACAAGCTAGAATGGTTCTTGTTTGTTAACATGTGACTCTGGGTGTCTGAGTGTGTGTCTAGTTAACAGAATGTTTCAGTCATGGTAATGTGCACTTACTCTTCGGTTTTGCTGATAGTCTGTCAGAGACTTTCATGTATCTCAGATGTAATCAAACTCGTTGACCTTCAGCACTACAATACATTCAATGAAATAAACCTTTACTCCTCATCAAGATCAAGTCCACTTACTGCCAAAGACTTTGTGTGGATATCCTACCCCACATGGTACCAGTAAGGTTAGACTGCTTCAACAAGAAATGGCATTCAATTGGCAGCCCACTATTATAATACATACTGCTATTCACTAGGATTTAATCTGTTTATTAATTTATTAAAATTCAAAATGATTATCGTTTTTTGCAATGTATGTCCTGGCTAAAATGTGAAGACTTTTATAAAGGAACCAATTGGCTTAACGTTGTTGTCAGTGAAACATTCACTTTTCCAATTAAACATAAATTCTTCTCAAGCTGGGATTACTATATATCCTTGATCATTGGCCTGGATTTTACATGTCATTATTCCTGCATGGACCCTATGAAATCCCTATCATAGCCCACTTCAAAGAAACTGCCTGGGAAATTCTTCTGATCAATTCCCCCTTAATCTTGATTCTGCTGATCTCTATTCAGAGCAGAAAATTAGGAAGTTTCTGCTGAAGTTAAGTGACTTGTTATTTAGGAAAAGTTAAACCAGAAAACACTCATCCAACTCCTGAATAGCTATTCGACTAACTCCATACTCACCTTACATTTCGTTAACTATATCCCTCCAGACACCACACTGAGAATCTCACTCTATCCTTGGATGCCACCACATTCAATCAGTGGACCTGACACCCCTCTCCCCACCAATGGAACTGAATACACTTTTCTGAAAGACGGGCCCCCCCCAACCCCCAAATCTGACATCAATCCTCCCCACGCCACTAGCAGGTCCGGTTCCCACCATGATCTAACCCCCACCCCACCACACACACTCTGTGATAACCCAAAAGCACCTTGTAATGTAAACAGCAAAATGGTACCAAGGTTGATCAGGTTACATTATAAGGAGGGACTTAGAAATCCAAGTTATATTCCTATGGATATGCAGGACTAAGGGGTGTTTGACTTGATGTGATTAAGCAATTCAGAGGTGTGGCATATAGGAAGAGTGAACCTATTTTCATCAGTGTGACAATTCAGAACAGCTTAAATATTTAAATTATTAAAACTGGCATTGAAGGGCTTTTTTTATAAACAGCAAGGATATTACATGTTAGAGAATGAGTACAGGCAAATGTAGATTATCTATGATTGGCAAAATATGGGGACAGCTCAAGAGGCTGAATTAATGGTTATTTCTACATTCTTATAATATTTTCTGGGATGTCTATATATAAATGCTTTGGTCTCTGAGATGCCTAAATATAATACCATTGCTGTGTTTGCATTTGTTTCAGTTAACTTAGTAGCCATTCTCATCCTGGCACGTGACAGATGTGGACTCTCCAAATGTATCACCCATTACCTGGTAGCCATGGCAGTTGCAGATCTACTGGTCATTTTCACTGATGTGATACTGTTTACTATGATCCCTTTTAATTTCCCAGGTACTTACCTGGACACCACTCCTGCAGTTTCTCTTTCACATGTCCTGCTTTCTGCTGCCACAGATGTTTCCGTCTGGGCCACCGTCAGTTTCACCTTTGATCGATTTGTTGCAATTTCTTGCCAGAAACTGAAAACAAAATATTGCACAGAGAAAACTGCAAATGTGGTTATTACAACAGTGAGTGTAGTGTTCTGCTTGAAAAATATTCCTTGGTACTTCATATTTGAACCTGAATATGTAATTGACAATGTGCCCTGGGGGGGTATTGAGTCAGTGAGTTTTTGCACTGATACTGTGTGGATAAGCTTTGATACCCTCTGTATTATTTTAACCCCTTTCCTCCCATTCATTCTGATTTTACTGTTCAATGCTCTGACTATCAGACACATTTTAGTGGCCAGCAGAGTCCGCAGGAAGCTACTGGATCACAGCAAGAGTGAGAATCACACTGACCCAGAAATGGAGAGCCGCAGGAAATCCATCATTTTACTATTCACCATATCAGGAAGTTTTATACTGTTATGGATGACAAATGTTGTGTATTTCCTTTATTGGCGAATTACAAACACTTATTACTACACAGGTCCCCATGATCCCGCATATATCACTGAACAATCTGGCTACATGCTGCAGCTTTTGAGTACCTGCACCAACACCTGTATTTATGCAGTGACCCAGACTAAATTCAGAGAGCAGCTGAAGAATGCAGTCAAATACCCATTCACTGCAATTGGTAAATTACTGAAATGATTGAAACACTTTAAAACAGTGCAGTCTTCTGGATTCATTTTTAACTGTTCTTTAGCATTCTATTTATTCATAAAGAATTTTGCAACAACTCATTTCATCTATATCTTTCCAAGTTCTGCAAATAGAATTGTCCTCTACTTTCCACATGGAACATCTTCTTTAATTAAAAACCAAAAGAACTGCAGATGCAGAAATAAAAACAGAAGTTGCTGGAAAAGTTCAGCAGGCCTAGCAGCATCTGAGGAAGTGTCACCGGATCCGAAACGTCAACTCTGATTTCTCTTCACAAATGCTATCAGATCTGCTAAGCTTTTTCAGCAATGTCTGTTGTTGTGTCTTCGTTATTTAGTTGATTTCATTTCGATCCTACCTGCCCAATATTTTTCCACCTACATCTACAGTTCTTCCCATGCTTTCTGCCACGTTTCCTCTTTCTAGTTTCTAGGCTTATATTGACGCTGTTTGCCTTGCCATTTCACTGGGGCTGAGAGCCAGGAGGCTTTTCATCGTTGACATGAGGTTCTCAGCCACGTCAACAGGTGGGAGCCATTTTTCAGGGCTTCTTGGCTCAGTCAGTCCAGGGTAGTCTTCGATACCAGTCCAAGTCCTGCTCGGGTCGGTCCGAGGTACACAAGGGGTGAGGAGCTGAACAGCGAGCAGCCCACCACCCATATTGACTCTTTCTGCCCTCTTCTGGACTGTTTTCTTCCTGGAATGAGAGAGTAGAGGGTAAAACAGTGGGTGACAGTGTGTGGCACCACTGTTACTGTCGGCGTAATGTGCATTTTTCCTGAGTAAGTGAGTGGGCAGGATTCGTGGTGTCGGTGAGACTGGGGTGGGTGAGTGGGAGTGGAGATGATGTTGCAGGCAACAGTGATCCCCTGGTAGAACATGACCCTGGGAGGGAGATGGGTGCAGGGGCAGAGATAGAGTGGGGGTGAGGGATCGGAGAGAAAATAGCGACACCTCCACCCATGGAGAAGGGTCCTTCCTTTCTTCCAACAGATAGCTGAGACTGGACTGACCAGGTGGAGGGCTGGGGGGTGTGGGTAGTGGGTCCAACCTGGGACCACTGCTGCTCCTGGGAGAGGAGGAACTTCCGTGTCTGAGGGATTTACAGTGCCTCACACACTGACAGAGACACACACACTTATACACCCGCACAGACTCTCACACACACTCGCAGGCATACTCACAGAACAAAATCCTCATGCACACATTCACAGATACACAGTCACACACACACACACACACACACACACAGACACACACACACAGACACACACACACACTCACTCACGCACACACGCTCACAAACTCATTCAAACAGACACAGATTTACACACCCACACTCACAGAACATTATGCATACATTCGCAGACACACACTCACACTTACACACTCGCGCACGCACACTCTCTCTCACACACACACACACACACACACACACACACACAC
>NC_063339.1:76772773-76786462 GCF_021869965.1 Rhincodon typus | reverse complement strand
CACACACACACACACACACACACACACACACACACACACTTTCTCTTTATCTCTTGATCAAATCCCACAAAACTTCTACATCACATTTCAGCCTGTAACTCACTCTCAGGCATCAGTTATTTAAAATATTAGTAATATCAGAATCCCCCTGAGATATAATTCTGTACATAAACTACATTGAGTCCTGCGATTAGATTCCAATCTGTAACTCACACCTGGGTATCCATTACTCTGCACACAAATCACCCCAAGCCCCTTGATTAAATTCCAATTGTAAATCATTCCTCATTACGTGTTATTTTATATTTAACCCCGATCACTTCGATTCGATTACAGTCTGTAACTCACTCCCTGCTATGTATTATGCTATATATAAACCAGCTGGGACCATCAATGAGATTGCAGTGTCTAATTCCATATAAACTAAACGGTTGAGTGTTAATCCAGGAGCAGTACCTGAAAGCTGCTGCTTAATTTCTACTACATTCTGTTTCCCCAATAAAATCAGACTGGAATTCTGTTAGATTTATGGAGTGTAACAGTTCAATAGACAGCTCACTACCACCTTCTCATGAACATTACTCTATATCTCACCCTGTGCTGTCCCTATCCTGGGAGTGTTTGATGGGGACAGAGTTGAGGTGATTTATTCAATATCTAATGCCATGCTAAACACGGCCTGAGAATTTCAAACGGCTTTCAGAGTATTATTAGATTTTTAGACAATGATCCTAGTCCTAGACTCCAGGAGCAGCAAGAAATCTTTCTCTTTATCTAACACAGAAGTTTCCATTATTCTCTTGAAAATTTCAATAATCCCAGATCCATCTAAATACCAGGGACAACCCTGGGTTTGCGTTATTTCACTCCCTCACCACTGAACTCTTGCTGTCCAGCTATCATTCTGGTGAGTCTACACTGCACTCAAATGGACATGCACTCCCACCTCCCCACTCTTCCTTGCCTTTGCCTATTTAGAAAGTCAACATCATTGCTGAGCTAACATGAAATGGCTGCCGTAAACAAACCTAAAATGGCTGAACTGTCAAACACAGTCAGAATCATTCACCTTGGCTTTGCAGATTAAAACACATCTCACATTTTGTGCATTATCATCTCTCAGCCTCCTACAGATGAAATACAGCGAGATGTGAACCAATATTTTTTGGATGTTAGACTGAGGAGAGACAATATAAACTAAATGGTACAAAGTTAAACTGAGTGCACGAGCAGAGAAGGCTTCAGATTGGATCTGGAATTCTGTCTGCACAGGACAGGGGCAAATGTGTCTAAAGTTGTTTCCATTCAGACTTTCCTGCATAGTTTGCTGATAGAAGCAGGATATGGGGAACTCTGTTAACAGGGATATGCAAGATTCAATTGTTTAAGATGCAAATTCCAGAATCTGTTTGAAGGGACTGCCCTAAGATAATAAAACTTTCAGCACTTTCTGTTTAACTTTCCAAATTTCAAACAGGCAGAGCAATAGGAATATATAAAAGGTGACATGTCAGATCAGCCACTGAATTGTAGGTGTGAGGCCTTGTTCAGGATCTGTCACAGAGTTTTAATTTGGATTCAGTCATGTTTTATCCTGAAAGCAGGAATTTATCGAATGCCACACTGACCTACCGTGACTTCAAATTTTGTGCTGTCTATAAATATTTTAACAAGTTTTAAAATTAAACAAACCTCCTGGACTCATAGAATCATGTGTGTTATTTGTATATATTTGTGAAGGAGTGAATGTGCATCTGAGAGAGTGAGTGTGTGCATATGTGTGAGAGACTAAGTGTGGGTGTTTGTCTGTCTGTGTATGTGAAGCAGAAACTTCAAAGGGATATTAATATCTTCAGTGAAAGAGAATATCTGACCTAGAGGGATTCACAGCAAGACTTCCTCATGTTCCTAATACCTTCTTTCAGCAATAACAGGCAATGTATCATTTTTCCTCGAGCTGTTGGCTCTATCAATATATTAACTTTCTGATACCAGCATCGCTCCCACCCCCCCACCAGATATAACGTTTCATAATTTCTCACCATTTTAAACAGATACATTCTGTTTCTCCTTCTTTTCCCCACCAATGTGAATCACATCACCACATTTTTTGTTACATTTCCGATATGTATATTCTAAACATAATTCACGTAATATAGGCAGTAGAATAAATGATATGGGAGTATGTAGCAAATTCTATTACACTCAGTACCTTCATGCTGCAATGTTATTATATCCAGTCAGAAAACTGCCCCCCACACAGGGGAACAATATCACTGGGTCTAGAAGGATGGACTGGGCTGGGAACAGGGAATTTAATATGTCCGAGAATTAGTTTGGAAATCTCTGCCACAAACGAAAATTTCTCCACATTATATTCCATCTGCCAAATACTTGCCCACTCAGTGAAGCCCCCTCGAACTGAATCTCTTATCGTTTTTTTTTCGTGTAGGGAGGCCAGCAGAGGGTGGCATTGTATCACTTTCAACACAAGGGAGCCTCACACAGGAGGGAAATTTCCAGTCAGATAATTAAGTTACATCATGCTTGACATTAATTACACTTCAATAAACAAACAGGTAAAGGCAATCATATTAAAATCATCTACTCCCTGCCCACTTATACCTTCAGGTTAATCTTCATTTTATGTCTTGCTTGTATTAACATTTAGGTTTTGTATTTGATGACAGTCGCAATAAGTTTGTGGATCACCTGTTAGGGTCTTTCCATCTGTAGTTTCCAATGTATTTCGACATTATGCCTGTCAATATCCTGCAGAATGATTCCTTTAGCGTTTTTTTATAGAGAACTGAGGAAATTGAAACATTTGCCACTGTCTTTCAGACAGCTGTTGCTTATGACCAATAGTCTGAACCTTTCCTCAGATTGTTTCAATCCTTTCCTTAGTGTCAGCCTTGGTTGAGAGGATGGACTCTTACCACCAAGTGAAAAGTTTCAGTGTTTCAGCCCAGAACCCAACACAATATCCAGTTGAACACTCAAGTGCTGTGCCAAGTGAGTGATGCCCTGTGGGAAATGAGATGCCAAATCTTTCAGCAGGATATACTCAATTCTTATAGAACCATAGTGCAGAAGAGGCCCTTCAGCGCGTTGAGTCTTCACCCACATGTGAGAAACACCCGACCTTCACAGCAGCATGGTGGTTCAGTGGTCAGCATTGTTGCCCCACAGTGCCAGGGACCCGAGTTAAATTCCACCCTCAGGCAATTGTTCTGTGTGGAATTTGCACGTTCTCCCCATTTCTGTGTGGCTTTTCCCCGGGTGCTCCGGTTTCCTCCCATAGAACAAAGGCAAGCAAGTTAGGTGGATTGGCCATGAGATATGCAGGGTTACGGGGAAGGGGGGGTGGGTCTCAGTAGGATGCTCTTCAGAGGTTGGTGTGGCTTCGATGGGCCAAATAGCCTACTTCCACACTGTAAGGATTCTATGATTCTTAAACCTAAACCCATTTAGCACTAAATAGCCCATGGCTTCGAATGCAACAATGTGCCAAGTGCTCATCCTGGTACTGTTTAAAGGATGTGAGGCAATTTGTGTAGACCATTCTCCCAGGCAGCACATTCCAGACCGTCACCACCCTCTGGGTAACAACGCTTTCCCTCACATCACCTCCAAACCTCCTGCCCCTCACCTTGAATCCGTGCCCCCTTGTGATTGACCCTTCAATGAAGGGGAACAGCTCCTCCTCCTCTACTCTGTCTATGTCCCACATCTTGGTGAAATTCCTGCCTTACAGTTGGTGCCTGGATGAGTTCCTCCACTGCTTGTGCCAGTCCTCTATGCCCCTGGAATCTCTGGCACATCACTGTATACTTCACACTGTGTGTCTCGCATCTGCTAGCTCACAGTCAATGGGCATGTCTTGTCATAGTGTTAGGGCTAGGGTTAGGATTAGGGTTAGAGTGAATGTCAGGGTTAGAGTTAGAGTTAGGGTTAGGATTAGTGTTGGTGTGTGAACATTAGTGTGAGGGTTAGAGTTAGAGTTGGTGTAACATTAGGGTGAGGGTTAGGGTTAGGTCAATGGTTAGTGTTCGTAATTACATTACATTTAGGATTAATGTTAGTGATTGGCTTAGTATTAGGGTACAGTTTAATGTCAGGTTTAGAATTAGAGGGTTAGTTAGGATTAGGATTAGAGTTACTGTGAGAGTTAATGTCAAGGTGAGGGTTAATGTTAGAGGTAGGGATAGGGTTAGGGCTAGGATTAGATTTAGGCGTTAGGGTTAGAAACCTGGGGATCTGCATTGAGGTTAGTGTTAATGTTAGGGTTAGGGTTAGGGTTAGGGTTGGGAGACTGGAGCTCAGCTTGGAGGTTAGTTTTAAAGTTAGGGATAGGGTTAGGGTTAGGGTTAGAAGCCTGGCGTTCAGCATTGAGGTTGCCTGAAGCATTCCACTGAGTACCAGAGACCTGCTCCTCTCCAGCAGCTGGAAGTACCTGGCAATATTTGTTCTGTGGGGGAGACAAAAAGGGATTGACAGACAATAATTCTTATTGGTGTTGAGCTTGGAGACACTTATTTCCTCAAAACACACATTGACACCATTGGGAGATGGCATCCAAGGTTTGAATCTTAGACCCATCAAACTTGAGACACATTTTCCTTACCAAAATCTGTAGGCCTCCAATGTCAAAGGTCACCAATGTTAGCTCCTCACCATTGAGCCCTCTCCAGTCCCTAATCCCAGGAGAGTACTTTGTACCTTTGTAACCTGACCATCCTGAGACCTTCCTCCAACCTCACTTCACCTCACCCTAATAGGTCAACTCCATTGATTGGTGACCTAACCCTCACCCTAAACCTAACCCTAACCATGACACCAAACCTAACCATAACCCAAACCCTATCACAGCTCCTCCTCCTGTATCAGTGGAGAATCGTCATATCGAGAAGACCATCTTCTGACTGTCACTGTCTCAGGCATAATGTGTCTTCTTCTTCTGCAAACTGAAAATGACTTGTAAGGAATATGCCAATCTCCAGTTGTGGTTTCAATAGCATGGATGACCCGTCCTGTGCCAATGTGCCAGAACTTAACAGCCTTTTACAATCCTGTAACCAGTTTCTCTGGACAATTAGGAAGTCGGAAGAGAAAGGAACGGGGTTCTGAAGAGAGAATATAGAAAATTAGGCAAGGAGGTTAGAAAGTAGGTCTTCAATGGTAGGATTATCTGGATTACTCCCACTGCCACATCCTAGTGAGACTAGAAATAATAAGATAGAGAAGATGGATGCATCACTGTGGAGCTGGTGCAGGGGAGACAAATTTGGTATCTATTCTGGGGTAGAAGTGACCTGTGTAAGACAAATGGTTTACACCTGAATTGGAAGGGGACCAATATCCTGGTGGGGGGATTTGCTTGTGCCATTCGGAAGGCTTTAAACTAGTGATGGGGGTGGGGAGGGGGTGTTAAACCCAAAGAGATAGTGAGAAAAGTGATAAGCCTGAGGCTGATACAGTTGAGAAGAGAAGCAAGTCCAATAGTCAAGGCAGGCAAGAGCAAGACAGAGAATGAGGTCAGATTGATAAAATAAGCTGCATTTATTGCCATTGCAATGGAAGAGGCATGACAGGTAAGGCAGATGAGCTCAGGGCATGTTGGGAACATGAGACTGAGATAACATATCTATTATAGAAACGGGGCTCAGGGAAGGGCAGGGCTGGCAGCTTAAAGGTCCAGCATATAGACATTATAGGCACAATAGAAAGTGGGGCAAGACAGGAGGGAGCATGGCATATTTGGTTAGGGATAACATTACGGCTGTATTTAGGGAGAATATTCCTGGGAGCACATCCAGTGGAGTTATATGGGTGGAACAGAGAAATAGGAAAGGGATGATCAATTTATTGGGGTTGTACTATAGAACCCCCAGTAGTCAGCAGGAAATTGAGAAGCGAATTTGTAAGGAGATGTCAGATTTCATTAAAATTATAGGATTGTAATGGTAGGGAATTTTAACTTTCCAAACATAGACTAGTACTGCCGGAGTGTTAAGAGCTTGGATGGAGAGGAATTTGTTAAGTATGTACAAAAAAAAAATTCTGATTCAGTATATGGATGTCACTACTGGAGAAGGAGCAAAACTTGACCTTCTCTTGGGAAAGAAGCCAAAGCAAGTGGCTGAGGTGTTCATAGGGCAGCATTTTGGTGGCCAGTGATCATAATTCTATTAGTTTTTAAATAGTCATGGAAAAGGATAGATCTGATCTAAAAGTCAAAGTTCTAAATTAGAGTAACACCAATTTTAATGGTATTAGGCAAGAACTTTCAGAAGTTAATTGGTAGCAAATATTCACAGCTAAAGGGACTTTCAGAAATTGGAGGCCTTCTAAAATGAGATAACGAGAGTCCAGAGGCGGTATATTCCTGTTAGGGTAAAGGGCAAGGCTGGTAGGTGTAGGGAATGCTGGATGACTAGAAAAATTGAGGCTCTGGTCAAGAAAAAGGAGGAGACATATGTCAGGTATAGACAGCTGAGATCGAGTGAATCCCTAGAAAAGTATAAGGGTAGTCAAGAAGGAGATCAGGAGGGCATGAGATAGCCTTGGCAAATAGAGTTTAGGAGAATCCAAAGAGATTCTACAAATATGTTAAGGACAAAAGAGTAACTAGGGAGAGAATAAGGCCCCTTAAAGATCAACAAGGCTGTCAATATGTGGAACAGCAAGAGATAAGTGATGTACGAGTACAGTGCATCAGTATTTACTGTGGTAAAGATTTAGAAGTTAGAGAACCTGGAGAAATAAATTGTGACATCTTGAGAAGTGTTCATATTATAGAGGAGGAATTGCTGGACACCTTAAGATGCATAAAGGTGGATAAATCCCCAGGACCTGATCAGGTTTTTCCCAAAATTTTGCAGGAAGCCAGGGAATTGATTGCTAGGCCCCTTGCTGAGAAATTTGTACCATTGATTGCCACAGGTGAGGTGCTGGAAGATCGGGGGTTGGCTAATTTGGTCGTAAGGAAATGCCAGGGAATTGTAGACCGGTGAGGCTGACGTCAGTGCTGGGTAGTTTGTTGGAGGGGATTCTGAGGGACAGGATTTACACGTATTTGGAATGGCAGGCCTGATTAGGAATAGTCAACATGGCTTTGTGTGTGGGAAATCTCACTAACTTGATTAAAGTTTTTGAAGAAGTGACAAAGAAGACTGATGAAGGCAGAGCAGTGGACGTTGTCTATATGGACTTCAGTAAGGCATTCAAGATTCCGCATGGTAGACTGTTAGCAAGGTTTGATCACATGGAATCCAGAATAAGCTTATCATTTGAATACAAGTTTGGCTTGCAGAGACAGAGGGTGCTGGTGGAGGGTTGGTTTTCATACTGGAAGCCACTAGGATCAGTGCTGAGGCCACTGCCTTTTGTAATTTACATAAATGATTTAGATGTGAATATAGGAGGAACGGTTAGTAAGTTTTGAGATGACACCAAAATTGGTGGTGTAGTGGCCAGTGAAGACAATTAACTCAGAGTACAATGGGACCTTGATCAGATGGACCAATGGGCTGCGGATTGACAGATGGATTTTAATTCAGTTAAATGTAAGGTGCTCCATTTTCGTACGGCAAATTAGTCAGGACTTATACACTTAATGGTACAGTCCCCCGGTGAGTGTTGCCGAACAAAGAGATCTTGAGGTTTTCCCTCGAGCGTCAGAGGCGGAGGGGTGACCTTATAGAGGTTTATAAAATCACAAGGAGCATGGATAGGGTGAAAAGCCAAGGTCTTTTGCCCAGGGTAAGGGAATCCAAACTAGATGGCATGGTTTTAAGGTGAGAGGGGAAAGATTTAAAAGGGACCCAAAGGGGAACTACTTCAGGCATAGGTGGGCACAGTTATGGAATAAGCTGCCATAGGAAGTGGTGAAGGCCGGTACAATTACAACATTTAAAAGGCATCTGGATGGGTAAATGAATAAGAAGGGGTTAGAGGGATATGGGCCAAAGGGTCTGTTTCTGTGCTGTACAACTTGATGGCTCTATGACTCTGTGCCCCACAACTGCTGACTTCCTCTGCTACCTCTACCCAAGGGAGGGTGGGGGAATGTTTTCATCTCACTGAAAGGTGCCCTCCATTCATCAGCAGGCACAAGGACCTGGTACTGATTTCTCACAGCTAGGAAAAGACTCATGAGGCATCAGCATCAATTTGTGGGATTTCTTTGTTCTAAGCCTCTCCAAGGTAGACATTTCCAATCACTCCTCCAGAAGAGATAGAGACAGTTAAAAGTTCACATTTGAGTATTTTCATAAACTTGACGGAAGTAAGGGGAGTGTATAGGGGGAATTCAAATGTTCTCTCTACCGAGTCAAGACTCTTGAGTAATTCATTACTTGTACAAAAGTTGCCAACATTTAAATACAATCCCTTAGCTGCTGTTCTGCTCTAATAAATCAAGGAGATTCACATTTAAGGTTTGTAGTCTTCGAATTTCAACCTGCAAGACACCTCCTCCAGCTGCTGCTATGCCGCACCAAAGTTCCTTTAAATGGGACCAACCTCCAGTTAAGGTCCTGCCTACTCTGACCTGGATCTCCTGATTTCATTGCCAACCGAATGTTCCATTCCCCTCTGGCTCGCTGCTGTGGGCAAGTTCCCCACAGAGCCCCCATGAATTACAGTTAGATACTTGAGCAGCATCTTTATCCACTGGAAGGAAGACTTCGCAATCCACATTTTTGTGGGTTTGACTTCTAGCCATCCCTGCATACAGCAAAATTCACTCCAGAGTTTCAGCAGTCAAAGTAATTTTAACAAACCCTTCTGAGGTTCACAGTTGCTAAAGGACAACATTTGTCGTTTTCACACATTAGAAACCACATCAAGGTGGCCACAACGGAATATTTAAAATCAGAATAAGCATTTCTAGCATCACTAATCACAGGAGCACACAAACATAACAAGACATGTAGAAGATGTGGCCTTCTGCTAGCACCAAGGAAGTATCCAGATTTCAAACAATTATACAAAGAAGGTGTCAGAAAAGGCTATTGGCAGAGACAGTGCACTACAAAATCAGCTAATGTATCTATGAAGACCTGTGCACTGACCCAAATAGATTGTGCACAAGGATCTTCAAGCTACAATAAGGACTATCTGGTACTCCATCCACAGATGTTACATCAAGTCATCAATGGGCCAGAGTCTGACACTTGCTGTTATCATTTGAGGCATAGATTAGAACAGGAGTGTGATCATGTTGGAACTGTATTGAACTTTGGTGAGGCCACAGCTAGGCTACTGTTTGCAGTTTTGGTCTCCGCACTATAGGAAGGATGTGATTGTACAGGAGTGGCTGAATGGAAGATTCACAAGGATATTGCCTGGGGTGGAAGAGTTTAGCTATGAAAAGGTTGTTTTCTTTGGAGCAGAGAGAAGGGAGTTACACAGCAGGTCAATAGCACAGGGGCATAATTTTAAGGTGAAGGGCAGGAGGTTTAGAAGGGATTTGAGGAAAATATTCTTCACCCAGGCAGTGGTGGCGGTCTGGAACTCACTGTCTCAGAGGGTAGGTGAGGCAGGTAATCTCACAGACTTTAAAAAGTACGTGGATAAAGACTTGAAATGTTATAACATTCAAGGCTATGGGCCAAGTGCTAGAAAATAGATTTAGAGGAGTATTTTGCTGGTCCAGACTCAATGGGCCAAAATACCTCTTCAGCACTATACAATTCTTTGCCTCTACGGTGGGAAATTGGTTTTAAAATATTTAACACCTAAATTATTTAATGAACGAGGACAGAGATAACTGGGCAGGCAATGTGTTGCAGCTGTAGTATGTGGGAATTGGTGGCTACCAGTGTGATTCAAGCAGCCTCAGCCATTGTCTTGTCTAATAGGTATAAGACTCTTATTCCCAATGTGGACAAATCACAGGCCTTAGGGGAATGAATGAATTGTTGCTCTCTGCAGCAAACACAGAGAGTCCTGAGGGCTGTGTTGTCTCAGGTTTGGGCATCTCTTCGGGGCTGGAGAGGAACTTGGAGCAGGATGGGAAATCTCCAAATGCCATGATCCATGTAGGTACCAATGACTCTTTCTATCAAATAAAGCAATCAACCATGGGGAGAAAGAAATCTAAAAGAGATACTGCCATTTAAGATTGAATTGAAAGGAAATGATCCACAGAAAAGTTCAATTCTGCAAATGAAAGTATCCAGGTTAAATACATCAATAGTGCTCCCTCTAACAGGCTCATAGTAAAAAAAAATCTTTTGATTAAGTAACTTGGTCAAAGGAGTGTAAACTCCAGATTGTTAACCTTTTCTCCGTGATGAGGAAGTGAGCTTTCAGGTGAATGTCTTCACTTGTTTGTTCAGTTAACTGTAACTGATATGAATAATGATGTAACTGACATCTCAGTGATGCTCTCCCACCTTTATAAATATGTGACTGCTCTCAATGGATCTTAGAATCAGGTGGAGTCTCTTGCATCAACAGAACCGAGAAAATGCATGAACCAACAATACTCCATCAGATCGAAGACATTTACTACCCTGTTCTTGCTGTTCTTGGCATTTTCGGTAAGTCAATTAGCCATTTCATCTCCTGGATGACAGCTCAGACGTTACCCAGTTTTGTCATTTGTTTTAAGAGTGAGCTTGGTTTTCCAAAACATAGATTTGATTCTGCTTATTAACAAAACCTGATGGATGTCTCTCTTATTTTCAGTCTTCTACGTATGACCATTTTGTTCATTGAATCAAAATGCTTATACTCATGGTGTGCCACATGGAGTAGTGGGACTCGATCAGAAGTTAAAGTCACAGTGGTCCTATCAGTCAGTCTTGAAATAAACCACAGCTGCCATTTTACATTTTTATGACTTTATATATTTGTTCATGAGCTTTTTGTGATTTCTGCTCTTGCATTAGAGAGAAGCAACTGCTGGTGGTTTAATCTGAGGGTCACAACACTTCGGGTGAGGGGAAGAGGTTGAGTCCTTCATGATAACCTCAGCTGGTGCAGGAGTTAAACACCCAGTTGGAATCAGTCTGCATTGTAGACCAGCTGTCCAGCCAAATGAGCTAACTGACCACTTCAGTAGTTGACCACCAGCACATTTCTCCATGTGCAAACACCATTATCAGATTTCTCTTTGTGATCTGCACAAATTAGCTGCTGAGTTTCCTACAATATAACAGTGACCTCACTGCATTTCATTGGCTGAAAATAACTTTGGACTGACTTGAGGTTGTGAATGTTGCTATATAAGTGCAAGACCTTTGGTCTGTTCCACATAATTCATCACAAAGTAGTGAGGTATTTGGGGCCCAGCTCCGTAAGTTCCATTTTCTCTTAAATTCAAAGTTGTCATTACCTTGTTCATTAGTATCACAAATTACAATTTCATGCTTCTCTGTTTGTTATCTGTACCCCTTGAAATCTAGGTCTCTACCTGAATACAGAGTTGCAAATAGACAGTTATTGTTTCATTTGTTGAAATTTTGCAAAAGCAATGTGATATAGATGAGTTTCTCAGCTTTTCATTCTGTCCGCTTTTTACTGAGATGTTGCAGTAGAGAGCAACTGGGGAACACCCAGTGGGCAATAACTTAAATGAAATGAGAGCAAAATGTTCGAAAGGGACTTCAATTTCTTAAGGACAAAGTCAGAACTGTGTCTAATGGAGTTTAGCAAGGAAGTAAATGAGACATATTTCAGTCGTTCCCAATGGGGTCAAACTCAGAGCTGCAGATGACAGAGAGAAATTGATCTCAATGCAGAAATCACAAAAAGCTCATGAACAAGTGCATAAAATCATGAAAATGTATAATGGATGCTGCGATTTAATTCAAGTCTGGCTGGAATACAAAGGAGTGGTATATTAAAGCTGTACGGTACACCAATTGGAACTCATTTGGACCATTGGATTTTATAAAATCGTAAAGTATAGGAGTTGGGAAGTCATGTTGTGGCCATACAGGACACTGTGCGGTTAGGCCAGTTTTGGGATACTGTGTTCATTTTTGTCTCCCTACTATATAGGAAATATGTTGATAAACTTGAAAGGGTGCAGAAAAGATTTACTGGGTTATTGCTGGGACTGGTGGGTTTAAGCTGTAGGGAGAGGCTGAGCAGGCTGGGGCTATTTTCCCTGGAGCATTGGAGGATCAGGGGTGCCCCTGAATTTATAAAATCATGAGGGGCATGGATAGGTTGAATAGTCAAGGTCTTTTTGCCCAGGGTAGGGAAGTCCAAAATTAGACGGCATGGATGGAAGGGGACCTAACGGGCAACTTCTTCATGCAGAGGGTGGTGCGTGTATGGAATGAGCACCCAGAAGAAGTGATGGAGGCCAGTACAATTACAACAATTAAAAGGCATCTGGATAGGTATCTGAATAAGAAGGGTTTAGCAGGCCAAATGCTGGTAAATGGGACTAGATTAATTTAGAATATATCTGGTTGGCATAGATGAGTTGGACCAAACAGTTTGTTTCTGTGATGTACAAATCTATGACTGTATGTTTTAAATCATCTCCCTTAATTCAAGCTAAAAATGGAGTAGCTCGAGATGAAAGTGGTACAAAATATGCACAACAAGAGCCAAAGAGGCTTCATATTAACTCATCCTAGAGGTGAACACATTTGAACTCCTTGTTATGGAACAGAAGATCAAATTGAAATTTATTCAAAGTCATGTGGTAATTTTAATGCCTGAACACTTTGGTGTAGGTTATGGTACATCGTTATTATTTGAGAACCTGGGTTTAAAAGTGGAGTTCTGTGAAGTTCTGTGAAGGAAGTTGGTGTTTTGAAACAAAGGTCAGAATGTCATCTTGGGCAGTGAACTAAAGTCAGATTTTCCAAGAAAGCATGTGACTTACATTAAGTAACTTGATCAGCTCCATGTGGAGTTAATTATTGAATGCTTACTAAGTTGACTTTTATGAGCCACTGAAACAGATGGTCAGGAGCCGTTAGTATGTTGAGTTCAAAAGAAAAGTCATCACAGCAGAAGAACTGCTTTGTAGTTTGTAGCAATCTCCGGGCTGTGACAGTACAGTTTGTAGTAATCTCCAGGCAGTGACAATACAGTTTGTAGCAATCTCCAGGCTGTGATAGTACAGTTTGTAGCAACGTCCAAGCTGTGAGCATATAGTTTGTAGCAATCTCCACGCTGTGACAATATAGTTTGTAGCAACCTCTAAGCTGTGGGATTTGGTTGAAATCTTCAGGCTGTCAGAGTCAGAAATGGGCATCCAGGCCATCAGAGCTAGGAAGGAGACTTATACTGCTTCAGCAGTCCAAGGGGAATGACTGGGAAGAGCAACTGGAATGAAAATTAAAGAGTTGTCATTGAATTACTGGAGGGGCAGTTGCTGTTTATGGTAAGTTGTTTCCAAATTGCCTAATAAATATGTAGTTTTATGTTTTACACCTTTTATATAATAAACATGCATTTCCTTTCTTAAAAACAAACTGTAAAAAATAAAACCAATGAGTATCAACACAAGGGATAGTAGGAACTGCAGATGCTGGAGAATCTGAGACAACAAGGCATAGAGCTGGATGAACACAGCTGGCCAAGCAGCATCATAGGAGCAGGAAGGCTGACGTTTCAGGCCTAGACCCTTCTTCAGAGATTTTCTATTCTCTCCTTATAGCTCATGCCCTCTAATCCAAGCAGCATCCTGGTAAACCTCTTCTGCACCCTCTC
>NC_063339.1:76745098-76757773 GCF_021869965.1 Rhincodon typus | reverse complement strand
CATTAGTAAATTGGCTGAATGGCATGGACAAGCAGGGATCTTTGTATCAGAGATAGTAGGACTTCCCCCCCTCAGTGGTTGAGAACGCCCTCCACCGTGTCTCCCGCATTTCCTGCAACTCATCCCTCACACCCTGTCCCCGTAATAACAACCAAAAAAGAATCCCCCTCGTCC
Source organism: Rhincodon typus (assembly GCF_021869965.1). Classification (NCBI taxonomy): domain Eukaryota; kingdom Metazoa; phylum Chordata; class Chondrichthyes; order Orectolobiformes; family Rhincodontidae; genus Rhincodon; species Rhincodon typus. Next base: position 76,757,599 of record NC_063339.1, on the reverse strand, counting down.
TCACGTACCACCCCACCAACCTCCAGATCCAATGCATCATCCTCCAACACTTCCGCCATCTGCAATCCGACCCCACTACCAAAGACATCTTTCCCTCCCCACCCTTATCTGCTTTCCGGAGGGACCACCCTCTCCGTGACTCCCTTGTCCGCTCCACATTCCCCTCCAGCCCCATCACACCCAGCACTTTTCCCTGCAACCGCAGGAAGTGCTACACCTTCCCCCATACCTCCTCCCTCACCCCCATCCCAGGTCCCAAGAAGACTTTCCACATTAGCAGATGTTCACTTGCACATCTGCTAATGTGGTATACTGCATCCGCTGTACCCGGTGTGGCCTCCTCTACATCGGGGAAACCAAGCGGAGGCTTGGGGACCGCTTTGCAGAACACCTACGCTCGGTTCGCAATAAGTAACTGCACCTCCCAGTCGCGAACCATTTCAACTCCCCCTCCCATTCCTCAGACAACATGTCCATCCTGGGCCTCCTGCAGTGCCACAATGATGCCACCCGAAGGTTGCAGGAACAGCAACTCATATTCCGCTTGGGAACCCTGCAGCCCAATGGTATCAATGTGGATTTCACAAGCTTCAAAATCTCCCCTCCCACTACACATCCCAAAACCAGCCCAGCTCGTCCATGCCTCCCTAACCTGTTCTTCCTCCCAACTATCCCCTCCTCCCACCTCAAGCCGCACCCCCATTTCCTACCTACTAACCTCATCCCGCCCCCTTGACCTGTCCATCCTCCCTGGACTGACCTATCTCCTCCCTACCTCCCCACCTACACTCACCTTTACTGGCTCCATCCCCGCCTCTTTGACCTGTCTGTTTCCTCTCCACCTATCTTCTTCTCTATCCATCTTTCTATTTCTCCCTATTTATTTACCTCTCTCCCTATTTATTTCAGAACCCCCTTCCCCTCCCCCATTTCTGATGAAGGGTCTCGGCCCAAAACGTAGCCTTCCTGCTCCTATGATGCTGCTTGGCCTGCTGTGTTCATCCAGCTCTGCACCTTGTTATAACAGGGATCTTTGTATTTGTTTATATTTCAAAAATATGCCAATCCTCACATCTAGAATAGAACACAGATTGTTGACTTCCAATTCGAAAGTTATACAGCAGCAAAACAGGTAGCAAACAAGGAGTTGTTTAATGTTGTAGCAGAGATTAGACGAACTTCAGTTGATGCAGTGCATGATCTTCAGGGATATGTATGTTCTGCTGCTGCCATCTGGTGGAATTGAAAAAACACCATCTCCAAAACGTTGCTCCTTTGAGAATAATCACTTCTCTCTCTCGCAGTACAAGATTACTCTTTACTGCTGCCCATTGCAGTTCCAATTCTGTTTAGCTCCTGCTGTTCTGACATTTTGTTTTCCCCATACTGTCATGGGCTGTAAGGACTGGGCACCTGCTAGCTTAACCACAGGAGCTTGTACAGCAGCTACAAAGGAAAAGAGAGAATTTGCATTAATATGTCACATAGCATAACCTCAGGATATCCTGAAATCCTTCTTCATCCTCAAAGTACATTTGAGATATAGTCAGTGTTGGACTGTAGAATATAACAGAGTCACTTTGTACTCAGCAAGGTCTTACAGACAACCATCAGTTAATGAGTGTCGATCCTGTTTTAATTTTTGTTGCTTGAGTGTGTTGCGGAGAAGTGTCAGCCTTGGGTTTGTGTTTAAATCCTGGTCTGGACTTTATACTGTTTTCAGAGGTGGGGGTAATGAAAACACATAAAATATGAGGCACGTCTGCCTCAGCATCTTCTGAGCTGTTCCCTATAAAAATTATGCATGGTTTACGTCAATGGTCATTTGAGCTTCTAAACCTCTACTGGTTCCAAGGCCCCTCATCCCAGGCACTGAGTTCAAAGAGGAAATATTCAGACAGGCAACCAAAGGATTAGGTCAGAGGTGGATTTTCAGAAAAGGTGTTTAAAATGGAGATGGTGGCATAAAGAGCAAGAGGTTGAGGAAGGAAATTCTTCTGCCTTCAGTGTAGGTGAACGATGGCTCAGCTGCAAAAGATGTGTCAAAAGTTGGGGTCACAAAAGACCCAAGTCAGAGCAAATGGGAATTTTGGGCTGAAGTATAAGGTATGAGGAGCCAGAGATGGGTATATTAAAGCTACTAAGAGCATGAGGATGACTAGTTTCAGTTTGAAGCATTGTTGGACCAGAGGCTTATGTAAATTAGCAGGATAGGAGTGAGAAGAATGAAGGGTAAGGGGTGAAGTGTCAGGGTATAAGCTGTGAAGCACTAGAATATACAAGATTCGAATGGACAAAGCCATGGAGAAAGTTTCAGTAGACAGCAGGTTGAGGCAAGAGACAAGGCATGAGGTTCCCCAGAGCGGAAAGCAAATACCCTGTTGGTGAAAAAGGTAAGGGATTAGTGGCATAATTCAGATAGGGTGGCGGAGGTGGGAACAGGGAATATGAGGGACCAGGGTTGAGAATGGAGATTTTGGGAAAAAGATTTGCTCTTCCCAAAGTTTATCTGGAGGACATTTTATCTCATCCCAGACACAGTCCCATTATCATCATAGGCACAGGTTACCTGTCATTGTATCTGTCTTGAATGAGGTGCAGTTGGGAATGTTGGATATAGGAGCAGAAGTTGGCCATTCTGCTCTTTGAGGCTGCACCACCATTCATTAATATCATGAATTATCTGGTGATGGTCTCAAATCCCTTTTCCTATCTGCCCCCATAACACTTCACTCTCCTGTCCATGAAAAATATATCTAACTCTCTGGTGAATTAAGACCCTCTGAGAGAAAACAATTCTCATCATCTTTGTCTTAGAGGGTCACCTGTAGAGGTCCACTTGAGGTTAGTTCCCTCGTCGCCTCCGTATACTCTTCTGGTAATGGGGTGGTCCTCTATATAGCCAAAAGTGCGATTTTTTTCTGGGACTCTACACAGCAAGGATGGTATCATATACTAAGTAGGCACCCTCCAGTCCTATCTGGTAGATGGTACTCTTACCGTCGTGAATTGGTCAGCCACCTACAGACAATGGCTCCTGTTAGTTGCACAGACTAGGTTACCACAGTAAAACTGCCTGTTGCTGGTCAGAAAACACCACTGAGTCAATGAAGTTTAAAGGCATCCTTTAGTTACAAGATCCAGAATGGGATTTTGTTCATATTTGTCAGACAAGAGCAAACTATGCAGTTTTGTGACTCCACACAGTAAGACTTAATTATGGTTGTCAGAGAAATTGCTGTGTGACACAATGGACACAACCTTACCTAGGAACCTCAAGGGCAGAATGGTGGCTCACAGCGCCAGGGACACAGGTTCAATTCCAGCTTTGAGAGACTGTCTGTGTGGAGTTTGCACATTCTCCCAGTGGGTTTCCTCCAAGTGCTCCGGTTTCCTCAGTCCAAAGCTGTGAAGGTTGGGTGGATGGGCCATGCTAAATTGCCCATAGTGTACAGGGGTGCACAGGCTAGGTGGGCTAGTCATGGGAAATGCAGGATTACAGGGATGGGTAAAGGGAATGGCTCTGGACAGGATGATCTTCAGATGGTCAATGTGGACTCGTTGGGCTGAATGGCCTGCTTCCTTGCTGTAGGAATTCTATAACTTGAACTGACGGCTATTCAGAAAGATCCCATTTGGATGATGTTCTATGGAATTATCGTGAAGAATCTGATCACCCCTTTGCTTCCCCATTTCTCTGGGTTGGGTCATTGTCAACTCGCATTTCTCCTCGTGCAAGTTTATGAGATTCGGTCAATAAACCAACTCAAACATCGGTTTAGGAATTATCCCAAATGCCATAGTTATTATTTATTATTATGGCATTTTTATTACAAGCAAATTCATAGTTTCGAAAACTTGAAGGAAATAGATAGAAAAATATTTCAACTTGAATAACTTCTAATGCGCAAACTCCACTCAATATCACAAAAAAACTCCTTCTGATTCAATATCTTGCTCAGAGAGTGTAAACTCCAGGTGACATTTTTTCTCTTCTGTGATGAGGAAGTGAGCTTTCAGATGAATGTCTTCACTTGTTTGTTCAGTTAACTGTAACTAATATGAGTAATGATGTAACTGACATCTCACAGATGCACTCCCATCTTTATAAATATGTGATTGCTCTCAATGGATCTTAGAATCAGGTGGAGTCTCTTGCATCAGCAGAACTCAGAAAATGCGTGAACCAACACTACTTCATCAGATCGAAGATATTTACTACCCTGTTCTTGCTGTTCTTGGCAGTTTTGGTAAGCTGATTAACCATTTATTGGCAGTGAAGAAATCTTCACACGTAAATTTAACCATATTATTTTGAAATTTGTTTTCCTTTCTTAAAAGTTCTGTTTATAAACTTAAGTTGGTGATCACAGATTTTAATACCTGGTCCACACGGACGACATCTCTTCAACTTGTCCAGTTTTAAACCCAGTGCTCCCCAATCATCAACTCCCTTCTTCCATCGTCTCACCTTCCTGCTCTTTCTCAGTCTTTCAAATTTATTATTGTAACATAATCTGAATTTGTTCTTTAAATTCTAACCTGTTTCAATGAACATTCTTCCCTGATCTACTCTTACCCACAACCAAGTACGCTGCTATTTGTTAGGAACTGTTTCATGGCTGCATTTCATATAAAGTAACAATGGATTTTCCCAATGCATCTCTGAAACAAGATGATAACACATTGGTAAATGATTCCATTGCCTTGAAATCATGAAACCTTCATTGTCATTTTTATATAATGGGATCTGAGGAGAACTAGAAGATATTGTGTCCTGTTTGAACACATTCTGGATTAAAAAATGTGTTTCTTCTCAAGAGTTTGACATGAGCCATGGTGTTTTCTTGGAAATCATGCCAACAGTTTAATGTGAACTGTGATTCGCCTGATAATTATAGAGGGTCAAATGAGAAGAAATGGTGTTTATTGTCCTGCATCCCTGGAAATGTGGCTTTGTAAGCGACTATGGGATTCTGCTAATGGTAACAAGGCAACCCTTCCAGACTTGGTCACACTAACTTAGAAAGTCATAAGGAAGAAAACATCTCTAAATATGCAATAAGGCTGCAAGTCTTTCTTTCCTTTTCTTGCTTAAAGTTTCTACATTTCAGGATTTTGACAATCCTGAAAATACTGACAAGCTGAATCATTTTTTTTTCTCAATCTATTCCAGTCAATTTAGTGTCTGTTCTGATTCTGACACAAGGAAAGTGTGGACTCTCTAAATGTATCACACTCTACCTGGTGGCCATGGCAGTGGCAGATGTGCTGGTCATTTGGACTGATGTGATACTGTTTACAATTATTCTTTTCCATTTCCCAAGTACTTATCTGGAAACCACACCTGCTTATTCTGTCTTGCTTGCACTAGTTTCTACAGCCACAGGCATTTCTGTCTGGTTCACTGTCAATTTCACCATCGATCGTTTTGTTACAATCTGTTGCAAGAAGTTAAAAATACAATATTGCACAGAGAAAACAGCAGTTATCATTATAATAATAGTAAGTGTCCCATTCAGTTTGAAAAATATTCCTTGGTACTTTGCATATGAACCTGAATATGTCATTGACAATGTGTCCTGGGGTGCTAGTCTACACACCACAGATGCTCGGGTAGCATTTGACTTCCTCAGCACTATGTTGACTCCATTCCTCCTATTTATTCTGATTTTATTCTGGCTTTCTTAATAAATCATTCTGAATAATTCAATTGTTGAACTAACCAACAACAAAATGTAACTGTTCACATATATGACAATTCCATAATAAATGTTTAGTTCCAATATCAATTGTTGGTGTGAATCTATGACCAGGAATGATTGCAGCGTCATAGCCAAGGCTTGAAATAAACTGGTAGCCAACTTGGCTAATAGTTCTGACAAAACACAGAGCTCCTTAACCCCAGGGAGTCTGGCGTCTGGAAATTTACACAGACTAGGTGATGCCAGGATACTTAAACAGACCAGATAAGGCCTAGGTATTAGAGCAGAGAGGGCTGAGAGAGGACCAGAGCTAGGAGTACAGATTATGATGGGTGAGAACAGGGTGAATAGAAAGTAGCTGTTTCCTTTCATTTCAAGGGTCAGTAAAAGGTGGCAAAATTTTAAAGTGAAAGGCAAGAGGTTGAGAGGAGATTTGAGGAAAAATGTTTTTTCACCCAGAGGGTTGTGGAAATCTGGAATATACTACCTGGGTGGATATTTGAAGTGGGAAACCTCACAACCTTTAAAAAGTATTTGAATGAACAATTAAAATGTCATAACATTCAAGGCTATGGGTTAAGTGCTGGAAAGAGGGATCAAGTGCAGACTTGATGGGCCAAAGGACACCTTCTGCATTCTATGATTCTATGAACTATAAACGTGAATTATAGAACTGGGCAGCAATGGGTTAAAACTCGGAAAGATGATATGGCTGAGGAAATCAGCCTGACTGCCCTTCATATAGCAACTTTTGACACAAGGTAAGGATGAAACGAGTGAATGTGGAACGTGTGGGTGCTTCATCCCAATTTTTGTGTTGGTTTTTCATATTTTATATTTACCTTGGAACAGAACTTTCACCATCAACAGAACATGAAATGTTGTTCCTCATGGTGTGGAAGCATTATAATAGCATGTGGTTATAATACTGGAATTTTAAATTCATATTCTTGAACTGAAATGGTCTTCAAAGAAAGAAAAGACTTAAAATGGCTGCAGTGATCAAATGATCATATGTTAATTTAGTTAAATCAATAAAGAAGACCCTGTCTGAACTCAAATTGACGTATTTTCTAATGGACTGAAATAGTCACTCAGAGCTCTGTCATTGTTCTTTATACACCTTTCTGGAAGTTTCACAAAATGGAATGAAATTTGCCAGCAAATGATCCCTGTTTGGAGCCAGATGTTGCAATAGACATCTGAACGGTATTTCACACAGAGCAGACAGAAATCTGATCGATTCCAACAGCAGAACTGGAAGGTGTGCTCTCTCTCTCTCTTTGTCTCTGTTTCTCTCTTGACCTCTTAGAAGGCAACATTCAGTGAAAAATGGAGAAATCAAAGAGACCTGCAGATGATACAGGCAATCAATCAAACAACCGCGGGTTCAAATTAAGGCTAAATCTTCAAGGACTCTATGTGTGTATGAATGAGCTTTATTGTCACATGTACGGTGAAAAGTTTATAAATCACCACTTACAGCGTCATCTTATGCAGAAAAGTACTCAGGTACAGCTTTTTCAGTTACAAGATTAGTCACAGTGGAACAATGTCACCGACACACGGCACCATCTTCGGTACAGAGTGTCTAGATACAATCGTTAGTTACAAAATAGAGAAATGAAGAAAAATAAAGTTACCTTACAGCTATACACCATGTAACCAGAGGTCAGAAAAACATGAAGCAGGTTAAAAAGACAAACAGCAGACCAGCGCATGGGGCTGCCACGTAGTCATACTGTTGGCCGCTGCCACACTCCTCACTAGGCCTCTACCACGAATGCTGCACACTGGGCAGCTGCTCCCACTTTGCACCAGGCCACTGGTCACTGGCATCCCCACTTTGGGCCGCCAACCACCGACCTCACTTCAGAAGCTGGGTGTTGAGTGTCCGTGGTCGAGAGAAGGGAGGAAAAGAGGGAGAAAAAGAAAAAGAATGGGTGGAATGGACAAACTTCAGCTGGAGCAACCCACTCTGCCACCGTCTTACCCCTAAGAATGTTTTGAACTGCATGTCCTTTAGCTTTGGGGAGCCGATTTATCACCTCCCATCCACTAATCTGTGAGAAAATCGAGAACACCCTCTGCAAGAAAAATACATTTAAGCTCAGACAACGCATACTTTCAAAATTGAGATTGAAAGATCATTGTCAGGGCCTTACATTGTAGGTATATTGTATGGTACACGGAGGTTCATGGCAGAGATCCTCCCTCTGGGCCACAAAGTCGAAGTTACATCTTCCCAGATATGTGTCCTAACTTCTCTAAACTGTTCCATTAAAAGTATCTACCATGAGGTCCATGTATGTGATGATGATATAGCTGAACACATGACTCTGACAACAGTAACAGACCGGTCTAGAATGAGCATCTGAAAGGAGATAGGTTGGACACTGTGCAAGAGAGCTGTACTCAATAACCTACTATGTACAGGTGTTTTCTAACAAAAAGTGTTACAGAATATAAGGAGTTGAAGTGCCTTGCTTAGAAATAGGGATCAAGCAACCTCAAGGACACTCACAAATCAAGGTACTCAGACCAGTATTTCAATGTGAAAGTGGCAACATTTGCTCAAAACAGAGCCAAGGCATATAAATAAACTCAAAATAATAATTAGCCAGAATTCAATTGAATGACAGAACAAGTTTTTGTTGTTGAACGATGTACACCTATTCTAAAATGCTTGTGAACTGATGTAATTCATATTTTTGTGAGATTACAATTTATAATTCCCTTTTTATCCCTTGTATGTTTTACAGTTAACTCAGTGGCTATTCTGATCTTGTCACAACGGAAATGTGGACTCTCCAGGTGTATCACCCACTACTTGGTGGCCATGGCAGTGGCAGATCTACTGGTCATTTTCACTGATGTGATACTGTTTACAGTTATTCCAATTCATTTTCCAGGAACTTACCTGGAGACCACTCCTGCGCGCTCTATCTTACATGTCCTGCTTTATGCAGCCACTGACGTTTCTGTCTGGTTCACTGTCTCCTTCACTTTTGATAGACTTGTTGTAATATGTTGTCAGAAGATGAAAACAAAATATTGCACAGAGAGAACTGCAGGTGTAGTTATAAAAACAGTGAGTGTGCTGTTTTGTCTGAAAAACATTCCTTGGTACTTTGTCTATGAACCTGAATACATAATTGACAATGTGCCCTGGGGAGGCATCCCATCTCGGAGATTTTACACTGAAACTATGTGGATTACATTTCATAGTCTCAGTATTATGTTAACTCCTTTCCTTCCATTCATTCTGATTGTACTGCTCAATGCTCTGACTGTCAGACACATTTTAATGACCAGCAGAATCCGCAGGAAGCTACTGGATCACAGCAAGAGTGAGAATCACACTGACCAAGAAATGGAGAGCCGCAGAAAATCCATCATTTTACTCTTCACCATATCAGGTAGTTTTATTCTATTATGGATGACAAATGTTGCATTTTTCCTTTATGGACATATTTCAAACACTTATGATTACACAGGTCCTCATGATCCTGCCTATATCACTGAACAATCTGGCTACATGCTGCAGCTTTTGAGTACCTGCACCAACACCTGTACTTATGTAGTGACCCAGACTAAATTCAGAGAGCAACTGAAGAATGCAATCAAATATCCATTCACTGCAATTGGTAAATTACTCCATCCATTGAAGTAAATCAAATAAAATCAGAGCCATTTTGCGAAATGTCACTCTGGTTACAGTGCTTCTTCAAATATTTACACATGCAAAAGGTTACAGCATCTATTTTGTTTTCTAGTCCATGTCTGACTTGATCTCCTTTGGAGTTCTCTCTATGGCCTCCAGGACAATAGCCCCAGCTTCCTACTATCCTTCCCAATGCTCAAAAACTGACCACTCCTTGTAGACTCATTGCTTGATCCTACTCTTCTCAAGTCATCCATTATATATGAACATGCTCAGGTAGCTGCTAGCTCAGTTCCAATGTGGGAATGACCATTTTTCATTGCTGATACCATGGCGCTCTGTGGTCTCACTTTCACCTTCTAGGATTGGCAGACAATTTTTCATCTAACAATTTGATTGTTGCATCAGACAAATGCCAACCACCAGATGGTAGTTCACCATCTGTGTTAATACATCTCAACAGCCTGCTACCTTCAGCACATCTGAACAAGAGACTTCATCGAGTTGGCCCTTCCTGACGACCATGTGGACTATTAAATATTTTCAGTTCAACTCCCCTGTCGTCCACATTTAGGATCAAAGATTAACAAGCCACTCCACATGTGGGCTCCATCGTATATTTTGCCCAGCATTGCTGACAAGATTTCCATCGTGAATAATTCTGCGAACTGCTCGTCCTGTTTCACAATGAGTATTTTGCTCAGTTATGACCTATGTTTATCTCCAGTGGCCAGGATTCTTTGTTCTTTCAGAACAGTGTATCCCAGCTCCTTACCAAGCAAAGCAAAGAGAATCCCAATCAGCCTGGAACGCACTGCCTCAACTCACACAATCTCAGCTCAATAACCTCCTTCAGGAGGATGATGGTATCTTCAATCCAACATTCCCAGGCTCACGTCAACGTGGGAATGGTGAACATCCACAACACACACGTCACCTTCCCGAGCATGGCAGAGAGCAACCTGTAGATTTTGCAATAAACCTTTGATGATATTTAAGGCTTTGTTCAGCCTGAAGACATGGGCATCACGGTGGAGAAATTAGACCAATCATTTCTTGTCAAGAGGTTAAAGGGGGTATTTGACTTGTCTCACCATTTGCCGATGTTGAGTACTTCAACAAATCACAACCTTCACTCACATCAGTTGATTTCCCAGTGGAGACACATCATTGCAGTAGCACTGACCAATGCCTTTTACCAAATTCCAAAGGAGAACTTTACAATGGCCCAGTGCAACAGATACATTGGAACACCACAACCTACAAATTCCCCTCCAAGCCACTCACTATCCTGGCTTGAAATGATATCAGCGTTCCTTCAGTGGCACAGGGTCAAATATCTGTAACTCATGCCCTAACGTCACTAAACAATATGACAAGGATGGCAGCAGTTCAAGAAGACAGATCACCACTACTTTCTCCACAGCAATTAGTGATGAGTAATAATTACTGGCCCAGGCTGAGACTTCCATACCATGTGAATGAATTGTAAAATTACACTCCACAAAGATAATTGTGCATCTATTCAATCCACCATAGGCATACACAATTGAGGAATTGACATGGCATTTTGTTTACGATGTTTCTGGATTGGGGCATGGTTGACTGCAGCAGCTGTGGTGGTAAGAAACATTTATTAACATCTACCACATGTGGCTTTCACCGAATTGTTCCAAGAGGGTCTTCTGCTTGAAGACTAGAAATTGCCTGGAATGGTGTTGTTTGCTGACACCTTGCAGTCTAGCTTACGCTGTGTGGACACCCCATCAGTCTGCTCCTCACTGGAGAAGGCAGTGGCTTGAGATATTCCGTTGGAGCTGACAAGGTACTTTTTAGGGTCCTCACTCATTGCAACTTTAAGACAGCCCACTTCAACACTGTTACCATCAATCATCTGCACAATGAGAGAACTGAATGAAAGATTCTCTCAGCACAAGCTTCCAAATGGCACAATCTGCACCTTCATTGACTAAATACATGACCCTTTTCCATCCAGGACATCATTCCTGGGTTGTCACAGACCATGCTGAGAGGAAACAAAGCAACATACTCACACTATATACAGCATGTGGGGTGCAGTTCTCTTACAAACTGAGTAGCAGAGAATGCTCTAGCATGACCTAAGTAACTAGAATTACAGAATCCCTACAGTGTGGAAGCAGGCCATTCAACCCAATGGTTCCACACGAACCCCTGAAGAGCATCCCATCCAGCCCCAGCCCACTCTCCTATCCTATCCCTGGAGCCCTGCATTTCTTATGGCCAATCCAATGAGCCTGCACATCGCTGGACACTGTGGGAGGAAACCGAAATATCTGGAGGAAACCCACGCAGACACGAGGAGAATGAGCAAACCCCACACAGACAGGCTGGAATTGAACCGCGTACCTGATGCTGTGAGGCAGCAGTGCTAACCACCGAGCCACCTGGCTACCCCAAACTATTTGCCCTTCCACAGCCAGTTGCTACCAGACATCCTGCTGGATCCGTGAATATCCCAGTAGAATTGTCCCATGGCAGTGGTCCAGATTGTGAAAACTCATTTCATTGTAGGAGAGAGTGTGGTCCTTCCTCCACTGTGTCTGATGTCATTGCCAATGAATAACATGACATCTAGAGGTATGCTCTCTCTCCAGTTGTACACTCTCTGGATGGTCTGCAAACTGTCACAAGGACCGAAGCTGACCAGAGCAAACTTACATGGACCATATCACACTTAATCTGCAACATACATGCTTCAGCACCACAGCTCCAACACTGCAAGCCACCCGACTGTTTCTGATACTATCTCTCTACTCTTAAAGTAACATAACTTTTCAAAGTAATGGATTCTCATAGGCCTTAGCTGCATTTGGCTCATTTTCTACTGTTAAACTTTAATTCCTAAAACTGAAGCTTATTCTAGAAACATGAACCACACATGCAGCATTTGCAACAATTTTGATTGCAGTTTCATGAAGTTTATATTTTTAACATCAAGGCTTGTCAATTTCCAATTACGTGCAGAAAATACTTTTAACTTATTTGTGTCTGAAATACATACGACAACTAAACTAAGGATCATGCTTTGAGGCGGGGCATGTTCCAATTAATTATAATTTATTTCATAAGTTTCATGGGGGTTTTCGCATG
>NC_063339.1:76681486-76730098 GCF_021869965.1 Rhincodon typus | reverse complement strand
CATTAGTAAATTGGCTGAATGGCATGGACAAGCAGGGATCTTTGTATTTGTTTATATTTCAAAAATATGCCAATCCTCATATCTGCAGTAGAACAGAGATAGTTGCCTTCCAACTCCAACATTATACAGCACAAAACATGTAGCAAACAAGGAGTTGTTTAATGTTGTAACAGAGATTAGTCTAACTTCAGTTGATGCAGTGCATGATCTTCAGGGATATGTATGTTCTGTTGCTGCCATCTGGTGGAATTGAAAAAATACCATCTCCAAAATGTTGTTCCTTTGAGAATAATCACTTCTCTCTCTCGCAGTACAAGATTACTCTTTACTGCTGCCCATTGCAGTTCCAATTCTGTTTAGCTCCTGCTGTTCTGACATTTTGTTTTCCCCATACTGTCATGGGCTGTAAGGACTGGGCACCTGCTAGCTTAACCACAGGAGCTTGTGCAGCAGCTACAAAGGAAAAGAGAGAATTTGCATTAATATGTCACATAGCATAACCTCAAGATATCCTGAAATCCTTCTTCATCTTCAATGTACACTTGAGGTATAGTCAGTGTTGGACTGTAGAATATAACAGAGTCACTTTGTACTCAGCAAGGTCTTACAGACAGCCATCAGTTAATGAGTGTCGATCCTGTTTTAATTTTTGTTGCTTGAGTGTGTTGCAGAGAAGTGTCAGCCTTGGGTTTGTGTTTAAATCCTGGTCTGGATTTTATACTGTTTTCAGAGGTGGGGGTAATGAAAACACATAAAATATGAGGCACGTCTGCCTCAGCATCTTCTGAGCTGTTCCCTATAAAACATTATGCATGGTGTACGTCAATGGTTATTTGAGCTTCTAAACCTCTACTGGCTCCAAGGCCCCTCATCCCAGGCACTGAGTTCAAGGAGGAAATATTCAGACAGGCAACCAAAGGATTAGGTCAGAGGTGGATTTTCAGAAAAGTTGTTTAAAATGGAGATAGTGGCATCAAGAGCAAGAAGTTGAGGAAGGAAATTCTTCTGCCTTCAGTGTAGGTGAATGGGAATTTTGGGCTGAAGTATAAGGTATGATGAGCCAGAGGTAGGTATATTAAAGCTGCGAAGAGCATGAGAATGACTAGGTTCAGTTTGAAGCATTGCTGGACCAGAGGCTTATGTAAATTAGCAGGATAGGAGTGAGAAGAATGAAGGACAAGGAGTGAAGTGTCAGGGTATATGCTGGGAAGCCCTAGAATATTCAAGATTCGAAGGGACAAAGCCATGGAGAAAAGTTTCAGTAGACAGTAGGTTGAGGCAAGAGAAAAGACATGAGGTTCCCCAGAGCTGAAAGCAAATACCCCGATGGTGGAAAGGATAAGGGATTGGTGGCATAACTCAGGTAGAGTGGCAGAGTTGAGAACAGGGAACATGAGGGACCAGGATTGAGAATGGAGATTTTGGGAAAAAGATTTGCTCTTCCCAAAGTTTATCTGGAGGACATTTTATCTCATCCCAGACAGAGTCCCATTGGCATCATATGCGCAGGACAACTGTCATTGTATCTGTCTTCAGTGAGGTGAAGTTGGGATTGTTGGACATAGGAGCAGAAGTAGGCCTTTCTGCTCTTTGAAGCTGCACCATCATTCAATAATATCATGATTTATCTGGTGTTGGTGTCAACTCCATTTTCCTATCTGCCCCCATAACACTTCACTCTCCTGTCCATCAAAAATCCATCTAACTCTCTGGTGAGTTAAGACCCTCTGAGAGAAAACAATTCTCATCATCTCTGTCTTAGAGGGTCACCTGTAGAAGTCCACTTAAGGTTAGTTCCTTCGACTCCTCCGTATACTCTTCTGGTAATGGGGTGGTCCTCTACATAGCCAAAAGTGCTTTTTTTTCTGGGACTCTACACAGCAAAGATGGTATCATATACTGAGTAGGCACCCTCCAGTCCTATCTTGTATATGGTACTCTCCCATCGTGAATTGGTCAGCCACCTACAGACAAAGGCTCCTGTTAGTTGCACAGACTACGTTACCACAGTAAAACTGCCTGTTGCTGGTCAGAAAATACCACTGAGTCAATGAAGTTTAAAGGCATCCTTTAGTTACAAGATCCAGAATGGGATTTTGTTCATATTTGTCAGACAAGAGCAAACTATGCAGTTTTGTGACTCCACACAGTAAGACTTAATTATGGCTGTCAGAGAAATTGCTGTGTGACACAATGGACACAACCTTACCTAGGAACCTCAAGGGCAGAATAGTGGCTCACAGCGCCAGGGACTCGGGTTCAATTCCAGCTTTGAGAGACTGTCTGTGTGGAGTTTGTATATTCTCCCAGTGTCTGCATAGGTTTCCTCCAAGTGCTCTTGTTGCCTCAGTCCAAAGCTGTGAAGGTTAGGTGGATGGGCCATTCTAAATTGCTCACAGTGTCCAGGGGTGAGCAGGGTAGATGGGTTAGTCATGGCAAATGCAGGATTACAGGGATGGGTGAAGGGAATGGCTCTGGATAAGATGATCTTCAGATGGTCAATGTGGACTCGTTGTGCTTCCTTGCTGTAGGAATTCTACAACTTGAACTGACGGCTATTCAGAAAGATCCCACTTGGACAGTGTTCTATGGAATTATCGTGAAGAATCTGATAACCTCTTTGCTTCCCCATTTCTCTGGGTTGGGTCATTGTCAACTCTCATCTCTCCTCGTGCAAGTTTATGAGGTTCAGTCAATAAACCGACTCCAAACATCAGTTTAGGAATTATCCCAAATGCTGTAATTATTATTTATTACTATGGTATTTTTATTAAAAGCAACTGGTGAAATTCATAGTTTTTAAAACTAAAACTTGAAAAAAAGTTACAAAATATTTCAACTTGAATAACTTAGAATGCGCAAACAAACTCCATTCAATATCAGAAAATAAATCCTTCTGATTCAATATCTTGCTCAGAAGATGGTAAACTCCAGGTGACATTTTTTCTCTTCTGTGATGAGGAAGTGAGCTTTCAAATGAATGTCTTCACTTGTTTGTTCAGTTAACTGCAACTAATATGAATAATGAAGTAAGTGACATCTCACTGATGCTCTCCCATCTTTATAAATATGTGACTGCTCTCAATGGATCTTAGAATTAGGTGGAGTCGCTTGCATTAACAGAACTCAGAAAATGCGCGAACCAACAATACTTCATCAGATCGAAGACATTTACTACCCTGTTCTTGCCTTTCTTGGCATTTTTGGTAAGTTAATTAACCATTTAATGTCAGTGAAGAAACCTTCACACGTAAATTTAACCATATTATTTTGAAATTCGTTTTCCTTTCTTAAAAGTTCTGTTTTAAAACTTAAGTTGGTGATCACAGATCTTAATACCTGGTCCACAAGGACGACATCTCTTCAACTTGTCCAGTTTTAAACCCAGTGCTCACCAATCATCGACTCCCTTCTTCCATTGTCTCACCTTCCTGCTCTCCTCAGTCTTTCAAATTTATTATTGTATCATAACCTGAATTTGTTCTTTCATTCTAACCTGTTTCAATGAACATTCTTCCCTGATCTACTCTTACGCTCAACCAAGCACTCTGCTATTTGTTAGGAACTGTTTCATGGCTGCATTTTATATAAAATAACAATGGATTTTCCTGATGTATCTTGAAACAAGATGATAATACATTGGTAAGTGATTCAATTGCCTTGAAATCATGAAACCTTCATTGCCATTTTTATATAATGGGATCTGAGGAGAACGAGAAGATATTATGTCCTGTTTGAACACTTTCTGGATTAAAAAATATGTTTCTTCTCAAGAGTTTGACATGGGCTGTGGTGCTTTCTTGGAAATCATGTCAACAGTTTAATATGAACTGTGATTGATCTGCTAATTATAGAAGGTCGAATGAGAAGAAATGATGTTTATTGTCCTTCATCCCTGGAAATATGGCTTTGTAAGCAACTATGGGCTTCTGCTAATGATAACTAGGCAACCCTTCCAGACTTGATCACACTAACTTAGAAAGTCATAAAGAAGAAAACATGTCCAAATATGCAATAAGGTTACAAGTCTTTCTTTCCTTTTCTTGCTTAAAGTTTCTACATTTTAGGATTTTGACAATCTTGAAAACACTGACAAGCTAAATCTTTTTTTTCTTTTTATTCCAGTCAATTTAGTGTCTATTCTGATCCTGACACGAGGAAAGTGTGGACTTTCCAGATGTATCACTCTCTACCTGGTGGCCATGGCTGTGGCAGATGTGCTGGTCATTTGGACTGATGTGATACTGTTTACAGTTATTCCTTTCCACTTTCCAGGTACTTATCTGGAAACTACACCTGCTTATTCTGTCTTGCTTGTACTAGTTTCTACAGCCACAGACTTTTCTGTCTGGTTCACTGTCACTTTCACCATCGATCGTTTTGTTACAATCTGTTGCAAGAAGTTGAAAATAAAATATTGCACAGAGAAAACTGCAGTTATCATTATAATAACAGTAAGTGTCCTGTTCAGTTTGAAAAATATTCCTTGGTACTTTGCATATGAACATGAATATGTCATTGACAATGTGTCCTGGGGTGCTAGTCTATCACTGATCTTTTACACCACAGATGCTTGGGTAGCATTTGACTTTCTCAGCATTATTTTGACTCCTTTCCTCCCATTTATTCTGATTTTACTGCTCAATGCTCTGACCGTCAGACACATTTTAGTGGCCAGCAGAGTCCGCAGGAAGCTACTGGATCACAGCAAGAGTGAGAATCACACTGATCAAGAAATGGAGAGCCGCAGGAAATCCATCATTTTACTCTTCACCATATCAGGCAGTTTTATACTATTATGGTTGACAAATGTTGTATATTTCCTTTATTGGCGAATTGTGAATATTTATGATTACACAGATCCCAATGATCCTGCGTATGTCACTGAACAATCTGGCTACATGCTGCAGCTTTTGAGTACCTGCACCAACACCTGCATTTATGCAGTGACCCAGACTAAATTCAGACAGCAGCTGAAGAGTGCAGTCAAATATCCATTCACTGTAATTGGTAAATTACTGAAATGATTGAAACATTTTATACACACATATCTTTTTATTGGTGTGAATCTGTCTCCTTTTATTCACTATCACACTTGGTAACATGTGAATTTGCAATGGGAGAAAATAGGCACAATTTGAAGTGTTTCTTTAGCACATTATTTAATAAACACGCAGATCTACTGGCTTCCTAGCCACATGGGCATTTTTCCTGGTGGGTGGAAGTGTCGAATAAAATTATTTGCACAATGGCGTCTTCACTGAATCCCTGCACTTTTACACACCCAATACGGGTGCTGTGGGGAAGCATTAGCACTACTGCTGTGCAGCAATAGTGTGGAGATGACAAAAAATATATAAACTGGAGATTCAGAGAGTCTCCTGACTTTAGGGGCTGCCTCTGAGCTGGCTGAAAAAAAAGCATACACAAAAATCTCTGAATCACTTTCGACTGATCTGCAGGGTGAAGGTCGTCATTGAACAACACCTGGCGATAGAAGTTATTTTAGATATATCTGTGTTATCAGGTTTTATAAGTTGAGGTACACATTTTAAAAGGAATGTTATGTGGCAACGATGACTTGTGTTACAATAAAGTCTTTACAACACTGAGGTATGATGCTTTGAACATTTCTCATTGGATTTTAATTGAAAGACTGAGTGGTTAAAAATAGCGTAAGCCCTGAAAATCTGCAGCTGTTCTCTCACAGTCCCATTGGGGCCAGGTCAGCAAACAGCTGGAGAAATGGTCGTGCCTGAAAATTGCCATTTACACCATCAGCTATTCATTGTTGCTCATTGGCAAGAACTGACACAAGATCTGAAGAATATCCCCGGGAATTTCCAGTCCTGTTGGTCCAGCACCTCTTTATTCTTACTTCATTTGTGGGACATAGGCATCACTGACAAGGGCAGCATTCATTTCCCAGACCGAGCCGCCTGAGCCAGTTAGATCATTATGTGGGTCAGCCCAATGGCTTCTGTGGTGCAGTGATAGTATCCCAACCTCTGAACCAGGAGGTCCAGTTTTAAGTCCCACCTGCTCCAGAGTGTTTGCCATCACATCTCTGAACAAGTTGCTTAAGAATATTTGTAGGCCAGCCCAGGAAAGGACAGCAGGTTTCCATCCCTAAGGGATAATAATGGCTTTTACAACAGTCAGCAGCAGTTGTCATGAAGACAATTTAAACTTCACCAGCTAACACGGTCAGATTTGAACCCACGTTCCCACAGCATCATCCAAAGCCTCTGGATTACGTCAGTCAGTCCACTACTTTCCCACTGTGTCCCTGTCTCGCTGAACTTGTCATCATTGTCCCGGCTGTCAAGAAGATGAACTACAAGAAACAGGAAAAGGCAGTTACTCACTAGAATCCAATTTCACTTTGAATCCTCACCCTCACCCACCCATGGACCATAGATCTCTGGCATCTCACCCTTTAGCCTTTACTAAGTGATAAGTTCATAAGACAATGTGCACATTAAATGTCTGTGTGCATGTGAGAGAGACTGTCCGTGTGAGATCATGTGTGAGAGAGAGCGTGTGAGAGAGTGTGTGTGAGAAAGAGTGTGCGAGAGAATGTGTGTGTGGCAGAGTGTACGTGTGAGAGTGAGTGTGTGAAAGACAGTGTGTAGGAATGGGTAAGAGGGAGTGTGTGTGCGTTTGTGAGAATGAGTTTGAGCAAATGGTTTGTGAGAATACATTTATTTGTGAAAGAGCCCACACACTCTCTCTCAACATGCCCACTCTCTCATTCACTCATCCCACACATTTTGTTTCACATTCACACTCTCTCCCACGTGCACTCTCTTTCACACCCACACTCCCATAAACTCTTGCACTTTCTCACAAATAATTGCACTCTCGCAAATGTACTCTCTTAAATGCACTCACAATTGCACTCTTTCACATACCTACTGTCTCGCACACACACTCACTCTCCCAAACACACTGTCTCACATGCACTCTTATGCACACTCTCTCACAATCAGTCCCTCTCACACTCACACACATTCACCCTCACACATACTTGCAAGCAGTTCTACTTCACATACACACTCACACGAACATGGACTCTCTCTGACACACTCTCTCTTACACAGACTTGCTCTCACATGCATTCTCTCACACACTTTTCTGACACAGTTTTGCTCTCACACACGCGTACACTGACTCTCACACATTGATTCACTCACATGCACGCACACTCACACACATGCTGCCACATAAACACAGACACACTCTCATATGTACGTTTGTGCACATGCACATACTGTCCCATTCACACATTCTTGCACACACACACACACACACACATTCTAACAGGCACATGCTGTCAGATAGTGTCTTTCTTTCACACAAATTCTGTCATACACACTGTCTCAAACACTCTCTCACACACACACTTTACATATCTACCCTCACACACGAATACCATCACATACACTCACTCTTATGTACATACGCACATTCACAATAACCTCTGTCTCATGCATAGTCTTACACATGAACACTCTCACTCACAAATTCTCTCACACACATTCTCACAGAAATCAATGAAGGACTTGTCTTAGTGATTGGAGCAACGTCAGCCAGATGGATGTCATAGAATGAATTCCCTTATTGGGGCTGTTAACCTGGTCTAAACAGGAAGCCCTAGCTGACAGATCTAAACAAGAGTGTTAGGGGTTCTTTTCACTATAGGAACTAGATCTGTGCTTGCTAGCTCAGTGTCTTTACCATGCATATTTAAATAAAGGGCGACTGAGTGATGGGATGCCAACCTTCGTAGAGTTATTTCAAAGACAATGAGAGAAAAAAACAAAAAAAAGAGATTCGCTCATCTTTGAAATGAAATAAGCATTTCTGGCATCATGCCACTGTTTGGAAAGCTTGACTCGTTCAATCCTGCTGTCCAAGACTGGGCCCATTATATGGAAAGAATGCGGTTTTTTTTCCAGGCAAATGACATTGGGGCAGATGAAAAGCAACGACAGTGTGCAGACCCACAGGTTTTTCAGGTATTAGGAGCCTAACTTTCCCTGACGCGTGAGAGTGCTCCAGGGAGTAGAAGCCAGGACAGCTCTCAGGATACCGGAGATACACCTTCAAGTGGAACCGGTGATGCCAGATGGCCCACACATTAATGGAAACCCTTACTATTGATGAACTTTGCTGCATTGTCATATGGTCCTCTCAATATGCCATGGGTGCAGCTGATCGTGCCCTGCACCTGGGGGAAGACAGCAAAGTTACTGAATCCTAAATGCTGGCAAATGGGACTAGATTAATTTAGGATATCTCATCAGCATGGATGAGTTGAACCGAAGGGTCTGTTTCTGTGCTGTACATCTCTATGACTCTACACTAAAACCTTTCAAGAGTTGATGGATTTAATTGAGGAATATTACGACCCCAAGCCTCCTCTAATTCTGAGGTGCTATCAGCTTTACTTGACATTTTGAGAACCAAGGAAATCCACATCGGGATTTTTGACAAGGTTAAGATGACTGGCAGATGCACGTGATTTTGGTTTAACCTGAAGTGAGGTGCTGAGAGACTGTGTGGTGTATGGGATTAATGACATAACCACGCAAAAGCTCCTACAAGCTGAAGCCCAACTGGACTTCAGACAGGTACTACAACTGACTTTATCATTGGAAAATGTGGCAAGTGGAGCTTGTGAGTTACAGGCATTCCAATGGAAGTGGATATCCTCGCCAGTCCGACTGATCTTGGGGAACACCACTTGAGTGAAGGCAATTCCATAGCCTCACTTACGACATATCCTGAACAGAGGGACCCGAGGTCAGCTCACAACAAAACCGCAAACAAATCCAAGCCTCAGCCAAGCCGTTAAAATGTTCTCAAGGATTCAGACTGCTGCTGGTATGCAGACTTGAGACAGCAAAAACTCCCACTAGGCCTGAATTGAGTAAGAGAACTCTTGGGCCAGCATTCAGGAGAGTGCACACCCTGGAAAGTCCACTTACAGCTGGTCTGGAGCCATTAAATTGCCTAGCAACATCCAAATCAGAACCAATCAAAATAAATGCCTGGTTAAATGGTCACCCAGTTTGAATGGAGGTTAATACCAGGAAGACCAATAAAGAGCATTTAGAGAACTTAAAATAGTGCTTAAACATTTCTCCAAGGTGGGGGTACACCTTAGGAGGGAAAAATGTGCACTCCAGGTACCACAAGTAACCTACTTAGGCTACAGAGTTGATAAGAACGGCTTACACCCATTGGAGGATAAAGTGACAGCAATCAAAATGTGTCTCGGCTCACACATCTGTACCAGAGCTTAGGTCTTTCCTTGGGTTGATGAGTTATTATGAAAAACTCGTGTGTAACCAGCCCTCCATCCTGGCACCCATACATTTGCTATTGAAAAGTGGTCACCCTGAAAATGATCTCGCACCAAGATGTAGCCTTTAGGGAAGTGAAGAAGCAGCTGCCGTCGTCTAAGGTGTTGGCATAGTACGATCCTAAACAAGATGTGGTGCTGACTTGTATGTTACTGGATGGTGTAGATTCATGGTGGCCCAACGGGGATGAATGCCCGATAGCACATGTTACCCGGACTTTGGCTGATGGCGAACAAAGGTACGCACAGATAGAAAAGGACAGTTTGGTGATCATCTTTGGTGTGAGAAAGTTCCACCAATACTTTTATGGATGTGAATTTGTAACTGTAACAACCACAAACCCCTGCTAGGGCTATTCTATTTTTTATTCATTCACGGGATGAGGGCATAGCTGGCTAGGCAGCATTTATTGCCCATCCCTAAATGCCCAGAGGGCAATTAAGAGTCAACCACATTGTTCTGGGTCTGGAGTCACATGTAGGCCAGACCAGGTAAGGATGGCAGTTTCCTTCCCTAAAGGCCATTAGTGAACCAGATGGGTTTTTTCCAACAATCAGCAATGGATTCATGGTCATCATTACTTTCTTAGTTCCAGATATTTATTGAATTCAAATTCCTCCATCTGCCATGGCAGGATTTGAACCTGGGGCCCCAGAATGTTATCTGGGTCTCTGGATTAACAGTCCAGCGATAATACCACAAGGCCATCGCCTCCTCTGTTCAAAGAGGACATGGCTGTGTCAGTATAGCTTCAGGTCGAATTCAGCAGTGGGCTCTTATTTCGCGTGTACAATTATATGTTGCAACACAGTCCGGGATGCTAAGTGGAAAATGCTGAAGCCTTCAACCACCTCCCACTGACAGATACACCACCGGTGGCATCACCACCAGAAGAGTGCATTCTGGTTCTAAACGTTCTGGACACCATTCCGGTCACCGCTGACAATATCGGAGTGTGGACACAAAAAAAATCCCGTTCTGGCAGAACTAAAACAGCTGGTGGTGATGGGGGAGAGTGGGGAGGGAAGCAAAAGGACCATCACAACCAGAATTGAAACCTCTCTTGAACCGACAAGGCCACTTCACTACAGTGGATGGCATATTATTATGGGGAGCAAGAGTGATTGTTCCAAGCGAACATCGCCGCCAGATATTGGCTGAACTCCACAAGGGTAATCCAGAGGTTTCCAAAATGAAGATGTTGGTGAGCAGTTGTGTCCAGTGGCCAGGATTGGATGCCAACATAGCTGCATTGGTGGGGCAGTGCCCAGAGTGCCGACAAGGACAAAAATGACCTCCAGGATGTCCCCCACAATCGTAAGAATGGCCGGGTAAACGCTGGACTTGGGTACAAGTCGGCTATGCAGGTCCTTTCATGGGTTCTATGTTTTTAGTCACTGTGGACGTCCATTCAAAGTGGTCAGGTGTGCATAGAGTTCGTTTGTCAAATATGAGGACTACGATTGAAAAGTTGCAAGCAATGCACAGACTCCCGGAGTTATTTGTCACAGGCAATGGGCCATCGTTTACCAGTTGGGTTTTGGAGTATTTCCTAAAGTCGAATAGCATTCGGCATGTAAGCACAGCTCATACCATCCATTGTCAAATGGTCTGGCGGAAAGAGCAGTCCAACCTTTGAAAGGAGACTTAAAGAAACAGCCTACAGTTTCACTTGATACCAAAGTGTCTTGGTTCACCTTTCAGGCAACTACAGGGATAACTCCAGCAGAGTTCCTAAAGGGGAGAAGTTTCTGCACTAGATTAAACGTGATCTTTCTGGACCTGGGGGGACGGGTGAAAAGTATCAGGAATGCCAATGCTAGCCACAAGACTCCTCTAAAGCAAGAGAGGCAGTTTACTTCAGGGTACGAGGTTTGTTGTCAAAACCATGGGTAACAGGCATCGTCGACATGAAGTAAAGTCCCATCCACGCAAAGTTCAGGTAGGAGAGTCAGTTCTGAGGTGGACCACATGAAAGCTACAGACTCACAAACAGGGCAGCAGCAAAACACACCCTGCCGCTCAAAACATCCAGGAAGGATGTCAGAGCACATGGGTTCTTCCCCCAAACCTGAAGAAATCTCTGAGGGCGAGATGGACACAGTAGATGTTGCAGCCTCAATGCCCTTACTTCCGGGCGCAAGTGACAGGCTATGGTCCAGTACACACCGCCAGGATTCGAGGCAGAGTCGGAGGAACCCAACTTTGTCCAAAGAAGCCCCAGGAGAAGCGCAGGAAAAGGAACGGACCTACATCCCAGGACATAGAGGGGTAGGGACGTAGTGATTGGAACGAGGTCAGCCAGGTGGATCCATGGAATTTGAGTTCCCTGACTGGGGCTGTTAACCTGGTCCAATCAGGGAGTCCTGGCTGACAGATATAAACAGGAGGGTCAGAGGTTCTGCTCACTCTAGGACCAGGCACTGTACTAGCTTAATCAGCATCTCGTATTATGCACAGGTAAAGAAAGGGTGACTTGGTGACGAGATACCGGCCTTGATGTAGTTATTTCACTTGCATTTCTATACCACCTTTCAGCAGTTCAGGCCATCCCAAATTTCACTTCTCTGCACTTCCCTTGTCCGTTTGTCTACAAAGATATTCTGCATGACCAACCTGAGCATCATGGCCAGATCTCAATAGTAAATAGAAACCTTTTGAAGATATCTATGATTGGATTCTGTCTTTACAAAGATGTTGCATTAACATGGAAGCGAGTTTCTCTATTTCCGTTTAATTATAAGTCATGGTGATATCACTGAGTCGGATTAAGGATATGTAGAACCAATGAGAAACTCCGCAAAATTTAGGAGGTACAGTTAGTAAATTTGCAGATGACGCCAAAATTAATGGAATAGTCTAGAGTGAAGAAGGTTATCTAAGATTAAGAGATTTTGATCAATTGGGTGAATGGACTGAGGAGTGGCAGATGGAGTTTAATTTGGATAAATGCGAGGTGTTGCATTGTGGTAAAACAAATAAGTTTTTATACAGTTTATGGTAGGAACCTGGGTAGTGTTCTTGAACAGAGAGATCTTGGGGTTCAGGCACATCTCTGAAATTTGCGTCACAGTTAGACAAGGTAGTTAAGAAGGCATTTAGTATGCTTGCCTTCATTGCTCAGACTTTTGAGTATATGATTTGAGACATCATGTCGAGGTTGTACTGGATGTCGGTGAGGCCAATTTTCTATTACAGGTCTGGACCCACCTGCCTGCATTTGGCCTATATCTCTCTAAACCTGTCCTATTCAGTTACCTGTTCAAATGACTTTTAAATGTTGTAACTATCTGCATCTACCACTTCCGCTGGCAGCTGATTCCACATACAAACCATCCTCTGTGTGAAAAAGTTACCTCGCAGGTCTTTTTTAAACCTTTCTCCTTTCACCTTAAAAATATGCCAACCCTAGTTTTGAACTTCACCATCCTAGAGAAAGGACCTTTGCTATTCGCCTTATCTATGCCCTTCATGATTTTATAAACATCAATAAGGTCACCACTCAACCTCCTATGCTCCAGTGAAAAAATGTCCCATGCCTATCCTTATAATTCAAACACTCCAGTCCTGGCAATCTCCTGGTAAAGCTTTTCTGAATCCTCTCTAATTTAATAATATCCTTCCTATAGCAGGGCGACTAATTTAGTTTGGGAAATTTGATTGGCCTGGACTAGTTGAACCAAAGGTTCGGTTTCCATGCTGTTTGAACCTATGACTCTCAAAGTCCCTGACTTTAATCTCCAACACTCACCAGAAATAAATTGGGTGGGCTGCAGCGATTCAAGAAGGCAGCTCACCACCACCTTCTCAAGGGCAACTAGGGATGGGCAATAAATGCTGGCAAGCCAGCAATGTCCACATCCTACAAGTGAATTATTATGTTCAGTTCTGGTCACCTCATTATAGGAAAGGTGTGGAAGCTTTAGAGAGGGTGCAGAGGAGATTTACCAGGATGCTGCCTGGACTGGAGGGCAGGTCTTATGAGGAAAGGTTGAGGGAGCTAGGGCTTTTTTCATTGGAGCAAAGAAGGATGAGAGGTGACTTGATAGAGGTTTATGAGATGATGAGAGGCATAGATAGAGTGGATAGTCAGAGACTTTTTCCCAGGGCGGAAATGACTATTACAAGGGGGCATAAGTTTAAGGTGATTGGAGGAAGGTATAGGGGAGATGTCAGAGGTAGGTTCTTCACACAGAGTGGCAGGCATGTGGAATGCGCTGCCGGCAGCGGTAGTGGAGTCAGATACTTTATAGACTTTTAAGAGACTCGTGGATAGGCACATGGAGGATAGTAATATGTAGGGTATGCAGGGTAGATTGATCTTAGTAGGATTATAGGTCGGCACAACATCGTGGGCTGAAGAGCCTGTTCTGTGCTGCACTGTTCTACAGTCCAAGTCTATGTTCTTAACACTATATCAGTCCCAGACTATGTTTGGAAAGTTAAAATCCCTTATTATTACAACCTTATCATTCTTATAGATATTTGAGATCTCCTTACAAATTTGCTTCTCAATTTCCTGCTGACTATTAGGGTTGCCTATTGTACATTTCCCAATAATTTCCACTTAAATAGCTTCACTGGACATACTCCCAGGAGTGTCCTCCCTAAGTACAGCTGTAATGTTATCCCTCACCAAAAACGCCACTCCCCCTCCTCTCTGCCCCCTTTTCTATCCTTCCAATATCATCTATACCCTGGAACATTAGCTACCAGTCCTGCCCTTCCCTGAGCCATGTTTCTGTAATAGCTATGATATTCCAGTCCCATGTTCCTAATCATGCCCTGAGGTCATCTGCTGTACCTGTCGGGCCTCTTGCATTGAAATAAATGCAGTTTAGTTTATCAGTCTTACCTCATTCTCTGTCTTGCTCTTGTCTGCCTTGACTATTGGACTTGCTTCTCTTCTCAACTATATCACCCTCAGGCTTGTCTCTTTTCTCACTAACTCTTCGGGTCCCAATACCCACCCATTCCACTCTCCACCAGCCTGCCTTTATGCATTTAAAGTCTCCTGAGTAGCACTAGCAAATCTCCCCACCAGGATATTGGGCCCCTTCCAAATTCAGGTGTAACCCATCCTTCTTCTACGGGTCACCTTGAACTTAGAAGAGATTCCAATGATCCAAAAATGCAAATCCCTGCCTCTTCCGCCAACTCCTCAGCCACACATTCGTCTGCTCTATCCTTCTATTCTTAGTCTCACACCAGCACTTGGCACTGGGAGTAGTCCATATATTGCTATCTTCAAGGACCTACTTTTTAAATTCCTGCTTAATTTCCTGTATTTCATTTTCAGAACCTCATCCCTTTCTCTTCATATGTCATTGTTACCACTGCGTATAACAACCTCCTGCTGGTCATCTCCCCTTTGAGAATATTGTGCACCATCTCTGAGTTATCCTTGACTCTGGCAGCAGGGAGGCAACACACCATTCCGATGTCTCACTGTCAGCCGCAGAAATGTCTGTCTCCCTGACCAGAAAGAACCCTATCACAATCGATCACTTGGCACGTGACCTACCCTTTATTAGGGTCAGTCTCAGTACCAGAAACTTGGCTGTCAGTGCGACATTCTCCTAAGAGTCCATCACCCCCTGCATTTTCCAAATGCAGCATACTTGTTTGAAATGGGGATAGCCACAGGACACTCTTGCATTATCTGCCTATCGCTCCTACCTTTCCTGGAGGGAACCCATCTACCTGATGGTATCTGCGGTTTTTCTAAGTTCCAGAAACAGCCATCTGTCACACTCCGGCTGCTGTAAATTCCTCATTGCAGCAGCAGTTAGAGGCAATCGATCCATGTGATCCGATAGGATTTGCAACCACACATGCTTCCCGCAGACATCATCAACAGGAATATTGAAATTCTCCCTAATCTCGCACATCCGACATAGTGAGGTGAAAATCACTTCTTTTGTACGTTACAAGGTGAAACTCTGGGATGGGGGTAATTTTATGGAGCCCTGCAAAAGCAGAAATGATGGCAGGTGGGGCAATTTCCTGACAGGACAGAGATAAGGTCAACACTGTGTCAAATCTCATGCTGATCGATGATGGGTTTGTACCTCAAATATATTGGCATGTCATGAATATTCTCTCATGAAAAATATCATTTTAATAAAGTCCTATCTTCAGAATGTAGTCAATGGCTATGAGAATCTCGTCACACCCAGGTTCATCTTTGTTTTAAGATGATGCCCCCTAGTTGTGTCTGCAGTCAGCACTTTGCCTTGTTGTTTGTGAGGGCACAAGGGAGGGGGTGAGGGGAATACCAGCCTGCATGGAGGTTCAGGACCAGAATAGTGAGTAAATGGTAAGGGGCGGGGGGGGCAATGCAGAATCAAAAATAATGGAACTGGAGGAGGGGAGATTCCAAGGGAGGAAAGGGAGTGGTGTTCAGGGTCATGGATCGGGGAGGGAATAAAGAGGGAAAGGTCTGGCATACCTCATGAGATGGGGATACGGTGAGAACAGTCAGTCAGGGTGTGGTAAACGGTCCAAAGGGAGATGTCGGGAGTGTCCAAATGTGGGTCCATCTCAGGGTGATGAATTCACTGAGAACACTCCCCTCCTGAGAGTGCTCTCAGACAATGTCCTTTACACGACATGGAAGGGAGGGCAGGCTGAGACACAGGTTCAATTAAGGTCTCGCAGAGCAGCGAGTACTGAGCACTTCTAGGCCCGAAACGTCAGCCTTCCTGCTCCTCTGATGCTGCTTGGCCTGCTGTGTTCATCCAGCTCTACACCTTGGTATCTCATAAAAACACAACTTTTTTTTCTTCCACAATCAAGGAAATGTCCCTCACTCTTTCATAACCACCCATGCATGACGACTGTATGACATTGATAGGAGCAGCGCGCTGATGATGAAGCCTCAATATTCCACAAACCATACTAAAGTGTTTTATTTAATCACTGAAATGGTCAAATTTTTCCATCTAGTACCTACTACCCAGAGTGAAAGAACTGACCACCAGGCTTCAGTAATTAATTCAAATATAATAGTTTATTAGAAACAAACATATTCGTGCATAAACTGGTTAACAATTCAGCTATAATTCAAACTTGAACTATATCACCTTAATCCCAAACACATTGACATGGTAGATGAGACAACAGAACTCTGCAGACATGTTTTGGGTTTTTCTTTAAGTGAAAGGGAAAACAAAACCACAATGGCCCAAGAGTCAAAACTGAAAGGATGAAATGGGAAGACTTCTCAGAATCCAGTGGAGTTTCTGTCAACATATCAAAATTCTGTCAGTTCTGAATCATTGTGATCTTCAAACCAGACCCGATTTCGAATGAGAATCAAATATAAATTCTGTTTGAGAGACAGAGATACTTACCGTTGGTTTGGCTTTAGGGTTTTCAGGAGAGAAAAGATTTATATTTACTTCTAGGTAGAGTTTTTTTTTTAACGGACCATCTGGGAAATACATCAACCTCAAGTTCAGAGACTGTTGCTAGACAACCCACAGCACAGAGCCTCCTTCAAACCAGTGTGCCCAGCTCCAAAAGCAATAAAACCCATCTCTTATGTCTTGTAAAAGTTTTAATTGCCTTCTCTCTGCAAAGTCACTTTTGTGAACAGCAGGTGACCCAAACACACTTTAACTTTTGACTCTCGACATGGAAAACCATCTGCATGCCAGAAACTGTCTAACCATTTCTATCCTTTTCAGTTTGCTTCACATAATTATTTTCAAGCACAATGTATTACCAACACAGTCATGAGGCATGCCAGGACATTTAGCTCTCTGACTAAGCTATTCTCAACAAGTGGTAATGCACCCATGAATAAAGTGTAATCAATGTCATGGGAAATATTTACACATGGAAATGAAATTTGAAAATCAAATACCTGTGCCACTTTTGTGCTCTCCAGGTTTTGGCAATGGAGTTGGGCAGGAAAGTTCTGACTGGTTTACAGCCCATCTGTTTGAGAAACTGTTTCTTTTAGAGCCAGCTGTAGCTACTCCATTGTGAGCCAGTGGCAGAATTCATCACCGAGAGTTTCCAATCCCGCAGAATCTCCTGTGCATGCAACTAACACTTAATTATAAATGCAGACATTTTCCTAATCACCCCGTTCAGAAATGTTATTACATACCTCTAGAGCACATGGGACCTGAACCCAGGCCTCATAACTCAGAAGCAGGGACACTACCACTGCACCACAATAGCCCTTGTCTAAAACATCTTAATCAATTGATTTTTTTTTACATTATGATTACATGGTCACTGTTAGGTCGGCGTCTTATTCCAGATTTTCATTGACTGAAATTTCATGATTTGGCCTGGTGGGAATCAAGTCCATGTCCCTCGAGCATTACAAAAATAGAAATCGCTAGAGAAGCTCAGCAGGTTTGGCAACATCTGTAGCGACAGAAACAAAGTGAATGTTTTGAGTTTGATGGTCCTTCGTCAGTAGACTGTTAGAAAGAATGGGAAGTCGATAAAGGAGGAGAACTAGTAATATTGCTGAAAGAGAAAGATGTGGAATTTGTGTTAATAGTGAAGCTATCAGTTTCCATGGTGGTTAGTCTTCTGAAACTCTGGAGATCACACATGCACAGTTAAAGAGCATGAATGCTCTTGTTTTAACCACGACATAAAAACAAAATATGACCATGCAGATCAGGATTCCTGCAGCTCCAGTATTTCGGTCATTAAGAGGATGTTTTGTCTTCTAAGATTAACTCCTGCCTCTCCCTTTAGCTCTGGGGAAATATAGATTGTCATTCTATAAAGGTGAGAATGGAGAATGGCTTGCAGTTTTTCCTTCCTTTGTTTCCTAGATGGGGAATAAAAATTGACAAGGTCACAAACAATGCAAAGTACCAGAGTTTGTTTCCAGAGGAATGAAATCCAAAAAAAGGAGCGAGGTAATATTTAATATACAGGGAGTTAGACCACAATTGATGTGTGATGGAATACTCCCCACTCGTATGACGGGTGCAGCTCCAACAACACTCAGTAGTTTGACACCATGCAATTCAAAGCAACCTGCTTGATTGGCACCACATCCACAAAGATTCTCTCCCTTTCTTACAGGCCAGACCATAACACCTCAAATTGTATCAAGGAGACAACCTAGACCCTAAGTTTTACCTTATTTAAAGGCAGTGTGTTGCAGATGTGATTCAACTGGTCAAACTACAAGGCTTTAAGTAAAACACATATTATTCTTCGACCACAATTAAAATACAAGCAAAAAAAAGCATTGCCATAACTTTAACTCCGTTGAAATACTTCAAAAAACTTATATATATTCTAACTACTAATTATCAACTGTTCCAATATTGCAGCATTTAATCCATTTAATTGCGTTGTGACATGTGTTTACTTTAACATTGTTAACAAGTGTACCTTGCAGGTTGAGCTTAAAACTTGATATTTATTCCAGCATTTTGTGATGAAACAAGGTTGTTGAATAAATACCCACTGCATGTAGGATATTGGTTATTATGTGGGATGCTGCTGTCACATAAAACATCATTTTCTTCAACAGGAGTTCCAGACAATTTCCGATTCATTTCTGAACATAGCAACAACAGTCAAGATGCAAAATGGATGGTGGAAAAACAAAAGTGAGTAGTCAGCAATAATTATATCTTGCACAACATGGTTCCAAAGCCATTTCCACACTTAATGGAAAGATACATCAACAAGCTGGCTGACATATCTAATAAAGCTAGGGGTACGTACATGTATGTGTCCTTATCTGCACAGGATGAAGATAAGTGACAGTGAGAATATGGGCTGATACTTAAATTATTGTGAATCAATGTCAGTCACAGAGTCATACAGCACGGAAACAGAACAATCGGCCCAACTCGTCTGCACCTACTAGATATCCTAAACTGATATAGTCCCATTTGCCAGCATTGGGCCCATATCGCTCTAAACACTTCCTATTCATATACCCATTCAGAAGCTTTTTATATGTTATAATTGTTCCCACCTCCTCCACTTTCTCTGGCAGCTCCTTCCATGGAGCTCCTTCCAC
Organism: Rhincodon typus; assembly: GCF_021869965.1. Lineage (NCBI taxonomy): Eukaryota > Metazoa > Chordata > Chondrichthyes > Orectolobiformes > Rhincodontidae > Rhincodon > Rhincodon typus. Next base: position 76,710,709 of record NC_063339.1, on the reverse strand, counting down.
CCTCTGCATGTCAAAGTTGCCCCTTAGGTCCCTTTTAAATCTTCCCCCTCTCACTTTAAACCTAAGCCCTCTAGTTTTGCACTGCCCCACCCTGGGGAAAAAACCTCGGTATACACCCTATCCATGCCCCTGATGATTTTATAAACCTCCATAAGGTCACCCCTCAGCCTCCAATGCTCCAAGCAAAAAAGTCCATGTTACATTGAGATTTTTGGAGGAATTTCTATCGTAAGATTTCACACTACCCCTTCACCTACCCTCAATCCTACGGTGTCCCTCCCACCAGAATGTGGCCCAATCTTACAACCTAACGTTCCCAATAGAACTCACTACTCACCAGATGCCCATTCCAAAGGCTGGCATTCCAGTCAGCAAAGATCACTGTGTTCTGAACGAGTACTGGCATTCCGAAGTTGCCCAGCGTGTCGAAGGATGGTCTCTCCGAAGATGTTCGAGAAGGAGAAAATGGGATTGTGATTCTCTGACAGGTATCTGGATTCTGAGTTCCCCATCCCACCAAGCCTCATGCTGTCTTACTCTCACTGCTGCAAACAGTATCTTCTGCAACTCACTCTGGTTTGGCCTCTCAAATACCCAACATCACTGACCTCGTGTGGCCTCTGTGATGCTACTTAGTTTCCAGGGACATCTCACCAACCTTCACCCACTTCCATTGGCACTAGTAATGGTTTCCCTCAACTATGTACAGCTTTCACCTCAGTTAAGCCCATCCCTGTTGCCTTTAGCAGAGAAAACAGTGCCTAACAGGATTCAGTTTGGCCGTCCAAAGCTATTCCCCCCGACTCTCCTACAAAGGTCATATTCCACATTTAACCCTCCCCAAACTCTGATTTCTCAAGGTTGGTCCTACACCTCGCTGGTCAACAGGAAGTTGTTTCCCTTCTTTTACAACACCAGCTGGTGTATTGAGATAAGTTTTTAAAGGTATTAGCAGTGTGAGTGGGTGGATAGGTGGGTGAATGAGGAAGTGGCAACACATGGACCTGCAGATGGGGAGTGGGTGCTGTCTGAAAGGGTGGGGGGTGATGTACAAGGGTGCTGGGTAGTTGGTTTGGGATGAGCAGCTTAGTCAGGGGGTAGCAGTGTCAGTGGCACATTGTCAAGGGTTATTTGCTTGAGGAGCAATGGTTGGTTGGCAAGGTGATCAGGTGTGTGAGTATCAGTATCAGGGCGTCAGAGACATTGAGCGGCAATAAATGTTTGTGGGATTTGTATACAGACCTCCGAACTGAAAAGTTGATGTTAGGAATGAAATAAAGCAGGATATTAGAGATACATAAAATTAAGGAATCTGCTGTAATTATGAGTGACCTTAATCTGTGTATAGATTGAGCAAGTTAAATTCGTAACAATACCATAAAAGAGGAATTCCTAGATTATGCACAGGATGGTCTCCTGGACCAATATGAGAACAGGCCATCCTAGACTGGATATTGTGTAATGAGACAGGAACAATCAGTAATCTAATTGTGCAGGGTCCCTTAGGAATGAATGACCATAATATAATAAGAGTTCCTCATCAAGATGAAGAGTGATGTATTTGATTCTGAGTTTAGGGTCCTGAATCTAAATAGAGGAAATTACAATGAAAGGAGGCACGAGCTGTCTATGATTGATTCAGGAATGGCACTGAAAGGGAAATGCTGGTGGAAATGCAATGTCAAACATTCAAACAGCGCATGGGTGAACTGCAACAATTGGTCATTCCTGTCTGGCACAGAAATAAAATGGGAAAGGTGTCCAAGCCATGGCTTAAAAGGGAAATTAGAGATAATATTAGATCCAACAAAGGGGCATACAAATTGGCCAGAGAAAACAACAGGCCTGAGGAGTGACAGCAATACAGAATTCAGCACAGGAGGAGAAAAGGATTGCTTAAGAAAGGGAAAATAGAGCACAGAGTAAGTTTGCGGGTGACATAAAAACTGACCTGTAAAAGTGTCTGAGAGATAGTAGGAACTGCAGATGCTGGAGAATCTGAGATAACAAGGTGTAGAGCTGGATGAACACAGCAGGCCAAGCAGCATCAGAGGAGCAGGAAGGCTGACGTTTCGGGCCTAGACCCTTCTTCTGAGGAGGATCCAGAGATGATTCAGTGTGATTTGGATGCAACAGCTGAAGATGGTTAGCTCCAGGATGCACCCTGAGGAGCACATGCAATGCTGTCCTGGGGCTGAAATAATTGATATTTATAACCACAACCAGTTTCCTTCGTGCCAGCTATAAATTCAACCATAGACTCATAGTTCTTCAGTCATACAACAGGGAAACAGACCCTTCAGTTCAACTTGTCCATTCCAACCAGATATCCAAATTTAATCTAGTTCCATTGCCAGCATTTGGCCCATATTCCTCTAAACCCTTCCTATTCATGTACCCATCCATTTGCCTTGTAAATGCTTGTAAATTGTACCAGCCTCCACCACTTCCTCTGTCAGCTCATTCCGTGCAAACACCATCCTCTGCATGAAAATGCTGTCCTTTAAGTCCCTTTTAAATCTTTACACACTCAGCTTAAACCTATACCCTCTAGTATTGGAATCCCCCACCCTGGGAAAATGACCTTGGGTAATCAACTTATCCATGTCCCTCATCATTTTATAAGATCACCCCTCAGCCTCCGACTCTCCAGGGAAAATAGCCCCAGCCTATTCAGCCTCTCCCTGTAGTTCTAACCCTCCAAACCTGGCAATTTCCTTGTCAATCTTTTCTGAACCTTTTCACTTTTCACAACATCTCTCCTATAGTGGGGAGACCAAAATTGAACACAGGATTCCAAAAGTGGCCTAATCAATGTCCTGTACAGCCACAACATGACCTCCCAACTGCTATATTCAATGCACTGACCAATAAGGACAAGCATACCAAACACCTTCTTCACTATCCTGTCTACCTGCAACTCCACTTTCAAGGAACTATAAACCTTGATCTCTTTGTTTGGCAACATTCCCCAGGACCCTCCTATTAAGCGTATTATTCTGCCTTGATAAGTCCAACTAAAATGCAGCACTTCACATTTATCTAAATTAAACTCCATCTGCCGCACCTTGGCCAATTTGTCCAAGTTTCATATCTGGTAGATGGGGAAATCCAACAGATCAATAGTGCACAGATAGTAGGAACTGCCGATGCTGGAGAATCTGAGATAACAAGGTGTAGAGCTGGATGAACACAGCAGGCCAAGCAGCATCAGAGGAACAGGAAAGCTGACGTTTCGGGTCTGGACCATTCTTCAGAAAATTTTCTGAAGTCTAGTCTATTAGACTAGACGGGATTGAGGTTCATAAGGAGGAGGTGTTAGCAATTCTGGAAAGTGTGAAAATAGATAAGTCCCCTGGGCCGGATGGGATTTATCCTAGGATTCTCTGGGAAGCTAGAGAGGAGATTGCAGAGCCTTTGGCTTTGATCTTTATGTCGTCATTGTCTTCAGGAATAGTGCCAGAAGACTGGAGACTAGCAAATGTTGTCCCCTTGTTCAAGAAGGGGAGTCAAGACAACCCTGGTAATTATAGACCAGTGAGTCTTACTTCGGTTGTGGGTAAAGTGTTGGAAAGGATTATAAGAGATAGGATTTATAATTTGATTAGGGATAGTCAACACGGTTTTGTGAAGGGTAGGTCATGCCTCACAAACCTTATTGAGTTCTTTGAGAAGGTGACCAAACAGGTGGATGAGGGTAAAGCGGTTGATGTGGTGTATATGGATTTCAGTAAAGCATTTGATAAGGTTCCCCATGGTAGGCTATTGCAGAAAATACAGAGGTATGGGATTGAGGGTGATTTAGCGGTTTGGATCAGAAATTGGCTAGCTGTAAGAAGACAGAGGGTGGTGGTTGATGGGAAATGTTCATCCTGGAGTTCAGTTACTAGTGGTGTACCTCAAGGGTCTGTTTTGGGGCCACTGCTGTTTGTCATTTTTATAAATGACCTGGATGAGGGCGTAGAAGGATGGGTTAGTAAATTTGCGGATGACACCAAGGTTGGTGGAGTTGTGGATAGTGCGGAAGGATGTTGCAGGTTACAGAGGGACATAGATAAGCTGCAGAGCTGGGCTGAGAGGTGGCAAATGGAGTTTAATGCGGAAAAGTGTGAGGTGATTCACTTTGGAAGGAGTAACAGGAATACAGAGTACTGGGCTAATGGTAAGATTCTTCGTAGTGTGAATGAGCAGAAAGATCTCGGTGTCCATGTGCATAGATCACTGAAAGTTGCCACCCAGGTTGATAGCGTTGTTAAGTAGGCGTACAGTATGTTAGGTTTCATTGGTAGAGGGATTGAGTTTCGGAGCCATGAGGTCATGTTGCAGCTGTACAAAACTCTGGTGCGGCCGCACTTGGAGTATTGCGTACAGTTCTGATCACCGCATTATAGGAAGGATGTGGAAGCATTGGAAAGGGTGCAGAGGAGATTTACCAGGATGTTGCCTGGTATGGAGGGAAGGTCTTATGAGGAAAGGCTGAGGGTCTTGAGGCTGTTTTCGTTAGAGAGAAGAAGGTTAAGAGGTGACTTGATAGAGACATACAAGATGATCAGAGGATTAGATAGGGTGGACAGTGGGAGCCTTTTTCCTCAGATGGTGATGGCTAGCACGAGGGGACATAGCTTTAAATTGAGGGGTGATAGATATAGGACAGATGTCAGAGGTAGGTTCTTTACTCAGAGAGTAGTAAGGGCATGGAACGCCCTGCCTGCAAAAATAGTAGACTCGCCAACTTTAAGAGTATTTAAATGGTCATTGGATAAACATATGGATGATAATGGAATAGTTTAGGTTAGATGGGCTTCAGATTGGTTTCACAGGTCGGCGCAACATCGAGGGCTGAAGGGCCTGTACTGCGCTGTAATGTTCTATGTTCTATGTTCTATGAAGGGTCCAGACCCAAAACATCAGCTTTCCTGCTCTTCTGATGCTGCTTGGCCTGCTGTGTTCATCCAGCTCTACACCTTATTATCTCAGATCAATAGTGCAAGTGGTGATGTTCAATGCATCTGTTACCCTTGTCCTACCAGGTGGTAAGTCTACTATTAGGGGCAGCATAGAATCTTAAAATGGTTAGAAAAGGTCATTTGACCTGCAAAACCTGTTAGATTTCTGCAAGAGATAGTAAGAACTGCAGATGCTGGAGTCAGAGATAACACAGTGTGGAGCTGGAGGAACACACCAGGCCAGGCAGCATCAGAGGAGCAGGAAAGCTGATGTTTTGGGTCAGGACCCTTCTTCAGAAATGGGGAGGGGTAGGAGAACTCAGAAATAAAGAGAGAGGAGAGGTCAGGCTAGTGAAAGGTAGGTGGGATGGTGATACGTGAGTGCAGGTAGGCCGTGGTGAGGATTGGTCAGTGAGGTGGGAAGGGCGGGTAGGTGGGAGAGAATATGGACAGGTTGGGTCAGGTCAAGGAGGCGGGGATGAGAGGGCGGGTTGGGGGAGATTTTGCAACAGGTAAAATCCACGTTTGGGCCATTAGGCTGAAGGCTGCCAAGGCAGAATATGGGGTGCTGCTCCTCCAGTTTGTGGGTGGCGTCATTGTGACACTGGAGGAAGCCCAGGATGGACATGTCACCCAGGGAGTGGGAGGGAGAGTTGAAATGTTTCGCGAACGGAAGGTATTGTCATTTATCCGGAACAGAGCGCAGGTGCTCTACAAAGCAGTCTCCAAGTCCCCACTTGGTCTCACCAATGTCGAGGAGGCCACATCGAGAGCAGCGGATGCAGTAGACCACTTTGACAGATGTGCAGGTGAACCGCTGTCTGATGTGAAAGGTTTGTTTGGTGCCTTGAATGGAGGTGAGGGGGGAGGTGTAGGGGCAGGTGTAGCACTTCCTTCGGTTGCAGGGAAAGGTGCCAAGGGTGGTGGGGCTCGTGCAGAGTGCGGAGCAAACGAGGGAGTCATGGAGAGAGCAGTCCTACAAAAGGCAGAGTGAGCAGCTGGGCAACATGAGGACGCGGATGTCTGAGTGCACAAGCAAGCTAGAGGTCTCCAAAGTGCACAGCAAGCAGCTTCAGGACAGTGTGTACCAGAGAGACAAACAGTTGGAAATAGCCAGCTCACAGATTGAAGAACTGTAAAGCCACCTAAAGGCAATGGAATTACTGCTGAAGAACAGAGAAGTGGAGCTAGAGAAGTGCCGAGCTGAGAATTCTGCCATGCAAGGAGATACGGGGAAATGAAATAGAATACTTAACTGCTCAAGTTACAGAACTGAAGACCAGCAGGAGTGAGCTTCAGAGCAACTATCTGACACTCTCCATGGTGGCTGAGAATACTGAGAACAAGCTGAAGCTGACAGAGACTGAGCTTGCACAAAAAGTTGCCTGCATTGAAGAGCAACATTCGACCATTGCATCTCTGCGTGATGGGACTGTGGATCGTGAGGAAAGGCTGCACCTGACGGAACAGGAGAGGCGCAGACTGCACAACACCATGCAGGAACTCAAGGGTAACATCCATGTGATCTGCCGCATACAGCCAGTTCTCAACTCAGAGAAGGAAGGTTGCGGTGAAATTAAACATGTTCAGTTTTCTCAAGCTGATGACAAGGTGATCACTCTGACCAAAAAGGAAGAGTCTCATATTGGTCATGATCGGAAAGGCGAGGTGAAATATGACTTCAGTTTTGACCATGTATTCCAGCCAATGGCAAAGCAAAAAGATGTATTTGAGGATATCTCGCAGCTGGTCCAGTCTGCCTTGGATGGACACTATGTGTGCATCTTTGCCTATGGGCAGATAGGCAGTGGAAAGAACAAGGGGGATTCTGTCTTGGTTTTTGCTGGGGGGGCAAGGCCTGTGAGGACAGAGGTACGGGAAACACCAGAGACGCGGTTGAGAGCATTTTCGACCACTTAAGGGGAGAAGTTGCAGTCCTTGAAATAGGACAACATCTGGGGTGTTCGGGAGTGGAACACTTCATCTTGGGAGCAAATACAGTGGAGGTGGAGGAATCGAGAGTAGGGGAATCACATTCTTGCAGGAAGGTGGGTGAGAGGAAGTGTAGTCTCGGTAGCTGTGGGAGTCGGTGGGCTTGAAATAGATGTTGGTTTCAAGGCAGTCAACAGAAATGGAGAGAAAGAGGTCCAGAAGGAGAGGTATCGGAAATAGTACAGTTCTGCAAGAACAGTTTAACTAGTCCCAGTTACCAGACATTTTACATAGACCTACAATTATTTCCATTCAGGTGCTCGTTTATCAAATTTCTGTTTAAAAGCCATAATTTGAATCTGCCTCCACCACACCCACAGGCAGTGTTTTTCAGGTACAAACCACTTGCTGCGTAAAAACAGCTTCATCAAATCTCTTTGATTCATTTTCCAATCTCCTTATATCCATAACATCAAGCTCTTGGCCCTTTTGACAATGGGAGCAGTTTTTCTCTCGATCAATTTTCCAGATCACTCATGACTTTCCACACCCTGTCAAATCTCCTCAATCTTCTTTTTTCTGAAACAGAGAAACTCCAGCTTCTCCAGTCTACTCTTGTAACTGTCGTCTTGAATTATTTAAACTGTTCTCTGAAACTTATTGCATTCTTTTTTCACAGAATAATAGTTATTACAGTGCAGAAAGAGCCCATTGGCCCAAGCACTTCAAACAAGCGTCATTACATTGTGTCAGTCTCCTGCATTTTCCCCGATACCCTGACAAACAATTTCTATAAAAGAAATCATAGATATAGGAAGTAGGACAAGGGTGGACTTTTTGGCCCTATGAGCCTGTTCCATCATTCATTATGATCCTGGTTAATCAACCAACTCAATGGCCTTTGCCTGATTTTCTCACCTATCTATTGATCCCTTTAGTCCCCAGTGCTATATCCAACTCCTTCTTGAAAATAATACAATGTTTTGGCCTCAACTGCTTTTCTCAGTAGTGAATTCGCCAGGTTCACCACACTCTGGGTGAAGATACTTCTTCTCATCTGACTCATAAATAGTCTATCCTGTATCTTTAGACTGTGACTGCTGGCTCTGGACTCCCCTGTCACAGGGAACATCCTTTCTACATCCATCCTGTTAGAATGTTATAGGTTTCTATGAGGTTCCCCCCAATTCTTCTGAACTCCAGTGAATACAATCCTTACTGACTCAACCTTTCTTCACATGTCAGTCCCACCATCCCAGGCATCAATTTGGTAAAACATTGTTGCACACCCTCTACAGCAAGAACATCCTTCCTCAGAGAAGGAGACCAAGACTGCACAATGTATTTCCAGATCTTGACTTTACCAAGGCCCTGTATAATTTCAGCAAGGCATCCCTGGTCCTGTACTCAAACCCTCTCGCTATGAAGGCCAACATGGTCTTATAACCTCCATCTGAGCTTACATGCTTACCTTCAGTGAGTGGTGTAGAAGGACACTTAGATCCTGTTACACATTCTGTCTCTCAATTTATGGCCATTCAAATAATAATCTACCTTCCTGATTTTATTCCCAAAGTGGATACCTCACATTTATCCAGATTATACAGTATGCATTTGCCCACTCACTCAACTTGTCCAAATCACACCAAATCTCTGCATCGCACAGCACACTCTCCCATCCAGCATTGTGTCATCAGCACATTTGGAGATAATACATTAGTTCCCTCATCAAAATTATGAATATACATTGTGAAAGCTGGGATCCCAGTACTGATCCCTGCCATACCCCAGTAGTTGCTGCCTGCCCAACTACTCTTTGTTTACTGTCTGCCAACCAGTTTTCAATCCATTTCAACATACCAGCCCAAACCCATTTCCTATAATTTTACACACTAATCTCTTATGGGGATTTTGTCTAAAGCTTTCAGAAAACTCAAATAAGTACACATCCACTGGCATCCCCTCATCAACTAGCTGTATCTTCAAATAATTCGACTGATTTTGTCAAGTGTGGTTTCCCTTTCATAAATTCATACTCACACTGTCTGATCCTGGAACTGTTTTCCAAATGGTCAGCTATTAAATATTTTATAATGGACTCTCGCATTTCTCCCACCAGGATGTAGAAAATATATTAGAACATGATAGCACATACGTTACTGGGAATGTATGTTTACATGCGGTTTGGCATCAAAATTGGAATGCTGATTTAGAGGGATATGGGCCAAACACAGGCAAATGGGACTAGTTCAGTTTAGGACACATGGTCAGCATGAACGAGTTAGACTGGAGGATCTGTTTCTGTGCCCAATGATTCTCTGACTCTATCCAGAGTAGATTACCATGGCTATATAACAAAATAAAGAACAGCTGATGCTGGAAATCTGAAACAAAAGCAGAAACTGCTGGAGAAACTCAGCAGGTCTGGCAGCATTGGTACTTTCTCTCCACTGATGCCATTAGATTAATATGGCGCCTGTGGAGATTTTGTAGCAAAATGCTTGAAATGCTCCATTATTAAACACATTGGCAGTTTGGCTCCTTTAATCACATGGATTGTCTACCAAGTGCAGTGGCACAAGAACAAATTTGACGTGCTAAAGGCACGGGAAGTTTGACATGAGTAACATTGCACCACATTAAATTCTCCCATTGACTAGAATAAAATTAAATTTGTGTCCATCAATTAACTTCCACCAACCAGACTGAGATTTGTACTGGTACATGTTGCACAGAAGACCACAAAACCCAATGTTCAGTCTGCATATTTGTACTCAATGATACAGCTTTAAAATGATTTTCATGTAAAGAATCATAGACAGCAATAGCTCTTTTTGACACTGACTTGCCATTTTTCATAATAGGAGCCAAATGTTTCATACATGGAAACAATCTACTGAACTCAGTCACTCGGTGAAACCTCAAATATTTTTTCATCTATCTTTTTCCGTTCACACTATGGTGATCTTGCTGGTATTTAATGCACTGCCTATGAAAGTTATTTCGCCTACCATGCAGAACAGAAGCTACCTGAAATAGTATCTGTCATGTGGCTCCCCATCCAAATATATTAGGAATCTGCAAATCCAGCAAACCATGGATATCCAGGGATGTACAGATTAGATAAAAAGAAAAAGTGAGGTTTATGGCAGACACCAACAGTTCAAACAACAGAATCCCTGGTGGAGAAAAGAATGCGCAAGGGGAAATCTAAAAGGGAAATCAGGAGAGCAAAATAAGCGAGCATAAAAGAATAATAGCAGGTGTAAGATAGAAAAATCCTATGTTAATTTACAAATATGTTAAGAATAAAAGGGAACTAGGGAAAGAATAGGAAGTATTAAGGACCACAAGGATAAGTTGTGTGTGGAGCCAGAGGATGTAGGCAGTGTTCAAAATGGATATTTTGTGTCAGTGTTCATTAATGAAATGAATGATGTGGATATAGAAATCAGGGACTGTGTTCTACTGAAGGAAATTAGCAAACAGAGTAGGTTTTAAGTCATCTGGCAGGCTTTTTCATTTATTGATTCATAGAATCCCCACAGAATGGAAACAGGCGATTCAACCCAACAAGTTCACACTAACCTTCTGAAGAGCATCCTACCCAGACTCATCCCCTTACCCTATCCCTGTAAGCCTGCATTTCCCATGGCTGACGTATTTAACCTAAACATCCCTGAACAATACGGGTAATTTAGCATGGCCAATCCATCCAATCTGCACATCTTTGGCTTAAAAGTAGATAAATCTCCAAGGCCAAATAAAACATATCCTGGACCGTTGAGCGAGGCAAGGGAGAAAATAGGGGCATAGGCAATAATTTCCAATTCCTCTTTGGACAAGGGGAATTACCCGAGGACTGGAGGAAATCCAATGTGGTACGACTATTCAAGAAGTGAGGATGGGACAACCAGGAAACCACAGGCCAGTCGTTCTAACCTCTGGTGGGGAAACTGTTGGAAACAATTCTGAGGGACAGAATTCGTCTGAGTTCAGAGAGGCAGGGATTAAACGAGTACAGTCGGCAGTAATTTTGTTAAGGCATCGTCATTTCTGTTCAACTTGATTGAAGCTTTCTAAGAGCTACGCGGGTGTGCAAATGACTTGTACATTTGACATATTATATTTGGGCCTCAACAAGGCCCTGGATGAGGTCACGCATGCATGACAGATAACAAATATAAGAGCCCATGAGATCCAAGGAAATGTGACAAACTGATCCAAAATTGGCTAAGTAGCAGGAAGCAGAGGGTCGTGGTCAAGGGAGATTTTTGTGACTGGAAGTCTGTGTCCCTCAAGCAAAGAGACAGAGGGATACATGATTGAGTGTCAATTCAGTTGCTGCCAAACAAGGACTTTGCGCTGAAAATGAACTTACATAGTTTGGGGTCTCATTTTATCAGATTGTTATTTGTTTCAACAATTATTTCTGAAAAAGTGAAAAACGCTATTTTGATTTGACTCTCGTTCTACCTTCAGTCTCTCAGTATATATTTCTCTCACTACATTTGCCTTTCTGCATCTGATTTGTTGATAAATTCAGTAATTTAACTGATAATATCTGTTTCAGACATTTCTATTCTTTAAGAATTTTTTTAAGATAATTTGTTAAGTACAGGCATAATTTCTTCTTCTGGCCAAATGGGTCCCAGGTACTCTCAAGAGGGTGCCAGGCTGTGCTGATGTCTCTTTAACTGCAGTAAATTCAAGTACAAAACTCTATAGAAAATCTGTGAGCAACTTCTAATATAATAAACTATGCCTTCAGAGCAATATCCTGTGCAATACGTACTGGCAGTCATACAAGAATCCATACATAAGTAGACATGGACAGAAATAATACAAATAAACAGATGTAGCACACACATCAGGCACCTACAAACAGGTACAATCAAGCACACAAACTTAAACAATCAGCGTCACAGGCATTCCTGGAAAGGTACACAAACACACACTCCGATACTCCGATCCCTCACACACACACACCCACACAATCACATATACATAGGTAGACATACAGACACATAGGCACAGACAGACAGGTTCACACAGACAGCCACACATATCCACATACATGCAAAGCAACGAAAGTATATGAAACACACAAAGAAAACCAGTCACACAGAGTTCAGATGTATGCATGTTCATGTACTAGAAACAAATTGCATTTCAGATAATGTTTACTTTGCCCTTTTTGTTTTCCAGCAAAGCGCGCCAATTATTGAACCACTGGAAAGATGCAGCTGTGAATGGGACATTAAAGGTATAAAGATCTTGAATCAAATGCCATTAATACATTGTTGTCCAATATTACTTTTCCCCATGAGTCTTATGACGCATGTTAGATTTGGAAGAGGAGGAAATCTGTCGCTACATGTTGTTCTGGATAATTGATAAAGTGATCAGATTATTCATGTTCAAGAGAGATAAATAGATGTTATGTGAATTCAGAAAATATCACTCAGGCCATTAGCACATTGCTGATATTCTATCATTCAATCTGCTCTCATGTACAGAGAGGAGGACTATAACAACAACTTAATATAAAACATACACACATAATCATTTTTGAAGTGTATAAACATAGCTCACTTGATTTGGAACTCATTATAAACTGCATTATTTGGCCTTTCAATGAATCAGTTCTGAAGAATTGAAAGCTTTGCCAACATAATGGTCATTTTATTGAACTACAGACACGTTCCTGATGCGGAGATAAAATGGAAGTCAACAACATAGTGAGGGTTCATCTTTGTGGTATAAAATAAGAAACGCTACAAAATGATTTTAAAAATTCTTTCCATCAGGAGGCTTTAGAACTCAAACACAACCAAGACACAGACAGATACAGACTAACAGCCCTTCCCAGAGCCAGGTGTACATCAAACAGCAGGAGAACTGCATGTACTGCTCCCCTCAAACATTTATACATCAGACCTCAACTGCATTAGGTCTGTGGGGATGGGAGAAGTATTTGGATTACATTATGCCAGTCCGAGATGAGGTAGAACACAGACCGGAAGTCAGCTACCCCTTCAACACACTGTTAGGTACTGGGCACTGGATTTTTCCTCAGAATTTCCCTCTCTGTTTGTTTCTCCCTTATGTAAGCAACAACAATTTCCAGGAAGCTGGAAGAGAGATTGATGTTGCCTTCCCAGAGGGTAAGAATCACACTGTGATCCTGAGGATGGAATCTGATCAGATTGTCCAAGACGCAGCCAATTCGATCTACAACAAGCAGAAAACCCATGCCAGGGAGTACAGGCCTTGCTGGAAAGGAACGGGCAAGAATTCACCCTTTTGAAATCGACATTCCAGGGAAATGCTCCCGAGGTGACCAGCCGCTCAAAGCTGGTGGTCGTTGGCCACGGCTCAAGCCAAGAGGGCATCTTGGGAGGGATGACCGCCTGTCAGCTGTCCAAGGCCATCCTCACTCTCCGTGGTGCTGAATCGCCGCTCACCTTCCCCAGCAAATCGGTGCAGTCGCTCAGCCTGGTGGCCTGCAATGTCGGCGCGGGCCCTGAAGGCGAGCAGTTTGTCCAGGATCTTCTCATCAATCTACTGAACCATGAGCTAGAGGTGGGCTCCCTGTCGGCCCGGACCATCAAGGTCAGTGTTCTCTCGGATGGCACCAAAGTCACATCAGATTCCGGCGAAGACTGGTTCCGGCATGAAGCCAGGCACCGGCATCGGGGGAGGCTGGACAAAGGCAACCAGTTGGAAGACCTTGGTGTTGCAAAGGTCTACCAGACATACACACTTGACCCAGACGAAGAGATACACCCTCTGATAGACCAAACAGAATATTTACTTTGGTTCCATGACAGGAAACAATATCTGGTCCCAGCCACAAAATTGGATGAAATCATTCAGAGGAAGACTACAAAATATTTCAAATGGCCGAAGATGTGAAGGTGACGAAAGAAACCGTGAGAGAATTTTGGAGTTTTCCACAATATCTGGGGAACGTCCTCAATCTGATCCAGGAAAGTCAAGAACTGAGATACAGACTTCTCAGATCAGAATTAAATAACAAGAACATACAGAATGTATGGGATGAACTGGGAATCCCTTCACTGAGCGAAAGCAATATGATTGAAATATGGGGCAGGATTGCCAAAATCAGCACGATAAAACAAAGATCGGAGTCGGAGAAAATAATATATAACGTATACAAAAATGTTGTGAACGGAATGAAGAATGAAAACTGACTCATAAAATTTGGTGAGATCACTTTGAAGATCAATCTGGAGAACTTTTATGTTGAGCCATACATCCTCCCGAATGGTGAAGCCCCAGCTAGAGAGATCGATTCGAACTACAACAGGCTTTTAAACAAGATGCATGCAATAACAGTTTCAAGCAGAATGCCATAGGCTGGGTGACTGGACAGACAAATAAGATCAGTAATAATGTCAATGTACATGACGCCGTTATAGTGGCAGCGACCCACTTAGCGGAGGTGGTGAGGGATCCCAGGATGGTGCTGATGAACTCTCTACTCTGTGGCCAGTCCCAAAATGCCCGTGAATTCATTGACCATCACCCCATGGCTCGGGGTGGCAGCTGGAGGACCAACCACGCCAACACCGGCTTGCAGTCAGTACAGGCTGACACGGTGCGGATCTATCCCACAGAGTCTTGAGAAAATGGACGACGAGAAATTGGTCATATTTCACACTGACACAGAGCAGCGACAACCTACCACCACAGGCCGATCAGAATATTTTAGATCACTACATCAGGAGCAGGGTTTTCAACCGCCTGCCGAAAACTCCAACAATGCAGACGCACCCCTACCTAAGTCTGAGCAAAGGTTCAGTTGATCACATGCAGCAATTGGAAGACTCGGTGCTGGGGAAGAGTCTCCGACCAAGACTGGCTTTGAAAATGGCCAAGGACATATAGTATTTAGAGAGGGAGGTAACACAGAGCATGAAATCCCAAGAGGAACTGGAGTTGGTGGAGTATGAGGTTGTGCGTGACTCAGGACACTTAGAAAAGGGAAGTTTAACTGTCAAAATACAGAGCAAAAGTGACCCTTCCATCAGTAAGGAGCTTCAAATCCCAACCAAGGTGGAGAAGCTGGCATCGCAGGAGCTGCTGGATGACCATTTCTGGGATCTAGGCCAGGTCTCGGAGGGTGGGAGCCAGGCCATGGAGAGAGTTAACTATGCCCTGGGTGTCTATGGCACCCTCATGGGTTTCCAGGGGGCCCGAGAGTTCCTGGAACAGGGCCGCGATGTGGAGGGAGGCATCATGCTGGCACAAGGAATCCACGGGCTGGGCGAGCTAAACCGGGCCGTCTCAAGTCTTCTCGAGGGCTCTGCCCACCGTGCCCTGACCAGCATCGCTACCCGGATGGAGGGAAAAGCAGCCCAGAGCCTCCTGGGACAAATGTCCAAGCTGGGGAAGGTCACCGAGGCACCAATGCTCTCCACTGCCTTCGCCGTCTTCAACATTTACGAGGACATGGACAGGAAGAGCCCGCTCGGTTACACCGACGTCACGCTGGACAGTGCCATCTTACTGACGGGGCTGGCCAGGCTGGAGATGGCCCCTGTCACCCTGGCCCTGACCAACATCAGACTCGGCCTGGACCCCCTATACTCGGAGATTAAGGGCAGCCTGGACTCCTTACCGGCGGGGACATTGACTGGTCAGCACTGCCTTGCAGTCCTCAAGGGCATCACCCTCGCTTTCCAAGATATTGCCCAGGGTATTTTGAGTGTGGTGGCTGAGTTTTCCCTGTGGTCTCTGATTTACAAAATCCCAGAGCTGGATAAGCAACATCGTAAAGATGTGAAATTCATCGAGGAGCTGAAGAGCGCCGAGAGTTATGACGGGAGGGACACCTACGTGATCGAGGCAGACAAGGCCTGTGACACCATCAATAACTGGTTGAGCGACGCAGAATCAGACACAGTCCATCTGCCTTCCAACCACCAGAACCTTCGTGCGACTCTCAGGGACAACGGCGACCTGGAGATCCATGACACTGTTTCCAAACCAGGGACCTGTGTGATTCTCCAGAACTGGCGAGGAGGGTGGGCCTGGCAGCACATTGTCTTCATCAGCAGCGACTTTGTCATGTTCCAAGTGTCAAACGCCACCTCCACGCCAGAGATCCAGCCAATGCTTATAGACTTCAGCAGCCGAGGGTCCCGCATGGAATTCGACCTGGCCACATTTCCTGGGAACCAGCAGATGACGGTGGTGGGATCTCCCCATGACGATCAGTTATATGGGAATGAGAGAAACAATGTGCTGAGTGGGATGGGGGGAGCTGAATTTCTAAAGGGGAGAGGTGGCAGCGATACCTACATTATTGACTGCCAACAGACTCAGCTCAGGCCCATCATCATTGACAACAAGGGCACAAAGGAGGTGATGGATTTCCTCTTGCTGCCTGGAGACTTTGAGGGTTTGGAATTTGTCTCAAGTTCAACTGATGCCCACCTTCGGTACCAGAAGCAGCCCGGCTGTAATACCATCCTGAAAGACTGGTTCATGGATGGGACACATCGCCACTTGATGTTGCAGAGTAAGGACGGCGTGGTCTTCACAATCCCAGATCAACACAGCATGCAATTCCTCCCTTGGATCTTACAGCCTACTCTTCAGTCCTTCCAGCTCATCCCTCAGGTCTATGCAGTGGACAAGTCCAACTCCAAGCTGGACAAAGTTTTTATAGATGCACGGAGCTCAAGCTGTCAAACTGGTCGGCTCCTCCCAACAGAACTGGATCTACGGCAACCAGAGAAACAATTATATCAACTGTGGTTCAGGATTCTGCCATGCAGAGGGGGGCAATGGCAGCGACACGTACGTCCTGACCAAGGGCAGTTGCACCATCGACAATTACGCCGAGGATTTGCTCATGGATCAGATTCTGTTGCCGGTGAAATTCACCCGAATCCATGCACGGAACAGGGGGACAGATATACACCTGGCCACCCCGGATCTCTCCTGTACGCTGTCCCGGTACCTGTTCGGGGAGGCGCACCAGCACCTGGTGGCACGGAGCAGCGACGGGATCTGGTTCACCTTCAGCGAGCGCGGGCTCCAGCCTCTCTATGTGGACATGGCACTGCAGGGTAGCCAGCACCTGAACCTCTCGTCCGTGCCGTCCCTGGACTACGCCGTCTCGGTTTACGGCCAACGCCGTCTGCGCAGTTTCATCATCGGCAACTTGCAGCCAAACACCATCACCGGGGGCTCCAACACCGATGTGCTGGAGGGACATGGAGGAGACGATACACTCCAGGGTTCTGCTGGAGAGGACTATCTCTCCAGGGGTCAAGGAGCTGATGAAATCCACGGCAGTGAAGGCACAGACTGGATCCTGGGCGGCACCGGCAGCGATATCCTTTACCCTGGGCCAGGGGCAGACCATGTTTACGGCGGAAGTGGCTCGGACACCGTGTTGTTTGCGGGAAACCCCGAGAAGAGCCAGGGAGTGCTGGTCAACCTGGAGCTTGGCTTCGGCATCGGGGCGGACGCAGACGGCGATTTATACTATACGGTGGACAATACCATCGGCACCGGTTACGCCGACATGCTGATCGGCTCAGGAGGCGACAACTTCCTGAGCAGGGAAGGGGGCAATGTCCTTTTCCTCCCTTTGGATGGCCGGGATACCCTGAGGGGCGGAGACGGAGCCGACCTCTACAACCTGGAAGGCTCAGGAGGTCTCAAAGTGATTGACAACTTCGCGAAAGACCAGAAATACGATACCATCGTCCTGGGCAGTCGGCACACGAAGGACAACCTCTTCCTAGAGAGACGGGGTGTGCAGCTCATTGGGAGGCTCTTAAACATCCAAGAAGGTGACTTTTCCGGCGAATTCCTCATCAGGGATTGGTTCATGCAGCCAGAGAACCGGCACATCATTGTGCAGCTTGTCAAATCCTATAACATGGAGGATCTCATCTCAGAAAGGGTTCATCCCAGGACAGCAGCAAATCGGTTTCTCCTGAAACTCAGGTTCTTACATGATAAAAATGAGGAGTCATACGTGTTAAGACCCCCTGTAAGGCCTATCAACTTACCTGTCCTAGATCTTCACCATCCAGAACAATCTTTATTCAAGCGTTAAACTGAGTCAGAAAATCACAACCTGAACCATTTCTTGACATGTTGCCTGAGCTCATCAGGACAAGAATATTTCATTCCAAAGGATCACAACCATTTCCTGAAGGAGAAAGACACTGGCTGGTAGCTTGTCAATCAATCTCAATTGACCTCAGCATAGCCCCAAAGAAAGCTGTAGGGATCTATTGGCCCTGGCTCATTCCTGCTTCTAATTCCACAAAGCCACATGTTTTCAACATTTCACTTTTGTTGCGAGTCAGCTGGTACCTGTGTACAGATACACTTCACTTGCAGGAAGTGTAATCAGTTCAGCCCCTCCGTATAATATTTCCAGTTGAGACCAAACAGTGTGTCTCTTTGGCTGTTCACAAGAGCACAATACTGACTATAATGAGCGAGCTTGAGCTTGCAAAAGTCACAGCAAGCACTATGTCGATCAATAGATGTGGTTGCGATAGGACAGCTCTTACTGAACAACACCAAGTGTGCTCACAAATACACAGAAAATATGTCTAAGATTAACTGTAGTGTTCATAACGTGACTATCTCATGCTTGACTGAAGTAGGCCAAAGGAACATTATCCCTGAATTTGAGAAAAGCTTGGGTGACAATAGTTCCCTCATGCATTCTCCAATGGTAACACCTTAATCAATCACAGTTGATTTGCTGACTGTTCAGCATCATTTTCTCATGTAGCATCAACTATTGCTCCCTTTGAATTTAGCATTTGTAGGTCAGTCCTGAACATCAGCAAGATGCAAAACCTCAACAGCATTTTTATTTTTAGCTATGTTGAATTTCTGTACAAACAAATTATTACCTGTCAATCTAAGACAGAGATATACTGAAGGTCAAATCTGGATTACCAACAGCATAGTTCCACTCAAAAGGAATGTGTTCAAACCTTAGGCACGTTTTGAATTAATGGGGAAGCATGGGCAGCATCACTGGTCCTTTCTCCACGGCAGTGCCTTGGTCAAAGAGTCGACTTGCCAACTGATGCATTTCTCCTCGAATGTAAATTGCTGTAATCATTTGAAATTTTGCATTCTTGCATTTATCCTGATGAGTGAAGCACAAAAAGGTTCAGCAACATGTCTCTCCTTACAGCACTAAAATAAAATCTATAAATCTTCAAAACTGCTTGCTGGTTACTTTAAGTTGATTCTGTCACAGCTATATTGGCTTCTATTACAATGTCTCCAAGAAATGATAATAATAGTAGTTTAGGATGGTTTGCCACGTATGCTTCTGCAATGGTAAAGAACTTATTCGGAATGTTGTTCAGATGATCAGGAGTATATTGATGGAGTAATTAATAGAGTAGGACCATATATATTGTCCTCAAATTTATAGAAACCTGACACATGGAGAAAAATGAGTTAAACGATAAATGGTTTTTCTCCAATAAATATGGCATGGTTTGTTATGTTCAATTGTGCATAACTAAGTCAATTTATGACAGACACACTTCCAACTGTCAATTATTTCAAACACTTTGCGATTCAAACTGTGGAGCCCATATAAACCTCTTGTAAAATTAGCTTGACGTCGAGTATAATTCTGTGACTGCTTCCGGGATGATACTGCTGCAGCCTGCGACTGCTTAAGTAAAATAAAAATCAGAGTAAAAGGTAAACCAGAAACACTGGTATAGTGCATGGTGAAGAAGATTATCTAAGATTACAAAGAGATCTTGATCAATTGGTCAGTGGGCTGAATATTGGCAGATGGAGTCTAATTTAGATAAATGTGAGGTATTGCATTTAGGTAAAACAAACAAGGACGGGACTGATACAATTAATGGTAGGGCCCTGGATAGTGTTGCTGAACAGTGAGACCTTGGGGTTCAGTAACATAATTCTTTGAAATTTGCGACACAAGTAGATAGGGTGGTGACCAAGGTATTTAGCACGCTTACCTTTATTGCTGAGACCTTTGAATTTAGGAGCTGGGGCAACATATTGAGATTGGACAGGATGTTTGGTGAGGCCTATTCTGGAGTACTGTGCACAGTTCTGGTCATCCTACTTAAGGAAGGATATTATTAAGTGGGACACAGTTCAGGATGTTACTGTGAATGGAGGTTTTGAGTTATAAAAAATAAGCTGGATGGGTTAGGACTTTTTTCACTGGAGTGCTGGACGTTGAGGAGTGACCTCACAGAGGTTTATTAAATCATGAGAGGCATAGATAAGGCAAATAACAAGGAGCTTTTCCCTAGGGTGGGGGGAGTTCAAAACTAGGGGCATACCAAGATTTAAAATGGACATGAGGAGCAACTTTGTTTTTTTTTACACAGAGAGTGGTTCATGTGTAGGATGAGGCCAGCGGAAATGGTGGATGCAGGTACAGTTACAACATTTAAAAGACATTTGGATAAGAACATGAATAGGAAAGGTTTGGAGGGATATGGGCCAAATGCAGGCAAGTGAGACTAGTTTAGTTTGGGAACATGGCCGGTGTGGACGAGTTGGACTAAAGGGTCTGTTTCCATGTGTATGACTCTATAAACAGGGCACAGAAATTTGCCAAAAAGCAAGGTATGCTGGGAATACCTCAGCAAGGCACACACACACACACACAGATAATTCTGCCTGGAGACAGGCTCTTCCAAGATTCAAGCCCAGACAACTGACAACCAGAGAAGCACCAGAATACATGAACTAGTGTAAAAGGGCACGTCAACATTACCTCACAAAACTGATCACTATTAGACACATGGAACAGACGTGCCTCAGTAAAATAAAACAATTCTGGGACAAAAACCAGACTCCCATGGAAGACACATCAAAGGTTTCACGAAGAGCAAGCAATTAACAACGTTTCAAGGTGATAAAACCAATGAACATGATGCTCCATGATTGGTCAAATCCTTGGGAAATTCAAGAAGGTCGCCAGGAAGGTGTAAAAACCGGGCCCTGGAATGGCTCGACATGACCCCACTCTCACTCCCACCCAGAGGCAGGTCTGGACACAGCAGAGCAGAGTGCAGCTCAGCCCCTCCCCCACTGATCAGTGAGAATCAATCCGTGAAGAGAACATAGAACATCAGACATAGAACCGTAAAGCATGGAAATAGGCTCTTTGGCCCACAATGTTGTGCCAAACATGATGCCAAATGAAACTAATTGGTCCATATCCCTCCATTCTTGCATGTTCATGTGCTTATCTAAAAGTCGCTTAAGCACCCCTATCATATCTGCCTCAACCGCCAACTCTGGCAGTGTGTTCCACACTCCTACTACTCTCTGTGTAAGAAAAATTTACGCTCATATCTCCTCTGAATTTTCCCCCTCTCACCTTAAATGCATGCACCCTAGTTTTAAACATTTCAACTCTGCAACAAAGATTCTGACCATCAACCCTAAAAATCTCTGCATCTCATAACTTTATAGACTTCCATCAAGTCTCCCTTCAGCCTCGGCCACTCAAGAGAGAACAACCAGAGTTTTTCTAGCCTCTCCTTATAGTTCATAGCCTGTAATCCAGGCAGCATCCTGGTAAAACTCTTCCCCACCCTCTCCAAGCCTCCATATTTCCTGTGGTGACCAGAAGTACTCTAAGTGTGGCTTATCCAAAATCTTATAAAGCTTTGCCTCTTGTACTCAATTCCCCAATCAACAAAGGCAAGCATGCCATATGCCTTCTTTACCACCTTATCTACCTGCATGGCTATTTTAGGGAGGTATGGACTTGAGCCCCAAGATCCCTTTGTACATCAATTCTGTTCAAGGTCATGCCATTAACTGTATATTTTTCCTTAATATTCCCTGATCTCCCAAAGTGCAGCACCTCTCATTTATGTGAATTAATTCCATCTGCCATTTCTCCGCCAAAATCTTCAACTGATCTGTATCCCACGGTTTCCTTTGACAACCTTCTACGCTAACAGGAAATCCACTAACCCACCCATCTAGATTTTCATCCAAGTTATGTATATATATCATAAACTGCAGAAGTCCCAGTATGGATCCCTGCGGAACACCACTATTCACGGACCTCTAGCCTGAAAAACACCCTTCCACCACCTCCCTCTGCCTGCTATGGACAAGCTAATTCTGAATCCACGCGGCCAAGATCCATGGATCCCATGCATCTTAATCTTCTGGATGAACCCACCATAAGGGGCCTTGTTGAAAGCTTTACTAAAATCCATGTAAACAACATCCACTGCTCTACCCTCATCAATGACCTTTGTCATTTCCTGCAAAATTTCAATCAAGTTAGTAAGACATGACCTACCCTGCACAAAGCTATAATGACTGTGTCTAATTAGGTCATGCTTTTCCAAATGTATGTAAATCCTATCCCTCAGAATTCTCTCCAAAAAGTTCCCAGCCACCGATGTTAGACTCACCAGTCTATAGTTTCCTGGATTATCCCTATTTCCCTTCTTGAATAGAGGAATAACATTAACTACTTGCCAGTACTCTGGGACCTCTCCAATGGTTAATGTGGATACAAAGATCTTGATCAAGGCCCCAGAAATCTCCTCTCTTGCCTCTCTCAATAACCTGGGGTAGATGCTATCGGTCCCTGGGGATTCATCCACCTTAATGCTCATCAACCCCTCCCCCCACATAGAGTGAATAGTCAGCAACAATAAGAATAGATTCCCCTTAGTCCATACATACTACCCCACTACTAACCTCCGAATACAACATATCATCCTCCAACATTTTCGCCACCTACAATCAGACTCCACCACCAACAAAAAATTTCCCTCCCTACCCCTGTCTGCTTTCCAGCAGTTGGAGGTTTATTGTGGCTGGTCGGTGGGAAGAGTAGAGTGGATGGGTGAGTGGAAGATGGACAGGTTGGGGGAGGTGATATTTTGAAGCTGGTGAAGTCAATATTCATGTCATTGGGCTGTAAGCTCCCAAGGTGAAATAGGAGGTGTTGTTCCTCCAGTTTACATTTGGCCTCACTCTGACAGTGATGGAGGCCAAGGATGGACATGTCACCAGGGCAGTGGGGTTAAAATGGGTGGCAACTGGAAGGTCGGCTCTGCGTACTGGTCCCTGGCTCTGTGTGTGTGTGTGTGTGTGTGTGTGAATGAGAGAGAGAGAGAGAGAGAGAGATTCTAACATTTACAGTCCCCAGGGGGCTTCATGCTGTGACTGAGAAACAATTACAGATGTTACTGGAAAAGCTCAACAGGTCTGGCAGCATCTGTGAAGAGAAATTAGAGTTGACATTCCTGGTCTGGTGACCCTTCCTCAGAGCTGATGGTAGCTAGGAAAATGTCAGTTCATATGCACAAGATAAGGTAGGAGGAGGGGGTAGGGAGCAAACAATAGATGGGGATAGAACCAAAATAGAGAGAAGAACAGTTGGACAGACAAAGGAGTTGAGAATGATCTGTCTGGGAGACTGTATAGATGTTAATGGGGACTGTTAGTAACTAACAATAGGTAGTGTGTAATGGCAGACTATGTGATAACAAGGCCTGGTTTGTGGGGTATGGGGCTAGGACATGGGAGAGTTTAGGCCCTAAAATTATTGAACTTGATATTGAGTCTGGAGGGCTACAAGGTTCCCAAGCGGAAATTTGAGGTGCTGTTCTTCCAGCTTGCGTTGAGCTCCTCTGGAACACTGCAGCAAGCCTGAGACAGAGATGTTGGCCAGGGAACAGGGTGGTGTGTTAAAGTGGCGGGCAACAGGAAGCTCAGGGTCTTTTTTGCAGGTGGAATGTAAATGTTCTCCAAAGCGATCATCCAGTCTATGCTTCGTTTCCCCATTGTAGAGGTGACAACATTGTGAGCAGCAAATGCAGAAGACTAGATTTTGGAAGGTGCAGATAAAGAGCTTCTTCACCTGGAAGGTATGTTTGCACTCTTGGATATTGAGGAGGGAGGAGGTAAATGGGAGTGTGTTACACATTCAATGGTTGCAGGGGTAAGTGCCATGGGACTGTGGGGCGTTGTTGGGAGTGAAGGCAGAAGTGCGGGAGATGGGTTGTACCCGGTTGAGGGCCCTGGCGACGACAGTTCCTGTTTGACTGTCTGTGTGAGAGTAAGTGATACTCACAGGGTCCAGCAGAGGAAGATTGCTGTTGGTGGGGTGTGTGCAGTAATTGATACTGCCCTGAGTAATAGAGTTTTAAAGTCATAGTGTTGTACAGCATGGAAATAGACCCAGTATTCCAAAGCAGCTGTGGCTATTATGTGGCTATAAGGGCAGCGGGGGAGTTGCGGTTCTTGAAATAAGAGGACATCTGGGATGTTCGGGAGTGGAATGCCCCATCTTGGGAGCAGACGCAGCGGAGGCGGAGCAATCAGGAGTAGGGGATCGCATTCTTGCAGGAAGGTGGGTGAAAGGAGGTGTAGTCTAGGTAGGTGGGCTTGAAATAGATGTCGGTTTCAAGGCGGTCACCAGAGATGGGGACAGAGAGGTCCAGGATGGAGAGACAGGTATCAGAATAGTCCAGGTGAACTTGAGGTTGGGGTGAAAGGTGTTGGTAAAGCTGATAAACTGTTCAAGCTCCTTGTGGAGCACAAGGCAGCGCCGATACAGTCATCAATGTAGTGGAGGAGGAGGTGGGGGATAATGCCAGTTGAGCAGTGGAAGAGGGACTGTTCCATGTATCCTACAAAAAGGCAGGTGTAGCTTGGGCCCATGCGGGTTCCCATGGCCACCTCCTTAGTCTGTAGGGAGTTAAAGGAGAAGTTGTTAAGGGTAAGGACGAGTTTGGTTAAGCAGATGAGGGTATCAGTGGAGGTGGAATAGTTGGACCTGCGGGAGAGGAAGGATCGGAGGGCTTTTAGGCCATCTGCATGGGGAATGCAAGTGTGCAGGAATTGGACGCCCATAGTCAAGACGAGGTAGTGTGTAATGGCAGACTATGTGATAACAAGGCTTGGTGTGTGGGGTACGGGGCTTCCGTCGCCGACACCGAGAGCGCTGCTGACACGCCCATATCAAGGGGGCCAGGGACTTGCAAGTCTTGGAGGAGGTGAGGGCATGGGTGGCGTCCCAGATGTAGGTGGGGAGTTCCTGGACCAGGGGGGAGAAAACAGAGTCAAGGTAAGCGGTGATAAGTTCCGTGGGGCAGGAGCAGGCAGAGACAATGGGTCAGCCGGGACAGTCAGGTTTGTGGACTTTGACAAGGAGATAGAAACGGGAGGTGCGGGGTTGGAGAACGATGAGGCTCATCCCTGCCTCCTTGACCTGACACAACCTGTCCATCTTCTCTCCCTACTATCCGCTCCTCCCACCTCACTGACCAATCCCCACCACTCCCTACCTGCACTCAACTATCACCATCCCACCTACCTTTCACCAGCCTGACCCCTCCACTCTATTTATTTCTGAGCTCCCTTCTCCCTCCCCCATTTCTGAAGAAGGGTCCTGAGCCAAAGCGGCAATTTTCCTGCTCCTGTGATGCTGCCTGGCCTGCTATGTTCCTCCAGTTCCACACTGTGTTATCTCTAACTCCAGTATCGACAGTTCTTACTATCTCTGAGTGAGTTATAACCCCACTGCGAAGCCTTTTCTAAGCATACCCACCTTGAAGAAGTTATCCTCCTCCCTCCGGAAAGACCTCAGTGGATCTCTCTCCCACTGCAACTCTCTGGTAATCTCTTCAGCCCTCAAACTCTTTGAACACATACTCAAACAAACCAGGTACTACAGCCACATTGCGTTTCTCAGTATCTGCCTATGGAACTGAATCATTTCCATTGGACTACAATCTACATTCAGGCCATCCCAATTTGGCCCAGACTGCAACAACCTTTACATAAACAAGGTGTAGAGCTGGATGAACAACATTCAGATCCTCCAAAAACTGTTTTGTCTGCAGCTCCTCAAGCACACGCTCTCGGCAAGGCACCAGCATCTTCTGGCCCTACAATCAAGCCTACCCCAGCACAGAGCCTCCCTCTCCCAGACCTGTTTTTCATTCTTCGCAGGATCCACAACTTCAACCAACGCTTTTATTCCGCCCTATCGGACATTATTAATCATAAGTACACTAAACTTACCTGTGCCTACAACCAAACATAGGCCTCTTCCAACCCCCTGCCCCCAACTAAGTCCTCAACCTTACCCAGGACCACCCCCTCAATGCGCCTGACGCCATTGACCATGCGGTCACAATCGTCACATTCGCTGACGCCACCGAGATCATCACTTCCGCCGACGTCAGACACGTCACTTCCGCTGCCGCAAACCATCCCTCTGCTGCCGCCGCTTCTGTCGCCGACACTGAGAGCGCTGCCGACACGCCCATATCAAGGATGCCGACGACGCCCCGCCCGCTCCCCCTCCCACTCCCTGGGTGACATGTCCATCCTGGGCTTCCTGCCGTGTCACAATAACGCCACCCACAAACTGGAGGAGCAGCACCTCATATTCTGCTTTGGGAGCCTACAGCCCAATGGTCTAAATTTAAACATGGATTTTACCAGTTTCAAAATCTCCCCAGCCCGGCCTCATCCCATGACCTACCCTCCCTCTCATCCCCCTATTTATTTCTGAGCCCCCTTCCACCCCCCATTTCTGAAGAAGGGTCCCGAGCCGAAACATCAACTTTTCTGCTTCTCTAATGCTGCCTGGCCTGCTGTGTTCCTCCAGCCCCACACTGTGGCTCTTTTTCTGTCTCTCTCTGCCTGTGGCTTTCTCTCTCTGTTACCCATTGGTAATTTGAATTGCCAAAATAGCCACTGGTGACTCTCACTTTCCAGGAAACAATAACGAAACCAATTCTATGTTTCTCTCCTTTCACATGACATCGCAATTTTGATAATGTCCGATGCATTGGCTTTAGGACTTAACTTTTGCCTGCCATGTTGCAAGTAATGACAGAAACGTCCTGATATGGTATCTTGTCATCGAGCTCCTATTTAACTATGTCAAATCAAGGGAAATTGTTTTATTTGCCTTGTGGGCCTGAATTAAGATCATTAGAAAAGGCTGGGTGCTATCCATTCCGGCGTTAGGACACTGGAACAAGATGGCAAGTTGCATTTGCTGTTAAATTATTTTTTTTCATGTGTGGAGTCATATTCATTCAGGTTTTATTTAATGCTAGAGATTTTAAAAAGTAAAAGAAAACAATATTTTTACTTCTGCTCCCAACGTCTTTAATCTCTTAATAATCCACTGCCTTTTTTTATTTCATTTTGTGAAGCTGATTTGACGACGATTTGAGGATGAAATATGAAAACTGATGGTTTCTTGTTCAGACTTTTTTGCTCGATAACGATTTTTCAGCACGACTGTTTGAGCATGGTTTCTTGCCCTGATCAAATGGTCCCTGGATTCTTTGCAGTGGGTGCAGTGCTGCGCTGATATCTCTCCTCTAATGCAGTGCTTCCCCATGCAAAACCCCTCAGAAAGTCTACGGGTAAGTACAGGTGCAACATTCCCCTTCACAGAGATATCAAGCTCATTTTACTGTCACACAGAAATGCGGATACAAATACATGAAAATAAGGCCACCATTGCCCAACTCTTCAAAAACTGTTGGTGAGTTCACCCTACCTCATGTAAGGGGAATGAGGGTGAGTAGGTGCGAGCTCTCACAGCAACTGCTGCCAGTGTTGGAATCGAACCCATACTGTTGTCACCATTCAGCTACTTCAAACCAACTGTCCAGTCAATTAAACTAACCTCCCAAATACATGGTATCTATGTATAAGCAGTAACAATGCAAGTAAACAGACGAACACACACCACAGCACTTTTATGCAGATGCAAGCGGATGCACCAAGGTGTGGAAAACATCAACTCAAGGAAGTCTTTAAGGATCTTATACCAGTTTTCTATTAGATTTTGCGAACGCCACTTACTAATTGTAACGGAGAATGGATTACTCACTCCAGTTGATACATCTGCGCCAAGCCTCTAGCCAGGGAGCCAGCAGCCCTTCCTGTGAGAACATATGGAGGGCTGCTTTAATTGGAATAGCACGGAATGCCTCGCCCCTGTTTGTATGTAGGTCCCAAACTTGTGAGCTCTTGGAATCAAGTAGTTGCTGCCGCTGCCGCTGCCGCTGCCGGGACTGCAGACAATCGCTAAAAACAAAATATACTCACGGAATGTAGCCTTCAGGTAAGTCAAGGATTCTGGTCCAGCCAGTCGGGGAGGAGGATGTGGTGGTGTGTTGGATTTTAGAAACCAGGTGGGAATCTGAAGGGGTGTTCCCCCAAAGGAAGTAATTCCCCTCCTTCTGCCCAACAGTAGCCATTGCTGAAAAAGCTGTAGGATGTCCCCCTTCTCTCTGCCTTCCTCGGCAACCGATTACATTCTGGCAGAGATAGTAGGAACTGCAGATGCTGGAGAATCCGAGACAACAAGGTGCAGGGCTGGATGAACACAGCAGGCCAAGCAGCATCATAGGAGCAGAGAGGCTGACATTTCGGGCCTAGACCCTTCATCAGAAAAGGGGGAGGGGAAGGGGGTTCTGAAATAAATAGGGAGAGAGTGGGAGGCGGATAGAAGATGGATAAAGGAGAGGATAGGTGGAGAGGAAACAAACAGGTTGAAGAGGCGGGGATGGGACCAGTAAAGGTGAGTGTAGGTGGGGAGTTAGGAAGGGGATAGGTCAGTCCAGGGAGGACGGACAGGTCAAGGGGGCATGATGAGGTTGGTCGGTAGGAGATGGAGGTGCGGCTTGAGGTGGGAGGAGGGGATAGTTGGGAGGAAGAACAGGTTAGGGAGGCAGGGACAAGCTGGACTGGTTTTGGGATGCAGTAGGGGGAGGGGAGATTTTGAAACTTGTGAAATCCACATTGATACCATTGGGCTGCAGGGTTCCCAAGCGGAATATGAGTTGCTGTTCCTGCAAACTTCGGGTGGCATCGTTGTGGCACTGCAGGAGGCCCAGGATGGACATGTCGTCTGAGGAATGGGAGGGGGAGTTGAAATGTTTCGCGACTGGGAGGTGCAGTCGTTTATTGCGGACCGGGCGTAGGTGTTCTGCAAAGCGGTCCCCGAGCCTCCGCTTGGTTTCCCCGATGTAGAGGAAGCCACACCGGGTACCGCGGATGCAGTATACCACATTGGCAGATGTGCAGGTGAACATCTGCTTGATGTGGAAAGTCTTCTTGGGGCCTGGGATGGGGGTGAGGGAGGAGGTATGGGGGCAGGTGTAGCACTTCCTGCGGTTGCAGGGAAAAGTGCCGGGTGTGGTGGAGCTGGAGGGGAGTGTGGAGCGGACAAGGGAGTCACGGAGAGAGTGGTCCCTCCGGAAAGCAGATAAGGGTGGGGAGGGAAAGATGTCTTTGGTGGTGGGGT
>NC_063339.1:76637747-76681386 GCF_021869965.1 Rhincodon typus | reverse complement strand
TTCCTCCCACCTATCCCCTCCTCCCACCTCAAGCCGCACCTCCATCTTCTAACGACCAACCTCATCCCGCCCCCTTGACCTGTCCGTCCTCCCTGGACTGACCTATCCCCTTCCTAACTCCCCACCTACACTCACGTTTACTGGCCCCATCCCCGCCGCTTCGACCTGTTTGTTTCCTCTTCATCTATCCTCTCCTCTATCCATCTTCTATCCGCCTCCCACTCTCTCCCTATTTATTTCAGAACCCCCTTCCCCTCCCCCTTTTCTGATGAAGGGTCTAGGCCCGAAACGTCAGCCTCTCTGCACCTATGATGCTGCTTGGCCTGCTGTGTTCATCCAGCCCTGCACCTACATTCTGGCAGAGATTGAGGGCCACGTGGCCTTTCCTCAGCCCTTTATTCCCCGAATTAGCTGAAGGGAAAGCAGGCAGCCTAATACATTGCTGTTACATTTTATTTTTAAAAGTGCTCCACTTCAAATGCAGTGGCAGGAGACTGTAACGTTTACTATCGATCTTAAACGTTGGGTACAGCATTGCTGGGACAGAGATTAATGGTCAAATCTTCCATTTTTATGTCTTATGTATATATGTTTTAAAAATCCCTCGTATGAAGACTGATACAAAATCGTTATTCCAAAGTCTGTTGTTTCCAAATTTTTGCGATTACATTTACTTCCGTTTTTAAATGGTCCTCATTTTCTTTAATCTGTAATTTCACTTTCCTTATTAGTTTTGATATCCCAGTTTCCTATTGCAATCTCTCTTTGCATGTTTTCACACCTTTTGTGTTTATCTTGCTGTCCCTCATCTCGTTCACCACCCCCTGGACCTAAAGTACGATTGGCTTTGTGTTTTGTTTTGCCTTACACTTCACCCCTTTTGCTGTTGTTTTATAAGTAACGCCCACACCTCTGAGCAATATGTATTAGAACTGAGCTGGATTATGTTCTGAAAATGCTCCCACTTTTCATCTATAGGTTTATTCAATCACAGTTATCAAATTTGAACCGTTTGTTATCATCAGTCCCTGTCTCATCCCACAAAGGTTTCCTTTCGAAAAATCTAGAATCTTAACGACCAAATAATGTTTCTTCCTTTCAAACCTCACATTGAATTTGATCATATTATGATCACAATGAGATAAATCTACCTTTGCCATTACACCATTAACTAAATCTGTCCCATTATGCATTCCAACATCTATGATAGTTTGCCACTTTGTTGGTTCCGGACAAAAAGTGCTCCCGAAAATGTATCTGGACTACATGTGAAAAAGTCACAACTTCATTTGAGTTACAATCTTCATCCCCAACAATTTGGGGATTGTAAGTTACCAAGTACAACATCACTTCAGGAGGTCTGGAGACATTTAAACTGTTGGAGAAGATTCAGGGAAAGATCTTAAACCTCAGACACCTGATACATGAGAGAAAATGGAAAAAAAACGTGAGCTTTTCAATTTTGAAAGAAAAAAATGAAATCTGTGCAGGGTGCATCCTGCCTCTTATTATTTAACCCCTGAACAGAGTTTAAAATTTACTCGTACTTTTCATTGCAGACAAGCTCCTGAAAACCTTCAGAGTTCTTCTTTCATTAAGTCATAAAATAGTAAGGCTTGAATTATTCAGTAAGTTATGGAAATTAACACAGGCAGGTAAAAGTTACAATTCCAGTTGATTGACAGCCTTGAAAGAATTTAATGGGATCCACTTCAGCACAAAGAAATGATGATTGTCAGAAGCCATTGCTATGATCAAAGATTAATAATATTTCTGTCACACAAGCATTATAAGCAGCACTTTCTTTGTGATTACACATATTTCTAAAAGCAGAATAATTCACCACAATAAGCAAGTTTTGAGAATATTTAAAATGCAAAATATTATCACATTGCAGTCAATGCCAGTTTGTTGAAATCCTGTCAGGAATCTGATGGAAGCCACTACAGCATTTAGAAAAAATAATTTTCAGAAACCCCTCGCATGATCAGTGATTCATAATATATTCCGCACACCAAGCATTCAATGTTATACATGTAGTCTCTTCTTGGACTTATGCTAATTTCTGAATTAGAATGAAGTACACCATTACATCAAGTCAATTTTTTTTTAAACAAGGGCACTTTGTCACATTGCAGTCAATTGTCAGTGGATTAACAAGGTACTCCCATGAGGACATGGCCTGCATTAGCGATAAAAGATCAACACTGCAGCCTCTGTGATCTCCTTTGATGCACTCCATGACTGATGTGTGCCAACCCCATCCCAGTCAAAGGCTGTGAAATCTCCACACTGCCTTGGCGATGCCTCAGGAAAGTATCCTCCACCTCCAATACACACCTAGACATAAACAATTTGAAATATTTCAACAGTCATATTCATCAGCATTTCGATGGGCAAAAGCACCAGAAAATGAACGGGGCTCGGTGGTTAGCACTGCTGCCTCACAGTACCAGGGACCCAGGTTCAATTCCACCCTTGGGCAACTGTGTGTGGAGTTTGCACATTCTCCCTGCGTCTGCGTGGGTTTCCTCTGGGTACTCCGGTTTCCTCCCACAGACCAAAGATGTGCAGGTTAGGTAGATTGGCCATGCTAAATTGCCTGTAGTGTTCAGGGATGTGTAGCTTAGCTGGGTTGTGAGGGGATAGGTCTGGGTGGGATGCTCCAAGGGTTGGTGTGGACTTATTGGGCCAAAGGGCCTGTTTCCACACTGTAGGGATTCTATGTGATTAGTGGCGATCCATAATAACCTGTATTGCAAGCTCCTCTATTCACTTGTGTTTATTAATGACTTAGCTGATGGGATAGAAAGCCACTTGTCCAAATCTGCTGATGACACAACGATAGGAAGTACTGTAAGCAAGATAGGTAGGAATCTGGGGCAGAGTACAGTAATTACAACAAACACACTGCTTGGGGTAAGTTGGGCTTTAGTGATAGGCCTGTATTACATACATGGCTAGTGACATAACCTAGAACGAGCTACAGACCCTTCTGACCTGTTGCTAAGGAGGAGATGGGACTTGGTCAGGACTTTGAAGCTTATTGCTGAGGATAAGATGGGAGTTGGACAAGGTTTGGGGCCTGTTGCAAAGGAGAGGGGGAAATTGGCCAGGATTTTGGGCCCAAGCTAAGGATGAGATGGGACTTGGTTGAGAATTGGGCCTGTTGCTAAGGCTAAGACAGGGTTTGGGACCTAGGGCTAAGGATGAAGTTCTGGTTGTCCATTATTAAACTGGAAAGGGTTCAGAAGAGATTTACCAGGATGTTGTTAGGTACGGAAGATTTGAGTTGTGAAGAAAGGCTGGATGGGCTGGCACTTTTTTCACTGGAATGTAAGAGGTTGAGAGGCAACCTTACAGAAGGTTATAAAATAATGGATATAGATAGAGTTAATAGTAGTTATATGTTCCCTAGAATGGGGGATTTCAAGGTGAGGGGGCATATTTTTAAACCTAACGGAGAAGGATTTTAAAAAGACTTGAAGGACAATTTTTTGTTTACACAGAGGTTGGTTCACCTGTAGAATGAACTTTGTGTGAAAGTGGTGGATGTATGTATAATTACAACATTTCAAAAACATTTGAATAAGTACATGAATAGGAAAGGTTTGGAGGGATATGGGCCAGAGGCAGGCAAGTGGCATTAGTTTAGTTTGGGATTATGTTCGGCATGGACTGGTTGGACCAAAGGGTCTGTTTCTGTGCTGAATGACTGTATGGCTCTAACTTTGTATGTGTGTATCATGAAACAAAGCTAAAGAGAAAGGAACAGAGGGAGCCATGAAAAGAGACACGAGGGTTGAGGGATGGTGATATAGATGGATAGAAAGCTACACAAATGAGAAGGAAAATAAGAGGGAAGACAAATGAGGATGGAACAGAAACAAAGAAATACCAGGGTTATAGAGAAGGGAAAGGAAGCATATAGAGAGATGGAGTGACAAAATAGACAGTGAGGCAAAAGGGAAAACAGATACATAAAGGGTGAAGGAGTAAACAGAGTCAGAGTTAAAGTTAGAATGAGAAAGAGAACTTGAGAAGAGAGAAACAGCCAGGCTGACAAAATCGCACATGCGCACGCTCAGAAAGATTGAACCATGAAACTACAGCGCTACGGAGGCAGAAGAACAAAAACGAAGAGGGAAGAAAGGGAGAGATTTATGTTGGGTGGCAGCTCAGACACACTGCTTGTCCTCTGGCACATTGCTGAATTGATTACACTCCCGATATGAACACCGCACTGATCATCTGTGGACAGTCAGTATCCTCTTCATCAAACAACAGAGCTGTAGTTCCAGGACTTTCTGGGGAACGGATATGAATCCTGGGTTTGGTATCTACGCCAGACTCTGGGGAATGAGGGAACCCCCTGAGAAAGGGATGAAAAGGTAGAGACCAGGATCCAAGCTGATCTGTACAGTCCCGCCCATTACTTTATATATCCCAGTTTAAATTCACAAAATGGATAAAATTGTGATGAAATCACCATTTACCTTAGTGACGAGTGGGGGATTGCTCAGTGTTGGCAATGACAAGGAGTAGAAGGAGAATGGTCTTCATTTCTTCACAACAGATTTCCGTGAGGGGCTGTAATTCTGGGATAATCATTAACAAGATAAGAGAGGGCATTTTGAAATGGTATTAACTCATTGAATCTACGTATCGTTATGGACTGGTCAGTTCCTGCCTCATTGTCCAAATTTACTTGTGAATATCACAGGAAATCTAAGCTAGACCACAGTGAGTAACGACCACCTTCTAGAGGGCACTTACAGCTGGATAAAATGCTAACATCCCAAACTAAATAATGCAACAGAATCACTGTCAAATCAGGGAGAGAATGAAATCGAGAGAGCAGTAAAACTGGGCAAAAAGGAGAGATTTAAACAATAAGAGGTGCAGACATTTTGGTGGGTTGTTGTCATGCCCAGCATCACAGTGGCCAGTCTTCAGCCTATTTGGTTCCCATGTACTATATCAAAAAATGGCTAGGGACTCTGACAATATTCCCGCAATAACACTGAAGACTTGTGCTGCAGATCTTTCCCTGGCCAAGCTGTTCCAGTACAGCTATTAAATAGGATGTACCCAAAAATAGGGAAAATTGCTCAGACGTGTCATGTATTTAAAAAGCAGGCCAAAATAATCATCCCATTAGTCTACCCTTGATCATCAGTAAAGTGATGGGAAGAGTAGGAAAAAGTGCTACCAAGCAGCAATAACCTGCTCGCTGATGCCCAGTTTGGGTTCCTCCAGGGTCCCAAAGCTCCTGACCTCATTATAGCCTTTGTTCAAACATGAACATCTTCTGAAGGAGACTTCCCATACTTGACCCAGGCACTTCCTCTTGCCACACTCACCACCAAGCCAGCAGTGTTTACTTGCGATTGCTGGGGTCTGGGTCCGGGGAGCTCAATTATTCGCCGTTTGGTAAGTTGCAAATGTTTGCAGTTTACCGAGTGGAGGGTCTAAGAAATTCGATCTTGTGAGAGTAGACATCTGTTATGTGTTGCAATGATTCTAAGTAAAGCTCTTTAGTGCATTCATCAGTGCTGAGCTAGAAATATATCTGGCAGTTGCTATCTTGTCACAGTTCTAGCACTGACGAATGTGTAACGCTTAAATTGATTTATGAAGAATTTCTGAATTTGCTGGACTTGTGTAAAGAGACTGATTTTGAGGCCTGAATTAATGTTTATGTCAATTAATTGACATTTGTAAACAGCACCCAATGTCATGGGACTGAACTGCAGGAAGAGCTCCAACCTGTGTTGGGAACCCATGTGGATCCTGAAATCCAGTCACCAATTGGCTTGTTGATTTCACCTATAGACACTCTTGTATTAACGCCCTGTGTTGGTTCAATGCTGCTTTTATTCTGATAATGCCTCAGTGAAGGGCTTCAGGATATATTTCTACGTTTAAGGTTCTCCGTGATTGCTAGTTATTCCTGTTACTTGTTCCTTCTGTCATCAGGACATTATTTTCATTAATTGTGAACGGGTCACAGAATCCCAATGTTGTCTTCTGGATCGCACCCACAAAATGAGCCCCGGAGCGTAGGGTTAACAGATGGACAACAGCCATGGGATTGTAGTCATCATGAGGATCAATATCTTTGGGGTGGAGTGGAGGATTGGTAGGAACTCTTTGACAGAAGATTTTCTCCTCTGGAATTGAACTTAGAGACTTTGGTGTGGCATGAAGATTCCAAGGATGCTCATGAACACAGCAGGGCTCGGAGAGTTCTACACCGACGCTTCTACTGCAGCTGGTACCGAATCTCCTGTGTTATCAATATGTCTCACTGTCTCGTCTTTTCAGAGAAATATCCCACAAAGCAGCTTGAATTTACGTCATGTCTGTAAAGTAGGCAAACATCCCAAGAAGCTTCAACAAGATATAATTACATGCAAATCTGAGACTGACTCAAAGGTGGAATTATCAGGCTGGCTTTCTTTGGGTCAAAGGGTAACAGCAGACTCTAAATGGATACAATGCCAATAAGATATGCCTGTCTGACAGATTTGGATCCAGCATACAATTTTGACCGAATGGAGATTCGCGATTTGAACTCTTAGTGGCACTCATCAGAAACTTGCATAATTGGAGCTGCTGAGATGCAATGCCTGTTCAGACAGAGTGTTTGAAGTCGTGGCTGCTGCTGAGGAGGTGAGTTTGGATTCCCAGCAGCGTCTGCGTCCAGTGCAGATCCGTGCAGATGAGTTTGACCTCAGTACAAGACCCGATGGAGGCATCAGCAGCAGCAGCAGTTGCATCAGCAAAGTGAGCCTGAAGCTGACTCATGGTGATGGCAGAGTCAATGTTGGACCGATGCAGTACCCGGCAGGGTCAGTGGTGTCTGCATTGGCGAGGTCCAGTGAGGACTCATAGTGGCAAGGGTGTTGGCAGAGGCAAGATGGCGCCGAAGAGTGGTAACTTGCGTTCTAGCAGCAGCACGGTGAAAGGGACTCATGCCAGGCCACCAGGCCCATGACCCATGACGGAGCACTTAACAAGAAGGACTATAAAGTTGGACACTTTATCATTATTTCTTCATTTTCCTGCCTTTATCTTCATCGTTTAGGTTTATTTTTCTGCGTTTAAAGATGGAACCAGACAGTGGCCACACTATATGACACTTTTCACTGTATTTTGTAACAAGATACTTTTGACAATAAATAAATCAAATCAAATCAGTTCATCCTTATTTCCTCCCACTTGCATTATCAATTCATCCATTTTCTTTCAAACACTGTGAGCATTAGGGGACAGAGCCTTAGTTTAACCTTGAAATTACTTTTGTAACTTCTACCTGATTTACTCTTAGAAATGAACTCTCAATCCCTTCCTATCACGGTCTCCTGATCATTCTACAGATTAATACCTTTCTGTCATGGAATCCAGATCCCGTTGCAGAATAAAAACCCATATGGAACTCGTTATCCTCACTCGCATTGAATCTTTGCATTTTTGCTCATGACATTTTACTTAGTTACTTTCAGCAATTAAGTACAAAACAAAACTTATTACCTTATTTAAGGCCTGTGCTATTGATTTTATTCCAAATAAACAAAGGGACAAGAACCAGCTCCACAAACCCACAGCTCACAGCCCTTTGTGGTTCTACTTACTTTGTTTTAGGAGAATTCCTCAGGAAGTTTCTGAGATAAATGTTGCTGAAGCATTGGATAACTGGCCCAGACAGGCTCCTGATGTTTTTCAGAGGGTCCTCCTCACAGCTTTAACAGCAATAGCCAACAAACGGTGGTGTCCATCTGGAGGGTGAGTATCCTGTTACGGAACATTTGGAATCAACGGGATCATGATGCGCCCTCACAAACACCTCAGCATTTCGCCTGAGGCACCGTTTCAAAACAAGGTAACCTTTACTGATAAATAGTCTGCACTCAGACCCTTATCCATTTCCCAATGAGATCAATGCTCCTGGGATGAGAAGCTTTTTGCGGTTGCTGCGGACTGTTACTATCCCCAACCCTAGTTGGGTGTTCTGTTATTGAGGGACAAGAGCAGTGCAGTGGGCTGAGCGGTGTCGGGACTGCAGGCCAAGAGAGCTGGGCAAATGGGTGAGTGAGGCTTATCATTGTTGAAGGTGAGAAGGAAGAGAGGGAGGGGGCTGGGGTGATGTGATCTATCTTGGGGTGGGGAGGGGACTGTGAGCAGTGAGGGTGGGCGTCAGTGAACACTGGGAGTGATGCTTGAGGGGTGACCACAGATAGCACCTTCCAAGCCCATGACAATTTCTATCTAGAGGACCAAGGGCAGCCAATATAGGGGAACACACAACCTGAAAATTCCCCTCCAAACAACTCACTATCC
This sequence comes from Rhincodon typus, assembly GCF_021869965.1. Classification (NCBI taxonomy): domain Eukaryota; kingdom Metazoa; phylum Chordata; class Chondrichthyes; order Orectolobiformes; family Rhincodontidae; genus Rhincodon; species Rhincodon typus. The sequence goes on along the minus strand of NC_063339.1, from coordinate 76,673,043 downwards.
TGATTTGGAAATGTATCACAGACACACACACACACACACACAGAGATACAGTCATATGCAGAGACATACACACAGTCACATATACGCACCGATACACACAAACACATGCACACACATACACACAGACACTCACACTGACACTGACATGCGCGCACACAAGGCTGGCCTAGACAGGATTAATATTATACTGAAATCCCTCAGAGTGGAAGATGCCCATGTTTGTGTGCATTCTGTAATGTGTCTTTAAAGTTATTTGTATTTTTCTAATGCACAGTTATTTGTCTTTGGCAGTATTCCTGATATTATACACATTAAATTGAATATTTCCACTGCAACTGTATCCAGGCAACCCCGAGTGAATCGTTTCGTAAGGAGACAAGGTGAATTTCACTGCACTGTCTGCAATTTGTAATCTACTCTCAAAAGAATTCAAAAGTGGAGGAGATGAGACTAGCACTAGGTATGTTCATCTCCTTCAGCTCACATCTCAGGGGCAACATCACAAGGGATCAGACAAAGCTGCTCTGTTCCTCCAAAGAGAAGGTTTGAAGAATGAATCAACTTTGGAAACTGAGAGATTCACAGGAATTGATGTTTTCTCAAAGAAAATCTACCGCTTGTGTAGTGGCACGGGGAAGCCACAAGAGGATGGAATTGTATCACTGTAAATAAAATGATGACCGTGAATCCATTGTCAATTGTTGGAAAAACCCATCTGGTTCACTAATGTCCTTTAGGGAAGTAAACTGCCATTCTTACCTGGTCTGGCCTACATGTGACTCCAGACCCACAGCAATGTGGTTGACTCTTAACTGCCCTCTGGGAAATTAGGGATGGGCAATAAATGCTGACTAGCCAGAGATGCCCTCATCCCGTGAATGAATAAAGAAAAGAAAACACAAGTAGGATGGACAGAGAGATGGAGTGGAGGTGGTTTAAGCTCATTTCAATGGATTCACCCCCAAATCAAGAGACACCAGTGTGTCTGTGTGAGTGTGACAGAGTTTACATTACTGAGTGCTGTGTGTGTGAGAGACAGACAGTGTACCTCACAGTGTGTATGTCAGAGACTGTGTACAAGCAAGCAACTATTTCTATACCTACAGGGGAGATACAACAAAGAACAAGTCTGGACACCAACAACATAGTTTGGCTCAAAAAGGAATATGTCAAGCCTTGCACCTTTTTTGAATGCACATGTCTTAAAGTAACAACTACATTAGCAACATAACTCCTTTAATCACACAGATAGGCTGTAATGTAGAGTTTTAAAACACAGGTAAACATGAAAAGATTAGATTTGGCCTTCCATTGGACAAGCAGTTTGAAATGCAGAGCATTACATCATGTTAAATTCTTCTTTTACTGGAATAAAATTACCTTCAGATGAATTGATTTAGGCCAATCCGATTGAGTTATGTGTTAGCATTAGTTGCACCATAAAACATTGAAGGATTACTTTGAGGCTTGAAAGAAAATGAACACACGTGGGATTTTTAACATTGATAAGGGAAAGGATGATCCTGCTGTTTTTTTATTTACCGCCACTGAACAGAACTCATCACTCATCAGAACTCAATCTCCTGAAAGCATTCCTAAGAATCATTCTTGTACTAAGTTGTGAAATAAGTTGGATGATACAGTAAGTTGTGGAAACAAACACACGGAGGTAGTATTTACAATTCCAGTTTATTGAAATCCTGTCAGGAATCTGATGGAAGTCACTACAGCAATTGTCAGAAATCCCTTGCATAATCAGTGATTCATAATATCTCCCAGACACCAAGCATTCAGTGTTATATTAGAAGTCCCTTCTTGGACTTCTGCTAACTTCTGAATGTAGAATGAAGTATAACAATGCAATAAGTCAATTTTTTTAAACAAAGGTATTTTCTCACATTGCAGTCAATGTCGGTGGACTACCAAGGTACTCCTGTGAGGACATGGCCTGCATTAACGTTAAAAGATCAACACTGCAGCCTCTGTGATCTCCTTCGATGCATTCCATGACTGATGTGTGCCAAACCCATCCCGGTCAAAGGCTGTGAAATCTTCACACTGCCTTGGCACCTCCACCTACGATACACACCTGGACATAAATAATTTGAAATATTTCAAAAGTCACATTCATCAGTATTCTGATGGGCAAAAACACCAGGAAATGAACGACTGGCACACAAGCTGAACTGCACTGCTTCAGAAAGCTGCTGATAAAACATCCCCAAACAAGAGGAGCTATAACGTGGGGAAATGTGAGGTTATGCACAGAGCTGAACATTATTTAAATGGGGAAAGATTGCAGATAGCTACAGAACGGAGGAATTTGGAAGCCCTCAAACATAAATCACAAAAAGCTTGCATCCAAATTCAGCAGATAAGAGGGAAGGCAAATGTAATGTTCACTTTTACTTCAAAGGGAATGGAATATAAAGTCAAAAGGTTTTGCTAAAACAATATAACGCACTATTTAGACCACATTTGGGCTACGGTGAACAGTTTTAGGCCCCTTATCTAAGGAAAGATATATTGACATTGGAGGCAATCCAGAAAAAGTTCACAAGGCTGATCTTGGGTCTGGAGGGACTGGTTTATGAGGAGAGGTTGAGTAGATTGGGCCTTTACTCATTGAAATATAGGAGAATGAGAGTCAACCTTATTGAAAGACACAAGATTTTAAGAGAACTTGACCAAATAGATGGCCTTTCCCGTTGTGGGAGAGTCTAGGACCAGAGGGATCAATTTCAGAATTATGGGGTCACCAATTTCATACAGAGATGAGAAGGATTAACTTCTCTCAGAGGGTAAAGAATGCTTTACCACTGAGGGCTGCAGATGCTGGGTCATTAAGTATATTCAAGACTAAGGTAGACTTGTAATTCATAAGGGAATCAAGGAGAAAAGGCAGGTAAATTGAGTTGAGGATTATCATATCAGCCATGATCTCATTAAGTTGCAGAGCAGACTTGATGTGCTGAATGGCTCACTTTGCTTCTTTTGTCTTAAGCTCTTAGTTAATCTAATTTGGGCACCGTTTTAGGTTTGAGTGGGGTAATATTATCAGGGGTGCCTTTTAATCCCTGTATTGTGATCTTTGCTCGAAAGGCTGTCAGTGGATGCTGCTTATTTTCTGCTCTGAAAAAGAATCATTTCGGACCCGAAATTTTTTTCTTTTTTTTTTCTCCACAGATGCTTCCAGACCTGCTGAGATTTTTCCGGCACTTCTTTAAAAAAAAATTTCTGATTTCCCACACTCGCAATATTTTGCTTTTGTTCCTTATTTGCTATTTTCTAGCTGGTACAATCAGTATGATGGGCCAAATGGCTCCTCTGCACCGTGATAGTTCTGTGATTCCACTTGCTCACTCATACTGTCTACCCACTGCTCTAACATCCCTCTTTCCTGCAGTCCCCCGTACTCACGTGTTCTGAATTGCATCCATTGTACTCCAGAACACATCGCCAGTGCTGCTTTCTCATTGTTGAATACCCTGAATTGCGCATATCCTGGTTCAATTTCGCCTGCAAATACATAGCAAATCGCACGATTATTTATGTATAAAAGAAATGCATCAGTGTCTTTGAATGTCACCATTTAAACAGTCACAGTTGAAAAGGAGAAAGACATTACCTGATGGTTGCTGCAGTTGCCAGGCCTGCTGAGGACTTTCAGAATTTTGAGTTGAAGGAGCTGGGTCATTTCAGAATTTGCTGTTTCTGCTTTGCTCCTATGCAGTCTAGGTGGAGCACTCTCGCCTCCCCCTGCGCAAAATCCCGCCTCATCTCTTCTGAACTGAGGTTAATAATGAGGTCTAGAGCTGAGTGGCCCTGACGGAAGGCTAGCTAATCACCGTTCATCCTTACATAATAACGTAATGATTTGAAGAATGAGATTTTTTTATAAATAAAATACATTTTTGAAATAAAAAACATTCTGAGAATGGACTTGGAAAGCAGTAAAGTTTGGGTCAGCTGCAGCCTAGGCACAGTGGGGAGAGACCACTGTCTGAGGTCTTCCTGCTGAAGGTAAATGGGGGTCGATTCAGTTATTGGACCCTCCCAGTGTCTCAAACATATGTAGATACTAGTACTGTATATATAAGAGATGTCTGGGGTTTTGGGGATAGAGTCAAAGTCCAATTTTTTTTTTGTTTACTTGACATGCAAATATACAGAACTGAACTGCATTTGTGACAATGGATACATACAAAGAGATTTTTTATGAATAAAGTATATTTTTAAACTTTAAAAAAAAAGTTTTGAAGAATGAACATAGGAACAGGAAAGACGCTTTGGCCTGTTTAGCCATTCAATGAGATTAGGACTACTCTACAACCTGAACATCTGTAACTTTCACATGGACTTTGCAGTTGATTCTTGATTTGGACACAACAGGCTCCAAAATCCAAGCTCTCTGCTATTTTCCAATGTTGCACCAAGCTTTAGGTAACCAATTGAAGGTGATGCCCATTGTTGCTGATATAAAGTAAATAAAGAATTTGGCACTTACGTTGACTGAAAGGCCCGTACAACTGTTTTATCTTCTCATCATTGCTGAAGTCATAAGTGATACGACTTAATGGTCTGTTATCATCTGGACATTTCCCTTTGTTGTATTTGACAGAGTATTGCTGAAATTGAGCACATTGTTCTCAGGTTGAAAGATATTCTACTTGATGTCTTCCTCTGCTATGACCCTTCCTCTTCCTTTGTCATTTCTCCCATAGTTAGAGTCATAGAGATGTACAGCACGGAAGCAGACCCTTCGGTCCAACACGTCCGCACAAACTAGATATCCTAATTTAATCTAGTCCCATTTGCCAGTATTTGGCCTGTGTCCCTCTAAACCCTTCTTAGTCACATACCCATCTAGATGCCTTTTAAATGTTGTAATTGTACATTTAAAAGGCCTTGACCACTTCCTCTGGCAGCTTATTCCATACTGCACCTCACTCTGCATGAAAATGTTGTCCTTTTAAATCTTTCTCCTCTCACCTTAAACCTATGCCCTCTAGTTTGGGACTTCCCTACCCTGGGAAAAGACCTTGACTATTCACCCTATCCATGCCTGCATGATTTTATAAACCTCTATATGGTCACTCGTCAGACTCCAACACTCCAGGGAAAATAGCCCCAGCCATTCAGCCTTTCCCTGTAGCTCAAACACCCTTGTAAATCTTTTCTGAACCCTTTCAAGTTTAACAACACCTTTCCTATAGCAACGAGACCGTAATTGAATGCAGTATTCCAAAAGTGGCATACCAATCTCCTGTACAGCTGCAACATGACCTCCCAACTCCTACACTCAATGCACAATAAGGGCAAGCATACCAAATGCCTTCTTCACTACCTTGTTTACCTGCAACTTCACTTTGAAGGAACTATGAACCTCCACCTAGCCTGCACATCTTCAGAGTGTGCGAGGAAACCAGAGTACCCAGAGGAAACCCACGCAGACACAGGAAGAATGTGCAAACTCCACACAGTCACCCGAGGGTGGAATCAAACCCGGGTTCCTGATGCTGTGAGGCAGCAGTGCTAACCACTGAGCCACCGTGCCAGTATCTTCCCTTTTAAATTTGCTAATTTCCCTTCTATGTGTTCTTTTTAAACATTGTGCTGGGCTTCAGCTCATTACTGTTGTAGACAATGCCCATTAGCACTAGAAGACAGTCATTTATTTAAGCCCCTGCACATTACAGTTAATTCAGAGAAATGTCAGTTAACATTGCTCCCTATTTTTCCCCACTGACTAAATAAAGCAATTGGTAGTAAAACATTCTGAGACATCCAGATGTTATGAAAAGTGCCATCGACATGCAAGTTTTTTTTTAAATTAAATTCACCATTATTCCACGTTAACCTGAGACTTGACAGTGCTGACTTATGAGATAGGGGGATAGGGGCAGTGTCTGGACATAACTCCTGGAGTGTACTCCTGAGAGGGTCAGAGGAACATAATGGTCACTATCTACTCTCTCTTCGCAGTGTGTTTGAGAGGCGGAGATAGTCTGTATTAAACATTGCTTGACTGATATTTGCAGACTTGTCTATTAAACAAAAACACAAAACCAGCCCTGTCATCACCACTGCCCCCCCGAGTCAACATTGTGATATTCCATCAATTATGCACATTATTGGGCACTGTTCAAAATTAAGAATCAGTATTTTAGTAAATTAAGTATTTTTGATATATTAATGTCCTTGGGCATTAATTTTAAGAGCAGAATTTTCAGTTTACTGTAAAACTGACTGTAAATGCAGATAATTTAAATTAATTGGTTTATTTTCAAGTCAAATTTCAATGATTTTACATCACGTTACTGTGAACAGAAGCTGAAGGAGAAATAGGAGAAGACATGCTTATTAAATTGTTTAGAGTGTCCAGTTAAATCCATATTCAGCTGTAATCCTAAAGCTTTCCAAGGTACAATGCTTAAGTACATCAAATACTTTTGCAGAGTGAAATAAACAATATTTAATTACAATGCACAAGTGCATGCACTGCTGAGATACTCAGTTGGAACAGCTGATACAAGTTTCCTCCATACTGTTGTAGGAAGTTGGTTTCGGTGTGATAGCGGAGGATTGCTGCATCTTTCCAGCTGCTTCACGGTGTGTCATTGGGCACGTGCCAAATCGATATGTCTGAGGCCTTAATGCCATAGTAATCTGGGTTCTGATTGGAAATGAACACAGATCATCACAGCGACAGTGAGCAGCGTTCACAAGCATCACAAAACCCCTGAGCACATCCTCATTCATTAATGTGGGAGCCTCATTCTTGTTCAGTTAAGTTCTAGACCAGTATTACAGAATAAAAAACCTCTATTGCTGTGACATCATATAACAGTCAGAGTGGCCTGTGGACAATATTCCCCACCAATGTCATCTCACAGAGCCATAGAAACACATTTTCTCTTCCTTGGAGGCAGACGACTAACCAAATCAACCATTCAAATGAAAAATACCACAATCTCTTCATTCATAGGGCAGCAAAATTGATTGGCAGTTCAAACGATACCTTTTGGCTTCAAGTACAAGCCATCCTTAACTCCTTCCATTGGATCTCTTGGTCTTTCCACATTTGCTTTTGTTGCTTCAGCTTTAGTCAGCTGTCCCATTCACACCAGTCGTGACAAACATTGTTCTAAACAAAGAGATTTCACAAAAACTCATCACCTTCAGGTCATCACTCGTTGCTCCTTCTGGTGAACCAAATGTAGCATAGTTGGACCATGACCTATCTCCTGCTGGAGAACTAGCATTACTCCCTTGCTGGCTGGACAGCGATCCCCAGTGGTGCATTTCCCAAGTATTATGTTCTCATAGATGTTTGCAATGAGGGTCCAAACCCTTTCATTGGTAGTCATGTCACAGAAGGCCCGGTAGACTTCACCATTACTGGTTATGAAGAGATGGACATCATCTGTATGAAGAGAATAATGTTAAGCAAATCATTCAAATAAGAGCATTTGAAAGTAGCAATGGCTCTGTATGTTAAATGTTGGAACTACCATCACAACTGGAAGGACATATTGGAAGCAATTTCCCTATGAAATAAACTAAGTGTTGAATAACTGAAAGGAAAACCAGGACTGAATGTAGTTGACATTGTCAATTGCTTCTAAAATAGTGGCTTAAAAAAAGAGACTGTCTCATAATAAAGGACTAGAATGTCTCCAATCACTTCACAAATAATGTACGTGTAAGAAACAATTATATGTAGGCGTGTGATTGTTCTTGCTTGATTTTTTTTTTCTTGAAACTTTCTACCCAGCTGAATTAATAAATCTCAGCGAAATAACAAGGGAAAATGACTTCATTTTCTTTGTGCCTTCCTGTACTTGCAGAATTTCTGTTTCCCAACGATGGCTTCTGCAACTGGCCAGAGGAGTCAAGAGCATCTACTTTGTGCTTCTTCATTGAAGATTCCAATATTCACCCACAATCAAGTCAGCTTGAGGTATATTTCTGACTTTGTAGCATTGGCAAAGAGCTGGTGGTGGGCACAATTTTTCTGAAGGAAAGCTCAGAAAAATTGCACACCCCATATTTCGCTGACCCAGCTTTTGCACTCAAGTTTCCCAATGTTGAGGGGAAGTCCAAACATTAGCTCTTCTTCATCATGGCAGCTCTATAGAAGATTCTCACATATCTCTTTTATTCCATTAAGATCTGGATGATTTCCAGGCGTGAGCTGACAAGTAGCATTCATGCCACACAAATGCCAGGCAATGACCATCTCTGATAAGAGACAATTCAACCACAGCCCTTTCATATTCAATGGGGTTACCGTCGCTGAAACCCCACTGTTGACATCATGGGGGTTATAATTGACCAGAAGCTTAACTGGGGACTCACTAGATGAGTGCAGTGGCCATAGCAACAGGTCAGAGGCATGGAATACTGTGGCGTGTAACTCATCTCCTATTCTCCAAAGCCTGTTATCATCTACAAGTCACGAGTATGATGGAGTACTCCACATTTGCCTGGATGAGTGCAGCTCCAACAATACTCAAGATGCTTGACACCATCCAGGACAAAGCAGCCTGCACCACATCCACAAACATCCACTCCCTCCATCACTGACACTCAGTACTACAGTATCTACAAGATCCACTGCAGAAATTCACCAAAGTTCTTCAGACAGCACCTTCCAAAACCACATCCATTTCCATCTAGAAGGACAAAGGCAGCAGATACATGGGAATACCACCACCTGCAAGTTCCCCTCCAAGCCACTAACCATCCTGACTTGGAAATATATCGCTGTCCCTTCAGCAATGCTGGCTCAAAATCCTGGAACTCCCTCCCCAATGGCATTGTGGGTCTACTGACAGTACATGAACTGCAGCGATTCAAGAAGGCAGCTCACCACCACCTTCTCAAGGGGCAACTAGGGATGGGCAAGAAATGCCGCTCAGTCAGCAATGCTCACATCCCACAAGCAAATTAAAAAATCCACAAAATGCCTAGTTTTGATCTCTGGATCCATTTACTTTCCAACCTTCTCTAAAGCGTAAATAATGTTTGTATATTTCCTACCAAAGCACAACTCTTCACATTTCTCTATATTAAAGCTCATTTGCCAAAGTTGTTCCATCTTCAGGTTTCAAAAGAAAGATTTTCTATCCCACCTCAATGAGCTTCATCCTTGCTATTCTTCTGTAGGGCAAAAGATACAGAAGATTGAACACACACCGACAAGTTCAAGAACAGCTTCTTCCCTGCTGTTATTAGACTGCTGAATGAACCTCTCTAATTTCAAATCGAATGTTGATCTTGCTTTGTGCACCTCCTGTGCAGCCGTAACCTTGCATGGCTCACTCTGTCTAAGTACCATATGTTCTTTATGTCCTTGCTTGCTCATGATCTGCCTGTACTCCTCACAAAACAAAACTTTTTCACTGTACTTATGTACATGTGACAACAATAAAACAAATCAAATTGAGTACTCTGCAGGTTTATTAATGGCCTCCTGTTATTTTGTAGCACTCCTCCTCTCTATTGCTGATTCCATTGTGCATGCAGTTTGTTCTCATCTGCATATTTAGGAATTGTGTTCCTATTTCCAAAGTCCAGTTGTGAATGGTAGTGGTCTCAAGAACTGACTTCCATGTAGCACTACTTCACATCTTCTTGTCATGCAACAAATCTTTACTCCCCCTCTCTGTTTTGCATTGAATGATGCAAAATGTTATTTGAACCAGGGCAGAGTTCACTGGCATCCCGGCCAACATTCACCCACCAATCCAGAACGGAAACTGACTTACTGGTCATTCATCTCACGTTCTGTTTGATGGGACTTTGTACGCACCTTTGCTGCTGTACTTGTCCATGTAACAACAGTGAATGCTCTTCAAAAACTTTCCACCAAATACAAAACCCTTTGGGACATCTTGAAGGTGTGAAATGTGCTGCATAAATATAAGTTTATTTTCCCTTTTCCAGTAGTCAGTGAGAGTTACAAACACTGGCTGAAATTAATGGCAGAATAGGTTCTATCCCCATTACTTGGTGGTTTTACTGGTGAGTAATCAAGCAAGGAAGACTGGTTATTTTTCATTTGTCTCTAAGGCACTGAACGGAACTGTAGCCACACTGATGATATCTTAGCTTAATGAGGCAATTGTATTTTCTGCTGAAAACATTTACCTTTGGTCACATGGTATTTCTCTTTGAGTTCCCGGCAGCTCCTGGTTAAATTGTGGTGGTTATCGGGTTTATCCGGGTGGCCATTGTTGTTGACTTCAAAGTCACCCAAGACGTTGAGAATTGCAATGTCATGGTTTCCAATGCCAATTTCATCTTAATCACAGAAAAGATACACTCTGTATCACTGCCGATGAAAGAAGCAGAAAAGACAGAAACATAGCAACATGGAGGTAGAGGTACAGAGAAAGGGACAAGAGTGAAGACAGAGAGGGTTGCAGAAAGGGACAGAAATGAGGTTGAAGACACAGCAGTAAACAAGAATGATACAAAGACGAAGAGCCTTAGAAAATCGGGGATAGTTACAAAGAGATGGACAGCGAGGAGGATCCAGAAATGAAAAGGAAAACAGAGGAAAAGAGGGGATTACCAACTGAGACAAAGAGATGGCAGAGATGCAGGAAGTAGAAAGGAAATAGAGTGACAAAAGTAAAATGCAGTGGGGCAGAATGAAAACCAAATAAATAAGAGAACAGAGCCAGAGATCGATTTAGAAGATTAGAGTGAGAACATGAGTAGGGAGAAGCAGCTAAAATGATGAAATCATAGAAAGAATGAGACAAAAAAAAACAGAGAAAACCAAAGCCACAGAAGGACAAGGAAGAGGGAATAAAGGGAGAGATTTATGTTGGGTTGCTGCTCAGAAGCATTGCTTGTCCTCTGACACGTTGCTGAATTGATTACACTCCTGATGTGATCATCTGTGGACAGTCAATACCCGCTTCATCAAACAACAAAGGCATGTAGCTCCAGGAATTTCTGGGGAAGGGATATAAATCCTGGGTTTGGTGTCTACACCAGACTCTTGGGAATGAGGGAACCCCAAGAAAGGATGAAATGGTACAGACCAGGATCCAAGCTGATCAGTACTGTCCCGCCCAAAACAAAGGACAAAACATGATAAAGTCACCACTTATCTTTGTGATAAGTAGGGGATTGCTCAGTGTTGGCAATGACAAGGAGTAGAAGGAAGATGGTCTTCATTTCTTCACAACAGCTTTTCCGTGAGGGCCTGTAATTCTGGGATCGTTGTCATCAAGGTAAGAGAGGAGAAAGTACATTACCTCTGCGGGCATTTTGAACTTTGCATTAATTCATTATCTCTACGTATTAGGATAGATGAAGTCAGTTCCTGCCTTATTGTAGAAAATTGCTGATGGATAACACCAGACCTCGAAGTCAAACTGGGATTACTGCAGTAACTCACCTCAATGCCTGTCCATCATCTAATGCACAATTCGAGACAGAACACACTTGTCTGAGTGAATGCAGCTCGAACAACACTTAAGAAATTTGACACCATCCAAGAGAAAACAACCTGCTTGATTGACACCTCATCTTCCACCTTAAACAGTCTCTCCCTGCATTGGCAATGCTCAGAGGTGGAGCATGTAGCAAAACAGAAAGGCTCCTTCAACGATACCTTCCAAACACACAATGCCTATCTTGAAGGACAAGGGCAGCAAATGTATGGGAAGACCACTACTGGAAGAGCCCTCTTCAAGCCACTCACCATCCTGACCTGAAGTTATAACATTGCTCCTTTATTGTTGGTGGATCAAAACCTTCGACATCCTTTCCTTTAGCCCAAACTGGTCCATGCTGACCATAGTGCCCACTCAGCCAGTTCCAATTGCCCACATTTCGTCCATATTCCTCTGAACCCTTCCCATCCATGTACCTATCCAAATGTGTTGTAAATGTTGCTATTGTACCTGCCTCAATCAGTTTCTCCGGCAGCCCATTCCATATATGCACCACTCTGTGTGAAGAAGTTGCCGCTCAGGTCCTTTTTAAATCTATCCCCTCTCACCTTAAACCTATGCCCTCTAGTTTTTAATTCCCAATCCCTAGGAAAAAGACTACATGCATTCATCCTATCTATGTCCCTCATGATTTTACACACCTCAATAAGATCACCCCTCATTCTCCTACTTTCTAAGGAATAAAGTCCTATCCTGGCCAATCTCTCCCTATAACTCAGGCCTAGTACTCCTGGCAACATCCTCGTAAATCTTCTTTGCACACTTTCCAGTTTAGCTATGTCTTTCCTATAACAGGGTGACAAAAACTCTACACAATACTCCAAGTGTGGCCTCACCAATGACTTGTACAGCTGTAACATAATGTCTCAACTCCTATACTCAATGCCTCAACCAACGAAGGCCAGCATGCTAAATGCCTTCTTCACCAACCTACCTGCTTTCAACGCCGCTTTCAACAAACTATGTACTTGTACTCCTAGATCCCTCTGTTCCACAACAGTCCTCAGGACCTTACCATTTACCATGCAACACCTTACACTTATTTATATTGAATTGCATTTGCCAGTCCTCAGCTTATCTCCCCATCTGATCAAGATCCAGCTGTAATTTTTGATAACCTTCCTTGCTATCAATGAAACTGCCTAATTTTGTATCATCCACAAACTTACTAATCATTACCTTGTACATTCACATCCAGATCATTTATATAAATAACAAATAACAAAGGTCCCAGCACCGACCCCTGTGGCACACCACTAGTCACAGGCCTCCAGTCCGAGTAATTACCTTCAACCATCACCCTCTGCTTCCCACCATTGAGCCAATTTTGAATCCAATTAGCTAGCTCTTCCTCGATCCCATGTGACCTAACGTTCATACTAGCCTGCTGTGTGGGACCTTGTCAAAGGCCTTACTAAAGTCCATATATATAACATCCACTACCCTCATCTATCCTCTTGGTTACCTCTTTGAAAACTCTAAAAGATTTTTAAAACATGACTTCCTACCCACATATCCACATTGACTATCCTTTAATCAGATCTTGACTATCCAAATGTTGGTTTATCCTGTCCGTCAGTGTCCTCTCCAATAACTTTCCTACCACTGATGTCAGGCTCATTGGCCTGTAGTTCCCTGGCTTGTCTTTGCTACCTTTCTTAAACAATGGAACAACATTAGCCACCCTCCAGTGTTCTGGAACTTCACTAGTGGCTAAAAATGAAGCAAAATTCTCTGCAACTCCTTCCCTGGCCTCCCACAATGTCTGAGGATGGACTTGATTAGGTCTAGGGGATTTATCCACCTTAATGCACTTTAAGGCTGCAAACACCTCCTCTCTAGTAATGTATATGCAGTCCAAAACATCCCCATTTGTTTCCCTTATTTCCTTAGCATCCATGGTTCTCTCTTCAGTAAACACAGAGTAGAAATATTCATTAAAAATTTCTCCCATCTCCTGTGGCTCTACATAAAGACGGCCATGCTGATCTTTAAGGGGACCTATTCTGCCCCTCGTCACCCTTTTACTCTTAATATAGCTATAGAACCTCTTGGGATTATCTTTAACCTTATCTGCCAGATCCATCTCATACCCTCTTTTTGCTCTTCTGATTTCCCTCTTAAGTGTGCTCCTACACTTTTTATAGTCATCTAGGGATTCACTTGAGCCCAATAGCTTAAACCCAATGTATGCATTCTTCTTTTTCTTGACCAGAGTCTCAATATCCCTCATCAGCCAGGGATTCCTAAACCTGCCAGCTTTTTCCTTCACCCTAACAGGGACATATTGTCTCTGGACTCTTGATATCACACTTCTAAAGCCCTCCCATTTGCCAGTCATTCCTTTTCCTTCAAACAGACTCATCCAATCAACCTCTGCTAGATCCTGCCTAATGGCCCTGCTCCAGTTTAGCACCTTAACCTGTGGCCCTGTCCTATCTTTTTCCATAACTATGTTAAAACTAAGAGAGTTATGGTCACTGGACCCAAAGTGCTCTCTGACTGACACTTCAGTCACTTGCCTGACCTCGTTTCCTACGAGGAGATCCAGTGTTGCACCCTCTCGAGTAGGGCCTGCTACATATTGATTTAGGAAACTTTCTTGGACATATTTGACAAATTCCACCTGCCCAGGCCTTATACGTTCTGGGTCGCCCAGTCAATTCAGGGGAAATTAAAATTGACAACTAATACTACTCTGTTATTCCTACAGGTATCTGCACTCTCTCTACACATCTGCTCCTCTAGTGCCCACTGGCTATTTGAGAGTCTATAATACAGTTCCAACAGAGTGACCATCCCCTTCTTGTTTCTAAGTTCTAACCATAAGGCCTCATTTGATGACCCTTTAAGAATATCCTCTCTAAGCACTGTCCTCCCTTATCAAAAGGGCAACTCCCCCTCCTCACTTACTTGTACTTCTGTCACGCCTGTAGCTTCTGTATCCTGGAAAACTGAGTTGCCAGTCCTGCCCTTCTCTCAACCATGTTTCCGTTATGGGTATAATATCCCATTCTCCAGAAGCAATCCATGCTCTCAGCTCATCTGCCTTTCCAGTCAGGCCTCGAACATTGAAATAAATGCACCTTAAACCAGAAGTCTTTTCTCTCCATTTACTTTCCCCTAGCTATCCTGAACAGTAAACTTGCACTCGATGCCTAATTTATTTCTCCCTGAATTTTCGATAGCTCCTCTGTTATTCAGAGTCTCACCCCCCCGCCAAACTATTTTGACCCTCCCAGGTAACACTAGCAAATCTCCCCATGATGATATTGGACCCCCTCTGGTTCAAGTGCAACCCGTCCCTCTTGTACAGGTCACCTCTACCCCAGAAGAGATCCCAATGATCCAAGAACTAAAAACTCTGTCCCCTACACCAGCTCCTCAGCCACACATTCATCTGGTCTATCTTTCTGTTTCTATCCTTACTGGTGCATGGCACTGGAAGTAATCTGGAAATCGCTACCCTTGAGGTCCTGCTTTTTAACTTCTTACCTAACTCCCTGTACTCATTTCACAGAACCCCATCCCTTTGTCTACCTATGTCATTTGTACCAATGTGCACAATGACTTGTGGCTGTTCACACTCACCCCTTCAGAATGTTCTGCAACTGCTCAGAGACATCCTTGATCCTGGCACCCAGGAGGCAACATACCATCCTGGTGTCTCTTCTGCGGCCACAGAATCTCCCATCCGCTTCCTTCACAAATGAGTCTCCTACCAGTATCACTCTGTCTGACTGCACCCTTTCCCTCTGAGCCTCAGAGCCGGTCACAGTGCCACTGACCTGACTGCTGCTACTAGCTCCTGAAAGGTCATCCCCCCCAACAGTATCCAAAGTAGTATACCTCCTATTGAGAGGAATGGCCACAGGGGAATCCTGCACTGTCTGCCTTCCCCCCACCCCTTACCTCTTCTGGTGGTCACCCAGCTACCTGCAGCCTGCACCTTCACTATAGCTCTTATCAATGATGTTCAATCACATTGTTCACCATCACCTTCTCAAGGGCTGTTAGGGATGGACGAGAAATGCCATCATTGTTAACATCCCAAAAAATCAGGTAATGAAGAAATATAGAGGGAAATAAACATTGGGATAAGACTGAAAAGGGAACAAAGAAGAGTCAGCAATTTCTGTTTTTAATGTTGTCCAAACAAGTCTTAGAACCTGGACCAACGAGAGCCCAGTCTTGTGTCAGAGATGTTGACTGCTGTAACTAATGCACTTTGACTTAAAATGAACTCACTGCTTGAGCCAAATTTATTTTACACTCACAGGAAATTCAGATCACTTGATGAAATGAAAGGAAGAGTGAGACAGCAAGGAATCATTTAATTCCATATCGAACCTTGCCTGAAGTTGCTACGAGATTGGTACATTAATATTACAGAGGACTTTAAATTGTAAACACAATGTTAATAGCAAATCTTCTGCTATTATTACATAAAGCAGCATTTTACCAAAGTAACATTATTGATGACATACTCCTCATACATGATTATAGATAAAGACCATCCTTACCTATGGAGTTCAATCCGATTCTGGGGACTTGATTTCAGAAACTCCTTACCCATCTAGCAGTTTGATAGCAAATGCATCTACATGGCAGATATGGGGAACTGTTATATTCTATAATAAAGTCAACACTTCCACCATCTAACAATAGATAGATGAAAGATTGATTGCTGCAAAATTATACCAATGTATTGAAATCTCCTGAAATAGTCAATAGGATATCTAGGACACTGGGAGATCTTAACACTGTAACCCAAATCTGAACATTGCTCAATCTGATCTAGATACTGGATGCAATAACAAAAATATGATATCAACATCCTGTATTTGTATACAGCCTTTAACACCAAAAAAGTGTCCCAAGGAACTTCACAGAAACATTTTCAGAAATAATGGAGAGGGAATAAAGGTCAAGGACAGGGGTTTGGGAAGAGAGAGCTAAAGAGTTTATGGAGGAAATTCCAGGGCATAGGACTTCAGCATCTCAAAGCACAGATGCCAATAATGGAGCACTGCAAAAGAGGCCAGAGTTGGAGCAGTGTAGACATCTCAGTTGGAGCCAGTCACAGGTATAAAAAGAGGTGAGGCCTTGGAGAAGTTTGGAATCAAGGACGAGTTTTATAATTGAGATTTTGCTTAGCCAACGTGAAGCAATGGGAGGGGAAACAAGATGTGATCTGAGTTGCGTCACTTGTTCATATTTCGGTACTTTACGAGCTGGGGAATCAGTTATAGTGTCAGCAGTACAAAAGCACAACTGATGACATTACAAACCAAAATGACAGTATAAATTGGATCTGATCCATAAGGGATTGGAGGCACTTTTGCACTTCATTGAAATAGTCCGGGGAGAGCTCAAGTACGGGGTTTGGGGGGGGAAGGGGGCGGGGGGGTGGGGGGGCGGGTGGGGTGGGTGGTGGGGGTGGTTGGGGTTGCGGAGGGGAACTAACAAAATTGTATGTAACCAGAAATTAGTGTTGACTTGGATCTCAAAAGCAGTGGGACATGTCTGAGAAACTGGCAAGAGAGAGCAATTGAAGGTCTGAGGGACATAATTGAGGAAAAGCTTCCCAGCAGAAGGACTGCAGTGGTTCAAGAAAGCAGCTCACCACCACCTTCTCAAGGGCAACTAGGAATGGACAAGAAATGCTGGCCAGCCAGCGATGCCCACATCCCACAAATGAATGAAAAAAAAATTGACGATTGAACTGATGATTCTGTGTTCCAATTATTCTTTCCCTGATACAGCTCTTCCTCAAGGCAGATCAGTAAGAGATGCCTGTAATCATAGTAAGGCATGTGAAATCTTGGAGTTATTGACAGTCTGTTGAGCTTCTATTTTCCAGGTGCTTTGGGAGAGGCTAGTGCTATTGGAACGTTGTTGGATAATCCAAAATCCCAATCTCATGTTCTGGGGATATGGGTTGGAATCCCATTATGGCAGATGGTTAAATTCAAATTCAATTTTAAAAACAATCTGGAATCGATTGTCATAAATTAGTACCTGAATCATTAATATTCTTCAGTGAAGGAAATCTGCCATCCTTGTCTGGTCTGCCCTACAACAGTCTGCAAATCCACTGAAACACATTGATTTTTAATTGCACTCTGAAGTGGCTCCAGCAAGAAACTCAGTTCAGGGCAATACATATTGAATCTGTAAGCGATAGTTGCAAGCTGTGAGGTATTTTTAGAAGATGGCTGTGGTTTTTGGAGATCAGTGATCTCAGCTCCAGGACATATCCGCAGGTGTTGCTCAGAGTGGTATCCCAAGCTCATTCATCTTCAGCTGCTTTATCAATGATTTTCCCTTCATTAGAAAGTGAGAAGTGGGGACGTTCACCAACGTTCAGAACCATTCACGTCTCCTTGTACTAAAGCAACCCATGTCCAGATGGTGCAAGACCTGGACACTTATTCTCCACAAGTGTAAGACACTGACCATCCCTAACAATCTCTCCACTATTTAATTTTAAGCACTCTGTACAGCCCTAGTTATACATATCAGCAGGACTTTGACCTCAGCACGATTGAAGTGAAGCTTAGTCCCAATCGGGCAACTCATAAATGAATCACTGCTTTGACATGCAGGTAAGATCCCACAGCAGTTCTCCCATAATATTTAGCAAGAAAATGATAAATACTGTTATCGTACCATGAGGTGATATTTAAGGAGGGAGGGAGTGCTGAGTAACACAGACCGCAGGCTTTGTAAACCCTTCCTATAAATTCAAGCGAGAGTCAACTCGATGTGGTTGATTATAACATGATCAGGTTACAGATGTGTGTCGATTCCATAAAGATTTTCAGAGCTGTCATTGTATCTAGCCAAAAGCAATTCAAAGGCAGAGCTAATTTGAGTGACTACAAATGGGTGTTTAAAATTAATGCTTCAACAATGATAACTTCAGATAATTACCAAGTGCAATATTGTCTGTACCTTTCCAAATCTGCTTGAACGATAAAAGACAAACCATGCTCTGAGTGTTTTTCTTCACATAATCACATATTTCATTTCCTTTTCATTCATTCCTGGGATGGATACATTACTGACAAGGATTGTCTTGTTTATTATTTATCGCTTATAATTATTGTTTATCCTCAATCGCCATTGATGGGGTGTGTGGTGGTGGAGAGCTGTCTTCTTGGTACTTTAGTTGATGTGATGTAAGTAACCTTGGGTGTTGTTGAGGAAAGAATTTTCCAATTCGGAACCAGCAGCACTGAAGGAACTGTGAACAGGAAAGTGTGTGGCTTTGAGGGGATCTTGCATTTGATGGATTTTTGAATGGTCTTGTTCATCTCTGTGGTAGAGGTCTTGCATTTGGAAGATGCAAAGTCATGTTGAGATGCTGCAGTGCATCTTGTAGATGGTACACAATGCTGTGAGTCTACTCTCTTTGGGAGGGTGTGAATCCTTAGGAGCAGTAGGGGACTGAACAAATGGATATCTTTCTCTTGGACCGGATTGAGCTTCTTGAGTGTTGCAACTTCACTCAAACAGGCAAGTACAGAGTATTTCAATATTCTCCTGACTTGTGCCTTTTGAATGATGGCGAGGCTTTGGGCAGTTTTAGAATTAAAAATCAAATGCTGAAATTTGCTTATGATTCTGATGATACGAAATGATGATCCGTGAAAACATGGATTAGAACCATACAATCCCTACAGTGTAGAAAGTGGACTTTCAGCCCATCAAGTCTGCACCAGCCTTCTGAAGAACATCCCACTCAGGGTTTTTTTTTGAAAGCGTGGCCAATCCACCCAACCTGTACATCTTAGGACTGTAAGAGGAAACCCCGTTCAGACAGGAACATGCAAACTCCACAGTCACCTATAGATGGCATAGCACCCAAGTCCCTGAGGCTGTCAGGCAGCAGTGTTATACTGAGCCACTGGAATTGCACTCAATGTGAATTCTCATATTTGTATGGAGACCTGGGAATGGGAGGCTCCATGAACTGCTCTGGTTAAACACCCAAATTCAGAGATGAGAGGAAACTGGGACATAATAGGATAAAAGCAGGGGGTATATCAGATTCCAGAATTCAGTGAGCAACAGACTGATGATGAATGTGTTCAATTTTATCAGAGACATAAGCCCTGCTCCTGATCTCAAAGCTACCTGAGAACGAGGATATACATTTGTTAACCCTCAGGTTAATACCAGCTGCACAGATATTAACTGAAAGACCATCAGTTTAACTTACAATATTATCCTCCTTCCCTGTTTTAATTTAGAATCTAGATCCCTGAACTCATTTCAAAGTGTCCCAGACAGTGTCCCAATGTGTTTCAGAGGTCCTCTACATTGATATAACAACAGGCACTGCAAAATAGCAGTTGGATATTCTTGAGGTGGGTGTCCTTACACATAGCACTCAAAATCAATGTGAATATCACATTTACTCCCAAGTCGTTAGGGTTTTGCATGAAGATATCATATCACAACATGATAATATTTGTTTATAAATAGTGTGCACTAAATCTCTTCTTACTTTTCTTAGTAGACCAACAACATGGAAAGTTTATAAGGTTGTCAGCCTGGTTTAGCAGGCTAAACTGACCTCAATTTCCCTGTGCTAAATTTGGATGATATCAATTGGTGCTCCAACTTTTTTTTAGTATCCTTGACCCCTTGTAAGAATTTCTGTGGAGGTCAAATAGGACCAGGAGGACATGAGACCATGGCGCAAGCTGTGCGTGAGCAGCCTACTCATACCTTCTATCTCAGCAGACACAGAGTGATGACATACCAAGGTACAGAAGTGTAACCAGTATCAGGACCTGTATTCCAAGCTCAACTCATATGTGAAATGGTTGCCATGAACAAACCTAAAATGGCTGACTGACTAATGCCTTCCCAATCATTGACCCCAGCCTTGCAGATTAAGACACACCTCATGCTTTGTACATTATCATCTCTCAGCCTCCTTGCAGATGAAATACAGCGAGATGTGAACCGATGCATTTTGGATGTTAGTCTGAGGAGGGACAATATAAACTAAATGATACAATTTTAAACTGGGTGCTGGAACAGAGAAGACTTCAGCTTGGACCTTGAATCCTGTCAGCGCAAAAGTTGATTTCATTCATACATTCCTCTATTGTCAAAATGTTAACTAGCTTTGAAGAAGCAAGATATGGAGAACTCTGTTGCAAAGGATTAATTGACGTTTTAATTGATAAAGATGCAAATTCCAGAATCTGTTCAAAGTCAGTGCCCTGAGATTAGTAAAAGTGTCAGTACTGTTTGTCTAACTTTCCAAAGTTTAAACAGGAAAATATAATCAGAATATACAAAAGATAGCATGTCTGGTCAGTCACTGCTTAATCGTAGGTTTGAGGCCTTGTTCAGAACCTGTCACAGAGTTTTAACCTGGAGTCAGGCATGTTTCATCCAGAAAACAGGAATTTTTCAAATGCCACACTAGCGTACATTGGATTCAAATTTTGTGCAATCTAAGAATAAAAAAAAACAGATTGGCAATTAAAGAAACCTCCTAGCCTCTAAGACATGTGTATTATTTGTATATATTTATGAGGGAGTGACTGTGCGTGTGATGGAATGAGCGTGATGGTGAGGGAGTGAATGTGACTGTGAGAGACTGAGTGTGACTGTGAGGGAGCGAGTGTGACTCTGAGGGAGCGAGTGTGACTGTGAGGGAGTGAGTGTGACTGTGAGGGAGCGAGTGTGACTGTGAGGGAGCAAGAATTTGCAGTTGAGTTTGCATGACAGTGCGCGAGTGTGTGTGAGAGGCATGTGTAAAATTGTGCGATTCTGTGAGATGGTGAGTTTGTGTGCGTGAGATTAGGTGTGTGTGCATGTGCGAGAGAATGAGTCAGTCCGTGCGTTTGTCACCAACAAAAGCTGAAAGAATTGCAGTTGCTGTAAATCAGGAACAAAAACAAAGTCGCTGGAAAAGCTCAGCAGGTCTGGCAGCATCTGTGAAGAAAAAAGTCAGAGTTAAAGTTTCAGGTCCAGTGACCCTTCCTCAGAACTTGTCTGTGTGCGTGAAGGAAGAACACCAAAGGGGTAATAATATCTTCAATGAAAGGGAATATCTGACATACAAAGACCCACAACAAGAGCTCATCATGTTCCTAACACAATCTGCTGGTAATTATGAGCAATGTACCGTTTGTCTTCCAACTGTTGGCTCTACCATCATGTCTAATTTCTGATACCAGCAATGATCCCCTGGACAACAACAATGTTTCATAATTTCTCACCATTTCAAACAGAAACATTCTGTTTCTCCTATTTTTTTCCCCACAAACATGAAGTACATATCACCACATTATATTTCGTCTGCTAATACTTTCAATATAATTCAGACGATACAGATGGCAAAGTAACGTGATGAGATGTAGCGAACTCTGGTACACTCAGTTATATTACTATATCCAATCAGAAAACTGGCCTCCTTCAGGAACAAGTCCTCATTGGGTCTGGAAGGATGGACTGGGCTGGGAATGGGTATTTTAATATATCACTGAGTGAGTTTGGAAATGTCTGCCACAAACAGATGTTTTGCCACATTATTTTCCATCTGACATGCCCACTCAGTGAAACTGTCCGTGTCTGTTCACAGCCCCTTCGGTCATCCACATCAAATTTCTCCCACCCAACACGGTCCTGTTAGTGAACCTGGAGACATTCAAAGTGTTCTCTTCACCTAAATCATTGATATTGATTGTAAATGGCTGTGGCTTTAGCATTGACCCTTTCTGGCACCCCCTACTAGTGCCAGCTAACCAAGCTTGAATTGTCTTCCTGATTGTTGGCTGTACCATCATGTTAACCTTCTGTGATTTGGAGTTGTCTGCCAGAAATGGAAAATAGATTATCGATTTAACGTGATTGTCATTCTAAGAGAGCGTGTGAGTGTGAAATTGGCAGAGTCAGAGAGGCGGAGGAGGATAGACATGGAGAGAAACAGACCGAGAGAGAGAGAGAGAGAGAGTGTAGGATATGGAGATGCAGTAAGGAGTTGGATGGAAAGTCAAGGAGCGTGTGAGCGAGTAACAGAGGAAGAAAGATGTTTAGTGAGGGACAGAGTAAATGCACTCAGTGTCCAGAGGGAGCAACTTGTGCAGATGAGCAGCTCTGACTACAATCAAAAGTGTGAGGCACAAATCCTCATTCGCACTCATACACTCTCTCATATACACTGTCTCTCTTCACACACACACACCACTCAGTAACGTAAACTCTGTCACACACATAACACTCAGAAATGTAACTCTCACATACTGATATAATTGTTTCTCACACACACACAGCACTCAATAACGTAAACTCATCCAAGCACAGCACTCAGTAATGTAAACTCTCACATTTACACGCACACAAATTAAAACATACAAAGATATATTGTGTCACAGACACTCATATTCACACAAACAAACACAGATGTGAACACACACCCCTCACACACAGACACACGGATGAAAACATGTAACTCAGTGATGTACTGTGATATCCACACACCGATCCACACATGGACAAATAGTTATCGCTCAGTGATGTACAGACTGTCCCACTCACTCACACACAGAGAGACAAGTGCGCACACAAATGCTCACATGGGACTGAGGGATTTACACTGTCTCACACACAAGACAGAGACACGTAGACGCACAAAGACTCATCACCCAGGGATACACATACTCTCACACACACACATCTCTCAGTGAGGTACACACACATATACACACACAAACACACACACACACGCACACACACACAGACACACACACACAGAGGCAAGCTGACACACTACCACCCACCACCCCCCAACCCCCCACCACCCCCACCCCATCGCTGAAATTTCTAGATTACATTGTAGCCTGTAACTCACACTCAGGCATCTATTACCTCAAATACAAATATTGGAGCTATCTATTGGATCCCAGTCTGGGTATCAGTTATTCAATTTATTAACCCACTGAACCCCTCGGTTAGCTTTCAGTCTATAACTGACTCCCAAGTACTTGTCACTCTATATATAAACCGTATTAATCCCCTCAGTTCGATTCCAGTCCATAACTTGCTCCTGGGTAACTGTCATTCTGTATGTAAACCACCCAAACACCCTGATTAGGTTGCAGTTTGTAACTCATTAATGGATATCTGTTATGCTGTATATAAACTGCAGATGAGCAGCTTTCAATTCAATTCCTGTCTGTGACTCACTCCTGAGTATCTGTCAGAAATCACACAACACCAGGTTATAGTCCAACAGGTTTATTTGAAAACACAACCTTTCAGAGCCTCAGTCCTCATTCAGGTGTTAGCGAGAGAGGTAGTATCATACACAGAATTTATAAGTAAAAGATCAAAGGGTCACACCACTGATGAGGATATATTAAACAAACCTAAGATGCTGTTAAATCTTTAATCAGTTAGAAAGTTTTAGTTGATTAACATGTATCTGTGTCTGATACTGCCTCTCTCACTAACACCTGAAGAAGGAGCAAGGCACCAAAGGGCTTATGATTTCAAATAAACCTGTTGGACTATAACCTAGTGTTCTGTGGTTTCTGACCTTGTCCACCCCAGTCCAACACTGGCACCTCCACATCCTCAATATCTGTGATTCTATGTATAAACGCCCTGGCCCGAAGCCCTTGATTAGATTCCAGCCTGTAACTCACTCCCCATTTTGTGTTATGCAATGTATAAATCCTCTGAGACTGTCAATTACATTCCAGGCTGTAACTGACTCCCGGGTATCTGTCATTCAATATTTTAAAGCCCCTGAAACTAGACTGGGTGGAAGACTGAAAGAGAACGAGAGTGAGAGAGTGTAAGCATGCCTGTGTGCAATGTGTGAGTGAGAGCAAGTGTGTGCGTAAAAGTATGTGTGCATGAGTATGTGAGCGCATGTGAGAGTGTATGAGCATATCTGTGTGTGTGTGTGTGTGTGTGTGTGTGTGTGTGTATGAGTATCTGTGAGTTAACATGTGTGTGTGCTAGCTTGTGTGTGACAGTTGTATATGTGTGCATGTGAGGGGGAGAGACAGTTAGGGGTTACATCATGGAATCATTGACACTCAAACTAGGCACCCAGATAGACACACTCAGGCACGGTATCTCTTATCACACAGGTATGCTGGCTCATAGTCAGAAACACATGCAAACATACACACACACAAGTACATTTGGTGGAAATATAGAAACATAGAATGAGAGAAAGTTAAATCTAGGAGTAACGCTGACAGCAGGAAAATTCCAAACTTCAGCAAATATCCCCACAATCTGCCCAGTCCTCTGTGTTGGAGGGGGAGTGGTGGGGGGGTGGGGGTGGCGGTGGGGGGAGGGGAGTGGCGGGTTTGGGTCAGAGAATCTTAGATGCTAGTGTGGGACCAATGTTTAATATTTTCAAACTGTATTGATGACACCACTCTTTCTTGCTTTTCCCTATTTATAAAGTCAATGTCAGCACTGTGCCCAACATCAGATAGCGACAGTGAACCAATCTGAAATGTCTGACTGACTCATTTTTGTCTGGGCTTCTGTCAGGAAGGGAGAGGGGCAATTGTGTTAAAAGCTGGTTTCAGTCCGACATGCAGTTCCTGCAATGACAGAAGTGTTAGCTCTCTTTGCAGAGGTAGGAAATGGAGGCAGCTCTTTGAAGGTGATTAAAATGCAAATTCCAGAAAGCTGTCTATAGTAAATTCCTGAGACAACGTAACATGTCAGCAATATCTGCCATCCTATGCAAGCTTCAGGTATCTGAGACACTCGAATATACAAAAACCAAAATAGCTCAGCCACTGAATTGCAGGTGTGCAGTCTTGTTCAGCATCTGTCACAGAGTTTGAATCTCGTATGGCTAGGCTTATCCCAAAATCAAGTGTTTATCAAATGCCACTGAAACCTGCTGTGAGTTCAAAATGTGTGTTGTCCACAAATAAAAGAAAACATTCTATGTGCAATTAAACAAAGTTCTTGGATGGAAATTTGTGTGTCTATTGTTTTGATTGCCTTTGCACAGGACTGAAGATAAATGAGACAGTGCCAGATAGGCAGCATTGTAACCAGTATGGTACCGAAATTGTCAAAAGATGTTAATATCTTCAGTGAATGGGGAAAACAGAGGGGGTTGGCATTCAAAGAGGGAAACTGGGAAGTTATGAAAGTAGCATTGTTAATGACTTCTACATGTAAAGGGTCATACACGTTTGGAACTGTTTTCAGCAAAAGGCAATTGATCCCAGGTCAATTTTAATTTTGCACTGCAGAGTTGCAATAGTCTGATGCCTTTTCCTCACTCACCTTCCCCAATCCGTGGTAAGATCTGCTCGCACACCATTTTTCACCTGACCTGTTGACTGCACCAGCATGTCAAATGTTGTGTTTTCTGTACACAATAAAATGTATCCGAATGGAACCATTCACACAAGATGCGTGTGTCTGTGTGAGGGGGTGTGCATGAGAATGTGTGAGCATGCCAGTGTTTGAGAGTGTGGTGTGTGTGTGTTTGAGAGAAAGTGTGTGCATGAGAGAGAGAGATTGCAAGAGTGCAAGAGTCTGCATGAGTTTTGTGAGAGAATGAGAATAAGTGTGTTAGCTGCGTGTATGAAATGTGAGTGCCTGGTGAAGGGTATAAACCAGAAACGATGACTTTCCTGCTTCTCTGATGCTGCCTGACCTGTTGTGTTCCTCCAGCTCCACACTAACTCCAGTATCTACAGTTCTTGCCATCTCTGAAATAAGAGTGTGTTGTGAAGTGTCTGAAGGTGAGTGTGTAAATGTGAGAGGGTGTGAGTGAAAGTGTAAATGTGAGTGCATGTGTTAGATTGCACATCTATGCTATTGGTACACACTCACACCTATACAAGAGTGTGTGTGAGTTTGAGGTGTGTGTAAGTGTGTGTGAGCTTATGTGTATTTTTGAGTGAGATTCAGTCTGAGAATGTGATTGAGTCTAAGTGAGTGTTGTGTGTACGCACGTGTGTCTACACGAGTGGTGCGAGAGAATGTGTGGGAGATACAGTCTGTGCGAGTGTGAGTGTGTGTTGATGATGCTGTGAGCTGTGCTCTTCCTCTGCCTGAATCGCTGATGGGTTTTTCTTAACCTCCTTCCACCACCTTTTGTGCAGTGGCGTGGAGAGGCCAGCAGAGGGTGGCATTGTATCACTTTAGACACAAGGAAGCAATGGGGCGAGAGCCTCTGAGGCTTTCTCCCTCTCTATTTCTCTTCACCTCACTGTCTCTCTCTCTCTCTTTCTTCTTTCTCACTCCGTTCCTCCCTCCCTCACTCTCCCTCATTACAGCCCACACCTTCTCGCTCTCTGAGGACTCTCAGGGGGTCATTTCTCTTTCTCTGTTACTGACAGACTGCAGTGTTAACTCATTTACTGTAGCCCCCGCCCCCACCAAAAAAAAACCCAAGGTCCTGTTTCTCCCCCGATTCTCCAGCTCTTAAGCCCACAATTTTAAAAGACTGATCGATCTTACCTTCATCTCAAAACTCTCTTTTTATCCTTGCCTACTTTTGAAGCTTTTCTTGAAGCAGCGGTTGTGCAATAAACTAAATTTTAGTTTGTTCAAGACTAAAACTTTGTTGCTTTTTTAAATTAAATTGCTGGAAAACTAAAAGGGTGCTGAAGGAGCAATACACATTCATAGTTCATAGGTCACAGTGAGGACTCAGTGTAGCCCTATTCAATGATAATTCCGTGGAATATCTCGGTTAATGAGGTAGAAGGGAACAGCTAATTATATTTCATCCCATCGTGACCATTGTCAATTTCCCCATGATTGCACTTGTTTATTCAGTTGAATGTAATAAACATTAATAATGATATAACTGATATCTCACTGGAGATTTCCCTCCTGTGTAAATACAAGGCTCCTCTCAATTATAACACCATGTTCTGAGATTATACCTGAGAATATATTAACATATAAATACATATATACGCATTTGTTGTCAGGAGCTTATTAAAGTCTATGATTTTGGTTAGAGTGAACACCTTCAGCCAGAGAGAGTTACAACCAGTCTGAAAACTTTGATTGAATGAGGTAGTGGTCATAGAAATGTATAGATACTATTTCTATAAACATCAAGGGGACATCTTAGAGACAATAAATTAAAATTGAAGCTCACAGGAAATGAGGGGAAATTATTGACCCTGTAAGAAAATTGGCTGAATGGCATAGACAACATGGGATCTTTGTAATTGCTTATTTATTTCATTTTTCTTCAAAAATATGCCAATCTTCACGTCTAGAGGACAACAGAGATTGTTGAGTTCCAGGTCCAAAATTTTTCAGCAGCAAAACCCTCTTCAGTGCCTCTATAGTGATATTATCCAACATTTTCTGACGTTATGAAACACATCGTGGACAGGTGGGACTTGAATCCAGATCTTCTTGCCCAGAGGTAGGAACTGCACCACCAGATCATCCTTCAATGTTGCGATATCAATGTGGAGACCACAATTACACAAAATCCGCCAAGTGTGATCTCTACCTTCCTCCAGAGCCATATCGTTGTTCTTCCTTTTCTGTCTCTATTTAAATAAATCTGAGTCAAAATTATTCAGAGATTGCAAGGAATAGAACAGGGTGAACTTTAACATGAAGATGGAGAAACTGAAATCTCAAGACATTTGAAGTTCTGCTGCTTTCAGCCAGAAGTGGAAGACTCTCAAGGCATTGGAGAAGGACCATGAGCTGTGTCTGAGCCTGCACCTTAATCCCAGGAAGAAAGAGCCACAGTGTGCCCAGAAAGTCACTGGTCTGCTTTAATAGGTATCATTTATGACTTAACTAAGGTTTCCTGAGGTACTGCACGAGACTGTCTCTTGTTACCTTTTTGGGTAAAGTCCCAAATGAACAAATTAAGTTTGGGATTTGTGTTTAAGTTATATAAGACCCCTGGGACTTACAGTACAATTCTAAAGTATTGTGCATGCATCAAAAGCAATAACTGCAGAAACATCAGCACATTGAATGCCTGGACAAAGAAACAAACCATTCAGACTAACTGGTGCATGCTTCACAAGTGTCTCCTGCCAACCAGCCTCATCTAATACAGCTAACATATCCTTCTATTCCTTTCCCCACTTTGTTTCTCTGCTTCTGGTGATCAGCAAGGAACTGCATCAAAAATCCCCACACATTACTATCAGCAACAAATAACTATAAATGGGGGAAAAGCAGGAAATAAAACAATTGTCCCTAAATTTAGTCCAGTCTACAATATCTTTCTTTCCCGTTAATCTTCATCATGTATTGACCTTGATAGTCTGCAGACCATCCAAATCTATTTTGGGCTTTTCTTTACATTTCATCTAGATGGAGACTGAATTGACAACATCTCTTTTCATTCCTGGACTTCTTCATCTACGAGGCCATCACTGAAGTCCTCACACTGTTGTAACAAGGTGTAGAGCTGAATGAACACAGCAGGCCAAGCAGCATCAGAGGAGCAGGAAAGCTGATGTTTCGGGTCTAGACCCTTCTTGTTTCTCCTGGAATAGAAAAGAAATTAAAGTTAAGAAACTAATCTGAGAGATTTTTACTACAGCAACCAAGGCTAGTTAATGTGTAACAAGTGGAAAATGTTTGCTAATTTTCAGAAGTTACATTACAGCTACTTGAATGGAAGCACACAGCCCTGCTGATTTATAAGCTGTACATGCAATCTCAAAAAAGTGCATCATTAGAACAGACTATTCCGATATCCAACAGTTTCCCAATTTATACAAATTTTCTGAAGGCCGTTCTTTTGCATAGGGTTATAGTTGTAATCTGAGCTCATTGTCATCAAAGTACTGAGTGAAATTATGACAGGAAAGTTTCATAGGGAGGGGATAAGGAAGTGGTGGGAGAATCCTCAGTGCGTTAAATCACAGTGCGTTAAATCACAGTTGTAAAGAAAAACTGTGTAGCGGTGAGGCCAATTAGCTAGAGGTACTGACATGGATGAGAGAGCTCATGCTCAGGATTAGTTGTAATGGTTAGGAAATGAAACGTACAGTACAGCCAATTGAATTAGTGTTTCATAATGCTAGCAGATAGTTACTTGCTGGTACTGTCACATCCCAAAAAAATCCCCTCTGTATTCAGGGGTAGCACCACTTAAACACACATCAGGAAATCATGCCATCTTATCTTCAACAGAATCCCTACGGTATGGAAAACAACCATTCAGCCCAAAAAGTCCACACCAACCCTCTGAAAAGCATCCCACCCAGACCCATCTCCCTGTAACACTACATTTCTCCTGGCTAATGCACCTAACCTATACATCCCTGAACACTATGAGCAATTGAACATGGCCAATCCTCCTAACCTGCACATCTTTGGACTGTGGGAGGAAACCAGAGCACCTGGCAGAAACCCATGCAGACACAGGGAGAATATGCAAACTCCAAATGGACAGTTGCCTGAGGGTGGAATTGAACCTGAATACCTGGCACTGTGAAGCAGCAGTGCTAACTACTGGGCCATTGTACCACCCAAAGCAATGTCTGACCAGAGACTTGAACTCTGAACCTACAGATTAACAATCTGATGCTCTACCCACTGACCTATCCTGGCTCAAATACAGAATACATACATAACAAACATATTGCAATGTCCTTAGCCTCTTGCCCCACATCGTTTATTGTTAAAATCAATCCATGGTCTAGCTCTCTTATTTATTAGATGTGTCTGCGATCTGCACAACATAATGTCATGAAGATGTGCTCCATCAAATATTAACTGTTAATTTCATACACTGGACCCACATTTCAAATTCTCAGAAAAGGAGGAATCATGTTTTAATTTGATTGTTCAGCCAAGTGGTTGATTTTATTTAATATTTACATGTTTGATTTTTTCATTTCTTATTTTTTGCATACTTCAGGTAAGGATAGGTAGTTTATTTTATCTATAAGGTGCTATTGAAAGCTGCTTCTTTTTAGGCTTAATGCCATTGAGGGCATACAAGAGAGACAGAGTGAGATGGCTAGTAGATTTAGAGAAGTGATTACATAGTGATCAATCAGATAGATGGATGACTGCAAGGAAACATAAGAAAGTAGCTCATAAGTCTCCTGTGGCTATTCCTCTCTCAAAGAGATACTCAATTTTGCAGAAAAGGATAGTCTGTCAGAGGAAAATAGAAGAGACGGTCAGATGTTGGGCACTAGAATGAATCTTATGTTAGATGGGATTTGACAAAATTTAAAAGAATAGTTTTTATAGGGGATTGCCCTGTCAGAGGCACAGACAGGAGATTCTGCAGCAGTGAGCGTGAATTTAGGATAGTATGTTACTTGCCTGGTGCCAGGATTAAGGGCTTCCCAAAACATTTGAAGTACGTTGTCAAGGGGGAGAGTGAAAATCCAGAGGTTATTGTACACACTGGTAGGAATGACATGGAGAGGGAAAAGATTAAGGTTTTGCAAAGTGTATATAAGAGGTTAGATAGAAGATTAAAAAATATAACCTCAAAAGTCATAATCTCTCATTTACTCTCAGTGCCAAACTCGAATGAGGGGAAGATTAAAAGGATAAAGGATATAAATCAATGGCTGAAGAGATGGTATAATGTCTAGGGATATAAGTTCTTGGATCATTGGGATCTCGTCTGGAGCAAAAAAGACATGTTCGAAAAGGATGAATTTCACCTGTATTGAAAACAGAACAATATCCTAGCAGGAAGATTTACTTGTTCTATTGAGACTGTAAACTGTTAGAGAGGTGGGTACAGGGTTCCTAAGTAGCAGAGTAAATAGAAACATGATTGAGGATGGTTTTGAATCTGAAAAAAACAATTAGAAAAGACAGATAAGAGCACATCAGAGAGAAAAGTAACTCTGATTAATTAAACTGCATTTATTTCAATGCAAGGGGTCTTACAGGTGAGGCTGGTGAACTCAGGTTTGCAAACATGGGATTCAGAAGTCATAGCTATTACAGAAATTTGGCTGAAGGGTGAGCAGGACTGGCAGCTCAATGTCCCAGGTTTCTGATGCTATAGTAAGGGTAGAAAGTGAGGCGAGAGATGAGGGGGAGTGGCATTTTTGGTAAAGGAAAACATTACTGCTGTAACTAGAGAAGATACTTCTGAAAAAATCATCCAGTGAAAATATGTGGGTTGACATTAGAAATAAAAAAGGAATGCTCACCTTGATGGGATTGTACTATAGACTCCCCAGTAGTCAGAAGGAAATTAAGGAACAAATATGTAGAGAGATCTCCAATATATGTAAGCATAATAAGGTCGTAATAGTAGGTGATTTTAATTTTTCAAACATTGACTGATACTATCATAGTGTTAAGGGTTTGGATGGAGAATTATTTGTTAAATGTGTTCAAGAAATTTTCTTAATCAATATGTAAATGCTCCTACTAGAGAAGGACCAAAACTTGAACTTCTGTCAGGTAATAAGACAGGGCAAATGGTTGTACCGATAGTGGAGGAATATTTTTGGTCTAGTGATCATAATTCTAGTTGTTTTAAAATAGTTATGGAAAAAGATAAACCATCCACAAAAATTAAAGTTTTTAATTGGAGTAAGGCAAATTTTAATGGTATGAGACAAGAACTTTCAAAAATTGACCAGAGTAGATTGTTCTCAGGTAAAGGGACGTCTGATAAGTGGGATAATGAGAGTTGAGAGTCATTATGTTCCTGAAAGATAAGGCTAGTAGGATTAGGGAAAAATGAATTAATAAAGATATTGAGTTTGTAGTCAAGAACAAAAAAGAATCATACGTTAGATCTAGGCCCGAAACGTCAGCTTTCCTGCTCCTCTGATGCTGCTTGGCCTGCTGTGTTCATCCAGCTCTACACCTTGTTGTCTACGTTAGACATAGACAGCTTAGATCAAACAAATCTTTTGAACAGTATAAAGAGCGTAGGGGCATTCTTAAGTGAGAGATTAGGAATGCAAAGAGGGGATATGAGAAAGCCTTGACAAAGAAGGTTGAGGATAATCCAAAGAGTTTCCTCAAGTACATTAAGAGCAAGAGAGCAACTAGAGAGAGAGTAGGGCCCCTCAAAGATCAAAGAGGTCATCTTTGTGTTGAATCTCAGGAGATGGGAGAGATATTAAATGAATATTTCACATTGATTTTTACTGTGGAGAAAGAAATAAAGCCTAGAGAACTCAGGGAAATAAATATTGATGTTTTAAAAACAGTTCACATTACAGAAGAGGAAGTGCTGGAGGTTTTAGAAAATATAAAGGTGGATAAATCTGCTGGACCTGATCTAATGTATCCCAGGACATTGTGGGAAGTTCAGGAGGAAATTACAAGACTCTATGCAGAAATATTTGCATCATTTATAACTATGGATGAGGTGCTGGATGACTGGAGCGTGGTTAATGTTGTGTCTTTGTTTATGAAGGGATGTAAGGAGAAGCCTGGGAACTATAGACCTATAGAACTATAGAACTAACTATAGAACTATAGTTAGTCTGACTTTGGTGATGGGTAAGTTGTTGGAAGGAGAGGGAAGAAATATTTAGGGATAGTCAGCATGGTTTTGTACAAGGGAAATCGTGTCTCAAAAATTTGATTGAGTTTTTTTGAGGAAGTAACCTAAAAGATTGATGAGGGCAGAGTGGTAGACATTGTTTACTTAGACTGTGGTAAAGCTTTTGACAAGACTCCGAATGGCAGACCAGTTAGTAAAGTTAAATCACATGGGATTCAGGGTGAGCTTGCCAATTGGATACAAAATTGGCTAAGAGACACAGTGATGATGGAGAGTTGTTTTTCAAACTGGAAGCCTGTGACCAACGCTGTTCCGCAGGGATCAATACAGGGTCCACTTTTGTTGTCAACATTTATGTAAATGAGTTAGATGAGAAGATAGAGGGCACAGTTAGTAAGTTTGTGGAACACACCAAAATTTGTGGTATAGTGGACACTGAAGAACCTTATCTAAGACTACAACGAGATCTTGATCAATTAGGTTAATGGGCTGAAGGGTGGCAGATAGAGGTTAATTTGGATAATTGCAAGGTATTGCATTTTTGTAAAACAAATAAGGGCGGGAATTATACACTTAAAAAGTAGGGCCTTGCGTAGTGTTGTAGAACAGAGAGACCTAAGGGAAAACAGAGTTAATGTTTCGGGTCCCGTGACCTTTCCTCAGAACTCAGTTCTGAGGAAGGGTCACTGGACCCAAAATGTTAACTCTGTTTTCTCCTCCACAGATGCTGCCAGACCTGCTGAGCTTTTCCAGCAACTTTGCTTTTGTTCCTGATTTACAGCATCCGCAGTTCTTCTGGTTTTTATTTAGAGAGACCTAGCGGTTCAGGTACGTTATTCTTTGAAGTTTGCATCTCAAGTGGACAGGATACATAAGAAGGCATTTAGCATGCTTGCCTTCATTGCTCAGACCTTTGAATACAGGAGTTGAGACGTTATTTTGAAGTTATACAGGATGTTGGTGAGGCCCCTTCTGGAGTACTGTGTCCAGTTCTGGTCACCCTGTTATAGGAAGGATGTTATTAAGTTGGAGAGGGTTCAGAGAAGATTTACCAGGATATTGCTGGGAATGGAGGGTTTGAGTTATAAGGAGAAACTGGATAGTCTGGGACTTTTTCATTGGGGCATAGGAGGTTGAGGGGTGACCTTATAGAGGTTTATATCATAGTGTGAATAGCAGGTGTCTTTTCCTTAGGGTGGGGGATTTCAAAACTGGGAGTATATTTTTAAGGTGGGAGGAGAAAAATTTGAAAAAGGACATAAAGGGCAATTTTTTTGCACAGAGAGTAGTCTGTTTGTGGAATGAACTTCCAGACGAACTGGTGGATGCAGGTACAATGTTTAAAAGATATTTGGATAAGTACATGAACAAGAAAAGTTTGGAGGGTATGGGCCAAGCACAGACAACTGGGACTAGTTTAGTTTGGGATTATGGTTGGCATGGGCTGGTTGGATCGAAGGGTCTGTTTCCATATAACTCTAAGACTCTATAACTGTATCACCGGAAAAAAAGGCATTTCACTGAAACAAAAGGGCAATGATGGACATTAGAACTGCCGCCTCAATGTACATCACTATGTAGCCATATTCCACTAGAATGGCACAGGGTCTGTGGAGAACACAACAGTGATCCCTGAGAAATGTGGAAGACCCATTTTCCTGCGCTGTTAACAACACATTGAGACAAGTACCTGAGAGTTCTTGGTCATAATACACAACGGCTGAAGATAAGCTACAAACACAAACAAAATTGGATATGCAACAGACACGGAGAAAGTTAATGTAATACAACCTTTTGTGTGGATGCTGAGTGGAGGATTTGAGCAGAAATTACATTGGCTCTCTCTTTCTCTCTCTTCTTTCATCTAAGACTTGAAGCCGTGTTGGCTGCGTTTTGAATTGTCTCCATTACTGCAAACTGCAAACTTCTATAGAGGACCAAGGAAGGAAAGAGATACTGCTGTTGCATTAAATCACCTCAATGTGAACCAAGATCTTCAGCTATAATTATTGAATTATTCTTGATTTTTCTTTTTCTTTGTTTATCCTTTACCTTTATCAAATTATCTTTAATTGTATTTTGCCTGTTTGCATAGCATGTAGCATGTATTAGTAAATATTGGACTTTATTTTGACATTTTAAAATTTTTAAAAGTGGGTGGGTTGCAACACGACAAAACTGAACCTTTACTTGGTAAACTCAATTAGATACATCTGGCTTAGATCTTTCATAATCAGCACATAAATGGTCGAGTATCACACTGAATAAGCAATACACTTCAAATCCAAAACATTGAGTACAATCAAACAAGCTGTGGAACGGAGCAGAATTTTTCTAATCTGTTCAT
>NC_063339.1:76633763-76637347 GCF_021869965.1 Rhincodon typus | reverse complement strand
GATAACAAGGTGTAGAGCTGGATGAACATAGCAAGCCAAATCTGAAGAAAGGTCTAGGCCCGAAACGTCAGCCTTCCTGCTCCTCTGATGCTGCTTGGCCTGCTGTGTTCATCCAGCTCTACACCTTGTTATCTTAGTATAGTTAAGCGTTTGTTTTTGATTGGCGCAGACTCAATAAACCAGAGGCTGTTTTTAATTCATGCTGGATGTGGGCATTATTAGCTACGTAAGAACTTACAGCCACACCTCGGCCCCCCAGCTGCCCTTCAGAAGTTGTGGTGACCGCCTTCTTGAACCCACTGCAGTCCACGAGCTATAGGTTCACCCACAATACCTTCAGGGAGAAAATTTTAGAATTTTGACTCAGTGGCAGAGAAGTAACAGCGATATTTCCGAGTGCAGCTGGCACATGGCTTAGAAGGGAACTTGCGCTGCTGCTACTGAGCGTCTGAACTGTGGATCTCTATCGTGTCATGACACGATCACAAACAAAAAACTTTGTGAAGCTGCAGAAACTGACTACCCTTTAAATAACGGCAGGCCAGCATGCAGCAGTACGTCTCACAGGAGCACAGCGGGTTCTCGTGACTGATCATGAATGAACGGTAAGATTCTACTTTTGGTAAAACTGCACAATCCGTAGCACCACACACGTGCAGCAAGTACTTATTGGGCGGTTGTTGCCTCTTTGGGTAGGACTAGAACTGGGGCCACAGTTTAAGAGTAAGAGGTTTCCCTTTTAGACTGAGAAGAGGAGAATCTTTGTCCCCACCCCCTCAGGGCTTGTTAGTCGGTGAAGGCCCAGCCTTACAAAGTACAGACGTTCTTCTGATGTATGTAGCTCTACAATGCTGTTAAGGGCAGATATAGAGGCATACATTTGTTGCTTTGTTTGACTGTCTCCACAAGGTCACATCAGGGTCTGAAAGTTCTGAAAGGGTCCTTGCTTCTCGTAGATGATACACACTGTGACCATTCTGGTCATAGGAGGGAATGTTCAAGATGGTAGGTGAGGTACTGAACAAACACATGATTTGTTCTGGATGGCTTGAAACTGTTATTAAAGCCGCATTTATGGACATTACTCCATCACACTCCTGACTTCTGCCTTCAAGAGGATGAACAGTTTATGGGAGTCAGGAGGGGAGTTACTAACTGGAGAATTACTAGTAGTGGGGGCATTCACTGATGGTGATGCTGTATATATATATATATATATATATGCTAAGGAAGGAAAGTTTGATTCTCTCTTGTTGGAGATGGACATTATCTGACAATTCTGCTGCATGAATGTTATTTATTAACTGAAGGCTGAATATTGTCCAAATCATGCTGCATGCAGGCACAACTAATGTAAAACCTACTTATTTTGTGCTTGCAGATCTGATTTGAATCATCAAAAACTTCAGCACACCTATGATATCGTCTTGCGAGAATTAGAAAGGGCTAAACAGAACAAAACCCTCTCAATTGCAATCTGTTATATGCCATGGGGAGCATTGTTGAAGAAGCCATCTCTGACTAATATCTGCCACATTGATACGTTCCTGGGTTCACTGTATTTAACTCTTACCCACCTTGGAAGACTGGATGATTTCATCAATGAATTGAAAGAAACATGGATTGAACCTAAAAAAAAGTATTTAGTTATATTGAAAATGGCAACTACAACAATGCAAGATTTGAATGGGTGCGAGTCACCAACAGAAACCTCTTGTGCTTTTCTGATAGATACATTGATCTTTCTGGCGTTAATTGGGAACGCACAGCAAAAGCCCTACCCTGTTTTCTATTTCAGCAGAGTGTTTGCTCTGATTATTGTTGTCCTAAAAAAATAAAAATTTCAACTCTCTTCAGGCATGAGATGATGTAAGTGCCAAAATTGCCTCCATGGTAGGGTCAGGAAGGGGTTTTCTCCTTAGCTTTAGTGAGCAGTAGATTTTAAATACAGCACAGGGCATATGTGTTTCCTGATACTGTTCAAAATGGCCAGTGTTTTCCACATTCCACTCATCACTAATTGTAAACTGGTCTCATTCTCAATTTTCTCAAAACCTCTTTTTCAAAGCTTCATTACTACAATGATTAATTTCTCTATTCCTGTCTTCTCCAGCATTGCTGCCTTCACAAACCCCAATGAAAATACCACTAGAGCCATTCAGCTCCCTCCTCGTCCAGCTCTGTTGCCTCCAATGTGCATCACCACTCGCACAAAGAGACAGATGGGCAATAGCCGGACAATAAATGCTGGTCCAGTCAGCAGCATCCACACCCCCTGTGTGTAAATAAACAAATGGAAAAGCCAGAAAGGCAGGCATCCTCCACCAACCCCCTCCTCCACCAAGAACACCATATAGAGGCTACCTTAATGTAGCCGACAGCCTCACCAGTGAGCACAGTGCTGTGGCATGGTGATGAAACATCAGCAGGGCCGTAAAAAGACCAATCAATAAACTGCATAATTCCAAGCCCCACCACCTCACAATTCTCTGCCTAGAGCTGATTTTGATACTTGCCAACATTACCCACATATTTAAAAACTCTCAGAAATAAACTTGATTTTACATACACAGTTTAAAAGATGACAGACAGACAGAGAAATGCATTTCCATTCACCCAGAATTATCTTGCACTAATGCTGACTCTCCATTTTAATTGTGTTTCTCATCTGAGAGAATGAATCCATCGTGGGCACCTTGTGTTCACAAGAATTATTTGCTTTTTGTTCTCCAGGACAAATGAAGATATCATAACAGCACGTAAATTCCAATCGCTAACCAATAATGATTTTCTTATTGACGGAATGATATCACGTAAATGTCAAGAAACAACTGTTGCTGGAAGGTACAGTCATGCTACCTGTTTAATTTCCTTCTCTCAAGTACAAATTGCTGTTTTGAAAAGGGACAAAAGCTGACTCTCCATTGTAATCATATTTTTCCATTGTGAGCACTTTGTGTTTACAAGAATTGTTTCTTTTCTCTTTTTTCCTTCCCCAGTCCAAAATTACAAAAGAACATGCCAAATATTTTACAATCACTGGTGACTGAGATACGTTTTTACTTTCGAAAGGTATTTTATAAATGTCAAAGAAAATCTCGTGCTGGCAGGTACAGTCACTCTACCCGTTTAACTTATTTGTTTCATATAAAAATTGCTGATTTCAAAAGGATCAGAAGTAAATAAGGAGCTTAATCCAGGAGTCTCATGAACAAGTTAATAATGTAGCTGACTCAGTTATTGGAGGGACAATTGTCAAGCAATCACCTGAAGCCTGAATAGGTGTTAATTACTACTTAAACTTAACTGTATCATGGGGCCCTCTTGTGGTGCAGTGGTAATGCCCCCACCCCTGGACTACAAGGCTGAGGTTCAAGTCCCACCTGTTCCAGAGCTGTGCAATATCACCTCTGAGTAAAAACACAAGTTAACATTTTGGGTCCATTCTCACATTAATTTATTTCTTCTAATATATTTTCCAATCAGCCTGCTCAGAGATGATAAAAACTGAAAGAACTGCCGATGCTGTTAATCAGGAACAAAAACAGAAGTTGCTGGAAAAGCTCAGCAGGTCTGGCAGCATC
>NC_063339.1:76617745-76633663 GCF_021869965.1 Rhincodon typus | reverse complement strand
AACAAAAACAGAAGTTGCTGGAAAAGCTCAGCAGGTCTGGCAGCATCAGTGAAGAAAAAATCAGAGTTAATGTTTTGGATCGGTCCTGAGGAAGGGTCACCAGACCCAAAATGTTAACTCTGATTTTTCTTCACAGATGCTGCCAGACCTGCTGAGCTTTTCCAGCAACTTCTGTTTTTGTTCCTGATTAACAGCATCGGCAGTTCTTTCAGTTTTTATCATCTATGATCAGGTTAATTAGCAAAATGTGTTAGAAGAAATAAACTAATGTGAGTCAACTCAGTTCTATTTAAGAGCAAGCCTGTTGAAAGTGCATCTCATAACACTTCGCAGAGTCATGAAAGAGATTACATCTGGAGTGAGGCACAGCTCAGAGACTTTGGAGGCAGTGAGGGAATTTGGTACAAAGAGAAAGAGGTGTTTTTTTGCCTGCTGTTTAGTTCATAGTTTGTAAGGTCTTTCTAGCAGGATAAATTGAAGCCCAGGATCAGGGGCCCAGTACAACATAAAAGTGGACATCATAGAAAAACCAAATTGCTTAGTATTAACTGGTAATTTGACTGATAGAGATTAATTTCAGATTGAAGGCAATTAGGAGAAATATTTATAGGTCACAAATTTAAACATTAGTCAAAAAAAAATTTAGAAGTAAACAAAGAGAGATGCAGGGGCAGGCGATGCATTGTTGGAGCTGGTGGGCCCCATTGTGGTTCATAGTGACCACTGGGTCATAGAGATGTACAGCACGGAGACAGACCCTTCGGTCCAACTCCTCCATGCCAACCGGATATCCTAAATAAATCCAGTTCCTTTCGCCAGTATTTAGCCTGTATCCCTCTAAACCCTTCCTAATCATATATCCATCCAGATGCCTTTTAAATGTTGTAATTGTACCAGCCTCCACCACATCCCTTGGCAGCTCATTCCAGATCCACACCAGCCTCTGCAAGAAAATGTTGCCTGTTAGGGTCTATTAAATCTTTCCCCTCTCACCTTAAACGTATGCCCTCCAGTTTTTGACTCCCCCACCCTAGGGCAAAAACCTTGTCTATTTACCTTATCTATGCTCCTGATGATTTCATAAGCCTCTATAAAGGTCACCCCTCAGTTTCCAGGGAAAATAGCCCCAGGCTATTCAGCCTCTCCTTACAGCTCAAACCCTCCAACCCTGGCAACATCCTCGTGAATCTTTTTTGAACCCTTTCAAGTTTTACAACATCCTTCCTATAGCAGGGAGACCAAAATTGCATGCAGTATTCCAAAAGTGACCTAACCAATGTCCTGTACAGCCACAACATGACCTCCCAACTCCTATATGCAATGCACAGACAAATAAATACAAGCATACCAAATGCTTTCTTCCCTGTCCTATCTACCTGCGACTCCACTTTTAAGGAACTATGAGCCTGTACTCCAAGATCTCTTTGTTCAGCAACACCCCAGAACCTTACCATGAAGGATATAAGTCCTGTCCTGATTTGCCTTTCCAAAATGCCACCTCACATTTATCTAAGTTAACTTCCATCTGCCACTCCTAGGACCTATTGGCCCATCTAATCAAGATCCCTTTGTACTCTGAGGTAACTTTCTTCACTGTCCATTACACCCAGAATTTTGGTGTCATAAGCAAACTTACTAACCATAACTCCTATGATCACATACAAGTCATTGATATAAATGACAAAAAGCAGTGGACCCAGCACTGATCATTGTGGCACACCGCTGGTCACAGGTATGCAGTGTGAAAAGCAACTCTCTACCAACCCCTGTCTTCTACCTTCGAGCCAGTTCTGTATCCAAATAGCTAGTTCTCCCTCTATTCCGTGTGATCAAACCTTGCTAGCCAGTCTATCATGACGAACCTTGTCAAATGCCTTAATGAAGTCCATGTACATCACTTCCACTGCTCTGCCCTTCTCAATCCTCTTCCTAATTTCTTCAAAAAAACTCAATCAAGTTAGTAAGACATTATTTCCCATGCACAAAGCTATCCCTAATCAGCCCTTGCCTTTCTAAATACATGTTAAATACTGTCCCTCAGGATTCCCTCCAACAAATTGTACATCACTGCTGTCCAGCTCACTGATCTATACTTCTCTGGATTTTCCTTTCCACCCTTCTTAAATACACCCAGTAGCGAGTGTTGGTTGCTTGAGGAGCTCTGGCTCAGTGTTGATGAGCTGGAGTCTAAGCTTCGAACATTGTGAGTCATCAGGGAGGATGAAGAGTTACCTGGATGCTGCGTTTCAGGAAGCAGTCACACACTTACATTTGGTCAGTGGTCAGGGACAGGAGGCCATGATTACAAGTGAGGCAGGAGAGGGATGGGGGCGGGGGGGGGGGGGGGGATGGGGGTAGTGGGGATGGTAGTGCTGAAGGAGTCTCAGACCTTGAGCTTGTTGCTCCAAGAGTGTAGGTTGTAGAGAAGATGTATAAACTGATCACAGCACTGTAGTACAGGGAGCCATTCAAGAGGGCGGCAGAGAAGAAAAATGTAGTTGTAATTGGGGATAGTATAGTCAGGGGAATAGACACTGTTCTTTGT
The DNA here is from genome assembly GCF_021869965.1 of Rhincodon typus. Classification (NCBI taxonomy): domain Eukaryota; kingdom Metazoa; phylum Chordata; class Chondrichthyes; order Orectolobiformes; family Rhincodontidae; genus Rhincodon; species Rhincodon typus. The sequence continues at coordinate 76,631,118 of NC_063339.1, read as the reverse complement.
GGCCAGGATCAAGAGTCCCAACTGGGTGCTTGGTTTCACGATCTCTCATCCGGGCTGCAGAAGAACTTGGAGTGGGAGGGGAAAGATCCAATTGTCATACTCCCCATAGATACCAACGATATCAGAGGGAAGATGTTCTCCTGAGAGAATATAAGTAGCTAGGGCCAAAATTAAAAATCAGATCTAAAAACGTAATAATCTCTGGATTACTGCCTAGCCATTAACTACTCGCCACAGGGTCAACAAGATTGAAGAGGTATAAGCATGGCTCAAAGATTGGTGTGGGAGAAGTTGGTCCGAATTCATGGGACATGGGCACCAGTCCTGGGGAAGGAGGGAGCTGCTTCAAATGGATGGGCTCCACCTGAATCATAAAAACTGAAAGAACTGCGGATGTCGAAAATCAGAAAAAAAAAACAGAAGTTGCTGGAAAAGCTCAGCAGGTCTGGCAGCATCTTTGAAGAGAAATCAGAGCTAACATTTCGGGTCTACTGACCCTTCCTCAGAACCCACCTGAATCATCCTGGCAAATGGCATAACTAGGGCTGGAGGTAGGGCTTTAAACTGAATCGTAGGGCTGGGTGGGGTGGAGAAACAAGTTCAGATGCATGGAAAATTATGAACAAAATAAAGGATTTAGAAGGAGGGCTCAGCAGAGGTTATCGAAGTTTCTGGAACAAGTAATAGGACGGAGAGTATGTAAAAGGTCAGGAATCTAACTTCAGGCACAGCTGATAAAGGAGGTGGTCAATGCAGGACTGAGGTGCTATACTCAAATGCACACAGTATATGAAACAAGGTAAATGAGCTTGTAGCACAGATTCAAATTGATGTTGTGGGTATCACAAAGACATGGTTGCAATGGGATCAGAGCTGGGAAATAAATATCCAAGGATACAGTTTTATCGCAAGGATGGACATGGCAGAGGCGATGGGATTGCATTGTTAGGAAGAAATGAAACTAAATCAATTGCAAGAAGTGATTCAAAATTGGAAGGCATAGAATCTGTGTGGGTAGAGTTGAGGAACTGCAAAGGATAAAAGACCCTGATGGGAGTTATGTACAAGCCTCCTAGCAGAAGTCAAATAAATCAGGTGATAGAAAAGGAACTATTAACAAGATTTATGGAGGATTTCAACATACAGATGGACTGAGAAAATCAGGTTGGTAGCAGATCCCAAGAAAATGAATTCAGTGAATGTCTACAAGATGGTTTTTTGGAGCAGCTTGTGATACCGTCTGCTACGGAACAGGCAATTTGGGATTTGGTGATGTCTAATGAGGCAGACCTGATTAGGGAGCTGAAGGTGAGGGAATCCCAAGGGGGCAGTTACCATAATAATAAAAGAATTCACCCAGCAGTTTGAGAGGGAATCAGATGTAGCAGTTATTACAATTGAGGAAATGTAATTACAAAGACATGAGGGTGGAGCTAGGCAGAATTGTTTGGAAGGAGAGCCTAGCAAGGAAGATGATGGAGCAGCAATGGCAAGAGGGTAGTTCAGAAGGCACAGCAGAAATTCATCTCAAGGAAGACGAAACATATTAAAGGAGGATGAAGCAACCATAGCTGACGACGAAAGTCAGGGACAGTATAAAATTAAAACGAGAAACTTACAATGTGGTGGAAACCAGAGGATTGGGAAGTCTTTAACTGCAATTGCAAGAGATGATCTTGGATCATATAAAAGAAGGTAAAAAAGTGCATGGTTGTAAAACACCCGATATTGGATGACCGTCACCAGCCAATGGAAAACCTGGCCAGTGGGTAGGAGGCATCTAGTAGGCCACAGCCCCAGATGAACCTTGGCAAGGCTGAGGAAGGATGCAATTGGAGATGGGGACCCAAGTCCCCAATCCGGATATGTGCTAAGTCAGCAAACTGGAGCACAAGATGGTCAGCAATAGAAAAGAAGAGAGAATGAATGCAGATGGGATGAAGCTCTGGTTGGCAATGAGTATTTCTACTCCTTAAAGTCAAAGTAAAGTGTTCAGTTTCTGTTTAACCTGAAAGGATTCTTAGAGCTGAATACTCAAGGGTTGCTCTGGAAGGATGTGATTTTTAGCTCCATGTTAGTTGTGGCAAAATGGCTGACTGACTGAGGAGATGTTGGGCCTACCCTGTGTCAGTAAAAGAATTATATCAACATCCAGGATCTACTGAGGGCCAAAGGACACAGAAGCTGAGTTTACTGCCTTACATGCTGAAAGGGTCTTGCAGTTTTGCAAAATGTATCTTTATTGTTTTGACTATTTAAATGTAATTCATTTGCCTGATAATTTATGTTTTGTTTTGATTGTTACAGTAAACATTTTATAAAGTGAAACCTTCCTTTTGTCAGGCATTAGAACATAGAACACAGAACATAGAACATAGAACAGTACAGCTCAGTACAGGCCCTTTGGCCCATGATGTTGTGCCGAAATTTTACCCTAAACCTAAGGTCTATCTAACCTCCACCCCTACTTTATACTATCATCCATATGCCTATCTAATAGCTGCTTAAATGCCCCTAATGAGGCCGACTCCACTTTCTGCTCCGGCAATGCATTGCACGCCCCTACCACTCTCTGAGTAAAGAACCTACCTCTGACGTCTCCCCTGTATCTACCTCCACTCACTTTAAAACTATGCCCCCTCGTAATAGCTACCTCCACCCTAGGAAAAAGTCTCTGGCTGTCCATTCTATCTCTACCTCTGATCATTTTGTATACCTCTATCAAATCACCTCTCATCCTTCGTCTTTCTGAAGAGAAAAGTCCTAGCTGTCTTAACCTTTCCTCGTAAGACTTTTCCTCCATTCCAGGCAACATCCTCGTAAATCTCCTCTGCACCTTTTCCAACACTTGCACATCTTTCCTGTAATGAGGCGACCAGAACTGGACACAATAACCAGGGTTTTGTATAGCTGGAGCATAACTTCATGGCTCTTGAACTCAATCCCTCTATCAATGAAAGTTAACACACCATACGCCTTCTTAACAACCTATCCACCTGGGTGGCAGCTTTCAGGGATCTGTGGACATGAACCCCAAGATCCCTCTGCTCCTCCACACTGCCAAGAATCTTTCCGTTAACCCTGTATTCTGCTTTCAAGTTTGTCCTTCCAAAATGAATCACCTCACACTTTTCAGGGTTAAACTCCATCTGCCACTTCTCATCCCAGCTCTGCATCCTATCAATGTCCCTTTGTAACCTAGAACAGGCCTCCGCACTATCTACAACTCAACCCACCTTCGTATCGTCCGTGAACTTACTAATCCACCCTTCCACTCCTACATCCAAATCATTTACAAAAATCACAAATAGAAGAGGACCCAGAACAAATTCTTATGGTACACCACTCGTAACTGAGCACCATGTTGAATATTTTCTGTTCACAACCACCCTTTGTCTTCTAAGGGTCAGCCAATTCTGAATCCAATCTGCCACATTTCCCTCCATCCCATGCGTCCTTACTTTCTGCATGAGCCTACCATGGGGAACCTTATCAAATGCCTTACTTAAATCCATGTATACCACATCCACTGCTCTACCTTCATCCATGTGTTTGGTCACCTCTTCAAAGAATTCAATAATATTTGTGAGGCATGATCTACCCCTCACAAATCCATGCTGACTATCATGAATCAAACTGTCTATCCAAGTGATCACAAATTCTATCTCTCAGAGCCCTTTCCAATAATTTGACCACCACTGAAGTAAGACTAACTGGCCTGTAATTTCCGGGGTTATCCCTATTCCCTTTATTGAACAAGGGAATGACGTTTGCCACTCTCCAAACTTCTGGCCCTACACCCGTGGACAGTGATTCCACCGGTTCCATTGTTTGGGGAATCCTTTATTTTAAGATTATTGATCTCTATAGGGTTTGTAACAATTTGGAAAACTTACAGTGAATCAATTACTAATAGAATCAAACTGCTAACAAGTTACAAACACAGTTTAAGTAGCAGAGATAGCTCCTATCCAAGGTCGATTGGAAGAGATGCACTTGAGCAGATACAGTTTGCTTACAGTGTGTTAAATAATCCCCTGACTGTTAAATCAAATTTCTTGTTGCTGTTTACACAGGTGCAAAGGATACAGAATGTATGGTTCACTTCAGTTTAAATATGGTCTGCCTTGTGTTTTTATCATTTCACTTCAGACTATCAGTGCTCGAATAAATCTTTCCAGTTTGCCTGCGAAGCTGACTGTTGGTAATTACAGGTAATGACAACACATGAACGATCTTGCAGGATTCCCTAAAAAACAATGGGAGTTTTCTCAGTATCTTAACCAATGTTTATCCCTCAAACAGTACCTCTGTTCGTAATGAGGAGTGGAACAAAATGGTCAGTCTAACCTCACTTGTGGGGAAACTGTTAACTGTCATTTGGAGAAGTACAAGTTAATACAAGGCACCAAGAGGATCTTATGGTGCAGTGATTGTGTTTCTATCTCTGGACTAGAAAGTCCAGGTTCAAGTATTACCTGTCCTGGATTTGCTACAAAACGCTTAAACAGACTGGGTATTTTTAGGAAAAAAAAAGGCAGACAACAAATATTTGTTGAAGGGAAATTATGTCTAATCATCTTCTCTAGGTAGTATCCTCAATTATTGCAGGGTATCTGAACTATGGCTTGAGATGTGTTTTTTTTTATTACAAGCCAAGTTGAGGAGTAAATTGCCAAGTCGAGGAGTAAAGTGCCAAGTCTACCTGAGCTGGAATGGGGACCAAACTCTGCGTATTGACATTTTGAACCACACTAGCAGGCTAGCCAAAGGGGTTAGCTAACCAGCTTCCCCCCTCCCAATCCCAATCCCTGACTCATCTACCTTGTGAAGTAACAGAGGGGGCTGATGAAGACAGCAGAGTGTATATGTTATAATAATACACTTGTATAAAATTGCTGGAAGCAAATGATAAGGTTAATGTGTGTTCTTATAGTGGAAAATTGGTTATATGAGGACGAAAGCTTTAAAAAGCAGAGAAATATAGATTGAGACAATAGGGCAGTGGAAAATAGAATTCTATCCAAGTAGGTGTGTGCTGATATATTTTGCGAGTGATAACAGATGGATGGAGTACAAAATAAATGGGAGAATGCTGAGCAGTCTGGAGAGACAGATGTTTAGAGGTTACAGTAAACAGATTGTTGGAGAAAACAGCAGGTCTGGCAGCATCTGGAGAGAGGGACAGTCAGTGTTTACAGTTCAGTATGAATGTACTTCAGAACTGAACATTTACATAGAACCAGGTCAAATGAATTGGTTAAGAAAATGTGTGTGTTAACCAAAGCACAGAATTTAAGAACAGGGAGGTCAAGCTAAAATAGTACATAACACTTGTTGGACCACAACTTCAGTATGGTGTATAGTTCTGCTGACCATGTTACAGAGAAAATGAGATTACAGTAGAAAAGATTGATGGGATTTTATTTGCAGGCATGTTGCCAGGATGAAAAATGTTAGCTATGAGAAGAGATTGGGCAGTCTATGGTTGCTTTCCTTGGAACAAGGAAGACCAAGGGGTGACATAATTGAGTAATCTAAGATTATGAGGGGCCTGAGTAGAGTAAAGGGGTCAAAGTTCAGGGGGTATGTGATTGGCAGAGGACTTGAGTGAAGATAAGGAAATGTATTTTTAACACAGAGGATTGTGTGGATCTCAAACTCACTACCTGAAAACAGAAGTACTCACATTTAAAAAGTTACATGGATGAGCATGGGCTTTACAGGCCCATGAACGTAATGAGGGAAGGTGGAAATAGGCTGTGTAAGGCTTTATTGAAAGACAGGAATGCGATAGGCCAAATCACCACCTCTCATGTTGTAAAAGTTCCATAAATTCTTTGACTGGTGTATGGGAGGCAAAATTTTTGAAGTCTGTAAATACTACAAAAATTGGAAATGTAGTAAATAGTGAGCAGGATAGCAGCAGATTTCAGGAGGACAAACTGCCTGGTTAAATGGGCAGACATAAGAATAGATCCAATTTAACGTGAAGTAATTTTGGAAACAATATGGAAACTCCATAACCTAGACTGAGGGTGCAAGAGTAGAAGCATTTTCACAAATCCTTTTAACAGTGGCAGATGCATTGATAAGAAAGCATACAGAATGCTTGGCTTTGTAAGTGATGGTGCAAGAGTACAAAAGCAAGGAAGAAAACATTAAGAAACTGGATCCAGCAAAGCCCCTCTGTTGGACAAAGACACTGAAGCTGTAAGTTAAGAATGTCAAAACAATTTTTAGTCCGGGTTTAATTGAAAAATAGGAAACACAATGATTACCAAGTAACAGTTATGGAATATATACTATGACATTAAAACAGTGGATGAATTCCAGTCTGCAGCTAGAATTGAAAGCTACTGGTTGTATAGTGACAGTAAAAATCCAGATAGGAGCTTTGGAAAAGGTAGCTGGACAAAATAATACATTTCAGCTTGCCTAAAATATCACCATATAAATGTTTTGTCTAATTTCCTGATGTGGACTAAAATGGATGATTAGGGTAATAGTGCTATATCTTCTATAAATGTTGCAGTAATCCAAACAACATCCATTAAACACTATATCTTTTGGGTGTTTGGCACAGATATCGCTTTCTATTTGCCTCATTGGGACAAGGGTATCATAAGAAGATTGGACACACTGTTGGACTGATTCATCTTGATCCTGATTATATGTATTATGATGGAATCAAAATGATCCAACTACAACGTATCAGCAGAGACACCCAACTGCAATATGATGGAATCTTCCTCGTAGCATATTTCAGGATTGGTTGCGTGGACAACTCTGTATTGGATCCTAATCCAGAATCTGTGAAGGATTGTATTGATTCCTTACATATGAATATATGCTCTCATAAGCTTTCACATGCTTATAATGATAAAAATAAAATAAATCTGCTTGTTTAACACTTTGAGCTGAATCTTCCTCTCATTTTGGCTATATGTCAGTTTCCTTGAAGCTTCACAGAGGGTTATTCTCCACCAGGCCTCGCGGGTACTCTTGCGCTGCCACCTCAAACTTGCCTTTAACTCTGACCATGCCTGCCCTGATCCAGTCTAGCCCAATTCTACTGCTTGACCATTGTCCAGACATACCACTGCCTGTTTATTTTGGCCAACCCCGTCATCCTTTATGTAACTGCCATATTTAAAGGACATAGAATAGCGGTGACATTTCAAAGCTGACCCACAAGGTTGCAGGCATGGGGGATTGGGACAGACAACAGAGAATTGGCGGCGTGATTCATGAGGAAATGGGTGGGTTGTGCATACAAGGGACGGTCTCTTTCCCCATCCCCGTGACCCGCTGGGCTGTCTACCCACTCGCTCAGAACACCACTGTGATAGCAGTGCCATCCATTTTCAGCTACCATAATACCTGCCTTTCTCTCTCACACATTCCACCAGTAAAACAACCCACAATAAGAGCAAACTCAAGGAGGGTGTTTGGCTGCCTGAATTGGCTCCTCACCCCTTATGCAGAGGGGATCCTAACTCTGAATGGCCCAAACAGCTGATCTATGTCCAAGCCTCTGGACTAGTCTCAGAGGCTACTCTTGACATACTATCCTGGAAATCCCTTGACTAAACAGTCTTGGTAGTGGATCAGAGATTGTGCTGTGAAGGTTGTTAGAGGATGGGACATGGGGTGAGTGTGGCTGGTACCCATTCAGTATGCCCTGGGAGATGTTGCTGACCGATACAGAGCTCCCTTTGGAATAAGCAGCGAGCAGTATCCACTCTGACGTCAATGTCAATTCTCTTCATCTAGTTTGCTCGCATGGATTATGTGCAGCCTGTGCCCAGCCTCCACAGTAGCCGCCCACTGCCAGTCACTGCCCCTCCCCCTCCATATTCTCACTCCCTGCCATTGGCTTCTCCTTCAATTCCCACCCCTTCTTTTCACTCCCTGCCAGTCAGCCCCTCCCCACCTTCTTGAGTTTGCGCTGTGATTCACGAGAACGCTGCAGCATGCCGAGGATAGACACGTGGGCATGCAAGCAGGACGCTGTGTTAAAATGACTGGCTATGGGAAGGTCAGGGTCATGCTTGCGTACAGACCAGAGGTGTTCTGCAAAATAGTTACCCAGTCCACGTTTGGTTTCTCCAATGTAGAGTAGGTCACATTAGATACAGCAAACAAAATACACAAGATTGGAGGAGGGACAGGTGAAATGCTGCTTCACCTGGAAAGACTGTTTAGGGCCTTGGATAATGAGTAGGGAGGACTAGGCACATTACAGACTTTTGGATTAAATATTGAGTTCAACACCTTCAAATTGTGAACCAACTCGCATTCCTTCCCAGATAACAAGGTGTAGAGCTGGATGAACACAGCAGGCCAAGCAGCATCAGAGGAGCAGGAAGGCTGACGTTTCAGGCCTAGACCCTTCTTCAGAAAATGGCTTACGTTTCAGGCCTAGACCCTTCTTCAGAAAATGGCTTACGTTTCGGGCCTAGACCCTTCTTCAGAAAATCAGAATATCTCAGATTCTCCAGCATCTGCAGTTCCTCCTATCTCTCGCATTCCTTCCCATTTTTTTTAGCTTTACTTGTTACATTCTCTGTTATCATGTCTTCTCTCCCTCTCCCCTCTTCCCACCCCACCTCCCACTATCTACTCTTTCCAGTCTGGCAGTTAGATACACCATTGTTCTGCCATTCTCACATTCCAATCACTTAATCTGAACTACCAACATCTTTTCTCCACCAGCACCATAAACCGCACGCACCCCTGCCAACCCTCAAAACTATAGCATAAAATGCTGTCCCCTCTACACTTCACTTCAGCTCTGATGAAGAGTCATCTAGGACTCGACAAGTTATCTTGATCTCTCTCCACTGATGCTGTCTGACCCACTGTGATCGCCAGCATTTGTTGTTTTCAGTGCAGATTCCAGCATCTGAAGTAATTTGCTCCTCCCTGCCTTTTCCTTTGATCCTCACTCCTCCCCTTCACACCCTGCCAGACAGGCCTTCTGCCTTCCCCTTCGTTCCTCACCCCTCCCCTTCTCTTCTCTCCTTCAGTCTCTCCCATCTCCTCATTTCTTCACTCCTCTACCCTCCACATTGCCATGCCCTCCTACTTCTTCACTACCCTTCCCTTTTGTCACTCCTCCTTTCCTCACTACCACCCCCCTTCATCCTCTCACTCCCCCATCTCTCCCTCCCCTATCCCCACCCTATTTCTCACTTCCCCACCCCTCCTTCACACTCCTCCCTTCTCTTCACTCTTCAGCATTCTCTTCTATTTCCCCGTTCTTCACTCACCCTCCCTTCTGCAATGGTTAGCAAGCTACTCTGTTCTGAAGGCAATTAGAAATGAACAACATATGTCAACTATACCCATACCCCATCAAACAGAAAGAGCTGCGAGGGTGGAGTTTCTTATGACAGACGCAGCATTAAAACTTGTGGAATATTTACATCTTTGAATTGGGATTCACTAAAAGCAATTTGAAAAATCGAAGGAGCAGAACTTTTCATTCGAAGATGGCAGAGTTTCTTGCTGAACTCAGTTCCTCGTCCAATTCCTCAAATGTTCCCAGAGGTTTTGGGACAAAATAAGGTTTGCAAAATTTTCCTCTGACTTTCACAATCTTGATGCAAAATGTCAAAGTCTAAATAACTTTGTTCTATCTACCTATTCTACGTAAGGTTCAGTATTGTTTCAGTAGCTGAGAAAAACCTGCAAGTTAACAAGAATGTAAACATTAGTAACAGAATTTCCTGTATCTTAACACATGTTGGGCTAATACATTCCCCAAGGGAGTGTGTATAGGAATCTCTTAAAACACTTACTACTTTGACGGTGTTACTTGTAAAGAAAACTTCTTCGATTCATCATGCTCTGGCCACTCATATAATCCACTTGTCAGCAACTTTTCTAAGAATTTGTACTCTCATCAGTCAACTATTAGAAAAACAGTGTCTGCTCCTACTTGTTAAGGATTCCTTTATTTGTTGCATTGGCAAAGCAAACCTTTGACCTTTGCTATTTGAATAATGTAATTTGACACAATCGGCTGTTTAGAAGATAATGTCAGAGCCATGCAGTCCATGGAAATCAGGCAGCATACTGTGTAAGGCAAGCAAACTTGCCACATCCTTAACTACACTGCTTATCCATCAGCAAGCTGCTCATTTGTAAAATCTCTTACATCTAGTGTTGTTCAGCATTCAAGTCATCTTTGTATCGGTGTTTTTGAAATCCAATTTTTACTGGCACTTCTAATTCTGAGGAGATGCTTCTTTCTTTGAATATTAAAACAAAGCACTTGTCAAAGTGATATGTTTGGAAAAATGGCATGGAGATAGATGATTCATAATATGTTTGTATAAACAGAGTGCCTACTCCTCAATATTTTCCTATTTCACTGCTTTGCTCTTTAGGCCTGATGCCAACCAAGCCATTGGAAATGTTACAGCTCATGTAGTTTATTGTCTAGGACACAATGCATACACTCCAGCTAAGATGAGGTTTGCAGTTGAAACTGTTACTACTTTTTAAACTGTTAGGGTAAACTTTCTCTCACCATTTAATGCAGTGGATTTTTGTTTACAGTTATAGTTACTTCGCTTCTCAATGTAGCATAGCAGCGTGGAGGACGACAGTTCTTGCAATCACTGAGATAGCTGTGATTAGTATTATATGGAAGTGGGTTTCAAAACTAAAAAAAGTGTTATATAAACTTGAGATAACAGTGTGAAGCTACAGGAATACAGTGGGCCAGGCAGCATCAGAGGAGCAGGACCCGAAATGTCAACTTTCCTGCTCCTCTGATGCTGCCTGGCCTGCCGTGTTCCTCCAGCTCCACACTGTGTTATCTCCGACTCCAGCATCTGCAGTTCATGCTATCTCTGTTATATAAACTTAGCAAGATATATAAATATATATCATAAACCCTTAGGCATAGCATTATTTAGGTAACAGTCAGATTTTCAATCAAACATTGGTACATATGCCACTTGCATTACAGAAGTCTGAAAATAGCAACCACAGCTATTTCTTTTAAAACGATGTTTAATTGTGAACTTCTTTGCTTGTCAGTACTTAAATACACAAATATGTTATGTGATTTGGAATCAGTAGATTGGTCTCCCAAGCAGCTCCAGATCTTTCAGTATTCAGGAGAGGAGTTCAGGAAAGGTGACAAGCAGATAGTTTAAGTAGTGTTGACCAAGGCTGATTGGCCACTTTACTGGAGGTCATTACATTAACACAGCTGGCACTGTGCAAAGACATCAAGTAGGAGCCAAACATGTTCACATGAGGAGAACGGAAATGAAAACTCAGACAGGTTCATATTGTACTAGACTCATTCTTACATTTCTCCCGATAGTTTTGGTTATGAACTTGGTATTCATAGACCCACAGTATGGCAACGATTGAGGATTAAAAACATTGCAGCTTTCAAAAAACACAAAGTTGTAATCTATTTCCACTAACAAAATGTCAGCCTATTGCTAATGATTGCTTAGGGAGGGCAAACATTAAATTATTATTTTCAGTTGTGCGTACATATATAAATATCTCAAGTTATAACAGAATTTCATTCTGTTACCCAACATTGATTTCAATGAACTCCAACATAAACCTCTGCCTGCATCCCTTTTATTTCTAATTAACCTATTCAAAATTGGATTCAGAATGTAAGCTGAGCATCAGTTAACCTGTTAATGCACAGCATTTCCAAATCAAAAGAGATCCTTGGACAAGGTGTTGCTATGGCCACCTAAGCAATGCACAAAAGATTGACAAAAAATTGTAATGGCGCAGCAGACACCCAGGAACATAACACAAAAAAAGACAAATCTAGATGCTTTTCAGTCAGGAGCTGGCTACTGGCACAGCAATGTGCCTTGAAATTTCTTAAGTTGCTCCCCCTGTCACACTTTGCTCTTGGTCACTCTTAACTGAATTAGAAGGTGCGAAAATGCTATATTTTAAACTTCTTTAGTGTCCGACTGTGGGAGATTCCACAGGGATGTTGACGTGGATGTTATTTCTTCTTGTTTGGTGGATGGTACTTGGATGTTCTGTGTTCTTTTCTTTCAAATTTATCATGGCCTTCCCTGCGGAGATAAATTGACATGATAATTGTTTAAAAGTTACGTTATTACCAAGAAAGATAGCAAATAAGAGAAATCAATTGTGTAAAAGAAGCAGAATATCTTGGGTTAATATGCTAAAAAGCTGCAATCCAGGTTAATGTTAATTGACGCAGCACTTTTCAATGACTGGAATTGGTCTCTATCTCGATTTCATGCTGTGTGTTAAATTCCAAAATAACAATGATAAGACTCCTTTGCTTCTTCAGTCATCATTAACCATGGTGGCAGGCAGTAGGTGGCTTCAACATGTTGTTTTGGAATGGTAAGTGAGATGCAGCACACAGCAGCTAATCAGCCATTCTTACCTAAAGCATCTCTGGCAATAGAGATCTCCATCGCAGTCACGACAACGGACCACAGCATCATTATTGCAGATACAGCACCAAGGCAATTCTTCATCACTGTCTGTTCCTTCAGCAATTGGCATTGTGGGTGACGACTGCAACTGACAGAGATACAAAGTTAGACTTACTTTTAGTAAATGGCCTGTATTTATATGGCAGCTTTATCAAAGTAAAGCATTCAAAGGTGCATTATTGGAGGGGGATGAAAAATAAATTGGTATCAAATCACACAAGAGAAATGAGATGCAGGTTTTAGAGAAGGCCTGAGAGGAGGGGAAGAGAACAAAGAAAGAATAGATTTAATAAGGGGATTTATAGAGTTTTGGGCATAAGCAGCTGAACATATGGCTGTCAATGGAGGAGCAATTAAAATCAGGGATGCATCGGGGGCAGTATTGCAGAAGGACTGACACCTTAAAGGGTCGTAGAGTAGGATGAGGTTACAGAGATGGACAGGGCTAAAAGTGGTCAAGGAACAATTGGTTGCAGTTGAGAGAGATGGATGACAGTTATGTTGAGAAGTCAGGTTGGTAAGATTAGTTTGTGAAAGAGGGAGCTGGCTGGTTTCCAAAACTTCCGGTCCTTAGCCTTATCCTGTGTCCAAACAGGTATTGCCAATTGATGACAAAACTGAGGCAGTTCAGTGCAGTTGACACATGACATCGTCTTAAGACAATAAGGCAATCTTATTTCGTTCACATCACTCATTCCTGTCTGAAATTTTTCTTCACACTAATGTTACTAATTTAATGTTAGCTGAAAAGGTAGCAGAAGCATCAAAGGAACACTGAATTAATGCTAAATCTAGTCAAACAGATGAGCAGCATCAATAATAAAGATAAACATATATTTACTTTCCAATTACACACAATACCTTCTTCCCAGCAGGCATGGGCTGAGCCGGCTTAGG
>NC_063339.1:76600733-76617245 GCF_021869965.1 Rhincodon typus | reverse complement strand
CACACTGACCCAGAAATGGAGAGCCGCAGGAAATCCATCATTTTACTCTTCACCATATCAGGAAGTTTTATACTATTATGGATGACAAATGTTGTATATTTCCTTTATTGGCGAATTACAAAAACTTATTACTATGCAGATGCCCATGATCCTGCGTATATCACTGAACAATCTGGCTACATGCTGCAGCTTTTGAGTACCTGCACCAACACCTGTATTTATGCAGTGACGCAGACTAAATTCAGAGAGCAGCTGAAGAATGCAGTCAAATATCCATTCACTGCAATTGGTAAATTATTTCAGCAATTAAAGTGAAGCATCTCGAATCAGAAGTGTCACTCTATCACGGAAATTCTGCCACTCTTTCTTTACCTTCTTAATCTCCTTGTTTTAAACCTGGAGGGTTTATATAAAACTAACCCCTTACTTGGTTAACTCCAGAAAATCAATCTGGCTTAGTTCTTTTATAATCAGCGCATTCATGGTTAAGTATATGCACTAAATAAGCAATACAAATCAAATCTAAAATATCGAGTATAATCAAACAAGCTGTGGAATGGAGCAGGATTGTTCCAACCTGCTCATAACCCTGGGCCAAGTGCTAGAAAATGGGATTAGAATAGTTACTTGCTTTTGACCGGCACAGACACAATAAACCAGAAGGCTTTAGTTTATATTCATTGGTGTTACATGGGCATCACTGGCTGGGCCAGAATTAATTGCCCTCCCTGAGATGCTCCTCAGAAAGCGGTGCCAAGCTGGCTTATTGAGCAGTAGCAGTGCACATACTATAGGTTGACAATGCCATTAAGGAGGGAATTTCAAGATTTTGACCCAGCAACAGTGAAGGAACAGTGACATACTTCCAAGTCAAGCTGGTGAGTGGCTTGAAGCAGAATGTACAGATGGTGGTGTTCCTACTGCTGTAACTGAGTGTCTGAGCTGTGGATCTGTATGACTCCATGACTGACTTGATAAGATCACACCACAAAAAGGTTCAGTGAAGTCCGTGCATAACAGATAAATCACAGTTTTTCCAGCACATTTGGCGACTGGAAGCTGTTGTAGTTTGTCGCGAACAGAGCGCAGGTGCTCTACAAAGCAATCTCCGAACCTCCGCTTGGTCTCACCGATGTAGAGGAGGCCATATCAGGAGCAGCAGATGCAATTGATCACATTGACGGATGTGTAGGTGAACCCCTGTCTAATGTGGAACATTTGTTTGGTGGCTTGAACGAATGTGAGGTGTTCACCTGCACATCCGTCAATGTGGTCTACTGTATCCGCTGCTCACGATGTGGCCTCTTCTACATCGGTGAGACCAAGTGGACACTCAGAGATCGCTTTGTACAGCACCTGCGCTCAGTTCGCGACAAATGACAACGATTTCCAGTCGTCAACCATTTCACTCCCCTTCCCACTCCCTGGGTGACATGTCCATCTTGGGCCTCCTCCAGTATCACAATGATGGCACCGCAAACTGGAGGAGCAGTACCTCATATTCCGCCTCGGGACCCTACAGCCCAATGGTCTAAATGTAGATTTTACTAGTTTCAAAATCTCCCCAAACCCGACCTCATCCCATGATCAACCCCCACTTTCATTCCCGCCTCCTTGACCTGACCCAACCTGTCCATCTTCTCTCCAACCTATCTGCTCCTCCCACCTCACTGACCAATCACCACCACTCCCTACCTGCATCCACCTATCACCATTCCACCTACCTTCCCCAGCCCCACCCCTCCTCTTTATTTATTTCTGAGATCCCTTCCCCCTCCCCATTTCTGAAGGAGGGTCCTGACCCGAAACATCAACTTTCCTGCTCCTCTGATTCTGCCTGGCCTGCTGTTTTCCTCCAGCTCCACACTGTTATCTCTGACTCCAGCATCTCCAGTTCTTACTATCTCAAAATAATGTAAATTCCGTTTTAAAGCATACAATCCCACAAATGGAAAATGAACAGATAGAGGTGTCAGCTGCCTTTGGTGGTGGTCAGTGAGCAATATTGTCCAGTGCATCAGGAGGGCTGTCTGTGCTTCCAACAGCTTCTTTCCTTTTTCCTTCCCAGTATGAGGGCATCACTGACTAGGTCAGCATTTATTGCCCATCCCTAATTATCCAGAGTGAACCACATTGTTGTGGGTCTGGAGTCACATAGAGATGAGACCAGGTAAGGATAGCAGTTTCCTTCCCTAAAGGGCAATAGTGAACCAGATGGCTTTTTCCCCTGACAATTGATTCACAGTCATCATTAGATTCTTAATTCTAGATATTCATTAAATTCAAATTCCACCATCTACTGTTTTGGGATTTGAACCCAGGTCCCCAGAATGTTGTCTGGTCTCTGGATTAACAGCCCAGTGATAATACCACTAGGCCATCACCTTCCCTGCTGACCATCAATGTATTTGCATGGAGAGTCTTCATTCTGTTCAAAACACAGAACCCTCAGTAATCCAGTATCCCATCAGTGATACACTAAAGCACAGCTTTAGCAGTCTTCAAGGCTGCTTTAGAGAACACTGGGGTCAAAACTTCAACGTCTCTCCAATTCATTCATTATTTTTCACTTGCTGGATTAATGAAGTCATTACAAGACTATTTAAGCACAGAAGTTTCTGTTATCTTTTAATGGGTGGTGGTTTGAATCAGATACATTTTTTGTTTAACACATGTTACTCTCAAAAACATTCCCCCTCAGTTTATTTAGATAGATTCAATCATTCACAATTTGCTACATGTCAGCTGAAGGCATGAATGATGTAGAAAGTATTGAGATATTGTTGCCTCTGAATTCAGAGATTGTTGATAGTGACCTGAATTTGGAACCCCCAGTGAACACATAGACAGTTATTACTAAGCAATAGACAGTGGGCAATTAAGTTATCAGCTATTTCGGTAGGTGACAGTTATATTAAATAAAGTCGATTAATTTATCTTCAATCATACACCAATGCTGATGCTGATGTGTTAAGGAACAGGCGGCTTCTCTCGAACACAAGTTGTTTGACAATACACAGGCGATCCCCAATTCACAAAAGCCTGATTTAAAAGAGTAGGACACTCCAGCCAGATCTCCTCTGCTCCGCTCGCCCTTTCTCTTTTTCTCTTTTCTTTTCAAATTTCTAACTTTAAACTTGACTCCTTGATGGAAGGCTGTCACAGGCGAGTCCCAGATCAGACTGGCACAGGAGGTCCTAGACTAGCCCGGAGTGGGAGGCGGGTCCCGGTGGCATGTCCAGGACTCGAGGCGGCACAGGGTGGGGCGAGTCCTGAACTGGAGGCCACCATGGGGAGAGGAGGCCCCCGTGGACTGGAGGCAAGGCCTCAAGTTTTGAAGCCTGGAGTGGTCTGGAGGCTTGGCCCAGTGCTGGCTGGGGGTTAGGTGCTGGCACAGATCTGCGTGAAAAGGACTGTAATTTGAGTACTCTTTTTACTTTTTATTCATATGCTGGACTTTTATTTATTATTCTTTCAATTTTGTACCAAATACTTAAGTATCTATACCTTAGGTATCTTGTACCTAAGATATCACCAGAAGCGGCAACATTACAAACTTTTCACTGCACTCATTCTAGTACATGTGACAATAAAGTTAATTCTAATTTTAGTTCTAACTGATTGTACTTATAATGAGATTCCATGTTAATTTTAACTTTAAGGATCTGACATATGAAAGTTTGGCTCATACTTAAGAATAGCTATTTTATATTGTACTGTATGTGTTCCGATTTGTGTAAAAATCTTTTTTATGAAGGGACAGAGGAACGGAGCCGTTTGTAGCCAGAGAATGCCTATAACAGAGAATAGAACAGCTTTACATCATGCAGTGTATCATTTTCAGAAATATTTATGTTTTCATCTGGATCCGTCTTGTGGTGATCCACAATCAGCAGCTCAGGATCCCATTTCCCATAAAGTCATCACTGCATTATCGAACATGACTGTTGACAGCTCCCTGCTGTAGCGATAACTTTGTTGGCTCTTGGCCCTGGAATTGGTTCATTCCCCTTAAGTCATCATGATAAGAAAGATGTGTGGACAGTTCAAATGAAGCAATGGAGGCTGTTGCACAAGTAAAAAAGGAAAGCTCAGGATTCACATTCATAAATCATCTGCCACAATCTCAGGATACCCCAACACTTTGCACCAAACTAAATACATTTGGAACACAAACAGAAATTGCTGGAGAAACTCAACGAGTTGGAATGCATCTGTGGAGAGAAAATCAAGGTTTCACATCCAGCAACCCTTCTTCAGAACTCTAACTCCAGCAATTTGCATGTTTCTTTCAGAATTCCAGCATTTACGGTTCTTTGTACGTGTTTTTTTTTAACCACTTTTGAATGCATTCATTGTTGTAACGTCAAAAACATAACTTTTGCCAGGCAGCAAGATAGCGAGCAGCAAATTACTTCTTAAACTTGCTGGTCAAATAATAAATGTTGGCCAAGGGCAGGATAATTGAAAAAAAAATGAGATGCATTCATCCTGTTTAAATTACTTAGGGATGTGAGGTTGAAGGAAGAAGCAATGTATGTGCAAGTCTTTCACTTTAACTGTCCTACTCTCCTAAAAAAAGCTCTGGGGCACCAGAAAGAACAGAGAGAGTCCCCCAGCCTCTCTGTCTCATTGAAAAGACAGCAACTCCCTCAGTGTAGCATTCTGTCAGTACTGCAACAGGAGTGTCCATGTTCATTCCTCCAACCTGGATAATTAATAAGGGTTCTACCACTGAGAGTTGGAGGAAATTACATCCCCTTTGATAAAACATTGGCAGTGACTGGGGAAACCAGCAGCAGACATGTGGCTCTTTGAAGATGGACACCTGGTACTGAGAGGAAGTGGGAGCTCAGGCAATTTGAAAGGTGAGTGGTGTAACATGTTCAGGCACCTGCTTCCACGTTTTAAGGTTCCAGCATTCTCCTGTACAGTGCACCTCAACCACACTGTGAGCCTGCCCTCCATACCTTCCTTCCTGAAATTTCAATATCCTCTATCTGAGCAGCCAATACTCATCTCACACTCATCCTAATGCCCCCACACATCACAGGATTGTTACGGTGCAGAGAGAGGACATTCAGACCATCAGGCCTGCACTGGTTCTATGATCTAGTGCCAGTCTTCTGTATTCCTGCTCCAATAATCATTCACTGCTCTCTTCAATACCTCAGCCTCCACCACACTTGCACACTCTCGCTATTTCCTGTGTGAAAATGCTCACATCCCCCTTGCTTCATAGGAAAGATATAGATAGATATGGGACAAATTTAATAGGATGTCACCGAGACTGGAGGGTTTTAGTTATAAGGAGAGGCTGAATAGGCTGGACTTCATTTCCCTGGAGCATGGGAGGATGAGCGGTAACCTTATAGAGGTTTATAAAATCATCAGGGGCATAGGTAAGGTGAGTAGCAAAAGTCTTTTCCCTAGGGAAGGAGGTTCAAAACTGGGGGACAACAAAGGGCAACGTTTTCACACAGAGAGTTGCATGTATATGGAATGAGTTGCCAGAGGAAGTGGTAGATTCAGGGACATTTACAACATTTAAAAGACATGTGGACAGGTACATGAATAGGAATATCTTAAAGGGATATCAGCCACACACACACAAATGGGACTAGTTCAGTTTAGGAAACTGGATCAGCATGGATGAGTTGGGCCAAAGGGCCTGTTTCCATGCTGTAGGTCTCTATGACTCTATCTATGCCCACACATCCTTTTCTTCTTTGAAGAGTGGGAACAGTTTCTCCCCATTTACTCCATCCAACCCACACATTATTTTCAAAACGTCAATCCAATCTCTCCTCAGCCTTCTTCCCTCCAAGGACAACCATCCTAACTTGTTCAATCTACCCTTGTCACTGAGATTTCTCATTCCTGTGATCACTCTGTGCTCTCTGATATCCCTTCTTGGTCCATTGCTGCAGCCAATTTGCTGTAGAGGCACAGACGTAAAGAAAGAGAGCAATAGAGTCCTGCAAGCAAAATATAGGTAGCTGCGAAATCAATTGAAACAGTGACTTCAAAGACAGTAAACTTGGGATTATATATTACCAAGCCTGAGAATAGAAGAATCGAGCAGCTGGAGGAATGTTTTACAAGGATGAGAGTTAAATCTTATATCCTTCAATGAGAGTCCGAGTTACGGAAGTAGACTCAAAATATGGCCTTTGTTGTACTGTTACTGCATACAGTGCAAGAAAAGACACAAGATTACGAAGGCATATAAAAACATAGCAGAACAGAACTGAAACATATCAAAGAACCAATAAAATCAGAACAGAATTGAATCAGAACAGAGAAAAATTCAGAACAATCAGAAAAATCAGAACAATCAGAATAATAATCATCCACAGGCTTGAAAATGTCTTTCTTTATATACTTTTAAATTAGAGCTCACACGCACCCAACCCCTTCGATCACTATTGGTCAGCAGGGCCAAGTTGTCTCTCTGTGATTGCCTCTGTCATAGGTGGACAGGCACATGGCTCAATCATATTTAAAATTTTATGTATTTGAAAATTTTCACAGTGTTTCCTGTCTGAGTAACTTTTACCAGAACTGACAATTAGTTAGAAATTTCTCATTTACAGGTTGAACAAAAGAATACCAGCTTTTGACAGTCTAACACAGTTATGTGTTTCAGCACATTCCAATTAAAATTCCTATATTTTAAGTGAGTGAGCAAGAGAGAGAAAGAGAGAGACACGTTTGTTTGGTTGTTGTTAACAATTTGTGGTCTGGTTTGAATCCTTTTATGAACCAATTTGATTCTACAATTATTGATTAAACAATTAATAATGTGATGTCTAAAATTGTTTTATCTATGGTTTACAGGGTTGAATCAAATGTCAAATATTGTTAGTTATGACCTCGAAAGTTGCAACAATGACTAAATTCAGAGGGCAGCTAAAGAATGCAGTCAAATATCCATTCGCTGTAATTGGCAAATTACTCCATCCATTGAAGTAAATCAAATAAAATCAGAGCCATTTTTCTATATTTCAATCTGGTTACAGTGCTTCTTCAAATATTTACACGTGATTCTGCAAAAGGTCACAGCAAATATTTTCTTTTCTAGACCATGTCTGACTTGATCTCCATTAGATTTCTTCTCTCTATGGTCTCCAGGATGATAGCTCCCAGCTTCCTACTATCCTTCCCAACGCTCACAACATACCCACACTATATACAGCATGTGGGGTGCAGTTCTCTTACAAACTGAGCAGCAGAGAATGCTCTAACATGACCTAAGTAACTAGAATCACAGAATCACTACAGTGTGGAAGCAGGCCATTCAGCCCAATGGTTCCACACGAACCCCTGAAGAGCATCCCATCCAACCCCCTCCCCTCTCCTATTGTATCCCTGTAACCCTGCATTTCCTATGGCCAATCCAATGAATCTGCACATCCCTGGACACTGTGGGAGGAAACCGGAGTATCTGAAGGAAACCCACGCAGACACGAGGAGAATGAGCAAACTCCACACAGACAGGCTGGAATCGAACTGGTTACCTGATGCTGTGAGGCAGCAGTGCTAACCACCGAGCCACCTGGCTACCCCAAACTATTTGCCCTTCCACAGCCAGTTGCTACCAGACATCCTGCTGGATCCATGAATATCCCAGTAGAATTGTCCCATGGCAGTGGTCCAGATTGTGAAAACTCATTTCATTGTAGGAGAGAGTGTGGTCCTTCCTCCACTGTTTCTGATGTCATTGCCAATGAACAACATGACATCTAGAGGGATGCTCTCTCTCCAGTTGTACACTGTCTGGATGGTCTGCAAACTGTCACAAGGACCGAAGCTGACCAGAGCAAACTTACATGGACCATATCACACCTAGTCTGCAACATACATGATTCAGCACCACAGCTCCAACACTGCAAGCCACTGATACTATCTCTCTACTCTTAAAGTAACATAACTTTTCAATGCAATGGATTCTCATAGGCCTCAGCTGCATTTGGCTCATTTTCTACTGTTAAACTTTAATTCCCAAAACTGAAGCTTATTCTAGAAACGTGAACCACACACGCAGCACTTGCAACAATTAAGATTGCATTTTCAAGAAGTTTATATGTGTAACATCAAGGCTTGTCGATTTCCAATTGCGTGCAGAAAATACTTTTAACTTATTTGTGTCTGAAATACATACGACAACTAAATTAAGGATCATGCAATTAATTATAATTTATTTCATAAGTTTCATGGGGGTTTTCGCATGACTGTCTCCACTTGTTTGTTAAATGATCCGTGATTGATATGAACAATGAGGTATCTGTCATCTCTCTGTACTTTTCCCTCGATAAGTACAAGGCTCCTCTCAATGTTTCATGCAATCAGGCAAAGCTATTCTCTGTGGCACCTGCAAGAAAACCTCTCAGCTCACAGCAAAATGCGTGAACCAACAATACTCCATCAGGTGGAAGATGTTTACTACCCCATTCTTGCAGTTGTTGGAGTTCTTGGTAAGATATTTAACAATTTCATGGAAGCAATGACCCATAAATTGAAATATCATCTTTGATTGCTTTGCTTTTTGGAAGTTCTGTTTCAAAATCTTATTTTGCTGATTACAGTTTTCAGTTGGAACAAAATGACAGATACGTTTGGAATAATTGAACTGTTTCATCAACAAAGCACAAAACACAACTGCCTACATAGGACAAAGGTTTAGATTGGAAGTTCCAAATCTAAATGTTGGTATGAATTTATAGACTGAAATGTATGCAGAAAGTAGTCTCATTCCCTAAACTTCAAATGCCCTTGAGTTTATCAGGAGCATACATTGAGCAGGTAGACTGACCTGACCCTATAAATACCTGGCTCACCTGGACTGCATTTCTTCAGCTCTTATCTCCTTTCCAAATATAAAACAACAAATCGTCAACATTTCCCCAAAACTGTTCCATTGCTGAAAATAAAGCCTTACTATCCAAGGATGTGCAAATTTGATGAATTGGCCAAGCTAAATTACCCCATAGTGTTCAGGGAGGTGCAGGCTTGGTGGATTAGCCATGAGAAATGCAGGGTTTTGGGGATGGGGAGTGGGTCTGGATGGGATGCTCTTGGAGGGTCTGTGTGGACTTGATGGGCTGAATGGCCTCTACTTACACTGTAAATTCTACGATTCTATGATTCCATTGCCAGAGTCATCACAGAAGGTGAAGGCTTTCTTCAAGTCTGCAAAATTCTCCCATTTAACTCTCTTGGATGACACTGGATGACAGAAAGCACTGAGCAGATTTCTGCGTTTAACTATTTATTCCAAGTATTAGAATCTAGCTACAGATAAACAGTCATAAACAGCTATAACTGAAATATGGGAGTCTCGGATTACTATCTGCATCTGTTAAAAGTTTGGAGTATTGAATAGAGATGCTTCCGCTGGTTTGCAAAAGACAAAGCATGGCCGGTACGTTGACCAAAGGTTTATGACTGTAAATCAGTTTATATCAACTGCCAAACAAAAAATAAAGTGCTTTTCTTCAAGCTGAGAGTGGCTTACTGCAGTGAATAGAGACAGAGATTTCCTAACTGGTGGTGGTCCAAAGGTTTCTCTGTGTCTTATCTCACAGCCCCAAGAAGTTCAGCTGTCTGAGAACCAGTCGCATCATTGTTGGCAGGCAGAAAATCTTGCCATGGTAATTGGTCAAGAGTCCATAAACCAATCTGCACCTTGTTGCCAACCAAAGCCCCATTTGTATGCAATCCTTCAACTTTACTTCATTGCCTTAACCCACAGCTGTACAAATAGTACCTAAAATGAAAAAAGAAGGTATATGCTTTCACGCAGCAATCTTTGCAATCTCTGGTTTTGAACCAGATCGTTTCTCATTTCAGTCAACAATTAAAAAGATGCAAAAATAAAAAGTCACGGACTCTACAAAAAATATCTGACAGAATTGTGACACATTCAGATACCGTAACATTGTGAAGCATTCATTGGCATTATCACATTGTTATGTGTGCAAGTCTTCTGTGTGCAAATTGGCTGCTGCATTTCCGAAATAACAATTGTGGCTGCACGGTAATATTGCGGTAATACGGTTGTCTTAGAACCAGACCTTGGCCAGAACATAGAATTCTGCAGACCACAGGAAGGCCAGCAAGGATCAGTCAGAAGTTTTGAAATTGTACAACAGAAATGAGATAGAAAACAGTTATTTTAGAGAATGCAGATGATCTGTTTACCAGTAAATACCATTTGGGAAAATTGGAAGAAATGTGCATTCTGTGGAAAACTGAAAGCACTGAAGGGTTCATACTGATATAATATGCAAGACTAGAGGGTGCTGGATTAGAAAAGATAAAATTAGCACTTAATTGATCATAAGCAATTTTGGAATGCCCTGAGAGCAGGAATGCTGCAAACATGAAAACAGTACTTTCTCTCAAAATGACCACACATTTCTTCACAAACTATTGCTGTCCAATTGTCCGACAATTGCACTGGCTGTCATTTCCTATCACACTAATCACTTTTTAGAACTCTGGGATCCCTATCTGAAACTAGATTTTAAATAGATTGTGATGTAAAACGAAGTTGAACATTTTATGGGGATTACTAATATGGTACATATAAGACTCTCAGGTCTTTGCCTGTATCTATTAAAAGTTTGGATAATAGAATAGACAGCCACATATGTAAGTTTGAGACTATATTACATCTGTATCTAGTGCCTTGGTACCTAAGTTGGTGCCATAACTGGCAACTTGTAAATTTTTTACTGTACTCATATGAGTACATGTGACAATAAAGCTAATTTGAATTCTAATTCTAGATGGGAAAAGTAAGTTTCAATGGAACAATAAAGTAGTAAATGGAAGACAGAAATTGTGGTAAATGGGGTTTAATGGGGTCAGTCTACAAGTATTGGACTAAAAGGGACATTTTTCATCTGAATTCACAAATAAACATGTGGTAAAAGCTAAAAACAATGAAAAGTTTAATATGATGTCATCCTTTGTCTCATCATTACTGGACCACGTGCTGGAAGTGAGCTGATGTCTGCACAGAATTTCAGACTACACTGGGATGATTCTGTTCAGTTCTGGGCTGATTATGTCAGGAAGCATAGATTGGCCTTGTCGAAGGTTCAGCGCAGATTCATGAAACTATCACTGATGTATATAAAGCTAAATTACAAACACAGCTTTTGTTGGCTGGCTTTGCAACAACCTGAATGTGAAAAAATATAAGGTCAACTAATTAAAATGTTTGAGATTACGAAAAGATCTGATTGGGCAAATAAAAATGATTTGCTATTCACATGCTATCTGAGATACTCATATATAATTCCTTTATTATTTCTTCCCCATGTGTTCCCGTTAATTCAGTGGCTATTCGGATCCTGTCACAAGGAAATTGTGGACTCTCCAAATGTATCACCCACTACCTGGTGGCCATGGCAGTGGCAGATCTGTTCGTCATTTTCATTGGTGTGATCCTCTTTACAGTTATTCCTTTTCACTTCCCAAATACTTACCTGGAGACCACACCTGCATGTTCTCTCTTACTTCTGCAACCACAGACATTTCTGTCTGGTTCACTGTTACCTTTACCATTGATTGATTTGTTGTAATTTGTTGCCAGAACATGAAAGCAAAATATTACACAGAGAAAACTGCAACTGTGATCATTACAACAGTGAATGTGTTATTCTGCTTGAAAAATATTCCTTGGTACTTTGTATGCGAACCCGTATATATAATTGACAATGTACCCTGGGGCTACACCCTGTCACTGAACTTTTATACTGAAAAAGTATGGATTGCATTTCACAGTCTCAGTATTATCTTAACCCCTTTCCTCCCATTCATTCTGATTTTACTGCTCAATGCTCTGACTGTCAGACATATTTTATGGGCCAGCAGAGTCCGCAAAAAGCTACTGGATCATGGCAAGAGTGAGAATCACACTGACCCAGTGATGGGGAACCGCAGGAAATCCATCATTTTACTCTTCACCATATCAGGCAGTTTTATACTCTTATGGATGACAAATGTAGGCTTTTTCTTTTATGGATGAATTTCAAACATTTCTAGTTACACAGGTCCTCATGATCCTGCATATATCACCGAACAATCTGGGTACATGTTGCAGCTTTTGAGTACCTGCACCAACACCTGTATTTATGCAGTGACCCAGGCTAAATTCAGAGAGCAGCTGAAGAATGCAGTCAAATATCCATTCGCTGTAATTGGTAAATTACTGAAATGATTAATGTAGATCAAATAAATCCACTCACAGTACTCCTTACCTGTTTCATCTCAATGGAATTAATCAGCAAAAAAAATGTTGGACTGAGAGTAGAGTGGATCTTGCAGCTGCTGCTGAGATTGCAAGCTTACTTCCACACTCTGATAGTTATTACATTTCAGTAGTACAAGAGTCTTGCTTTGATTCAGTTTGGTTCCTTCATCGTCAAAAATGCAAAAAAGTAAACAAAAAAAGCATTATTTTTCAAAAGGTGTGAATGTTTATCGAGCTTTAGAAGAGGTCTACATGTAGACAGCTCAATTTCTAATTCATTCACCAGAAAATTATATGTGTAGAAAGAGAGCTTTATTTTAACATCACGAAAGAGAATTTTTTTAAATCGTGGCACAGAGTTGATTTTTGAATGGAGTTGTAATGATGTAGTTTTGCAGAGGTCTGCATGTGGATGGCTCTGGAGTGAGATCTTTATCATCAGAGGATTGAAAGCTGTCTGCTGGACTACTTGTGGAGGAGTCATTTTTATTTTGATTGTTCAGCTAAAAGGTTGATTTTATTTAAGATGTATATGTTTGTTTTTTTAATGCTCAATATTCCTTTTTCAGGTAAGGAAAGGTTGTTTATTTTATATATAAAGTGCTATTGAAAACTGCTTCTTTTTAGGCTTGATGTTATTGATGCCATACACAAGACAGAGAGTTAGATGGCTAGTAGAATTGGAGAGGTGATTACCCAGCAGGATCAGTCAGATAGATGAGCAACTTTCAGGAAAGGTAAAAAGTTAGTTCAAAAGTCTCCTGTGGCTATTCCTCTCTCAAACAGATATTCCGTTTTGAGTACTGTTGAAAGGGATAGTCAGGAGAAAATAGAAGAGACAATGAGAACTTGGGCACAAAGAATGAATCTTGTGTTAGGTGGGGTTTGGCAAAAATTAGGAGAATAATTGTTATAGGGGACACTCCTGTCAAAGGTACGGACTTTTGCAGCAGTGAGCATGAATCTAGGATAGTATGTTGCTTTCCTGGCGCCAGGATTAAAGGCTTCTCAAAATGTTTGAAGCATATTGTTAAAGGAGAGAGTGAAAAGCCAGATGTTACTGTATACATTGGTAGGAAAACAGAGTTAAGTAAAAACTTAAGGCTTACAGAGTGAATACAAGACGTTAGGTAGAAGATTTAAAACCAGAACCTTAAAAGTAGTTATCTCTGGTTTACTCCTGGTGCCAAGCTCAAATAAGGGAAGGAATGAAATGTTTGGAAAAGTAAATTACTGGGTGGGAGGGTGGGAGGGGGCGGAGGGATCCAAAGTAGCAGACTAAATAGAAAGATAGATGAGGATAGTTTTCAATCTGAAACGAACTATTAGAAAAGACAGACAAGAGCAAGTCAGAGAACAAAATAACTCTGAAGAATTAAGTTGCATGTGCTTCAAAGCAAGGGTCTTACAGGTAAGGCTGATGAATTCACGGCATGTTTGGGAGCATGGGATTGAGATTCATAGTTGTTACTGGCTGACATGTCCACCCTGGGCCTCCTCCAGTGCCACAACGATGCTGAAGGTTGCAGGAACAGCGCCTCATATTTCGCTTGGGAAACCTGCAGCCCAATGGTATCAATGTGGACTTCACAAGCTTCAAAATCTCCAAACCCCCGACCGCATGCCAAAACCAGCCCAGCTCATCCCCGCCTCCCTAACCTGTCCGTCCTTTCTCCCACCTATCCATTCCTCCCACCTCAACCCCCACCCCCAACTCCTACCTACCAGCCTCATCCCCGCCTCCTTGACCTGTCCATCTTCCCTTGACTGACCAACCCCCACCCTAACTCCCCACCTACACTCACTTTTACTGGCTCCATCCCCGCCTCCTTGACCTGTCCGTCTCCTCCCCACCTATCTGCTCCTTTATCCATCTTCCATCCGCCTCCCTTTCAATCTCTATTTATTTCAGAATCCCCTTCCACTCCCCCATTTCTGAAGAAGGGTCCAGACCCAAAACGTCAGCTTTTCTGCTCCTCTGATGCTGCTTGGCTTGCTGTGTTCATCCAGCTCTACACCTTGTTATATTAGAGAAGGGGGAGTTATGTTTTTGATTAAAGAAAACTTTTTTGCTGTAACTAGAGAAGATATTTCTAAACAAAAAATCGTCCAGGGAAAATATATGTGTTGCAAGGAGAAATGAGAAAGGAATGATTATCTTGATTGGAGTGTACTTTAGACCCCTCAATATTAAGGGGGAATCAAGGAACAAACATGTAGAGAGAGCTCAGATATGTGCAAGAATAATAAGGTTGTAATGAGAGGTTATTGTACTTTTCCAGGCATTAACTGTGACTACCATAGTGTTGAAGATCATTATTTTCCTGAAAAAGTGAAAGGTAAATCTGGTCATATTAGGGAACAATGAATGAATAAAGATTTTAAGGCTCCAGTCAAGAATAAAATAGGATCATAAATTAGATAAAGATAACTGGATTTAAATGAATTTCTTGAACAGTACAAAGAGTGTAGGGGCATTCTTAAGAGAGAGTTTAGGAAAGCAAAGAGGAGATGTGAGTTGGCCTTAGCAGATACAGTTATGGATAATTCAAAGAGATTCTACAAGTACATTAATAAGAAGAGAGCAACGAGAGAGAGTTGGTCTGCTTAAAGATCAAAGAAGTCATCAGGAAAGAACGTCAGGTGATGTGAGAGATATTAAATGAATATTTCAAGTCAGTTTTTACTTTGGAGAAAGTACTGGATGCCAGAGAACTCAGGGAATTAAATATTGATGTTTTGAAAACAGTTCACATCACAGAAGAGAGAGCGCTGGAGGTCTTAGGAAATATGGGAATATAGAAGGCATGGTTAGGAAGTTCATGGATGACACCAAAATTGGTGGTCTGGTGGACAGTGAAGAAGATTATCTAGGATTACAAAGAGATCTTGATCAAATAGGTCATTGGATAGAGGAGTGGCAGATGGAGTTCAATTTGGATAAATGTGAGGTATTACCTTTTGGTAAAACAAGCAAGGGCAGGACATTTACAATTAAAAGTAATGCCTTGGGTAGTGCTGCAGAACAGAGAGACCTAGGATTCAGGTGCATAATTCTTCAAATGTTGCATCTCACATGGACAGGATGGCTAAGAAGCTGTTTAACATGCTTGCCTTTATTGCTCAGAACTTTGAGTGTAGGAGTTGGAATGACAAGCCCAGGGTTGCATTTGACACTGGTGAGGTCTCTTCTGGAGTACTGTATCCAGATCTGCTCGCCCTGTTAAAGGAAGGATGTCATTAAGCTGAGGAGGGTTCACAGAAGTTTTACCAGGATGTTGTCGGGAATGCACGGTTCAACAAATAAAGAGAAGCTGGATTGGCCGCGACTTTATTCACGGCAGGTTGAGGGATGACATTATAAAGGTTTATAAAATCATGAGGGGTTTCAATAAGGTGAATGACAGGTGTCATTTCCCAAGCTGGGGAATTTCAAGAAGAGGATGCATATTTTTAAGGTGAGATGAGAAAGATTTAAAAAGGACACAAGGGGCAACATATTTTTACACATCGAGGGTGGTTCGTGCATGGAATGAACTTCCAGAGGAAATGGTGAATATGAGTACAGTTACAGCATTTAAAAGACATTTGGACAACTACATGAATAAGAAATTTTTAGAGGAGCATGGACCAAGTGCAGGCAGGTAGGACTAGTTTATTTTGAGATTATGGTTAGCATGGACTGGTTGGACCAAACAATCTGTTTCCATGCTGTATAACTCTATGACTCAATAGAACTCAACTTCAATGCAAACTGGAGGGGCAGCACCTCAATTTCTGCTTAGGCACCTTACAAGCCTCTCCAACTCAACATTCAGTTCAACCACTTCAGAGAATGATCTTTGACGTCTACCTTGATCACAGCCATCAACACTCATCCCAGCCGTGCCTTGTTTATGTCTTGCTGGATTTGTACTTAATGAAACAGATCTATTTTCTCTTTTTGACACCTAATATTTGCACCCATTTAACATTTCTCTCTTTCCATAGTCGCCTTTAGCATTCCCTTTGTCTTTTGTTCTTGGCCCTCTCACTAACTGTTCCACTCGTTCCTCCTCATCATCTATTGCAGCATAAAAGGTTCATTTATCTGACATGTAAATACACCCAAGTTGGTTTTCAGAGAAATACTGAGCAAAGTTATCACAGAATTGAAAAGGTTATTCTGACGGATATCCAAAGGTTTATTTTTTTCAGGAAGGTTTGGGTTAGTGTGATTTAAATGAGGAAAGGATGGGGATACAAAA
>NC_063339.1:76589929-76600233 GCF_021869965.1 Rhincodon typus | reverse complement strand
GCGGGTGTAGTCATTACAAGAATAATGACATACTAAACTGCCAAGGAACTTAAACATGGGGTCATCCTTAGAACTTAATTGATGGGAAAAGGAGAGGCCAATGCAAATCAACAAGGCTGGGGAGAACGGTATAAGAGCCTTGCAGTTTTGAATACAGGCTGTAGATTTCCAGATCAGCTGAAGTGTGTTGAACATGGAAATCAGGAACCTGCCAGGGAAAGTATGTGAAATTTTGACTCTGGAAGTGTAAAATCCAACAGACCTTTTCAATTTCTTTACAATGGACAGAAATATTATTCTTTCCATTCCAAGTACACCAGGCAAACACATTAAAATTATTTAAAATTGTCTGATATTTAATGTTGAACAGAAAGGACATAGTTCATTATAGAAAGTCAAAATCATTGATTAAATCTCGGTTGAAATATGTCTCTCACAAAGTATCACATCTTTGTTAGTATAATATTACATATTCTGTAAATAAATCCAATCTGTGTTTAACACCAACAGAGAATTGTCCAAAATGGCTCCCAGAAGCCACATGATTAACCTTGTGGATTTTAGCTGGCTTTATGTCAGGAAGGAATGACAAAAGACTTTTTTGAAATTTGATGAACATTTCCAAGGGTCCTCAAAAACGCCTTGATTATGGATCCCTCGAAGGTGTGGATCATACCTCACAGTTCACCATGACATGACAATGGGGACCATCCAAGCCAAAGGCTAAGACAGTTCATAAAATCTAAATTACCTCTAATACACGTCAATGTAGGTTAATCCAATTCCAAACAGGGAAACATGATCTACCTATTTCTAGATAGCTGCCATTTTAAGTCTTGTTAAGACAGGCTATGAGCAATTATTCTGTGTAAAATCCTCCAAAGGAACTCCGTGAGACTCCATTAGGGAAAGGCTTCTCAGCCATAGGGAGGACAGGGAAGAAAACATACAGAAATCAACTGTTGCTCTCCTGGAAGAGTCTAGGCAATCTCCACATGTCTTAACCATAGAACTAGTGAGCAACAGGAAACCTCTCATTATCCCAAATTGTGTTAACCTGCTAAGTGCCCCTGAACAGGCAAAGACAAACTCTTCAACTACAGTGGCCAACACAGCTGCTGAAGCACCTGATCTCAAGTTTTCACCCTCTTGGTTTCAGAAAGAGAATCTTCAAAGAAGCAACAGACCTGCAACAGACTTAAAGCTTGATCTTACTTTCATTTTCAAATGTCACTTTTTATCCATGCCTACTTTAAACCTGTGTGTTTGTAATTGTGTTAACATTATAATTTTTACCCTAATATCCTATAGTAATATGCAATAAATTAATCTTTATTTTATTTAAGAATAACGCTTTGTTGCTGCTTATTTATAAATTAAAATAATGGAAAGGTAAAAGGTGTTAAATGAGCAATACACATTCATCGTTTATAGGTCACTCTGGGGAGTCAGTGCGGCCATGACACAGGGCCCTATTCACTTATTATTCCTATGGAATGTCTTGCTTTATGATGCAGAAAACAACATGTAATTATATTTCATCACATCATTACCATGTCAGTTTCCCCATGATTGCTTGTTCAGTTGAATGTAATGAACATTAATAATGATATAACTGACATCTCACTGGAGATTTCCCTCTTGCACAAATACAGGCTCCTCTCAATGTATTATTAAGGAGAAGCTGTTGCCTTTCGCACCAGCGGAAACTGTTCCGTCTCACAGAAAATACACAAACCAACGATACTGCATCAGATAGAAGGTATTTACTACCCTGTTCTTGCAGTTGTTGGAGTTCTTGGTAAGCATCTTAAGCACTTTACGGAAGAAAATAATTTTTGACATATAAATTTAAATGAGCTGCATTGAAACTGTTTTTCTTGTTTTTCAAAAATTCTTCTTTGATCAATTTAAGCTCAGTGGTGGCATACTGGTAGTCACGAGACTTTAAAAATTTTCATGAGTTCCAGTTTCAGTGATTAGAATTCATTCCAGGCTTTTTCTCTCCTTATTTGTGTACAGGATGTAGGCATCACTGACTGGGCAAGCCTTTATTGTTTAGTCCTAATTACCCTGGAGACGGTGGTGGTCAGCATGCCATTATAATCCCTGGCATCTAGATACTACTCCCCACCCATGGAAGCGCTGTTATGAAGCAAGCTCCAGGCATTTGGCCTATCTAAAGTAAAAGAACAATGATACAGTTCCAAGTTAGGATGGAGACTGACTCGGAGGGCAACTTGCAGTGTTGGTAATGGTGGCATTCGCATGTACCTGCTATCCTTGTCCTTGTAGGTGGAACACGTCGCAGGTTTAGAAAGTGTTGCCAAAGGAATTTGCGTAAGTGACTGTAGTGCATCTTGTAGATGGTACACATTACTGCCGCTGTGATGGGAGTGCATGTTGAAGGTGGTAGATTGAATGGTAATCAAGGGCACTGCATTGTCCTGGATGGCATCAAACTTCTTGAGCATTTTTGGAGTTATACTCATCCCGGCAACTGAAGACCATGCTGTTGATGTGGTGTACACAGAGTTTCTGAAAGGCAACCACTAAAACGTCCATAACAAGTTTATGACCAAAGATGTAGCAAAGATGCAGCTGAGTGATAGCAAAATATGGGCT
The DNA here is from genome assembly GCF_021869965.1 of Rhincodon typus. Taxonomy (NCBI): domain Eukaryota; kingdom Metazoa; phylum Chordata; class Chondrichthyes; order Orectolobiformes; family Rhincodontidae; genus Rhincodon; species Rhincodon typus. The sequence continues at coordinate 76,597,608 of NC_063339.1, read as the reverse complement.
GTGGTTAATGATGCATTGCAGACCAGAGGAGAGATAATATTGGAGCGCCCCAGATGTCAGGTTTGGATCTTTCTCTTATTTACAATACATTAGACATCTGCATTCCTTTTTAAATATTAATGACAAAGACTTTGGCATACACAACCCAATTACAAAATTTGTGATTGATATACATTGAGTGTTGTGAACTGTGAAAAGGATGCTGTAGAATTTCAAAAGAACATAGATTATTACTATAATGGATAGTCAAGCGGTGAATAAAATTTGACACAGGAAAAGTGTAAAAGAAAACAATTTGATAGTAAGAACATGGAGAGATGGTATAAAATAAAGATTTTGGCCTATGCTAGACTAGTACATCCAGCTCTGTACACTACACATTAGGGAAAAAGTGTACGCATCTGAAAGAATGCAGATTAGTCCCAGGGATAAAGAAATTCAGTTGCATGGATAAATTGGAAAAGCAGGGACTGTTTCCAGAAGAAGAGAAGAGAAGTTTAACAGGTGATTGGACAAAGATGCTCAAAATCATGAAGGGCCTGAACACAGTGTAAGAGTGGAAATTAGTGGAAGTACTGAGAATATGAGGGTACATATTTAAGGTAATGAGAAAAATAATCTGGGATGTATTGCCTGACCACACGGTGGAGTCAGGTTCAATTGAGGTATTTAAGACAGAATTGCCTAGTGATCTGGAAAGGTATAATATGCAGGTCTGTGATACTAAGTAAATTTTTCCTTTGAAGAGCTGGTATTGACACAACAGACTGTGACATCCTTCTGTTCTGCAACAATTCTGTGATTATGTGACACTGTTGCTGTTGTTAGACAAAGCTTTGTAGATTGTGAATCCAATGCAAATAAACAAAGTTCAGCTATAGGTCAACAGAGATCTATTTGAACAAGATCAATGGGTTTTCGTACCTTATGTGATGATATTATTCTTAAAACCTCCGAGATCTTCATCTTTAGCCTTATTTTTCTCTACATATGCCAGTTAATTCAGTGGCTATTATGATCCTCTCACGTGGAATGTGTGGACTCTCCAGATGTATCACTCTCTACCTGATGGCCATGGCAGTGGCAGATCTACTGGTCATTTTCACCGATGTAATACTATTTACAATGTTTCCAATTTACTTCCCAGGGACTTACCTCAGCACTACTCTGGCACATTCTCTTTTGCTTGTCCTGCTTTGTGCAGCCACAGATATTTCTGTCTGGTTCACAGTCTCCTTCAAGTTTGACTGGTTTGTTGCAATTTGCTGCCAGAAGATGAAAGCAAAATATTGCACCGACAAAACTGCGGCTGTGGTTATCAAAACAGTGAGTGTGTTGTTTTGCTTGGAAAACATTCCTTGGTACTTTCTGTATGAACCTGAATATATAATTGACAATGTACCTTGGGGCTACTACCAGTGAACTTCTTCAGTGAATACCCTCAATATTATATTAACCCCTTTCCTCCCATTCATTCTGATTTTACTGCTTAATGCTCTGACTGTCAGACACATTTTAGTAGCCAGCAGAGTCCGCAGGAAGCTACTCGATCACAGTAAGAGTGAGAATCACACTGACCCAGTGATGAAGAGCCTCAGGAAATCCATCATTTTACTCTTCACCATATCAGGCAGTTTTATTCTCTTATGGATGACAAATGTAGGCTTTTTCTTTTACCGCCGGTTTACTGACAGGTTTTACTACACAGGTCCCCGTGATCCCGCGTATATCACTGAGCAATCCGGCTACATGCTGCAGCTTTTGAGTACCTGCACCAACACCTGTATTTATGCAATGATCCAGACTAAATTCAGAGAGCAACTAAAGAATGCAATCAAATACTCATTCGCTGTAATTGGTAAATTACTGAAATAATAGATGCAGTTCATCTAAAAGCAGAGCTATCATTCCACCAATGACTCTGGACACAGTGCTTCTTGCTTATTTAATCTCCACACATTTCAATATAGCATCTACATGATTTTTTATTCCAGCAATGACCATCTCCTTTGGAGATTTTCCACTTACGACCTTCGCGTTCAAAGCTCCCAAACCCTGCAGACTCTGTTTTCCTTCTAAATGTGCACACACCAGATAGAATCTGGTGGACCAACATCTGAAACGGTCCCTGTTACATCAAACTGAATTGCTTGCTATATTGAAAATATTTTAACTGCCCTACCTATTCCCCTCTGGAACGCATTCAAGGTTAATTCAAACCCTTTGGTTACTGTAGTGATTGGAATGAGGTCAGCCAGGTACACCTCATTGAATATGAGTTTCCACGTTGGGGCTGACAGATATAAATAGGAATGTCAGGGGTCCTGTTCATTCTAGGACCTGGCTCTGAGCTAGTTGGGTCAGTGTCATGTACTATACATTTGTAAATAAAGGGTGATTTGGTGATGGTGTCCCGGCCTTTGTGGAGTTATTTCAGTGACATTGGGAGAAAAACAACCACTAGAAGAGATTCACTCACAACAGTAGTCTTTGAGTTGGGATAAGCATTTCTGGCATCACGCTGCGATTTGCAAAGCTTGACTCGTTTGATCCTGCTGTCAAAGTCTGGGCCCAGTGTGTGGAAAGAATGCATTATATCTTCTAAGCAAATGACATTCGAGCAGACAAAAAGCAACGATTAAGTCTCCTGACAGCTTGTGGACCCACAACCTTTTCAGTTATTAGAAGCCTAACTCTCCCTGAGGTACCAGATACAAAACTTGCAAAAGTTGACAGATTTCACTAAGGAATATTACAATTCCAAGCCTCCACTAATTCTGAGATGCTATTGGTTTTATTCGGCAGGTTGAGACCCAAGGATATCCACATCAGAATTTTTAGCAAGGTTAAGACAACTGGCAGAGGCATGTGATTTTGGTTAAAACCTAAGTGAGATGCTGAGAGATAGTTTAGTATGTGGGCCTAAAGATGCGCCTACTAGCTGAAGCCCAACTGAACTTTAAACAAGCACACAACTGGCTTTGCCATTAGAAAATGCAGAACTCATAGGCCAGTAACCAAGAGAATCCACATCCTGGCAAGTCAACCGACAGCTGGTTTGGATCAGTTAAATTGCTTAATAACATCCAAATCAGAACCAATCAAAATGAACATCTGGTTCAGTGGTCTCATCGAGGTAGGTACCAGCACGGCTGTATCAGTGATTGCAGAACTAGTTTTTAACAGAATTCACTCTGGACTCCAACCCTTAACTCTGCATAAGACCTCGGCCAGGCTGACAACCTATACCAGGGAACCCCTGCAGACTAACCTGCGTCCAGGGATGTGCAGGTTAGGTGGGTTTGCCAAGGCAAATTCAGTGTTATGGGGATAGGGTAGAAGTGGGTGGGTCTGAGTGGGATGCTGTTTGGTGGGTTCTTGAGGAATTCATAGATCATAGGTCATAGAATCCCTCCAGTGTGGAAACAGGCCTTTTGGCCCAACAAGTCCACACCACCCCTCCGAAGAACATACCACCCAGACACATTCCCCCTACCCCTACATTTCCCTTGTCTAACCCACCTAACCTAAACATCCCTGGGCACTATGGGCAATTTTGCAGGGCCAATCCACCCAGCCTGCACATCTTTGGACCATGGGAGGAAACCAGAGCTCCTGGAGGAAACCCACGCAGACACGGGGAGAATGTGCAAACTCCACACAAACAGTTGTTGGAGGCTGGAACCGAACCCGGGTCCCTGGCGCTGTGAGGTAGCAGTGCTAACCCACTGAGCCACCGTGCCGTCCTAAATTGATGGGCCGAGTGGCCTGCTTCCTCACTCTAGGGATTCTATCATTAAAATTATGAGATGCGTAGATAGGGTTGATGGTTAGAGTCTTTTTCCCAAGAGTTGAAATGTAAAATACCATTTAAGGTAACGGGGGAAAGTTCAAAGGAGATGTGAGGGACAAGTTTTTTACACAGAGACTGTTCGGAGTCTGGAATGCTCTGCCAGGGGTGGTGGTTGAGGCAAATACAATAAGGGCATTTACAGGACTTCTAGATAAGCACATCAACATACAGGAATGGAGGGATATGAACCAAGGGCAGGCAGAAGGGATTAGTTTCATTTGATGTTATATTGGGCACAATATTGCGGGTTGAAGGGCCTGATCCTGTGCTGTCCTGTTCTGTGTTCTATGTTCTAAACAAGGCTTATACATAAATTGGGCAGGGTGGCTGTTTTTCACAAAGCTGGGCAATAGTCATGCATACCTGCAATTGTGATTGGATGAGGATGCACAGAAATATGCTAAAATTAATATTCATAAGGGTTTGTATCAATATAAGAGACTGCTTTTTGGGGTATCATTAGCAGGTTTCATTTTACAGTGGAAAATGAGGAACATTTTATAAGGTCTATCCCTTGTCGCCATTCATGTGAATGAATGTATGAATAACTGGGAAGATCAAGAAGGAGCATTTGGAAATAGTGCTAAAACATTTCTAAAAGCCAGGTGAACACCTTAGGAGGCAATAATGTATTTTACAGGTACCCCAAATGAGCTACTTGGGCTACAGAGTGGATAAATCTGGGTTATACCCATTTGAAGATAAAGTGAGGGCAATCAAAGGTGCCCAAGCTCCCATGTCTATACTGGAGCTTAGATTTCTTCTTGGGCTATTTCAGAAAATTCGTACGTAAACTGGCCCCATCCTGGAGCCCTTAAATCTGCTATTGCAAAAGAGTCAGCTTGGGAAATGGCCTTATAGCCAAGAAGTAGCCTTTAGGGAAGTACAGAAATAAATATTGTCATCTAAGGTGATGGCACATGCGATGCCAAGCAGGATCTGGTGCTGACATGCGATGGTTACCCATAAGGTATCGGGGTAGTGTTGGCTCACTGGTGGCCTAGTGGAGAGGAACACCCGTCAGTATATACTGCCTGGACCTTGGCTGATCCCAAATGAAAATACATCCAGGTAGAAAAGGAAGATTGGGCAGTGCGAAAAAGTTCCACCAATAACTTTAATGACATGGATTTGTAATAGTAACAGACACCAAATCCCTGCTAGGATAATTAAAGAGGACAGGACTAGGCTGCCTGTAGTTTCAGGTTGAATTCAGTGGTGGGCATTTATTCTGATTACAAGTTGGAACACCGTCCAGGAGGCCAAGTAGCAAATGTGGTTGCATTGAGCTCCTCCCACTGGCAGATACACCAGTGGTAGTGCCTCCCCTGGAGCAGTCCTTTCTGATTTTAAACTTTCTGGACACCCTTCTGGTCATCGCTGACAATATCAGACTGTGGACACAAAAAGATCCTGTCCTGGCAAAACTAAAATAGCTGGTGGTGATGGTGGAAACAAAGGGGCCATCACAACCAGAACTGAAACCTTTATGGACCCAACAAGTTCAGATCACCAGAGAGGACAGCATTTGATTATGGGGAGCAAGAGTGATTGTTCCGAACAAAGGTTGCCTCCAGATACTAGTTGAACTCAAACACGATCACCCAGCAGTTTTCAAAATGAAGATGTTTGCAAGAGGCTTTGTCTGGTGGCTAGGACAGGACACCAATATTGTCGCATTGGCGGGTCAGAGTTCAGAGTGTCAAGAAGGAAAATAATGATGCCAGCAGCTCCCCCTTGTTCATGGGAATGGCTAGGTAAACCCTGGACTTAGTTACATGTCAACTATGCTGGGTCATTTCATGGGCTCTATGTTCTTAGTCATTGTGGACTCCCTTTCAAAACAGTTGGAAGTGCATAGAGTTCATTCATCAAACATAGTGATGACAACTGAAAAGCTGCGAGCATCTTTTTCAATATAAGGACACCCAGGAGGTGTTAGTCACAGACAACGGGCCATCATTTACCTGCAGAAAATTTGGATATTTCCTAAAGACAAATTGTATTCAGCATGTAAGGACAGCTCCTACCTTCCATCGTCCAATAGTCTGACAGAAACAGCACTCCAACCTTTGGAGGCAGGCTTAAAGAAACAGCCTACTGCTTCACTCGATACCAAACTGTCCCGGCTCCTGTTTAAATATAGGACTACAAAACCCACCCCCCTCACAACTATAATGAAGGCTCCAGGAGAGTTGCCAATTGCAAGGACCCTCTGCACCAGGTTAAACCCGATCTTCCCAGACCTGTGGGGTGGGAGGGGAGCTGCAGAGTGAAATGGCATCAGGAAAGTCAATGCCGGACACAAGACTCTGCGAAGAGAGAGAGGCAGTTTCCTTGAAGGGATTAAGCTTGGTGTCAAAATCACGAGAATGGACCTGCATGGGGAAGAGGCATGGTCGAAATGAGGTCAGGTCTGTGATGTACAAAGTTTGGGTAGGATAAGCAGTCCTGACCAAGCATGTTGAACACATGAAAGCTGCAACCTCGCAAACGGGGTGACACCATTAGTGCCTGAAGAAGAGGAATTTCTTTGGAGACCAATCTGGCCACAAGAGTTGGGCTATGGGTCCGGTACACGCTGCTAGTATCCGAGGCAGAGTCACAGGAACTGGACCTGGTGAAAACACCCCAGAAGAAGCTGCAGGAGAAAGAATGGGCCTATGTCTCCGGACTAAGAGGAGGAGGGATGTAGCAATGCAACAAGTTCAGTCAGGTGGATCTCATAGCATATGAGTTCCCCAGTTGGGGCTATTAACTTGGTCCAATCAGAGTCCTGGTTGACAGATACAAACAGTGTTAACCAGGAGATTAGAAACTCCTCAGAAAAAAATATAAACTGGGCATTGAGAATCTCCTCAATTAAGGGGACTGACTTTGAGCTGGCTGGCCACAGCCAGTGTACTGTGCCCAAGTAAATAAAGGGTAAAATAAAATGTATAAACAGGAGTATCAGGGGTCTGATTTCTCTAGGAGCTAGCACGTTCAATGTCATATACTATGCACGTGGAAATAAAGGGTGACTTAGTGACGGAATACTGGCAGTCGTGGAGTTATTTTAGTTACTTAAACATGTTCCAGTTCCATCAACTTTCCTACAAAATTCTCTTCACACTTTCACAGACGGGTTTGGAAAATAAGCGTTTTAGAAAGATATTTGCAAGGGATTTAAAACCATAAGACAATAAGATATAGGAGCAGACGGAGGCCATTCAGCCCATTGAATCTGCTCTGTCTTGCAATGAGGTCTTGGCTGATCTGATTATCCTTAACTCCACTTTCCTGCTTTTTCCATATAATCATGGATTCTTTTCCTGATTGTAACTCTACCAATGTCAGCCTTGAAGACATTGAATGACCAAAGCTCAACAGCACTCTGCAGTAAAGAATTGCACAGATTCTCTATGCTCTAAGAGAAGGAATTTCTCTTCATCTCTGCCTTCAACTCACAGCTAAATATTCTGATATTATATCTTCTGGTCCTAAATCAACACAGCGTTCTGCAATTGATGTAATATGGGAGAGGGAGAGCACTAATTAATAAATATATTAGGCTACCATTTGTTGTCAGGAAGTTATTAAAGTTTATGGTTATGGTTACAGTGAACACCACAAACAGTTTCAGCCAGACAGAGCTACGACAGGTCTGAAAACTTTGATTGAATGAGGCAGTGGTAACGGAAACGAATGGGTATTATATCTGTAAACTTCAGGACAGCATATTAGAGACAGTTAATTAAAATTGAAGATCACAGGAACTGAGGGAAACTTACTGACCCCATTAGTAAATTGGCTGAATGGCATGGACAAGCAGGGATCTTTGTAT
>NC_063339.1:76574258-76589429 GCF_021869965.1 Rhincodon typus | reverse complement strand
GCATTCAAATCTCCTCGAGACACATTATCTCTTTTTTTAACCTGTTGCATCACCACTTCCTCTGGTTTTGCACTGCCAATTCATTTGTCAGTTAATATCTCTTGTCTTGAGCCCTATTCACTTTTGTTGATATTTCTCCTTCTCTGTAGGGCGGCATGGTGACTCAGTGGTTAGCAATTCTGCCTCACAAGGCAGGGACCAAGACTGAATTCCACCCATGGGTGACTGTGTGGAGTTTGCACATTCTCCCTATGTCTGCATGGGTTTTCTCTGGATGCTCCTACAGTCGAAAGATGTGCAGGTTAGGTGGATCAGCCATGCTAACTTTCCCATAACGTCCAAAGGGATGTGCAGGCTAGGTGGATTAGCCGTAGGAAATATTGGGTTACAGGGATAGGGAGAGGAGTGTGGGTCTTGATGACATGGTCTTTGGAGGATCAGTGTGGACTAGATGGGCTGAATGGCCTGTTTCCACATTGTAGGGAATCCATGACTCTATTCGATAACTCAGTAGGATAGTATGCTTTATATGGTGCAAATTTGCAAGTGCAATTTAAATTGGGAGGAAACAAAAAATCCATCTAGCTTTGTGCTCTCAGTAAGTGTTATGTTAATGCCAATGAAGTTACAAAGTTATAGAGCTTCCCTGTTTGACTAGGAAGTTCTTTTATAGCTTGCCTGGAACTGCTGCATTGTCAGCTGACTGTGGGTTTCATTGTTCAACTTCCCCTGACACGGAATTACATGTCTCTTGTGCACATCGCTGGCACTACAAATTTAATTGTAATTGAAGAGAAATAGTAAGACAGTCAAAGTGGTATATACATTTGGATCTGTTGCTGGGAATGCCACACCACTGATCAGTGCCAAATATTGTAGTTTGAGGTTTGTGCCACTAGATGTCCTGTATGAGCTAGGTAAAAAGAAAATGATGCCATACCATTTCACTTAAATCCACAGGTCCCTCATATTTACATCACCAACATCTGCTTATCTGGAGCCTTCCTGAAAAGTTGAGCTATATTTGATATGTTAAATGTGATTATTTTAGATCATTTTGGTTTTAGGTAAAGTTTGAAGTCAACCGAGTAGCAACTACAATGCTTACAAACCTAGTATGACAGGTCGCTGACTTGCTTCAGTTTGCAGCTGTGAAGCCTTCATATTGCGGACTCCATTTAAACATGTAGCAGGTTTATCTTAGATATTAATCTTGTAGGTAACATTCACAACACAATTTCTAGGCATAAGAATCTTTAACAAGAGTCTATTGAGAGGAAGTGTCAGGAACATTTAAAGCGACGAGCAGAAGAGCCAAAGATGAAATTAGGAAAAACTCCTGTACGCAGTGAGTGGCTACCATCTGGAATGCACTTTTTGAATTTGCAGAGAACACAGTTCCAATCACAATCTTCAGATAAAATTGGATCAGTAACTGAAGGGAAAAGGGTTAAGACTGTAAGACATAGGAGCAGAAGAGGTCATTCAGCCCATTAAGCCTGCTTCACCATTCAATGAGACCATGGCTGATTTGATTATCCTCAACTCCACTTTGTTATCCCCATAACACTTGATTTCCCTACTGATTAAAAATCTATCTCAGCTTGAATATTCTTACAAACTTTTCAGGAAGGCTCCAGATAAGCAGATGTTGGTGATGTAAATATGAGGGACCTGTGGATTTAAGTGAAATGGTATGGCATCATTTTCTTTTTACCTAGCTCATACAGGACATCTAGTGGCACAAACCTCATTAGGTATTTCTAAATACTCAACTATTATATCCTTCATAATAGACTTTAACATTTTCTCAATAACAGATATTAAACTAACTGGCCCATGGTTATCTGTTTTATTGTCTTCTTCCAGTTTTAAATAAAGATTTTACATTAGCAGTTTTCCAAACTTCTGGGACATTCCCAGAATCTTAGGTTTTTAAGGAAATTTTCCAGAATCTAAGGACCTAGGGTCTTATCCACCTTTAGCCCTACTTGTTATTGTATTTATTTACTCTTCCCCTTTTGCTCCTTGCTTACTAAGTAATTTTGGAATGCTATTAGTGTTTTCTACTGTGAAGACCTATACAAAGTATTTATTCAACTCCTCTGCCATTTCCTAGTTCCCATTATTATTTCCTTGTTGACATTCTCAAAAGGTCCTGTATTCAATTTAGCATCCCTCTTCCTTTATATATATTTAAAGAAGATCTTGTTGTCTGCCTAGATAGTTTACCTTGCTCCTCTTTATTATTGTTTTGGGTGTCTTTTGTTGGCTTTTTGAAACTTTCCCAATCCACTGGCTTATCATAATCTTTGCCACATTGTATGTTTTTCCCTAACAGAGGTACTGTTAGAGCACCTTCACCACACTGACTGCAGTGGTTCAAGAATGTGGTTCACTATCATCTCAAGCCAATTAGAGATAGGCAATAAATGCTACTATTTCTGGTGATACCATTTGAATTAAAATGATTGAATGATTGTAAAGTACTGAACAAGGGATGCTGTACAATGTGTCTTTGGATGCACAATATAGGTGGTGTGACTAGATTGCATCTTTATGTCCATAAAACAACAAAATGACAGAGTACTGTGTGAGGCAGCTGTCTACAAGTGAGTGCTCCTTGAAACTGGTTTTGAACAGCCTTCAAGAGCACAGATATGGAGGTATATTGGATATTTCTAGATGAACTAATGGTTGATTAACTAATGGTAATTCTACAATTGAGCTCCAGTAAACAACTGACAGCACCACAAGAGTATGAGTCTGTCCAAAAGTAGAAATTGTATGTTAGGATTCATTACCGATATTCAATATTTCTGGAAAAAGTTACAATGCTCAAGTACGGCTGCAATAGCTCCTGGCATAAATCGGGTGGTTTGGCTTAGGCCCTAGAAACTTCTAAGGCACTGTTCTTGGCATAGAAATGTGTGGCATTTATTGATTGACCACATCTCTGCAATTATTTAAAGTCAGGTTTCTGGCATGCAGTTAAGGAATCCTTACCTAGATTGCTGCTTGAATGGCCTTGGATGGCACCAAGCACAGCAGCAACATGTGAATTTTGTTTACTGCCTGCACGTAACTGCAGCACTCTGTAGCAGGCAGAAATGAGTTTTTCAGAGTATGCCTTGGCAAGACTAACGTCTCCATATTGAAGATTCAGCTCTCTGAACTTGGCTTACCTTGAAAGTATATCCAGCTTTGATACGATTCTGGATGGTCTCATTGTCAGCCTGTTTGCCACATAGGATAGCATACCTGAAATACAAAGCCATGATGTCACATGCACCCAAAAAAAAATAACATGGCTTTCCTTTAGTTGGTTTAGGTTGCTTGGTTGTGGAATGTGCATACTCAGAAAAGCTGATAAGTAACCATCAGAGAAAGTTCAGATTCTGTGATCCTTTTCATAGTTAATTAAGAATCTGACAGTGAGCATTATGTTTAGGATGAGACAAAGCCACTTTGTCCCTGAAAACTCATTCCGTCAACATCCAAGTCCCCCAGTCTTAGCTAGTTTGCATTCTGGCTTTCCCAGCAGACTATTTCAATAATTTATCACTGAATACATAAGAAAGTACACGTTCTGAAACAATTGTCTTACAATCAAATTTTTCTCTGTTTCAGCTATCTTGAGTTTATATTTCTTATTTTGTATACTTCATGAATTATTTTCTGAACAATCTTCTTTATAAATTGCAAGTATCAAGCTGTTCTGATCTTTCCAATCAATGGGACCCCACTATGTCAAGGACCAGTTGACGTTCCTCTCCACCATTTCCAAAAACGTATCTACTTTTGTCATGAGTTGAATGGATTCAACACAATCAATCAAGAGCTACTATGGTGGAAAATACTCTTTCAGCTAGATTTCAACATATGTGAAATACTTTTAGGAAGATATTGCCCTACAGTCTGGTTTATTCTGCAATTAACTTTTACATAATCAGTGTAATCTGTGATACATTGCAGAATGAATAGAACCAAACTATCATGCATGAACTGAAACCATTAAATATACTAAAGTTTGAGAAACTAAGCTGACTTTTCAGATTTTTCTCCACTGGAAAAACAACCATAATGACAAATGTCCTGAAAGGAGCAGGCAGTGTGAAAATATGCCTCCAGAAAAGGAACAAAAATAAAACCAGAAAGAAAAATTGCTGAGAACATATTTGGTTTTGCAAAACTCAAACCACCCGAAGTTGGCTGAAAAGGTACATTTTACAGATTTGGACAGGGACCTTTGAGCAGCTAATCAACCATGTTAGGAATACAAATTTCTTACAGCAGGATTTTAGCTGCCAACACCAACAAGCATTTGGTGAAGACTTTTTGGTGCTTCTGATAAATTGAAACATAGAGCTGTGTTTTAACACAAAAAACAGATACCATTTAAAAGGTACATTGAAACTTTAAAGATAAAACTAAAATAATTATTAGTAAGTTACAGTTCACAACTTATTGCAGAAAAGAACATTATGCAAAGGTTATAATTATGAAGGGTTAAGAAAGGGATTTCCAATCCATCACTAGAAAAAAAATGAAGTTAAATTTTCATGACTCCACAGTTATTTCAATGGCAGGTATGAGGGGCTAAATTTAAAATCATGGTTTAAGGGTGATGAAATGGGATCATTACTGTTGAAATTTGCTTTCAGTTTCCAACTTGACCTCAGATTACAGGTAATGTGGGGTCAATGATAAACACAATGATGGAAACAGCTGCAACTCCACAAGACTCTTTATAACTTAAAAAACATAATGAATATGTTGGCAGAATAATTTTTGGGCAACTATTTTTCAGGCAAGATTTCAAGCAAAGCCATCATTCTTGGAGAAAATTAACTTGTAATTATCTGGTGATAATTCTTCAAACATTTAACTGAAAAGAATTGCATTCCTGCTCCTAACCCTACCCTGGTTCTGTTTTTTTCTGAACTTGTTATGAACAATAGACAAACTTAGGAATGAATGGAACAGCTTTAATGTGTTCTAAGATATATGTCAAGGGAAGAAGATGATGATAATAGATTAAATCTCTAGGAAACTGACTATAATGCAGATAAATGTGAAATTATTAATTTTGAGAGGAAGAATAAAAAAGAAGCATGGTATTCAAATGCTGAGAGATTGCAGAGCTCCGAGATAATGATGTTTTACTGCATGAATTGCAAAATGGATAGAAAGTAATTAGGAAAGCCAATAGAATTAGCTTTATCACAAGAGGAATTGACCACAAAAGTAGGGAGTTTATGCTTCAGTTATACAAGGTATTGAAGATAACACATCTGCAGGACTATGTGTAGTATTAGTCTCCTTTTTTAATGAAGAAGGCAAATATGTTGGAAGTTCAGAGAAGGTTTACTAGACTAAGAATTGGAATGGACAGGTTGTCACATGAGGAAAAGTTGTAGTGGTCAGACTAGTATCTGCTGGAGTTTAGATGAATAAGAGACAACTTGAATGACACACAAGGTCCTGAGGTCACTTGACAGGGTACTTGTAGAAAGGATAATTACTTTGTGGGAAAATCCAGAACTAGGATTACTGTTTAAAATTAAGGGATTGCACATTTAAGACAAAGATGAGGAGACATCTTTTCTCAAAGAGGGTCAAGAATCTTTGGAATTCAGTTCTTTAAATTCAGAATCAGAATCTTGGAATATTTTTAAGGCAGAGCTAGATAGACTCTTAATAAGCAAGAAGGTGCAGGTAGGAATGTGAAATCAACAGAACTTATTGAATTGCACAGCAAGCTCAAGCAGCCCTAATTTATATCCAATTCTAATTCTAATTTGTATAGTTATATGCTCACAGTTACCATTACTGGGGCTAGCGTTCAATTCCAGATTTTATTTATTAAATTTAAGTTTCATTCATTCTGTGGTGGGCTTTGAAATCATGAGTCCATAGAACAACCAAAATAATACTGGATACCATTAAAAAAATGACATCAACAACATTCATCTTTTCAAATTACTATCAGAGTATAAGAATCCTGTTGGAGGAACTGAAATTCCCAGGGAACACAGAACAAATATACCAGGCTACTCTCAGTTTACTGAACCATATAGTGACTCTTATGTTCTCTTCATGAGAAATACACACAACACAAAGTGTTACTGCTTTCCAAGTAACAGAACTTATTTCAAATTCAAATCCTGGCTATACCGGATTTTGTAACTGTAAGATCCTTTATTTTGAATTGCAATGTCCACCTACAGAGCTGGCGTGATAGAATTTTCTGTTGAAAACAGATTTAACTGACTGGATATGCTTTCTCTGTTGTACAAAGAAATTATATTCATCCCATCATGTCCAATTTCTTTGTCTTTGCAGATATACTATTTTAAGGACCATCAGTGAACCCAGACGTAAAAATGCACTAGTGTTTTGGTAGTCCTTTACTCTTTAAATTTTTTTTTACTGACGATTTGATATTCCACTGGGTGGTTTAATCACACCAACCTTTTGATATGTTTTTTAAATCTTTTAATCCAGTGGAATTGAATACAAGTCTGATTTTGTGACCACATTCACCTTTCTATAATCTACACAGAGTCTAGTTGATCCATCCAGTTTAGGAACAAACACAACTGGTGAACTCCAGCCGGTTTGACTAAGTTAAATCAATTGCCTTTTCAGCATGTACTAAATATCTGTTTCCACCTGAGCTTGTTTCTATGCCATCAACCGAGAAGGATGCTGTTTTATCAGTCCTGATTCTCCTCTGTCCACATCATGCCTAGCTACTTTAGTACATCCAGGTGTATCTACATATTATCTCATACTTCCTCAGCATTTTCCCATTGTCATTTCTCTAAATAAGAGACCTTAGTACCTAACTGTCCCAATAGTTCAGTGTCAGCTAGTGGAACTTAAGGAGATTTGATTTGAGAACCGTCTGCCACTGCTTTTGCCTCATTCTTATTTTCCCAGTCATCTTCCAATACTTCTTCTTATCCTCTTCCTTATGATACCTTTTCAACATTGTTACGTTGGCCACATTATATGCTCCTTACAGTCTTTCTATAAACAGTACAAACATAACTGATTCTTCTTCCTACAAGCAGGAGTGTTTATCAGGTAAGTCACTTTACTAACTCTCTTAACTTCTTGTATGGACCACTCAATTTTGCTTTCAGGGATTCACCTTGCAAAAGCAACAGTATCTTCCACTTAAAACGTTCTAGATATTAATTGTTTATCTGTCCAACATTCCATTTTTGCTTCTGAAAATTCCAAATGCTCTTGTGCTATCTTAAATGCTCCTGAGAGTCTAAAAATAATACAACCATAATCCAACATGGGGAATCCTTCTTTATGATTCAAGAATTTCTCCCAAATCAATTCTGATGAACCTGTATTCTCATGACCATAAGTCAACTCAAATGGACTAAATCCGATAGATTCAGTTGGGGAATCTCTGATAGCAAATAGTAAGAAATCTAATCCTCATCCCAGACCTCTGGATATTCATGACACTTTGTCTTAATCATGATCTTAAGAGGCTGATGGTATCTCACCAAAGCTCTTGTGTTTGTGGATGACAGGCAGTTGACTTAATTTGTTTATACCCAAACAGCTAATGATCTCCTGGAAAGCTTTAGACATAAAGTTAGAACCCTGATTAGATTGTATCTTAGTTGGTAGTCTGTAAAAAGTAAAAAAAAACTTTTCCGCCACTGCCCTAGCAATGGCAACTGGAAATCAGAATGTCAAATTGTAAGGGTATACGGATGACCTGTTTCCATTTTCAGTAATGCTCCTACACGATTTACTAACACTCCACTGAATGATTCTTCAGAAACTAGAATGGGTATCAAAGGTCTTGGTTTAATCATACATTGGGGCTTTCCAACCACCTGACATGGAAGGCATGAACTGGGATATATTGTCTACTTATTCCATTTACCAACACTTTGGCTTTCAATGAACTCAATCCTTCTCCAGCATGTGTTTGAGTAGCTCCTGTGTCTCTTTTTATAGTTATGGGCTTGGATGCTTCACTGCAGAAAAAGGGGTTATCATATCTTTAGACAAAAACACTTCAAATCTCTCATCCACCCTATGAATGTCTTCTGCAATCACAACGCTGATTATCTCTGGTCTCTTAGATGTAATTAAAGCTACCATTTGATTTCTGACCCTTTCCTTTTGCTTTTTCTTTTAAGATTCATCCTTACGAATGCCGATAAGTCTCACTGATTTTCCTCCCAACTTCCAGCATTCTGAATGGATGTATCTCGCCTTGTTAAAATTGAAACACCTAAAGACCAAAAGGTCGTAAGAAATAGGAACATGAGTAGGCCATGTGGCCCCTCGAGCCTGCTCCACCATTCCATTGGATCATCCACTTTGCTGCATTTCCACATAACCCTTGATTTCTCCTAGTGATCAAAAATGTATCTATCTCAGCCTTAAATATACACAAGGACTCTAGCCCACAGCATTCTGTGGCAAGAAGTTCCAAAGACTCTCAATCCTTTGAGAGAAGAAATTCCTCATCTAGAACTTAAACTGGCACCCAAAGAACTAAGAACAATACAGCACAGGAACAAGCCCTTCACCCCTCCAAACCTGCACTGACACATTTTGCCCTTCCATACTAAAACTACCTTCACTTACAGGATCTGTATCCATCTATTCCCTTCCTATTCATATATTCGTTCAGGTGCTTCTTGAATGCTGCTACTGTGTCTGCTTCCACCATCTCCTCTGGCAGCACATTCCAGATAGTCACCACCATTTGTGTGAAAAGTTTGCCTCATTTAAACATCCCCTTAAACCTGTGCTCCCCAGTAATTGACTCCTCCACCCTAGGAAAAAGCCTCAAACTTTCCACTCTATTCATGTCGTTCTAAGATCTCTTCATTCTCAGACTATGCCCTCTGATCCTCGACTCTCCCATGAGGGGAAACATCCTCTCAGCATTTACCCTGTCAAACCCCTTAAGAATCCTATATGTTTCAATGAAATCACCTCTCATTTTTCTAAAATTGAGCGAGTAGAGTCCCAATTGTTCAGCCTTTGCTCATAAGACAATCCCTTCGTACCTTTGCTTCTGATTTTCACCTTCATCCTTAGTACTTTCTCTTCTGATCTGAGGAGACTATGGAGCATTTCAGCCTATCCATTCCTTACCCTTGGTGAATTGCTTTCTTTTCACTCTCCCAAACTCATGAAGATGATAGAAAAAAGGTTTGTCATATGAATTAGCTCATAATCATCAACCATTATTGCTGCTTGTCCAGCAGTTGCTACCCTTTGATCCTCAAAATGGATTTTATTCCAGATTATCATACTTCTTTAAAAGAAGTTTATATGTGGTTTCAGCTTCTAATGCTCGTAACCACCTGTCAACATTATTTTGCTCAATCCTTTTGAATTCAAATAAGTTTGTCCCAGCTATTTCCAGAACCTTCTCCGATGTGCCTCAAGCACCAACTTAAACTTCGCCAATACACTTTTCTTTACAGTGGCAAAATCCTGAGAAACCTCTTCTGACAGTGGAAAATAAAATTTCCTGTGCTTTATTTATCAACTTACTCTGTGTGAGCAAAGCCCAGTCCTATTTCACCCAATTCATCTGTCTAGCCATTTTCTCAAATGACAAGAAGAATGCCTCCACATCATTTTCCTCAAATTTTGATGAACCTGTGCAATCTAAAACTTTCCTTACTGGACTTCAAGTTATGACCAATTACTTCCCCACCAAGGCCTGCATCAGTATCTGATGTCTCATGTTTCAACTGTATCATTTTAAGCTAAGATTCATATTCCCTTACTTTCTCTCTTTTTTGCAGTTCTAATTGTAGTTTCTTTCATTTTTGTTCTTTTCAAATCCATTTACCTTTCTCTTTCTTTTTCTGTCCTTTATTTGGCATTTTCAGACCCCTCTAGTTTTTTTCATTCTTGTCTTATACTCAAGCTGCCTTAACTAAAACTGATCATCACAGATTCTAATGTTTTACTACATGGAGTACCTTGGGTTTACAGGAACTACAAGAAATACAAGTACCATGCTAGTGTTCAATTATCTCTGCCTTCCTAGCTTCGTGAGGCAATAGAAACACTAGTTTACCCATCAAGTCAATCAACGCAGGTTATGAAAGTTTCCTTAAGGCTGCTAGGGATAACTCCGCCACTTGAAGGAAATCTTTTGCCATTTCCAGTCTCAAATGCTTACAGAATCTGATATCTTCCTTCACCGGTGCTATTTTACTAATACTGTAACAAAATCCTCATTGCATCTGTTTCAAACCAATTCTGGACAAGTCCCCAAACTTTATGATACCTCACAGGATAGCACAGGAAATTAATCACGCCATTCTCAGAGCTGTCACAATAGCTAACGATTTTAAGAAATATGCAGAATTCCCCAATTTATCCGTGTTTTAATATTTAATTGGACTGGGGTGAAAAATCCTGTCCAATAGTCTTCAGTCATAAATCACCCTAGGCAAGGCCATTATATTGCATTTTGGGCATGCGGCAGATCTTTAAAACTACACTGCGGGATCACTTTCATAAGTACGAATGTTCATAAGCTGGGAACTCCATGTACGGTCTTTCCAATATTCACCTAAAGCTCCAAGGTTGAGAATCTACAGACTTACAATTAGACTGCTATCAGGGAGAAGAATGGAATATTCAGTCATAGAAGAGTCTGAAAAATAACGGCTTAGATCCATCCAATATTTAATTGGACTGGGGTGAAAAATCCTGTCCAATAGCCTTCAGTTATAAATCACCCTAGGCAAGGCCATTATTGCATTTTGGGCATGCAGCATCATAGTTCAGATTAACACATTCTTTATGGTGATTACTGTACTGGATATTTGGTGAGGCTGTCAGTAATATATCAGCATATGCAAAGAATGCTAGGACATCTTTGGATGGGAAAGGAGAGGCAGAGAACAGAGAGGAACACAGAGGGTGGGGAGTGCGGGGGGGTGTGGTTTGGGAAGAGAAGGGGGAGAGAGTGTGGTGGAAGGAGAAAAGTGAGAGAGGAGGATGAAAAGTGCAAGGAAGCCAGGTAGACAAGAAAGGATAAACGGGTAGGAGGGCAAGAAGGCTGGCTGACAAGGTGAAGGAAGAAGACGGGGAGGGAAGGAGATGAGAGACTGAGGGGAGCAGAGAGAAAAAGAGAGAGAGAGAGAGAGAAAGACACACAGACATGAAGAAAGAGGAAAATAATTTGATCAACTACCTTTAACGTAGCCTCATGACCCAAGGTGCTTAACAAGGGCTACACCAATACAAATGGAATTGACACCAAAAGTACAAAAGGAGATGTTAGTCTCAATGGGTGCCATGTGACAAGGAAAATTCAATACTCGGTATTGTACAAAGGAATGGGAAGTGAACTCAAGTCTATTTTGCTGCAAACTCACTGCAGACACTCCAGTACTGCATTAACCCACTTCAGCCATCCAAAAGGAAGGTAGAAAAGTTTCGAACAAGATAATCTCAGAAGAGATGAGAAGCACAGCAGAGGTTGGGAGGGAAAGCATACAGTAATAGCAGATGCAGCCAAGAACCATATTTCATTAGACACCTTTCAGTGATATATTAAGATTGGTACACACATTACAGTGCTTGAATAGGATTTACTAATATTAAGTGAGTAGTCAGTTATTCACCATCACAGTCCCAATCATGCAACGTCACTTATTTCACCAGCAATCAGGAGACAGGTAGTAGAATGGAAAACAAGCTGGTCACTAAACAGAAAATAACAATGTGGGGATAAGCGAGATAACAAGGTGCAGAGCTGGATGAACACAGCAGGCCAAGCAGCATCATAGGAGCAGGAAGGCTGATGTTTCAGGCCTAGACCCTTCATCAGTAATGGGGGAGGGGAAGGGGGTTCTGAAATAAATAGGGAGAGAGGGGGAGGCGGATAGAAGAGGGATAGAGGAGAAGATAGGTGGAGAGGAAACAGACAGGTCAAAGAGGCGGGGATGGAGCCAGTAAAGGTGAGTGTAGGTGGGGAGTTAGGGAGGGGATAGATCAGTCCAGGGAGGACAGACAGGTCAAGGGGGCGGGATGAGGTTAGTAGGTAGGAGATGGGGGTGCAGCTTGAGGTGGGAGGAGGGGATAGGTGGGAGGAAGGACAGGTTAGGGAGGCAGGGACGAGCTGGGCTGGTTTTGGGATGCTGTAGGGGGAGGGGAGATTTTGAAACTTGTGAAATCCACATTGATACCATTGGGCTGCAGGGTTCCCAAGCGGAATATGAGTTGCTGTTCCTGCAACCTTCGGGTGGCATCGTTGTGGCACTGCAGGAGGCCCAGGATGGACATGTCATCTGAGGAATGGGAGGGGGAGTTGAAATGGTTCACGACTGGGAGATGCAGTTGTTTATTGCGAACCGAGCGTAGGTGTTCTGCAAAGCGGTCCCCGAGCGTCCGCTTGGTTTCCCCGATGTAGAGGAGGCCACAACGGGTACAGCAGATGCAGTATACCACATTGGCAGATGTGCAGGTGAACATCTGCTTGATGTGGAAAGTCTTCTTGGGGCCTGGGATGGGGGTGAGGGAGGAGGTGTGGGGGCAGATGTAGCACTTCCTGCGGTTGCAGGGAAAAGTGCCGGGTGTTGTGGGGCTGGAGGGGAGTGTGGAGCGGACAAGGGAGTCACGGAGAGAGTGGTCTCTCCAGAAAGCAGATAAGGGTGGGGAAGGAAATGTCTTTGGTGGTGGGGTCGGATTGCAGATGGTGGAAGTGTCGGAGGATGATGCGTTGGATCCGGAGGTTGGTGAGGTGGTACGTGAGGACGAGGGGGATTCTTTTTTGGTTGTTATTGCGGGGACAGGATGTGAGGGATGAGTTGCGGGAAATGTGGGAGACACGGTCGAGGGCGTTCTCGACCACTGAGGGGGGGATGTTGCGGTCCTTGAAAAACGAGGACATCTGAGATGTACGGGAGTGGAATGCCTCATCCTGGGAGCAGATGCGGCGGAGGCGAAAGAATTGGGAATAGGGGGTGGCATTTTTGCAGGAAGGTGGGTGGGAGGTGGTGTATTCTAGGTAGCTGTGGGAGTCGGTGGGTTTGAAATGGATATCGGTTTCTAGGTGGTTGCCCGACATGGAGACAGAGAGGTCCAGGAAGGTGAGAGAGGTGTTAGAGGTGGTCCAGGTGAACTTAGGGTTGGGGTGGAAGGTGTTAGTGAAGTGGATGAACTGTTCGAGCTGAAGACGTGCCTACCGTCACCGCTGCTGCCGCCGCCTACCCCGCTCCGCCCACCGCCGACACCACTCCGCTCGCTGCCGACGCAACTCCACCCACCGCCGTCACTGAAGCAACTCCGCCCACAGCCTACGCTGACGCAACTCCGCCCACAGCCGACACCGACATCACTCCGCCCACAGCCTCCACAGCCAGCAGTTCCAGAGGAGACAGCAACACTCAGCCCTGCCGAGTCTTCACCATCCCCCCAGACCTCCCCCTTACTGATGACGAACGGTCAGTCCTCAGTAAAGGGCTCACCTTTGTCCCCCTCCACCCACACATCAACGAATACTGGTCACATTTGGACATTGAGCAGTTTTTCCGCCGCCTCCGCCTCCATGCTTACTTCTTTAACTGTGAACCTAACCCTCCCTCTACTGACCCCTTCTCCCGCCTCCAACACACCCCCTCCTCCTGGACACCACCCCAAGGCCTCCTACCCTCCCTCGACCTCTTCATCTCCAACTGCCGTCGAGACATCAATCGCCTCAACCTCTCCACCTCTCTCACCCACTCCAACCTCTCCCCCGCAGAACATGCAGCCCTCCGCTCCCTCCAATCCAATCCCAACCTCACCATAAAACCCGCGGACAAGGGGGGCACAGTTGTAGTATGGCGCACTGACCTCTACAGAGCCGAGGCCAGATGCCAACTCTCCGACACCTCCTCCTACCACCCCCTTGATCATGACCCCACCCCCGAGCACCAAACCATCATCTCCCAAACCATCCACAACCTCATCACCTCAGGTGACCTCCAACCTCATCGTTCCCCAACCCCGCACTGCCCGCTTCTATCTCCTTCCCAAAATCCACAAACCTGAATGCCCTGGTCGACCCATCGTCTCCACCTGCTCCGGCCCCACCGACCTTATCTCCAACTATCTGGACTCCATTTTCTCCCCCTTGGTCCAGCAACTCCCCACCTACATCCGTGACACCACCCACGCCCTCCACCTCCTCCAGAACTTCCAATTCCCCGGTCCCCAACACCTCATCTTTACCATAGACATCCAGTACCTATACACCTGCATTCCCCATACAGATGGCCTAAAGCCCCTCTGCTTCTTCCTGTCCCGCAGGCCCGACCAGTCCCCCTCCACTGACACCCTCATCCGCTTAGCTGAACTCGTCCTCACCCTCAACAACTTCTCTTTCAATTCCTCCCACTTCCTACAGACAAAGGGGGTGGCCATGGGCCCAAGCTATGCCTGCCTCGTTGTAGGTTACGTGGAACAATCCCTCTTCCGTACCTACACTGGCCCTAAACCCCACCTCTTCCTCCGTTACATTGATGACTGTATCGGCACCGCCTCGTGCTCCCACAAATTATATTTAAACTCAGGAATCAGAAATAATTTCTAAATTTTATGGAAATCATAAAGCTGGGGAAAAGGGATTTGGTTAATATACAGAAAGATTATGACAAAATACAAAAAGATATCAACAAACTTGCAGAATTGGCATTTAATTGGCATTTTTTAAAAATATAGGCAAGTGTGAGTTGGTTAATTCCTTTATTCATTCATGGGATAAGGCATCGCTGGCTAGACAACATTTATTGCCCAGAGGGCAGTTAATAGTCAACATGTAGGCCAGACCAAGTAAGGATGGCAGTTTCCTCTCCTAAAGGACATTAATGGACCAGGTGGGTTTTTCCGACAATCGGCAATGGATTCACAGTCATCATTAGACTCTTAATTCCAGATATTTATTGGATTCAAATTCCACCATCTGCTGTGGCAGGATTTGAACCCAGGTCCCCAGAATGTTACCTGGGTCTCTGGATTAACAGTCCAGCGATAATACCACTAGGCCAATGCCTCCCCTTAGTACGTAATTTTGAAGTGAAGAACTTGGAGATCATATACTGCTCGGAAAATAAGAATCAAAGCAGGGTAAAGGAGCAAATGAGTCTCAGATTCAGACACATG
>NC_063339.1:76522550-76573758 GCF_021869965.1 Rhincodon typus | reverse complement strand
ATCACCATTGTCCAGAAACTGAACTGGACCAGCTATTTAAATACTGTGGTTACACAGCAGGTCAGCAGCTAGGAACTTTGCAGCAGGCAACTCACCTCCCGACTTCCCAATGCTGTCCTCCACTTATAAAAGATAAAAGTCAGGAGTGTGATTGAACACACACCACTTGTCTGATGGACGCAACTCCATCAAAACTCACGAAACCTGACAATATTTAGGACAAAACAGTCCATTTGACTGGCCATTCCTTCATTGTCATGCAGTGGCAGCAATGTGTACCATCTACAAGATACAATGCACTAACTTGCCCAGGCTCTTCTGACAGCACATTCAAACCTGTAATTACCCTTCAAGCCACACAACATCACGACTTGGAACTATATCACAATTTCTTCACTGTTGCTGGGTCAACATTCTGGAACTCCTTTCCTAAGAGCATCGTGTATACAACTACTGCCCTAGAACTGCAGCAGTTCAAGGAGGTAGCTCACTGCCATCGTCAAGACCTAGCCAACAATGCCTAAATTCCATGAAATAATTAAATGTAATTGATAGAGAACAATAGTCACAGCATTCAATATGTATCCCAGTGTATTTTCAATACCTTAAAAAAATGCTTATAATTCAGAGTTGCCTTCTAACAGATGAAAAGAATAATGTCTCTATAGGTCCTCTCAGCAACTGACCAGCAACTAGTCTGAGCTGAATACATCTTTCCAGCTGTTCGTTATAAATGTCAGCTTTTTAAAAGCTGAGGCAAAGTAATTCAAAGATGCATTGCTTTCTAGATTTGTACTCCTTTTGTATTTAAGTAAATGGGCTAAGAGTGGGAAAGGGGAGCTGAAGATAATATAATTAATACAGTCTTATCCTACTGTAAAATAATTCCTCAAAAATACATATTTATGCTGGATGAAACCACTATTTGAATTATCCAGAGAATTAGTAGCCATATTAAATAAATCTCTTGCAATAAATCAAAGCATACACTCTATACACTGGTGGAAAACCAACTGCTGTCACCCAGTTCCCAGTTGAGAGAAACTTGCTATATCCATGGAATCTGAAATTTGGCACATTGGCATCAGGAAACTGTGGTGCTAAATGGTATCAATACCATAGATTATATTGTGTCTTTTGCAAAACAGCACGAATGCAGCTGCATCCTAAACTGGCACAGATCCACATATTAGAGAATGATTCATGAATGTTGAACACGCCATTGAATATTCTTTCTCCCCAGTGCAGTGAGATAAGTACATACCACTTGTGGCACTCTGCATTTGAATTGTCTTTCTGAAGACCAGCTTCTGCTTCTTCTTTCCCTGAGAGACAAAAATAAGATGGCAGACATTTATTAGAAGATTAACAGCACATCAGCCGACTCACCATTCACAAATTAATTTAAACACCTGGTGTATGGCTGCTTCCAATACTGGACCATACGCATTACTGATCAAATGTCAACAAGAACAAATTGTTATTATTTTGTTAATAAAGGCTTCCTTTGTTTTCAATCTCATTGTTGCCAAATCATTGATGAATTAAGGCTGAGCAAAATGGCAAGGTTAAAATGAAGCCGATACTGACCTCCAAAACAACCTAATATTTGGTGACATCTGTGCTGCTTTAGAAAGTTTTAATTCATCAACTAGTTTGTCCTCTTGTACAAAGCAAGTGCATTATTGTGCACTGGGAATTACCCTCAAATTAAAATTTATCAACACATTCTACGCGTTTCTTTTTTTAAATTGACACTTTTGAGGAGGGAAGAGTTGTTCCAGACAATGGGTTGCAGGGTTTTGTGCAGGGAGTTAAATTTCCTAAAAGTATACTGGAGTCAGGGTTCCAAGAACTTACAGCCACTTCCCTGATTTTGCTGGGGCAGGGTTGAAGGTGACTGGAGAAGTCAATTGGATGTGTCAGTAAGTACTTTAAAGAAAATATTCTGGAATACTAGGCATCCATTTCCTGACCTATCAACAATTTGCTAGGTTCAGTGAAGTGATTGCTTGAGGTGGAAAGAGGTTCTTCAGTCAAACTGACCAGCTGAGAAGACTTTGAGCATTGAAACTTAAGGGCTCCAACCATAAGCAGGTAGCAGCCTGCTTTTCAAAGCTCTTCATCTCTCATAATCCTATCAATATCTGACAGGCTTCTCATCAGGTACCCTCATCTGTCTAGCATGTCACTCAGCTTCAGCTACACTTCTCTGCAGTCAGCTGTCACCGTGGCATGGGAGCAACGTATGCAAGTGCATATGTACCCTTGATGAGAGGCAAGCGAAGTAAAAATACCAACAACAGTACCAGCTGCAGTAGCAATAACAACTGCTGCTTCATGCTCCTCCACTGGGCATAGAGAACAGAACACAGAGATTCAACTGGAAGAAGGCAAATCCCCAAATGCAGGGCATGCCACATCCTTGGAAAAGAGGCCTCAGGTGACTCTGGTTCTCACCGCAGGTCACTGTTGACATCTGCAGCCTCTTGAACAAGACATCTTTCCCAGTGCAGGTGATGCGTATGCACTGGTAGTGGTCCATAAGGTGCCTATCAATGGAAGCCAAGCAACGTGGGTTTTCTAGTAGCCATGAAAATAGCAGCATTTTCTGGAGACAAAGAGCAGGTGAAATTGTGTTCTCCTCCAATGGCAAAATTTACATTGCTGAATATGGTAATGTACATACAGAATCTGACAGGAAAGACAGTGATTCAGTCCATTTTGCTTGTGTCAGCTCTATGAAAGCGGTATTCAGTTAATCCCACTTCTCTGCTCTTACTCCACCAAAAAAAGGTTTTCCATTTTAAATATGTATTGAATTTGTTTTTATTTATGAATCTGCATCCATCATATTTTCAGGCGGTTCATGCCTGAACATGTCGATGCAGTGTGGAGCTGGAGGAACACAGCAGATCAGGCAACATTAGAGGGGTAGGAGAGTCAACATTTCAGGCCTAGACCCTTCATCAGGACTGGGAAGGGGGAAAGGAGCTGGGAAATAAATAGAGGGAAGAAGGGTGGAGCTGGGGGGAGGTAGGTGGAATGCGATAGGTGGATGCAGGTAGAGGTAGTGGGAATTGGTCAGTGGGAAGGGTGCGGCAGGTAGGTGGGGAAGGAGGTGGACAGGTAGTGTCAAGTCAAAGTGACGCGGATGAGATGGAGGGTTGGACATGGGATGAAGCCGGGGGTGGGGAGATTTTGAAACTGGTGAATTCTGTGTTCAGGCTATCGGGCTGTAGGCTTTTCTTCCAGTTTGCATGTGGCATCATTGTGGCACTGGAGGAGGCCCAGAATAAACATGTCACCCAGTGAGTGGAAGGGGGAGTTAAAATAGTTGGTGACCGGAAGGAGTTATTGATTATAGCATACGGAGCGCAGGTCCGGAGCACAGGGGGTGGGGTTTGAAGGCAGAAGTGCGAGAAATGCAAGAGATGAAGTTAAGGGCATTTTCAATCAACGGAGGGGAGAGTTTGCGGTCCTTGAAGTAGTGGAACGCTCCATCTTGGGAGCAGATGCAGCGAAGGCAGAGGAATTAGGAGTAAGGGATTGCATTCTTGCAGGAGGGTGGGTGAGAGGAGGTATAGTCCAGGTAGTTATGGGAGTTGGTGTTTGAAATAGATGTCAGTACTGAGACAGTTACTGAATATGGAGACAAAGGGGTCCAGGAAGGGGAGGGAGGTAGTGGAGATGGTCCAGGTGAATTTGAGGTTGGAGTGAAAAGGTGTTAGTAAAGTTGAAGAACTGTTCAAGCTCCTCATGGGAGCACGAGGCTGTGCAGATACAGTCTTTGATGTCGCGGAGGAAGAGATAAGAGATGGTGACTGTGTAACACCGGAAGAGGGACTGTTCGATGTACCCTACGAAGAACAGGCATAGCTCGGACCCATAAGAGTGCCCATAGCCACCCCTCTGGTTTGCAGGAACTGGGGGGAGTTAAAGGAAAAGTTGTTGAGGGTAAGGACAAGTTCCGTTTAGCGGATGAGGGTGTCGGTGGAGGGGAACTGGTTGGGCCTGCGGGAGAGGAAGAATCAGAGGGCTTTTAGGCCATTTGCATGAGGGATACAAGTGTACAGGGACTGGATGTCCATGGTGAAGATGGTTTTAGAGGCCAGGGAATTGCAAGTTCTGGAGGTGGTGGAGGTAGTGGGTAGTGTCCCGTACGTAGATGGGGAGTCCCTGGACCGGGAGGAAAAGACAGAGTCAAGGTACGCAGAGATGAGTTCAGTGGGGCAGGAGCAGGCAGAGACAATGGGTCGACTGGGACATTCAGGTTTGTGGATTTTGGGGAAGGAGATAGAACCAGGCGGTTCAGGGTTTTGGAACAATGAGCTCAGAGGCTGTGAGTGGGAGGTCACCTAAGGTGATAAGGTTATGGATAGTCTGAGAGACTGTGGTCTAGTGATCAGGGGTGGGGTCATAATCGAGGGGGCAGTAGGGGGAGGTGTCAGAGAGTCGGCGCATGGTCTCCGTGATGTAAAGGTCAGTGCGCCATACTACTACTGCACCCCTCACACCCTTATCCACAGGTTTGATGGTGAGAGGTTGGAGTGAGTGAGAAGGGAGGAGAGGTTGAGGCAATTGATGTCGCGACAGCAGTTGGAGATGAAGAGGTTGAGGGAGAGTAGGGGGCCATGGGGTGGTGTCCAGGAGGATGAGGTTTGTTAGAGGCAGGAGAAGGGATTGGCAGAGTGTGGGTTAGACTCCCCGTCAAAGAAATAGGTGCGGAGGCGGAGGGGAAAAAGAAAAGAAGAGTTCAACATCCAGTGAACGGAATTCATCGATGTGTGGGCGAAGGGGAATGAAGGTGAATCTTTTGCGGAGGACTGACCATTTGGCCTCAGTCAGGGGGGAGGTGTGGAGGGGGGGAGGGATGGTGAATACCCGGCAGGGCTTAGATTGGGGCTAGGTGTAGAGCTGGAGCTGGGAGTGGGGGTGGAGACCGTCTTGGGAGTGGGTGTGTATATGGGGGTGGTCATGTAGGTGGAAGTGAAAGTAACACTGTCATTGGCGGAAGTGACAGTGGCAGCGTACATGACATCATTGGTGTCAGCAGCGGCAACAGCGACGTGGTCAGCAACGGCAGAAGAGATGTAGTCAGCAGCAGCAGAGGCCGAGACGACCGCATGGTTAATGGCACCGGGCAAATTCAGAGGGAGGTCCTAGATAAGGTTGGGGTCTGGGAGGAGGTCGGTGTTTGGTGGTAAGCACAAGCAAGTTTGGTCTACTTACGGTCCTTGATTTCTGTAGGGCAGAGAAAAAGCATTGGTTGAGGGTGTGGATCCAGTGCAGAATGAAAAACAAAAAAAAGAGGTCCCTTGCAGGCCTGGGAGAGAAAGGCTCTGAGCTGGGGTAGGGCTGACTGAAGTGCAAGAAGATGCTGGCGTATCTGAGGAGCATGCAGCTGAGGATCAGTAGAGAAAACAGTTTTTAGAGGCTCTGGATGTACTGTAGGTTGCGGTTGTCGTGGTTTGGGCCAAATTGCGATGGCTTGAACATCGTTTGGAGTCCATTGAGGATGATCTGGCTGTGAACGCGCGTACTGAGAAAGGAAGATGTGGCCATAGTAGCAGGTTTGTTTTAGTATGTGGTCAAAGAACTTCAGGGCAGAGCTACCCATGCCTGAACATAATTCACAGCATAAAAAATGTCTCCACTATATTGTATAGTGTTTAGACATGATCTAAAACAAGGCAGTTCAACTGATTGGTACTCTATCCACCACCTTAAACATTCACTCCCTCCAGCATTGCTACAAATTGGCTTCAGAATGTACCATCTATAAAGATGTACTGCAGCAACTCATCATCGTTAACGAAATTGACCAAATCATTGACCTCTAGCACCTAGAAATGTAGGGCAGTAAATGTATTCAAGCATCACAACCTTCTCAACTGCTTAACACACTGCCTTGACTTTGAAATTTGTGTTCTTGTTGGATTAAAAACCTGAAGCTCCGTACCTGTTGTAGAAGGGTTTTAGAACACGAGCAACATTGTGATGATGTTGCTAAGCTGGTGCTCACTCGGCATAATTAGAACAGTGTGGGTGGAGTTAGAAAAAAGGAGCAAAACATATGGAGACTTGGGCAGAAGCCTGATATCTAGCATTGTGAACATTAGAAACAAGTGCAGAAAAGCATAAGATGGTAGAGGTTATGGAATAGTTCCTCAGTGAGGCAACAGTAAAATTACAGTTTGGTAGATATCTCAGAATACTATGAATTAAGTATTCGGACTTAATTTGTGATAGTGTTATAAAGAAGAGCAACGTAAAAGCCAGTTTTTGACTATGTCTTCTCTTCAACCAGTCTGACTTGAACCAAAACTCAAGTGTAGCTATAAAACTACTCAACAAAAGATGACAGTAGTGATGGGATCCACTGCCCAGAAAATCATGGCAGTAGTGAAGTTCAAGAAGAAGACATGAAGTCATTTGAAGAGAAGAACTCAACAAATCACATTTTTAAAACATCAATAGTTTTAAGACCACTAACAGCCTGAAAAGCCACAGAGTTAAACAACTGCTAAGAAAATATCTCTGAACAGTAAACTCTTAAAGAGATATATCATAAAACAACTTTAAGTCCGAGCAGAAGTCTTTTATAGCTAATAATAGGGAAAACAAGCTTTCTTTAAAAAAAAATACAGAGAGCCCTAAATTTTCATTGAGCACCCATGAAAAAAAGGCTGTTTATCATATACCCAATCAGATTTGAGTCCTTAAACAAAAAGGAAAGTAACAAAAACAGAAGCTGCTGGAAAAGCTCGGCAGGTCTGGCAGCATCCGTGAAGAAAAAAAATCAGTTAACGTTTCAGATCCGGTGACCCTTCCTCAGAACTAATGGTAGCTGGAAAAATGTCGGTTTATATGCAGAAAATAGGGAGGGAGAAATGTTAGAATAGAGCCCGAAGAAAGATGATCTGGCTGCGCACGCACATACTGAGAAAGGAGATGCTTCACAGATGCTGCCAGATCTGCTGAGCTTTTCCAGCAACTTCTGCTTCTATTCCTGATTTACAGCATTTGCAGTTCTTTTGGTTTTTGAAAAGGAAAGTAAATTTGTTCCCACATGTAAAACTATGCTGGGAAATAGATCTACTTCTTCAAAGATTAAATTAACAGTGTTCAAATGATTTATTTGACATAGTTTAATATTAAAGTTCAGAAAATTCTTCAGAAACAGGTGTTATGGACCAGATCAAACTCCCTCAAAATATATTAAGAAGATAGGGTCCAGACCCTAACTTTTTCTTATTTTAAAGGTAAGTGTAAGGCATTACTTTTCAGATGCAATTCAATTGGTCAAACTACTCAATATTAAGCAAAACACACTTTATTTTTATATTACAGTTAAAATACCAACAAAAGTAAATATAAAAATTGGCTTAACTGTAAATCTAACGAAATACTAACCAAAATAATAGATGTATTAACTACTAGTAATTAACTGTTCCAATATAGTAGCATCCCATAAATAACACCTACCAAAGACAAATTCAGTAAAAGAGATTGCCTCACATGCAATTCCAGCAGCAGGAAGAGAATCCCATCTGTTAGCATTAACAGACAGAAGCATTAGAGCTTCCACCTCCAACTTCAAAACCCCAATAACTGCTACTGAAAGCTAAACTAAAATTCCAGTTCTGTCGGAGCTTGATGCCACCCATTCAGGCCGGTTCAATTGCTCAATTCTTTAAAGAAAAACCCAAAGCCTCACAAGCTGTTTACTTTATTGGCTTTGGAGCAGACCACTCGCTGCCTCGGTCTCAACCTCTTGTCAAAAAAACCAAAATACACCTCTTAAAGCCAAAGTATCGTCACACAGACTTTAAGTAAATCGACTGATTAAAAAAAAAGAAAAATTCTTTCTTAGAATTTGAAATTTCAGAACCCTAACAGGGAAGTTAGTTAAACCAACCTAAGTAAAGGTTGAAGTGAGCAATGAACGTTTCATAAATTTTAATTGCTGAAGGAAAATAATTCAGAGATAAATGAAATAGAACATGAATCTGATCACGTAGCATTGAATTTGGCATGAAAATACCTCAGACTCAGAAAAAGGCATAAAACGACATCATGGCAGCCATCTTTGATAAATCAAAAACATCATGAAATCTTATTGTGCCTTTGTGAGAAAGTTTCTAGCCTTCACCTATAGGGATATCTCCATTCATCTCTATGGACGTGTCACATTGGTAAAAGGGAAAGAAAATTTTGTATTGAAAACAGCATTTAGAACAGTAGAAAATTTAGCAAGTTTCAGTTTTAGAACAACAACAAAGATTCAACAACAACTTTAAGAACAGAGATAATTATGACAGAAACGTCACAGATCTCTTAGATAAATCAGTCACTGGACTTCCTTAATTAAAAGAAATACATAGTCTAGAATGTTGTTCAAGCAGCATTTATGTGAGAGGCGTGGATAGTAGAAGTATTTTTCCTGAGGGTGGAAATATCAAATACAAGGAGCATAGGTTTAAGGTGAGGGGGCAAAGTCGAAAGGCAATGTGTGAGGCCAAGTGTCCTTTTTTACACTGAGAGTGGTAGGTGCCTGAAACGTGCTACCAGAGGATGAAGTAGAAACAGATACGATAGCAATGTTTAACATGCATTTAGACAAACAAGAGGAGACAGGGGAGAGAGGGATATGGACCTCATAAGAGGCATATGGGATCTATTTGGAATGGCATTACCATTGGCACAGACATGGTGGGCCGAAGGGCCTGATTCTGTGCTGTTCTGTCTATATGGGAAATTATGGATTAACAAGAGCACTCTTTTCTCAGAATTAGCAGCATCATCCAACCAGGGATGTTAATGGCTGAGAAGAAACAACCAACTTAAACATACATTCCTAAAATTATATCAATGCAAAGACCCTTCAGCAATCATTGCTGATCTAACAGAAACCAGAGAAAAAGAAAGCTCACCAATATTAGCTCAAGAGTTTCTACACTTAATCATAGATTTTCCTGACCCACCTATTGACATAGATGAAACAAATCATAGGAATCATTGGAACAATGGTAGTGATAAAGGAAAAAATGTACAATAAATGTTGTAATTAATAATACAAATAATTACAGAATGCATACAAATGTTAATCGATGTTTATGAATAATATTTGGAGTTGGGTGTTGTAGAAAGTCGTCAGGACACTGGAGCAACCATGTGATGATGTCACAGGTCTCCCCTTTCACTGAGCATAAATAGCAGTGATAATGCAGTTAAGAAAAAGAATGAGACAACAAGTTTAGTCATGTGCATGTTGGAACCACATGCAGAGAAGTTTGTGGAGGAGACTGGCTAGCATTAGATGGCAGAGTTTATAGAATAGTTTTCAAATAACAGTAAGATTAGGGCCTTCTCTGAAAACAATGGAATGTAGTAATTAGTCATAAAATGTAATAAACAGTGTTTATAAAGAAGCCCAAGCCTGAAGATAGGTCTTCACTTTGCCTTCTCCTCAACCAGTCTGACTTGAACCAAACTTACGGATGCGGGCAAAAAGCCGCTCAAGAAAATATGACACACAGTACTATAGGGGTATTTCCATTTCAAGAAATTTGGCTCACTATCATCTTTTCAAGAACAATTAATGATGAGCAGTAAATGACAACACTGCCAATCACAAACATACTGTGAATAAATAGATTTAAAACCTACTGATTTACCACCTACTCCTTAAAATAATACCCGGAATTTCCAAAGAATCACAAGTTTGGGAGCCCATGCAGGTGGCCTTTAAAAATTCATAGTCCTGGAGGTCACTTCCAGGAGAGAATCAAATTTTCAGTCGACTTTTAGGGGGAGGTCTTCACTTCCAAATAACTGCCCCCAAGTAACTTGTTAAAGGGCTTGTCTAAAACAGATTGAGATCTTGAATAATTTTTCTCAGTAACAGTGTTGTCCATATCAGTCCACAGCTGCTATGTTTGTTTCCCAGCTTGGGCAGGTTGATTTGCACAAAGTTAAGTTCAAGTGGGGGGTCCAATAACCACTATCAGTCTCAACCATGGCCACATGCAATTGCATTTCACCTTAAGCACCAGCCCAAGTCAATCAGATGCAACACCAAAACAGTGCTGCCTGCTGCTGCCAGTAACACAATGCAGAAAGCTCCTGTATCAGCATCTCTCATTGGGTGCTTAGCCTGGCTTCTGATCAAAGAGACAATTTGCGTTTGATTGTATTGTAAGAGTGGTAGAACTCAGGTATAGAATCATAATCTGAAATTAACCTGGATTTTAAGTCTCAAGCTCTAATGAAAATAATTTTATTCTTATGCTCCTACATTCCCAAAATAGAGTAGAATAAGTGTCCATGTTTAAATGTGGATATTTAAAGATAACATAGATGGCTACATCCCTAATAATTTTTACTAATTTTAATAATAATTACTGCATGTAATACAAGTTCTGGTCCTGTGATTATCTGTTTGATCATTAACATGTCCAGTTTTTTGATTCAGCATTCAGAGATGAAAGGAAATTTTTTTTCAATTATTCATTTTCCAATCAGAACCTTCACATGTGCAAATACGTGTGCCAGGAGGGTCACAAAATTAATACAATATTTGAGTAGCAATTTGAACAGAAATTTAATCTGCTATTAAATTGTAATAGTTTAAATCATTTCATAGATCTTCCTGTACAAGTCAACCGGGTAAAAAAGATAATTCGAATATTCTTGCCCCAAGGGCTATGATTTTGCAAGTACATGGTGCATAAGCCAATCCCTACTTTTTAGTCATGACATGCCATACTCACAGTTGTAGTCAGCCTCAATATTCTGCTTCGCAAGTACACTGTTTTAACTTACTACTTGATGCACAAAATTGCAACACCACCTATACTGCTTTCTCTAAGGTAAGTCCATACAGAGCTGTTGCGCAGTGAGAAAGATGAAGCAAAATGAGACTCCCAACAAAAGAAAAATACTGTGAATCTGGTTTCAAGCTAAAACATAACACCTGCTAGCTTTTCAAATAATGTAGTGAAGATCTGGAACGAGAATGCAAGGACGAATCCACCTTGAACAAAATACCCAAGACCACGTGAACAGAGGCCAGTCACTGACCGGGTTGAGAAGCATGCACTGGATGGATTCTCAAAAATTGTTGAATGCAACTTTTTCAGCCTCTAAAGATGGTAGTGGCAGAATCCCTCATAATATTTAAGAATTATTTTGATATACACTTGACCCGTAGACTTGAATGCCTTGGCATTACAAGTGCTGGAAAATGGAATTAAAATTGTTATATGCTTGTGTTTGATCAGTGCAGACTCAATCAGCCGAAGGGCCTTTTCCTATGCTATAGATCTATGATTCTAATGCTTTTATCATCAGAAATGTAATGCATGTTTACGGACTAAAGAGGACAAAATAAAATGCTGAGTCCAGCAAAGATTTCAGAACAGCAGCTTGTTGGTGTTGCTGCTATGGAGACTAAGATGTCTAGCATTGTGCCATAAGACCAAGATCAACCAGAAACTATCAAAAGACCTCAAAGCCAAAACTACTAGTTGAATGACTCATCCTCAGGCAGTGGCAAAATACATGCATCTATAATGCATCATCTGAAACCTGGATGAAATGTTCCTATATCTGAATAATGCCAAGTCACTGAACTGTGGAGATGAAACGTTTGAGAACAGGTCTTGTGCAAAATGTAAGACATGAGACAACATGATTCATGGTGATATTAGCCTGCTTGGACAACAAAATTAAATATAATTTTCAAATGTAAACCCATGCTGAAAATCATGTTGCCTGTAGCAGATTTTTTGGATGCCCATGTTTGGGGGATAAGAATGGTTTGAATTCATGGATCAGTAACGTGTAGAATATGCACCTCACTAATGCAGCTCGTGACCACAGCTTTATAAAATGTGTTGCGATCAAGTAGTACCTGAGAAGAAATAAAAACTGCATTGCAATATACATCAGGGTACAATGTCTTTTCAACATGCCATTCAAGTATCATATTCATACTGAATTGAATAGATGGATGGCTGATGGAAGAAAGACCATTATTAAGACTGAAAGAAGCATGCTGAACTGGTTGACATTTTGTGTCGTTACATCATTAAACCCTGGGACACTATTTGTATGCTAAGTGTCACCAAATCATTCAAAAACATCTAATTCAATGCAAGGAGAGAAATGTGGTTAGTGGCATGATGATTTTCAAACTGAAAGCAACACATCTGATACAGAGTGGGACATTCACAAGGATTCCATAGCCACAGTGACTCAAAATGAATTAAATGAGGAGGAATTTCTTCTGCCAAAGGGTGGCAAATCTGTGGAACTCATTTACGCGGAAGGCTGTGGAGGTAACATTGAGTGTATTTAAGACAGAGGTAGATAGGTTCTTGATTAGTAAGGGGATTAAGGACTACAGGGACAAGGTAGGAGAATGACGTTGAGAAACATATCAGCCACAATCGAAATGGTACAGCAGATTCAATGGGCTGAAAGGCCTATTATGCTCCAGTATCTTATGGTCTTATAGAATTAGACAAACTCTATGCATTGAACACCAAAGACAATGAACTTGAAATGTTTTAAAAAGACATAGTCTTACCACTGGACTTTAACCTGTCTAGTTAAATATTTATACAGCTAAATTATTCAATAAACTATGTCACAGCAAATTACCAGCAACATCTGTTTTTGTTCCACATTACATTAGGGTTTGTTTAGGAATAGCTTCTTATTCACTCACTGAGGACACCATTTAATCATGTTCCTGCATCACAAATGATAGTTCTCTCACCCACTTCAATCATTCTCAGTCCTTCCCTTTGTTTCATTGAAGAAAAATTGGCCCATCCCTGGACTGATGTCTCCGCAGCACCCAAACTGACCTAACTGTAATCTCTGGATTCACTACACTTGGCCTGCAGATTCTGAAAAGCCCAATCCCCAGCGCAAGGGCATGGATGCTGGACTCTGCTAGAACTAAACGCCTGACTGACCGTAGCAAACCCTGGACAGTAACCGGACAATTCCTTGGACTATGGTGGCATTTCCTGACCATAGTCCCTCTTGATCCCACTAAGGACAGGTCTCCTTTTATTTCCAGATTTGGACATTTAGTTAAAGCACATACATTGCGTTTGCCACACAAGCTGCCGGCACAAGACTTGTTCCGAGAACAAGGATGAAAGGTGGAGATGGATAGTGTTCATGGAACATGCAGGATTATTGTGGTGAAGACAGAATTGGATAAGGACTGGAGAAGCAAAAATTGGCACAGTCTAGTTTCTTGAGGAAGAAGAGAATCTGATGCAACAGAGAAATGAGGTGCATTAAGCTAATAATGAGAGGAAAATGCATGGAAATAAAGTAGTCATCACTCATTAGTGAGATTCTTAACTCACCATTTAAACCTCAGAAGGGAAAATAGGAAATTTATTCTTGACATCAACATGCTAATTCTTTCACTTGCACCATATTTTCTAACACATCTTACCATTGCCCACACTGCTTATGGGAGTAAACAATTCTGCCACGTTGTGAACTTGCTACAACTTAACTGCGCTGATAATCAAGTCCCATTGTTCCACAGGCCATTAGTAACTATTAGTCACAAGGATCAATCCAAGGACCTCAATTATGTAGCATCTATATTAATTACTTGGAAGAGGGGGCAGAGTATTTATATATTGTGAACAGCTGCGGTCCAAGCACTGATCCCTACAATATCCCGCTAGTCACTTGGAAAAAGGCCTCTTTATTCCTACGTTATTTCTTGGCTGTGAACCAGTTCTCTATCCATTGTCAGTACAAAACATTGAATGTTTTCAAGGAGATAGATATAGTTCATAGGGCTCAAAGATTCAAAGGTTGAAAGCAGAAACAAGGTACTAAGTGGGATGATCAGCCATGATCATATTGATTGGCGGAGCAGGCTTGAAGGGCCAAATGGACTACTTCTGTTCCTATTTTCTGTTTCTATGAAAAACATGCATTTATCATGTCAGAAACTAAATAAGGACCAAAAGAACTGTGGATGCTGAAAATTAGAAACAAAAACAGGAACAGAGCATTTGAGGAAGGATCACTGGACCTAAAACATTAACTCTGATTTCATTCCACAGATGCTGCCAGACCTGCTGAGCTTCTCCAGCAATTTCTGTTTTTATTATTTATCACCTCAGGTCTGGTAGGATATGTGAAGAGTAGATGTTGCCACACCTGCTGAGTTTCTGTGGGATAATGGCTACATTGATCAGATCATTTATTATTAAGGGCTCTTGCTCTATAGTGGTAATGTTCGTAACTCTGGGCCAAGAGACCAGGTTCAAACCACACCTGCTCCAGAGATGTGGAACAGGTTGATTAGAAAATATTTTCAGGCAAGGACTGGAATTTAGTATGCTAGTTTTAGGGCTTTAATTTGGAATTCTGTATTGGATTATATACCCTGCTCATAAAATCATGGACATATTATAGAACAAGTGGGATGCCATCTGACCCACCAAGAGACTGTTAGCTCTTTCTATTCACACACCGTAACCCCATATTCCTGAATCTTCAAGTACTCACTCAACCTCTTCTGTAAGCCATGACTGAATCAACGTCCACTACACTCTCCAGCACTGCAATCCACTACTCTCTACTCAAGGAAGACGTTTTTTCTTCCATCATCATTGCTTCTCTTGTCAATCATCTTAAATCGGTGTCCTCTGATTTCAAACCTTCCATCCTGGGAACAGTTTCTCTCTCACTACGGGTTAGGTCCCTCATTAGTCTATACAGCTTGATTAGATCCCTCCCCTCCACTCTAGAGCAAGCCTAGCTTCTCCAAACTCCCTCAGCTACGAAGTTCTTACATAGAACCATTCTTGTAAACCTCCTCTGAATCCTCCATAAACCCTTTGCATCCTTCCTACATCACTTTCTTCAGATGTATTTACAGCCATTTATCTTGCACGCACTTAGGCTTGTCAGAGTACGATTTCTCCAGTTAAGCAGTAATTTTAACATTTTGAAGAAAAGTTCACATGATGGCTGATTTTGTTAAGACAATATGTAGTTGACCCAGAAGGACCACAAACATCTATTTTCAGTTAAGACAGACAAGTTGCAACAGGTAGTCAGTTAGCCAGCAACATGTATTGCTAATTTTCACAGCTCAGAACCACTTAGGAGAGTTAGGCTTGGTCAATTGTCTCCACTTCAGCCAAAAAAGGTGTAGAGACAGTTTTTACTATTATTTCCAATTATGTCAAAGCTGGAGGAATGACAGAATATTTAACATTACATAAAATTCCTTCTGGATAAGGCAGTTTCAAATAGAAGATCCACTCACCCTGGTACCAGGTTCTACTAACATTAATAACACAACAAACAAGTATTTGAATTTAAGTATAATTGCTGGAAAAACA
Organism: Rhincodon typus; assembly: GCF_021869965.1. Lineage (NCBI taxonomy): Eukaryota > Metazoa > Chordata > Chondrichthyes > Orectolobiformes > Rhincodontidae > Rhincodon > Rhincodon typus. Next base: position 76,558,354 of record NC_063339.1, on the reverse strand, counting down.
AGATTTTTTGCAAAAGCCGTAAGGAATATTTTTTTGAACTACTGGTTAGTCCTTAGTTTAAGGATTTTGACAAATAGTTTCAACTGGCAGAAGGGTCCATAAATTAGGGTCACCCGAAACTCTGCTGCTGGTGTCTTAACTTACACCATATCCTGTTTCCCTCTCACTTTGGTTCTCACTGATCTATACTAGCTCCCATTCAAGCACTGTCTTGATTTTAAATTTCTCATCTTTGTTTTCAAATCCTTCTCAGTGTCTATTATCTCTTCTAGTCCCACAACCATTCAAGAGATCTGTGCTCCTCTAATTCTAGCCTCTTGTGTGTTCACAATCACAACTGCTCACCATTGGTGGCTGAGCCTTCAGCTGCGTAAGCATAAAGCTATGGAATTCTCGCCATACACTTTGAAGGTCACTTTCCTTCTTAAAACCTACAGGAGGTTCTGCTATAACGTGTGTTCCAGCAACGTGAATTGGCTATAACACGACTGACGAATACGGGAATGCTATTTCTAAAACACGAACTTGTGTTGGATATAATGCGATTTCATCAGCACACAGAAGAGTACATGTCAACATCACATGATCGTCTTGCGGGCTTTGCCCGGAGCATGTGCAATGTCATCCTCATCCAGGATAATGCACCAAACCATCCTCCCACCATTGGTGAGCATTCGGTCAACATCAAAATGCTATTTCTACACCCCCCAAGCACAACCTCTCTCCTTCAACCCATGGACCAGGGTGCAATAAGAGCTTTTAAAGCTTATTATTTAAAGTGCACATTTAAGAGGCTGATTGCAGCCACCGAGGCGGATAAGACCAGTGTTCTTCAATTTTGGAAGAGCTTTAACATCAAGAATGGACTCCATTTACACGGCTCACTGCCAACAAAAAGACTTCATACCCCAGTAATGATCTCCTTCAACCTCTTCCATCAGGCAGAAGATACGGAAGCCTGAATGCATAAGCAGGCTCAGGAACAGCTTCCTCCCGCCTGTTACCAGACTGATGAATGGACTCTCTAGCCTCAAATAGTGATTGATCTTGCTAACGCTGATCTCGCCTAGTGCACACCCTGTGCAATGTAACCTGAATGCCTCAGTCTTTTTGATCTGTACTTCTTTTGCTTACTACGATCTGCTTGTACCGCTTGTAAACAAAGTTTTTCACTGTATTTTGGTACGCGTGACAACAAATAAAACCAATTAATTAAAAACAGAACACAATTGATATTATCGTGGAGGCCGGGGTGATGTCAGCAAGGGCTGCTCGCATGCAGTTTGATGGAAACTTCTCCCAGATTTTTTTCAAGATTTTAAAACCTTTGATCCATCAGAGGAGCTCCCAAGAATCAAAGAATGTTGTGTTGATGTTGCAAATCAATTTGAACTTGAAGAAGTGGAGAGTGAGAGTCAGTCCCACTGTAAAGACTTCTCTACAGCTGATCTACAACAACTTGACCCATAGGTGGAAGTGGAAGCTGGAGATGAAGTAGAAGTCCAGGATGCAGCATCACGAGTACTTTCTACTTCTGTTTTGTCTTGTATCCGGAGGGAAACTGAGAAGCAGCTGGAGCTCTTAGAGGTCAGTGATTACAATGCAGAATGCAGCAGGGTAGCAGTTTACGGAATAAGATCTTATTTGGCACCTTATGAATAGCTTCTTCATGAAAGAAAAAGGGCAAAGCAGCAAAAACTGGATGTCTTTTTTAAGCCACACCACAAGAAACAGTCAGAAGACAATGAAACACAGCCATCCATTTCTGGATTAACTATTTTTCGCCCTAACCACAACTGCACCTGAAGAGGACGACGACGACGATGATGATGATGATGACGATGACGACGACGACCCTCAGCCCCTGCATTAACAACAGAGCAACCTCAAAACCTCCTCCCCCATCAAGTCATCTTGATTTTTTTTCAAGGTAACATGTTAAATTTACTTTTATTTCATTATTAGATATGAATTTAAACATTTATTCAAACCATGCTGTCCTTTGTGTTAGGCTTTTGAGTGATTTTGAATTTTTTTTTTGGTGGTCTTCCCCTAACCCCACTTTTCCCATAGGCCCCATTACTTCTATAGCACGATTTTCTATAATGCAACGTTGTGCAGGAATGCAACCATCACCTTATAGCAGAATTCCCTGTATTGCTTTGACAAAACTTTCGCTGGTTCATACTTTGTTTACAATGCTCCTGTAAAGCAGCGCTCATTACATTAAAGGAACAACATAGATAAAAGTTGTTGTTGGCTCAAAACATCAAACAAAAATAATCTCAAGGCAAATATATTAGCAAATTCCAGATCAACAAATTCAAATGTTTAAAGTTTTGATCAACGCATGTCAGAATGGATAATTACTGCAGCAAATTGATTGAAATAACAGATGTAACAGTATCATACCCATATATGTCTTAGGATGACGTATTATCATTACCTCAGTGCTTCCTCAAAGCTACAGCACAACTTCTGTCCTAGAGTTGTCGACCCTTTGCTGAGTTCACAGTCCCACCTCGTCCATTTGGTAACTCTCCTTACCCAGTAAATTATTCAATGACTTAGTACATTAATCAGCCAAGTAACAGTAAGAAGCTACATTGAATGTATTCTAATGCACAAATTTCAGCAAAGAACTGGCTTACCCTTAACCAAAAAGGACTTCTTCTCAATTTGGTCTTTCGACATCTCCACCAGATCGCAATACGCACGAGCCAGTCGCCAGCAGAACTCAGGCTTCGAATGATACTGTAAATAAAAAAAAGGATACATATGGATCTGTATACTGTATGTCATTAATTGATAGTTAATGGCCAAACAACTGATGACTGTCCTGTGGACTGACAAAAATTAATAGGTCTGGGCTTTGACATTTAGCAAGTAAATAATAATAGCAGGGTAAAACATAATCAATGTAAAGGAGGTGCTTGGTTGAAATAAATCATCTGAACAACCTTAAGCAACTCTTCAGCTGAAACAGGAATTCTACTGACAAAATAAAAAAGCATATTTGACTACTTTTCAAAGTGTTGTAATCAGATCAGTAAGCATGTTTTCTTTTTGCAAGTGTGAATTAATTACTTTATTCAAATGATACTCTCTACATAAATCCATGCTCAATGCATATCAATGCAATGAATACAACACATGTGATTGGTTTAATGCTAATATATTATGCATAATATTATTAGATGCAATAGAACAGATTGTTGGGAGTCAATTACTAATGTAGCCATGTAGTCATACAATAAAACAGTGGAATGTCAAACATTGCAAGAACTGAATTGCTGCCTCCCACCAGTACAGTTTTTCAAATGTTGGAAACCCAAAATAAAAGCAATGACAGGGGATAGCTATCCCACACCCTACTCAAGGAACAGCCTGATATTTGTTATCAGGGAACCACAGCTTACTGACAGTGACCCAGACTCCACCAAACCATCCCTGGCTATGTCCTATCTCACTAGCAGAAGAACTCGAGAAATGTGGAAGCACACATTTCTGGGAGTCCTCAACATTGATTCCAGACCCCATAAAGTCTCACATCAGTTTGCATATGGAGGAAAACCTCCTGTTGATTAACAGCTATTGCCACCCCTTGGCTGATGAATCAGGTCTCCTCCATGGTGAACATCACTTTGAGAAAGTACCAAATATGGCACCAGGCCTCCTATATTCACATGCAAATCATTTATATAAATGACGAAAAGCAGTGGATCCAGCACTGATCCCCGTGGCACATCACAGGGCTCCAGTCCCAAAAACATCCCTCCACTATCACCTGAGATAGCAGGAACTGCAGATGCTGGAGAATCTGAGATAACAAGGTGCAGACCTGGATGAACACAACAAGCCAAGCAGCATCAGAGGAGCAGGAAGGCTGACGTTTCGGGCCTAGACCTAGATCTTTTCTGAAGAAGGGTCTAGGCCCAAAACGTCAGCCTCCTGCTCCTCTGATGCTGCTTGGCCTGCTGTGTTCATCCAGCTCTGCACCTTGTTATCTCCACTATCACCTTCTGTCTTCTATCTAATTGGCTAGCTCTGCCTGGATCCAACGTGATCTAATCTTACTAACCAGTCCACAATGCGGAATCCTGTCAAACACTTTACTGAAGTGCATATAGACAACGTCTACCAGTCTGACTTCATCAATCTTCTTTGTCGCCTCTTCAAAAAAACTCAATTAAGAAATCACACCTTTTCCCATGCGCAAAGCCATGCTACTATCCCTAACTAGTCCTTGTGTTTCCAAATGCAATTAAACCCAGTTCCTTAGAATCCCCTCCAGTCCACCACTGACAAGACTCAGCATGAGGTAGTTGGTAGATTGTAAGATTATAGTCATAGAGTCACACAGCATGGAAACAGACCCTTTGGTCCAACCTGTCTGTGCCAACCAGGTTTCCCATACTATACTAGCCCCATTTGTGTACTTTATAACAGCATTTGCTCAATTGCCTGCTGGGGCAGTTGAACGATAGGAATTTGAAAAAACAAACAAACAAACAAACAAACAAACAAACAAACAAACAATCTACTGAGACACTGATTAAAACCAGGGAAGTCTACAAATTATAATGTTCCATCTTTCTGGTCAAGGAAGGAGAAGATGAGATTGAGTAGTAGGCAATGTCAAACAAAGTGAAAATATCTCAAAAGGTGCTTACCTTGGTTTTCTTATCCAAGAGCAACTTAAATCCCTTTGCTTTGTCTTCATCTGTACCATCATGCAACTTGTCTGCTGTACATAGAAATTGATTGAATTCATCCAAGTTATGAAATGAGTTGCACATGGGATCTGTTGCATTTGAATTTGCTGCTTCTTCACGGTCATTATCTGACTCTGCATTAGCTGTGGTATATCTGGAGAAATATTAGAGAAAATAAAATTGGAGTATCATGGAGAAAAATCTGAAGACAAATTACTTCACTTAACACCACTTGTTAAGTTCTCACTTTGTTTGTGCCACGACTGCTGACTAAGATGCTTTCATCACACCATCTAAAAACTAGATTTAATCATAGAGTCTCATAGAGGGCTTTGGCTATTGAATCTACACTGCTTAAAAGTAAGCACTTAATATTCTAATCCCATTTTCCAGCACTTGGCCCACAGCCTTATGCCATGGCCCATAGTCTTGTATGCCTTCTACCTGTATAGTAGAACAACATGACAAATCTGTAAAACACTGCCATGAGCACTGGGTTTGGAAACACAGGCAATTTTGAGCATAAATAATACTCAAACTCAAACTCAAAAACCAGGGAATTTAGGAGCTTGTCAGAGATTCTATTGTAAGTTAGAAAGCTAGCATTAAAAAACAAAATATTAAAAATCTGAATAACTGAGAAAGAAGGTACATGGTGAATTTTGTGTATCTTGGAGATAACGATATTCCAATGTTACCCTTGACTTCAAAAGCAAAGGTCACAGATTTGGGAGGCAATGCTGAAGAAGAGTGTGTAAACACTGGGAATTGAGCTAAGTGTGGAAGTTTAGGGAAGTGGAAGAGGGAGGCATTGCTGTGTCTTGTTCCAGGCATTTTTATAAGGGGCTGCCTTGGGGTCGGGTGCTGCTGGTTAGACCTAAGTGAGCCTAGCTGAATACCTGGCTTTGTTGAGGAGTGCAAGCAGCAACTGGGCAATGGTAAGGTAATATCTTTATTGTTTCTCTTGGTCCACTAGTTGTTAAAGGTGTAGAGATGGCAGTCAGTGCAGTGTAGTTCCTCCTGTCAGACGTGGGAGGAGATCAGGAGCAGTCGGATGGCCCTGGCAACTATGTTTGAGGGAACGTGTCTGGCTGCAGCTCCTCTGAGACCACATGGATCAGTTGGGAGCAGCATTTGGAAGCACTAAGGAGCAAACAGGAAGGAGAGTGCGTGATAGATAGTAGCTTCATGGAGGTGGTCACACTGCTAGTACAGTCAAGTAGATGGGTGATGGCCAGGAGAGGAAGGGAAGTCGTGCAGGAGTCTCCTGTGGCTGTCCCCCTCTCATTTCTGCCACCATGAATGAGATTCCAGGATGCAGTGTTGGTGCTAAAGTCAAGGACATCTCAGTGCGGTTGCAGCGAGTTCTCAAAGGGGAGAGCGAGCAGCTGGAGGTCATTTGTACTGACGACATAGGTAGAAAAAGAAATGAGGTTCTGCAGAATATAAGGAGTAGGCAGGAGGTTAAAAAGCAGGACTGCAAGGGTAGTAATCTCTGGATTACTCCCAGTGCCACATGCTAGTGACAGTAGAACGAGAAGGACAGGGCAAATTAATATTTGTCTGAGGAGCTGGTGCAGGGGGCAGGGATTCAGAGTTCTGAATCATTGGGACTCTTCTGGGGCAGAAGTGACCTATACAAAAGGGATGGGTCGCACCTGAACTGGAGGGGGACCAACATTCTAGTGGGGAGATTTGCTAGAAATACTTGGATGGTTCAAAACTAGTCTGACAATGGGGTGGGACCCAAAGCAGTAGTGAGAGAAGGTTAAGGCTGGTACAGGGGTTAAGGAGAGCAAGTTAAATAGACAAGGCAGGCATGAGCAAGACAGAGAATGAGGGAATACTGATGAATTAAAATGCATTTGGTTCAATGCAAGAGGCCTGACAGGTAAGGCTGATGAACTCAGGGCATGGATGGGAACACGGGATTGGATTTTCATAGCTATAACAGAAATATGGCCAAGGGAGGGACAGGACGGGCAGCTCAATGTTCCAGGGTACAGATACTACAGGAAGAATAGAGGATGCGGCAAAAGAGGAGAGCACTGGTGCTTTTGATAGGGAAAACATCATGGCAGTACTTAGAGAGAATATTGCTGGGGCATCGTCCAGTGAAGCTATATGGGTGGAACTGAGAAATAAGAAGCGGGTGACCACTTTGATGTAATTATACTATAGCTCCCCCTCAAACGTCAGCGGGAAATTGAAGAGCTAATATGTAGGGAAATTGCAGATAGCTGTAAGAATAAAAGGGCTGTAACAGTAGGAGAGTTTAATTTCCAAACATGGACTGGGACAACCATAGTGTTAAGGGCTGGAATGGGGAGGAATTTGTTAAGTGTGATTGAGAAAGCTCTCTCAATCAACATGTAGATGGCCCTACTAGAAAAGGGGCAAAATTCAACCTCCTCTTGGGAAATAAGGCAGGGCAAGTGATTCAGGTGTTAGTGGGAGACCACTTTGGGACCAGTGACCATAATTCTATAAGTTTTTAAATAATTATGGAAAAGAATAGACCTGGTCCATGAGTTAAAGTTCTAAATTAGGGCAAGGCTAATTTTGATGGTATTAGACTGGAACTTTCAAAAGTTGACTGGGGAAAGCTGTTCGCAGGTAAGGGAACATCTGACAAGTGGGAGGCTTTCAAAAGCGGCATAACAAGAGTTTAAGAACAGCATGTTCCTATTGGTGTGAAGGGCAAGGCTGGAAGGAGTACGGAACACTGAATAACAAGAGATATTGAGGCTCGAGTCAAGAAAAGGAAGACAGGTGCAGACAGCTGGGATCAAGTGAATCCCTGGAGGAGTATAGGGGGTGCAGTGCACTTAAGAGGGAAATCAGCAGGGGAAAAAGGGGACATAAGATATCTTTGGCAGATAAGGTTAAGGAAAATCAAGAGATTCTACAAATACATTAAGGACAAAAAGAGTAACTAGGGAGAGAGTAGGGCCCCTTAAAGATCAACTAGGCCATCTATGTGTGGAACCACAGGAGATGGGCAAGACCCAAAACGAATATATCACGTCAGTATTTACTATGGAGAAAGACATGGAAGCTAGGGAACTTGGAAAATAGATAATGATATCTTGAAGAGTTGATGTTAGAGAAGATGGTGCTGGAGGTCTTAAACGCATAAAAGTGGATAAATCTCCAGGACCTGATCAAGTGTATCCCAGGATATTGTGGCAAGCTAGGGAAGAAATTGTGAGGCCCTGAGCAGAGTTATTTGTATTTTCAATGAGTAAATTATTTGAAAAAGCTGCAAGGAAAAGCCAGGGAACTATAAGCTAGTGGGCCTGAGATGAGTGGTGGATACGTTGTTGGAGGGGATTCTGAGGGACAGGATTTGCATGCATTTGGAGACACAAGGACTGATTAGGGATAGTCAGCATGGCTTTGTATGTGGGTAATCGTGTGTCAAAATCTTGAATGAGTTTTTGAGGACATGACCTGGAGTATTTTTTTTTCCCTTTATTCATTATGAGATGTGGGCATGGCTGGCAGCATTTATTGCCCATCCCTAATTGCCTGGAGGGCAGTTAAAAGTCAATCACATTGCTGAGAGTCTGGAGTCACATGTAGTCCAGGCCAGGTAATGACAGCAGTTTCCTTCCCTACAAGACGTTAGTGAGCCAGATGAGTTTTTCCGACAATCAACAATGGTCATCTTTAGATTCTTAATTCCAGATTTTTTTTTTGAATTCAAATTCCACCATCTGCCATGGTGGGACTCGTACCAAAGTCCCCAGAATGTTTTCTAGGTCTCTGGATTAACAGACTAGTGATAATACAACTAGGCCAATTCCTCCCCATAGATGTATAGATGAAGCAGGCGGTAGATGTTGTCTACATGGACGTTAGCAAGGCCTTTGACGAGGCTCCACATGGTAGACTAATTAGTGAAGCTACATCACACAAGATTCAGACAGTGCTTGCTAATTGGATACAAATTTAGAGACAGAGGTTGGTGGTGGTGGAAGGTTGTTTTCTGGACTGAAGCCTGTGGCCAGCGAAGTTCCACAGGGATCAGTGCTGGGTCCGTTGTTGCTTGTTATTTGTATCAATGATTCGGAAGAAAAAATAGGAAGCATGGTTAGTAAGTTTGCAGATGACACCAAAATTAATGGTAGAGTGGACAGTGAAGAAGGTTATTTAAGAGTACAAAGGGATCCTGATCAGATGGGCCAATGGGCTAAGGAGTGGCAGGTAGAATTTAATTTAGATAAATGCAAAACATTTTGATAAGATGAACAAGGGCAGGACTTACACAGTTAATGGTAGGACTCTGGGGAGTGTTGTCGAACAGAGAGACCTAGGTGTGCAGATACACAGTTCCTCGAAAGTGGCATCACAGGCGGACAGGGTGGTGAAGACAACATTTGTGAAGAAGACATTTGGCACGCTTACCTTCATTGGTCAGAGCACTGATTACAGGAGTTGGGATACCAAATTACAGTTGTACAACACGTTGGTAAGGCCACATTTGGAGTACTGCATACAATTCTGGTCATTCTGCTATAGGAAGTGTGTTATTAAAATGGACGTTACTGAGACTGAAGGGTTTTAGTTATAGGAGAGGCTGGATAGGCTAGGACACCTTTTTTTCCCTGGAGCGTAGGAGGCTGAGGAGTGACCTTATAGAGGCTTTTTCCCAGGGTAGGGGAGTCCAAATCTAGAGGGCAGAAGTTTAAGGTGAGAGGGCAAAGATTTAAAAGGACCAGAGGGGCAATATTTTCACACAGATGATTGCACACATATGGAATGAGTTGCCAAAGGAAGCAGTAGAGATGCGTATAATTATAACATTTAAAAGACATTTGGACAGATACATAGGGAAGATGGTATGATAAGGCGAAGGACAGTGTTGGGTTTCTTGAATATTATTGGAACTGCAGAGGTTCAGGCAAGTAGAAAGTATTCATTTACAGTCCTCGTGTTTGATCAGGCTTTGGAGTATCAAGAAAACAAATTACAGAATACCCAAACTTGCTGTAATTGCCACAGCATTTAGGTGGGTGATCTAGTTTAGTATTTTATCAATGAATGACACCCCTCTCCTCAGGATGTTAATGAGTGGTGGTGGCAATACCAGCTGGATATCAATGGCTGGTGGTTAAACTCTCTCATGAATAGGTCGTTGTCTGCCACTTAAGTGACCAGTAATTTATTTAGGACACACAACAGTGTTGGCATAAAAGCAAAAATGCTGGAAATCTGAAATATCAGAAACAGAAAATGCCTAAAACAGAGATCAGGCAGCATTTCAAAAGAAACAGTTAATGATCTTACATCAAAACACCATGAAAGGCAAGACCTTTCTTCCCTACTTTTATACATCATTGGCCTTGTAATAAATAACATTCCATTTGCCTTCTTACTTACTTGCCTTACCTGCAGACCCACTTGTGATTCATTAACCGGAACACTATATGGCTACACATTTCTGAAGAAGCTTTGTTGGAACATTTCTGTCCTGGGCCTGCTGCAATGTTTGCCTCAAAGCAAGGTGGTCTATTAAACTGGCAAGCAATTGGGAGATCGGGGTCATTCTCATGGACAGAATCGAGGCGTTTCACAGAACAGTCACCCAGCCTGCACTTGGTCTTGCCAAAGTAGATTGCAATGTGTGCAGCGAATGCAATCAACCAGGTTTTCTTTTAATATTCACTAACGGGACATAGATATCGCTGGCTAGGCCAACATTTATTACCTGTCCCTAGTTGTCCTTGAGAAGGTGATGTTGATCTGCCTTCTTGAACCTCTATGTGTTGTGGGTAGACCTGCTGTTAGGGGGGGGGGGGGGGGGGGGGGGGGGGGGGGGTGGGGGGTGTGGGGCGGGCGGAATTTCAGGATTTTTGATCCAGCAACACCGAAGGACTGGCAACATATTTCCAAGTCAGGATAGTGACTGACTTGGAGGAAAACTTGCAGGTGGTGGTATTCACATGTATCTGCTGTCCTTGTATCTTTAGATGGAAGTGGTTGTGGGTTTGGAAGGTACTATCTAAGGATATTTGGCATTTTTCTGCTGTGCATCTTGTAGATAGTATACGTTGTTGCTTTGGTGTTGCTGGGTCAAATTTCCTCCCTAATGGCATTGTGGGTGGAAAGCCTTGATGTTTGTGGGTATGCTACCAATCAAGTGGGCTGCTTTGTCTTGGATGCTGTCAAGCTTTTTAAGAGTGTTGCTGGAGATGCACTCATCCAGGCAAGTGGGGAGTATTCTATCACATTCCTGACTTGTGTCTTGTAGATGGTGAACAGGATTTGGGAAATCAGGTAGAGTTACTCACTACAGAGGTCCAAGCCTCTGACCTGCTCTTGTAACCACCATATTTTGAGTTGAGTTCATATTCAATGGTTGTCCCGAGGATGTCGATAGTGGGAGAGAACTACGAGTCAAACACTGCTCTACATTCAAACATTCAAGGCTATGGGGCAAGTGCTGGAAAATGGGATTATAGCACATAGGTCAGCGCAGACATGATGGGCCTCTGCTTTGCTGTATGATTCCAGGTCTACAATGAATGCAGATAATTTATGATGCTGAAGGAGTGTCCAATACGTAATTGTCAGGCAATGTTTTTTCATTTCTCACTACTTTAAAACAGACAAAAACATGCAAAACCATGGTGTTATTTTAGATCACTATTCAGTGCAGACTTTTCTACTTACCCTCCTTCACTCTCTGTTTCAGCACTGCTCTTATTCCCAGCGCTGGATGTGAAATAGATGGAGTTTGATTCAGCAGAGTTACTTCTTTCTCTATTAAATCCTATTCTCTTCTTTCTTCCTGATTTTTCGCAATGCTCTAAACGAGACCTTTGTGAAACAAAAAAAACTTAGTGCTTTCATTTTTCTTTTGCATTTACATTTAGCATGATAGATAAATGAGTGGCCTAAATGGAGCCAATGTTTTCTATACTAACGTAATAAAATAGGTTAGTAGTAGCTCTCAACTTCTTGAATGAGGTCAAAAAATTCTGTAATGTAAACTTCAAGAAATCAGTTTGATAAAGTGAAGCTTCAGGATTTTCTCATTTAAATTATAACATCTAGGTCTAAAAAAGTTAGTCAAAACAAGAATTCTACATTGTTTGAATCATGATTTCAGAATGGAGATATCTAAAAAGATTAATGTCTGTTCGTGTCAAACTTTATAAAAAAGGTTTCTTGGATCCTCTGAAACTATCAAAGCATTTGAGAGGTTTTAGAACCAAACTCTGCTCCCAATTTTTCTATACTAATACGTTGTCAGTCTCTGTTGTACCTACGATACAGTTAGGGCTAGGGTTGGGGTGAAGAGGAAAAATGAAGCCATTTCAAGTGTACTAAATGCCTGAAATGATATAAAATGCCTGAAGACACCAATAGGTATAGAAAGTACTAATGGGTCAAGAGAGTTTTAAATATGCTCTGCACTGAAACAGGTTTGTTCTGAGAAGTACTGATAACTTAGATGTACCACAAGTACAGCATCATGCACAAAGTGTCAAATACATGGGCTTCTTTCAGTAAACAACTTCTTATACAACACCCAAACAAACTGGATACTAGACACACCATCTTTCAACTTGGTTGAGGAGTACATTGTTGTTCATGATTGGGCAGAATTGGTCGATTTTAGAGAACAACATCTATGGACTGAAAAACTATTTTGATGTTCAAATTAATGCAAATATTTAGCTTTCACTCACTGAACCATTTCCTTTAATTTGAACAAAGTTCACAGAAATGTAAAACATGATTTTTTTAAAAAAGTATGATTAAACTCCAATTTTCAGTACACTCAAAATTTTCAAATTGTACACATGTAGCTAGGTGATTGTCAGTGGGAGCAGTGTTGGTATTATACCTGAATTGGGTGAAGAAACAATCCTGGAAAATCTTTTACATAAATGGCTGATCTCAGCATTCTGACATCCACTTAACCTAATTCTGTGCATTTGGATTTATAATTTGGACATCTTTATTTGACAAGAAATAGGAGCAATACTTTGACATGAGACCAGAGCCCTGTTTGGCACACTTTTTCTCTACTCTTTCCAGGCAGATTCCAAAGTGCCTAATCTCTTAACTTCCACAATCTGATCCAATGTCCAGATTAAAACTCATGGGAGGCTGAATCTGGAATCAATCGTAAAACAACAGCTGTAAAAACTAGTAGACAACAGAATCCTTCCACCTTGAGTTAGCTATTGAAAGGTTAGGAAAGCAAAGGAAGTGTTGGCTTGGTTTAAAATTATCCAACTAATGATGCATCTATATCCCATTTATTTATTAGAATGCTGGACTAAACGATTCAAATACTAGTGATGTTAGGAACTTGGAGCAAAATAAAATCTAATGAGTGAGAATGTTCCATATTTGCAGAAAATAACCTACCCAAGTCTAGTATTTAGATTTGCAAACACAGCTTTTACAGCAATGGAGCCTGATGTGCAAGCAGCTGTTTTTTTTCAACCACTAACAGAACGAAGCTGCACAAATGCAAAGCCCATCTGCCTGAAAAATTCATAAGGATCCCATATGCTTAGTATTTGCTTTGTTATCCTGTCACCTTTGAAAAATTTGTGCACAAACACCTCCTTTTAAATTGTACCACACAGCATTTGTTGTTGCTCCTAATCTGTATCTGACCATCTTTTCATTTATCATAGACCCGGAAAAGTCACCTTCCTTGGTAAATATCGGTGCAAAACACCACCTCTATTACCTCAGCTATGCCTTCTGCCTCTAACAGTAGACCTTAATTTTGGTTTCAGGCAGACTCTGTCGCTTCATTATGCCTATGGAAGATGTTTAGATTTGCTTCTGGCCTTCTGTATATTTCTAATTAGATTTGCTCCACCATTTTGGCCATGCCTTCAGTTGCCTGCGACTGAAGCTCTGTAATTCCCTCCCTACACCTCTGTACATCGCCATCCTCACTTAAGACATTCCTTTAAACCTGTCTCTTTGACCAAGCTTTTGATCTTCTCACCTAATATGCCTGATAGTGTACTTCATTTTAAGAGGTGCTCCTCTGAAGTACCTTTGTGACATTTTGTTCAGAAGAAAGGAACTAAATTTAAAAAAGTTTAGTTTTTGTTAAAAGCCAATTAGTTCACCTTAGCGTTGCTGACAAGCTGCAATATTTTTAGAAAGCCACCTTTTCAAACAAAATGCCATAAAATTTAGTGCCAATTACTCAGAATAGCTAGACAAATGAAAAATTCACATAAACGTAGCAAAGTATGATAGTACTAAGTAACACCGAAAAGTCAATGTTACAAACTTGAATTGAACCAGTGTAATTGAGCTGATAGTGCCTAAAATGAAACATAAGAATAACCTGTTCTCATTATTACAACTCACTTGACAAAACTTAGCTATTATCACTATACATAACTATTTGCTATACAGTTTGGGTACATCAATTTTTACAAAGAAATGCAAAAGAGAGTTTACCTGACATCACCAACAATCTGATCGGTCATTCCAGTCAGACACTCCCGAAGTTCGATCACTTCGCCCTTCAGCTCCTTCACACATTGAAGGATAACATCTAATTGCTCCCATATCTCCAGCTGCTGTTTCTTCAATTCTGCGATGTTACTAGCGTCCTCTGCCGACTGTGTTTTACCTTCCTTTGATGCTAAATAAAAGCAAATTAAATGTTTGAATACAGGTTAAATGCACTTTTGGACCAGATATTCCAGTACATGAGACATATGCTGCAAACTGCAATTTGAACTGCAGCCTTTTTTGCAATGGAGCTTTAGACATACTATCCTGGACGCTGGATGCAAGTAACCACAAACAGTGCCACAAGGCGCAGTTGGAAGGTGCAGGAATAGCAAAGCCACATCCGATGAATTGCATCTTGAGCTCCATCAACTTTGCAGTATTGCGGCAAGTTTTGTTTATTAAAAAGTTAAGCATTTTTAAAAATTACTTTAAGATTCCAAAGGAATTTCATGGATTTTAAAAATATTAAACAAAACAATATTGTAAGTTTTATGATTTGAGTTTAGACAGTTGATGATCATAGTACGTAGCATAGATAAGGGGCTTTTGGGTTCATTCTAACTTTTACAACAGTATTCAAGTCCAAAAGGCTTACACAGTGGATAGTCATTGGAGGTGTTGATTGTTCTACGAGTTTGTTTTTAAATAAATTTCATGTAAGTAAATGACCTTCCTTAATTCCAATCTTGATCATAGACCTGTGGTTAGTAGTTCTAGACATGTTGGTATAGCTATCTGGGATACTTCAGGGCATCCAATACAAATTTGCACGGCAGAGTCAATTCCATGCCATGTTAAAGGATTCAGCTGAAGGGTCCAAACAGCATATCTCTGCCCTCTGATTATTTAAACTACACACAGAAACACCACCTAGACGTGCATGCAGAACATCTTTGGAGTCCTGAAGCAGACAGCAATGAGATTATTTGTTTCCTGCTTTGTCCTAGATGGTGTCAAGCTTCTCAAATGTCGTTGGAGCTGTATTCATCTAAGCGAGTGCAGAGTATTCCAACACACTCCTTACGTGTGCCTTGTGTATGGTATAACTGTCCTAGGTTTTGGGGAGTTAGGAGTTGAATTGCATGATCACAGTACTTGCGTTGTGATTAAGGTCTGACATATTATCATCATTTAGCAACTTGGATTTTTAAAGTTTGTTTTAGAAAAAGTTAGAGACAGTTACTTGGAACAGTGAACTGAAGACATTAAGTCACATATTTTCTTGGAAATAAGTGTCTAGCAGGGCACCTGTGTTGTTAATTGACCAAGTGTTTACAATGATGAGCTACGTGACATTCAGAAAATTAAAATGCCAAGACGCCACTACTAGTTTGAGTTTGTTCAGGAGAATCAGGTTTTCAGTTCAGAAGAACCGTTTCATATCAGCTGAGGAGAAAGTTAGCTTATAAAGTCTTCAAACTGAAAGTTTGTGTCACAGTTTTCAAGCTGTCAGAACCGAAGAGAGAGATTTAGGCCATCAGAGCTGAAAATGGAGTCCAAGGCTATTAGAATTGGAAAGAAGTCTCTAGGCCATTAAAACTGGAAATAGTTAACTAATAAGCAATTAGAGTTAATTAGGAGTGACACCACTGGAATTGTGTATGAGTAAAATTTATTGCTGGGGAAAAGACTGAAACTCTGTTTGGCTATTTGGTTTTTTACTTTTGAATAATAAACTTATGTTCCTTTGTTAAGGGACATCGGCAGCGTCATGTGAATACCTTCAGTGACTAACCACCACAGTGGCCAACCACAAAAGGTAAAAATTCATGGTTATCAGCTGGAGTTGTCCAGCATTGGCATCCAAGGGTTGCCACTGACCACAAACTTAACTGGGGTTGCCACATTGTTAATATGCTAACTATTGTTACTAATGATTTCAGACTGGGTTGCTAAATCTGGCTTGCTAAAACAAACCAAAAAAAGATGTGATCTTTTAGGAACATGGTGGCCTTTCACTGAAACATAAAACCAAACCTGCAGCAATGTGGCTTAACAATAAAATAGAAGTTTAACATGTAAAATAAATCAAGATAAAATAGGAAGAGTTATTTACGTATAGCAAAACTTGAAATATTTCAAGAACTTTTGTTTGCCATGTTTCTTGAAATATTTCTGCAAACTGAACCAAAAGCTTTCCAAACTATGTGTTGATTGACAAATCACGCCAGTCCCTATTGATCAAACAAATTCTCGTTATCACGCCAAAAGACTCCAGTCACCTGCTCTTTTACACATACTGGTTTAAGAATCAATGCTCAGGAAGAAAAAGTGCCAAGTTAATTATTTAACACTTTCAAGCACACAGTTCAAAATCCACAGGCAATTAGTTCAAAATCAAAACTCTAAAATAAAGGATAATGTGACCCTTTTCAAGTTCCACCTGTTCCAGGGATGTGTCATATGTCTGGATAGGTTGACTAAAAATATCTATATAAAGACATATACACCTTACATCCCATAGCTATTTCATGATTTTCACCACCATTGCTAACATTCCTTTTGTTAAAAATAGTCATTGCTCAGCATTTATGTAATACATATGTTACTTACAACTTATCAGCCTAAGTCTGAATGTTAACAAGTCTTGCTGCAAATGGAGCCAGTGAAGTGTGATAAATGATCCCAAATATTACCATCATCATCATCTTTTCACCCCCACTTATGGCCTTAATATGGAGAGCAGGTCATGAAAAAATTTGTGGTGTTGGACTTGCGAAAATGTCCTAAGGAGCTCCCACAGCAATATCCCCGGACTGAGACGTTTGGTCTCAAAAAATCATCTCCCTTTGCAAATCTCCAAGTAGTACAACGTTTTTCTCCTCATTACCATTGACTTCAAATTTGCTTATGGTGCTTGACTCCATATTAGGTTAAATGCTGCCTTCATCTTAAAGGCAGTCACTCACATCTAGAATTCATCCCTTTGTCAATGACTGGACCAAGCTAGTGATGAGGTAAAAATCAAGTGGTCTGGGTGGAACCCAAATTCAGCACTTGTAGTTATAGATAAGACAGTGTGGAGCTGGAGGAACACAGCAGGCCAGGCAGCATTCGAAGAGCCAGAAAGTTGATGTTTTCGGTCAGGACCCTTCTTTTGAGGGATTAACTATAAACATTTATAAACTATAAACATGCGTCCTAAGCGGAGGATGGAATTCCATTACCACCCAGTTCTTCCTAAGCTCCGTGATAGAAAGTGACTGAATCCACTACAGTTGATCAAACAATACATGCAACTATCAGCGTAAACTCTGCATTACACTAAAATATAGAATCTCTCTAATTATACAAAATGATTTATCAAATTAACCAGAAAAAATAGAGTTACAGACAACACAGTATGGAGCTGGAGAAACACAGCAGGCCAGGCATCATCAGAACAGCATCATCTCTGACTGCAGCATCAGCAGTTCTTATTATCTCTCAGTACTGGTAGTTTATTGGTGAGTAAGTGCTACTTGATAGCACTGTTGACACCTTCTATCGTGTTGCTGATGAGATGGTAATTAACAAAATTGGATTTGTTCTACTTTCTAATATACAGAATGTACCTAGATGATTTTCTGCATTGCCAGGTAGCTGTCAGTGTTGTACCTGTACTGGAACAGCTTAGCTAGAGTTGTAGTTAAGCACAAGTGTTCAGCTAGGAAGTTCTCAGGATCCAGATCCTTAGTTGTTTCTACATATCATGTGGAGTGGATCAAATTGGTTAAAGACTGGCATCCCAGACCACTCAGCCTTCTAGCTGATTTTAGAGGTGCCAGTTGGACTGGGGTGAACAAGGTCAGAAATCACACGACACCAGGTTATAGTCTAAGATAACAAGGTGTAGAGCTGGATGAACACAGCAGGCCACGCAGCATCAAAGGAGCAGGAAAGCTGATGTTTCAGGCCTAGACCCTTCTTCAGAAATGTCTAACAGTCTAGTCTAACAGGTTTATTTGAAAACACAAGCTTTTTGAGCCTCGCTCCTTCTTCAGGTGTTAGTGAGAGAGACAGTATCAGACACAGATACATTTAATCAAGTAAAACCTTCTAACTGATTAAATATTTAACAGCATCTTAGGTTTGTTTAATCCATCCTCATCAGTGGTGTGGCCCTTTGGTCTTTTATTTATAAATTCTATGTCTGATACTACCTCTCTCACTAACACCTGAAGGAGGACTGAGGCTCCGAAAGCTTGTGTTTTCAAATAAACTTGCTGGACTATAACCTGGTGTTGTGTGATTTCTGACCTTGTCCACCCCAGTCCAAGGTGAAATACTTTAAAAAGATAATGGTACCTTAATTTGTCGAGAATTCTGACTAAGATCTTGCAGCCCACAGTTCTTACGTTGACCACAACATTCTTTGTTCAGAGTTATAAATTTCTCAAGGAAAGCCATCCATTAGAAAATAGTTTTCCTGCAATGTAACTAGATGTCATTTAATGCAGTAGCACATTTCTATCTTCAGCCATCAATTCAACAACCCCAACAGCAGTTAAGATCTTGAGCTAACATAATTTCAGGTGAGACACAAATCTCAGCGTGAAAAGATTTAAACTCATCATTAACTCCTTCTGCTAATATGATTCATTCAAATTGCTTAGATGGGAGCAATACATTCTTCTTTATTCAATCATTCCAACCTCAAAATTACTAACTCTATTCTAAAAGCCCTACTTTGGTCCACAGCAACACGAATGTAGCTGCTTCACTCAACAATGCAATACTGTTTAGTACCTCTAAACTGAGAAAATACAGGTTATAAGTTAGGGCTAGGGTACAACTTTTCCAGGTAAGGTAGCATTTTGGCCAAAATCCCAACTGTGCTCTGTATGAAGTTTCTGTTACTAGTAATTGTGGTAAAGAGCCAACATGCACAAAGCAAATGATGTCTTGAAGCATGTTATCTCATCAGCAATTCCAACTTCTGAAACTCACTGTGGGTTTTCTTTTCCGGTCACTGCTTTTTTTTTTTAAAAAAAGGCAAGTGTGAATCCAATCAATAATGCTGATTCTGGCATCATTTCTCCCAAGGCTGTCTTCATGGGGACCTTTATTCAGTTCGTTTTTAAAACATCTGATTTTGCATTCTGTACAATGTTAGCAAGACTGAGTTGGTGAAAAACCTTCTCCTTCAGAGATTGTAGTTGTCTTAATGGTGCACCTTTCATGACCATCTTCTTCAGTTCTCTACCCAGCCCGCTTGGTCATGTTATCAACGTGAGCAATAAACTCCTGAGCTTCTGGTTCAGAGGCTACTTACTGTGACACTAGACAACTACCTATGATGATATTTTAGAGGAAATTCAAGGATTTTGATCCAGGGATGGCAAAGAAATAGCAATACAATGTCCGAGTCAGAATAGTATAACTTAGACAGGATATTTGAATATGATGCTGCTTCCACTCTTCCTGGTGATTCGCAGCTGTAACTGAAAGATGTTTGGCTAATTAAGGCTGTGCATTCCGCAATGTACATACAGCCATCACAACAACTGAAAAAGTCTGATACTGACTCCAGCGATTGGAGCTGAACAAGCAGGCTGCCTGGTGCATTTGGAGTTTTTCTGATTGTTATTGCAGCTGCACCTATCAGTTAATTGCTTCAGTATACCTTTGGGTTGAGTTTTGTAGATGTGGACGAGCTTTTGGTACCTTCAAACTCATGCCAAGTACGGTTCACCCATCATGTGTTCACTAATCAAACCGACCCCTGAACCAATATTGCTTCAAGATTTTAAAAAAATCCATGGCCTCCTCATCCCAATTTTGATAATCCCTCAATTCTCCAGTATCTATACTCCTCCAGTTCTGGTCCCTTGCTTGTCCCCAGTTTTCTTCACAGCATTATTGGTAACTTCAGCCTAGCCTTCAAGTTTTGGAATTTCCTTTCTGCCTCTCTTTCTACTGAGATGATACTTAAAATTTATTTGCTCAATCAAACTTCTGGTCACCTACCCCAATATCTCCTTACATAATTCAGTGTCAAATTTTGTTTGAAAATACTAATCTTCTGAAGTGTCTTGGAATGGCTACTATACTAAAGACATTACATAAATACAAATTATTATTGTTGTAGTATATAGTGGCTACATTTCATACTTATTCAATACTATATTGACATCAAGGGAAAGCAGTCTCCTCCAGCACTCAGTTTCTGCATCAATTTTTCTCTGAAGACTGACCAAGTCTGGAGCCCAGTGATTATGGTAGAACCCAAAGTAGACACGGGTGAGAAGATTACTAAGTACTGCTACAGGATGCCTCTGGTGAATTCTTCCCATATTTTAATGATATGTGGGAGGGCCACAAAATGCTGAAAAACCTGTGCAAATACCACACAATTAATTATGTTTTTGTGGATATGGCAGACAGCAACAATTTTCCAAATTCTGTTAAAAGACAGTGTCACAACAGTTCCAAAGAAAGGTGCCTGTAAATGCTTTTGATACCAGTGCCAAGCTCCTCCTTCTGGTTCCATGGTGGAAGGCTGGCCAATGAAGGCAAGTTGTTCTGACAACAGAACTCAGAAGTGGGGATGTGATGGCCTACTAGTATTATCACTGGGCTCTTAATCCAGAGACCTGAGTAATGTTCTGGGGACCAAGGTTTGAATCAGCAGATTGAATTTGCAGCAGATGGTGAAATTTGAATTTAATGAAAATCTGGAATTAAGAGTTCAACGATGACCGCAAAACCATTGTTATTTGCCATAAAAATTCATCTGGATCACTAATGGCCCTTAGGGAAGGAAACTACCATATTTGTCTGGTCTGGCCTAGGTACGACTCCAGACCTACAGCAATGTGGTTGACTCAACTGCCCTTTTGGCAATTAAGGATGGGCAATAAATGCTGTCCCAGCCAGTCATTCCCTCATCCTGTGAATAATTTTCAAAAGTTCTGATGAAAGATCACTGAACATAAATGCCAATTTGTTTTCTTAGTCAACAGATATTTATGTTTTCATTTTGTTTTTATACAGATTGCCTGTTGATATAATCGTAAAATGCTTCAACACTTTCTAACTTTGTGGATCAGAGATACAATGCATTTTATACAATATATAGCATCCACGTTGCCTTACAAAACTAAATCACACAGAATACTCTGTTAATAACACAGTTCATGTTGTTAAACTGAAGTATTCATGGAATGCCACTGGCATTGGTAGTGGCAGGAGAAATTTGAAATGGTGAAAAAAGCTACATGATTTAAGCACACATGGTGGCTCAGTGGTTAGCACTGCTGCCTCACTGCACCAGGTACACAGGTTCAATTCCACCCTTGGGTGACTGTCTGTGTGGAGTTTGCACATTCTCCTCGTGTCTGTGTGGGTTTCCTCCCACAGTCCAAAGATGTGCAGGTGAGGTGGATTGGCCATGCTAAATTGCCCATAGTGTCCAGGGATGTGCAGAGTAGATAGGTTATCGGGGGGATGGCTCTGGGTGGGATATTCTGAGGGTTGGTGTGGACTTGTTGGGCCAAAGGGCCTGTTTCTACACTGCAGGGATTCTATGTTAAATTGCAATTAATGACATGCATTTCACAATCCAAAATGATTTCAAAGATACTGTTAAGTACTTTCCAGAAGTAAACCACTGTAGCAATGAGACAAATATTCTAGACAGGTCTGTCAACAAACTCCCATATCACTATTTATGACTAACATCTATGCACTAGGATTTAGTGAGTCTGTCAGTTCATTCACTTAAAACATTAAAATCAGGGAAACAAATTTAAGGTACTATCATGGGTTTAAAACCCTATAATACAAACTAAAGGGCAATGGGATGGGCACAGGGGTGGAAGAGGAGAACTTGTGGAGTATTGCAATGGATTCACCGTTCTCATAGCAGAATATGATAATGGGAAAGAGGGCAAAAGACAAAGGGTTACAATGGCATGGATTAAACAGTAAACAGCATGATCCGAGTAACATAGGCAAGTGTTTGTAAAGGATGTTCTGGTGAGTTAACTATCTCATTGCATAAAGGAAGTCACACTACAATAATCCACCCAGCTTTATTACTCACCTGCCTGGTTCTGCACGGTTGGCTTGCTGGGTTTCACATTGCTGAAGTCAAGTGTCTCGTGTTTGCCCCGACAGGTCCTCTTCCCCCATCCCCTACTGTAGGCTAGATACAACAGACCGAGGCCAGTCGCTGCCCCCAGACCCAGCCCCAGGCTCGCCCGGGACCCGCATATACTAAGATCCCCGCTCATTATCCTTGTTTCGATCCCTTTTTGGGCTCACCCTGCATCACATAGCAGTGGCAACTAGTACATTCACGAACGTGACATTACTTTGAGGGGAAGGGAGGAAGGGTTTGGTTTCTGGTGTTACCAGCAGGGTCGGGTCTGCCTCCCCGAAGTAGCAGGATGCCAACGTTGCACCAGGATTTAGTCTCTTGGCGCCGTTTACCCCACCCCACCACGAGCCGGAGGGGAAACCTTCCCCCTGTTTAAATGCCTAACGGTCCGCCTCGCGCCGGCTGGGCAACAACTATCAACCGCGGGATTTGCTTCATCGCTCGCTTCTCCGGCGCCTCTAGGACCCCTTCAATGCGCCAATAATGCAGTTTCGTTTTTATTATTGTTATTGTTGTTGTTGTTGTTATGATTGGCGGTGTCTGTCGTTATCTTTGCTTTCCCCGTGTTTCACTTCCACACCCTCCTATCATTTTTCCCTCCCCCTTTGCCTCTGCCCGAACCCTTGTTGCGAGCGGACCACCTTTTGTGCTACGGAATAAAAGAGGTCCGCTGAGCTTGCCCCTCCTGCCGGAACCGCCGGTGCTTCAGCATGGGTTCCGGATCTCTTTTCTGCCTCTGCGGCGCTTTAACCGTTTCCGAAAAGGGGGAAATCGCTCGATAGCTTTCTAGACGTTTTTGCGCCGGATTTGAGGTAATTAGTGGGACCAGTGAGCATTCCGACTCGAGTTGGACGCCTGGGGAGCCGACGGCAAGCAGTATCGAGGGGGAGTTGCACTGCTGAGAATGGTTATAACCCTTCGTTATAACCTTTAAACCGAAGCCTTCACTCGCCTCTTTGGGTGTTTATTCTTGTTTTGTCGATCGAAGATCCCAAGTGATAATAAGAAAGACCGGGGGACCTCTTATGCTACGGTGTCCTGGAAGAATGTTCTCTTCCCAGAGCCACGACTCCCTAACTCCAACGGCCTTTAAAATTGTGTCTATTGATACAGCATCAAATTAATACTTTTTTTTCCCTAATCAAATCTGTTCACAGATGTTATTACACACCTCTGGAGCAGGTGGGACTTGAACGTGGGCCTCCCAAGTGCAGGGGTAAGGACACTACCACTGCACCACATCGAATTTATATGTCCTCCCTTTAATTTAATAAACTGTGCCTATATGTCACCAAACATAATACTGACACCCGAGATGTTGGGACTTATTGAAAAATTGGATCTTAAAAGTAGGCGGGAGGGAGGAAGGTGGAAGGTTTAGAGAGACAATGCAAGAGGGTTGATTGAATAATGGTACAATTTGGAATATAAGCATTATAGTTTTACATGAGCTCAAGTTGATTGAAAATACAAGTGGGCGACCAGACAAAAGAGCAATGGAATGTGGATCTGTAGGCATTCATGCAGGTTGCAGTAGTCAATGTATTGAAACAGACATCGAGACAGGTGGCCTTATGGAGATGGAAATAGGCAGTCTTGGTGATGGAGAGAGACAGCTTCAGACGGCAGTGGCTGGGAAGGGTTTCGAGGTAGTGGTTAGAAATTGAAATTGTGTTAAGGCCGACAATAGCTTTCACGTTCCTAATATTGGAAACAAATCTTAGCTCTTTAAATTGAAGCACTGTAGGTATGGTGCATGGTCATTGAGAGATAGATCAGTGCATGTGTCAATGTACATGTGGAATTTAAAGTGTTTCAGTGCATAATCATATATTGTAGACAGACAATGAAGTTTTGAATAGATTATGCAATTTTCACCAGATATCCCATCCTTTTATCTTACTATGGGGGTGGTCTGTGATGAATCAACTGAAGGTTTTTGGGCCTAAGACACTATCCTGAGGAACTCTTGCTCTGAAGAAGAGTCGTTTTAGATTCAAAATGTTAACTCTGTGTCTTTCTCCACAGATGCTGCCAGACCTGCTGAATTTCTACAGCACTTATTGTTTTTATTTCAAAGATTCACTGTCTGCAGTACTTTGGTTTTATCTTCAAGCAATATCATTGGCTTAGGTGATTAGCCTTCAATCCAGGAGTTTTGATTTTTTGTGGTGGTTTGGTAGAACTGAATCTCTAGCTAGGTAAATTCATAAAGCTTTGTGTCTGAAGTCAGAGTATAGGCAGGTTGAGAATATTAGATAACTTTCCATTGGGACATTACTGAACTAGTTGAGCTTTTATCATGATCAGCATTGCTGCATTTTATTCAGATTTAGTTAATTAGTTGATTTCAAATTTGCAGACTGTGACTTTGAGTTTTAGCCTTATGTCTCCAGACTATTAGGTCGGTTTGCTATTTTACTAGTCCTTTAGCACGCCTATTGTGCTAAAACACCCACAATTATTCAACTTAAAAACAATACAATCTGAGGTCCATCTTTGGCAGCTACTTCAGGTAGGTACGTGCTGACATTAACACATTTAGCACCTTTTATTACTGAACTGTATGCTGAAATACATTTGGCTAAAGTGAGCTAAGAACACAAGAAGCCGGATGCAGAGAATGCAGGATTGGAGAGTTTATGGAAACATAGGGTTGGAGGAGCTTACAGATCGGGAGGACATGGCCATGGAAACACATCAGAAAAAGACAAGAATTTTGTATTCGAGACATTAGGGCGAAAAAAAAAAAATGATGATTTGGGACAAAAGGAACCCTGAACCCAGAATTCTCGCCCATTTGTAAAAGATATTACTTTTGCTGGAGTGATAAAGGCACGTGCAGGAAACCCAAAACTACCAGGCTATTTGAACTCTGTGCTGACAAACTCAATTTTTACAGGAGGAACGTCATTTTTCCACAGTTATAATTCTTAAAAGTAAATATAAAAGCATACAATTTATAGACAGTCAATGTGACATTTTATAAATTCCTACTTTAGAAACAAAACCAGTCTGACTCCAAGCTAAAACACAAACCGATTCTAAACAAGGCCTTACACCTAAGTTGCATTGTCTGACCTAAAATGTCACCTTCTTTACAATGATAAAACCTTTAGTTCTCTCAGGACCATGACTTGATGTGGGATTTGCATATACGTATTAATCATTTAAAACCTTCTAACTGTTTAAAGATTTAACAGCATCTTAGGTTCATTTAGTGCATCCTCATTAATGGTGCAAACCTTTGATCTTTTACCTATGAATCCTATATCTGACACTACCTGTCTCACTAACACCTGAAAAAGGACAGAGGCTCCAAAAGCTTGTGTTTTCAAATAATCCTGTTGGACTATAGCCTGGTGTTGTGTGATTTGTGACCTTGCCCATCCCAGTCCAACACTGGCATCTCCACATCACAACATAAATGTGTGTAAGAGCTGGATGAGATCAGTGGAACTGTCTAGCTATCAAGTTATTAAAGTTCCCAACTCTTTAAATTTAGGAAGAAAAAACAAAACGGTCTGCTTTATCTGTAAGATGAAAGAAACAATGCTTGGAATTTTAATAGTTGTTTTATGAAATAAAGTTGACAGCTATCATTAGATTATTGTTATTGTTTCACTGTTTCCATACCCTATCATGTGAAGTGGAGTAATGTAAATTCACGCTTTGATTCTAAGAGGTTATTAAGAGACTATCTATCTTTGATGTAGAGCTATCAGTACAAATATTTGTTTTTATAAAGAATGTAAATGTAATGAATGGCTGTTTAGTACTGCTTGTGTCTTTTATATAGTGAAGTTAATAATAATACATAGGAGTCATGAAATGAAATAAAATTCTACAGTCCACTTATATAGTGAATACTCAGTGAGTTGACATGGAAAGTGTAAGGAGAAAGTGCGACAGTTGGGAGAACATGAGTTGGTGTGATTGGGATACAGTGAGGGAGTGTGAGGTCTAAAGGACCAAACTATTTTTCTTACAACAGGGAAAAATTCCCTAAGCACCAAGGTGGATCTTTTAAACAGCCTGTTTTGGCATTCAGCAGCCCCTGTGGCTAATCCATTCCATCCCCCTGCCCAAAATGTAAATCTGGCCATTTGGGACTTTTTCTCAAGGTGAGTTTCCTTACTTAAAAGACTGCATTGTAAGCAGGTTACAGAAAGTTTACTCAATTAATTCCTGTAGAAAGATTAAATAGATTTAATCTATACCCTTTTAAGTGGTGATCTTATTGAATTATAGAAAATCCTAAAGGAATGTGATGGGCTGGATACCAAGATGTTGTTTCCCTGATGGGAAGACTAGAGTTAGGGACATTGTTTGAGGTTAAAATGTCTACCTTTTAAGTCAGAGATGAGAATTTTTGCTTTTGCATGGGGTCGCTTGATGTTTGATCTTCTCCCCCAGAAAACAGTAGAAACTGGTCATTGAATTTATTTAAGGCTGAGTTCGATGTATTTTGATAGGCAAGGGAGTCAATGGGGTGGATACAAAAGTAGAGTTGTGACCATGACCATATCAGCCGTCGTCTTATTGTATGGTGGGGCAGGCTTAAAGACCTACTCCTCCTAAGTCCAGTGTGTTCAACACACTGCTGTTTCTGTGTTTACTGCATCTGTCCTCCCTTAATCTTTCTCTTCATTTAAACTCACCTACTACCCATTCTTATGGGTACCTGCTCAATTTTGAAAACTCACATGGGCCATTAGTGCCATTGTGTCAATAAAGATAAGGCCACTCTGATCACTTCTTTAAATTGCCTTTCATCCATATCTGTTTGGCCTAATAACTCTATTTTGTGCCAACCCCAAAAAAACACAGACTCTCAATTCACTTACATTCACTTTAGCATAAGCCTGTCTTTTTCACAAGATGTACAATTGAACGTTCATGGTAAGCAAATGGTTCAATGACTCACTGCTGGTTCTGATTGGACCGTGTAAGCCGTAATCAGCTCCTGAGCTGGTTTGCTAAAAGTGCTCACTATTTCAGGATCATTCTGGAATCTAAAGATTAATCCTAGCCTTTTAGCTTCATTGCAAACTCCTCTTCCCTTCTTTCTCCACCCTCATTTCCTACAAGTAAAACAATTCCATGCCCCCTTTGTCACTAAGATTGAGACCATCCATTCAACTGCTTCTTTCAGTCACCCTCCCTCTGTAGCCCAACAGTCCAACGTTCCTCTAGAGGTATACCACTTTCCCCTGTGCTCAATATGCAATTATGTTTATTGCCTCCTCCCTCTCCTCATGCCCTCACACCAATCTCATCCAGTGCCCCTCCATTATCCATGTAGGTGGGAATGCACTCACCCTGCTTTCATTCATATCCACCTTGTCCTTGTCACAGAAACACCTGCAGTGTCTTCTCTTCCTACTCTATTCTTGCCCTTCCTATTACTCATCTGTTTACTGCTCCTCAACAACGTAACCTAAAAACATTAAGTTTTGGGTGTGCACCTGGTCACCAATATCTTTCTCAATCCCTCCACTGTCTCTTGTCAGCCATTATAAGCAAACTTGTCTGACAACCTATACTACAGGAGCAGAAATATCTTCCAATTAAATATTGGAAAGACCAAAGCCATTGTCCTCCAAGCCCACTACAAATTCAGGAACAAAAGCAAAGTTGCTGGAAAAGCTCAGCAGGTCTGGCAGCATCTGTGAAGGAAAAAACAGTTAACGTTTCGGGTCTGGTGACCCTTCCTCAGAACTGAATTTTCAGTTCTGTTCCTGAGCCATTGACTTCAACACCCTGTCACAACTATTAGAAGCCGGATCAGCCTGTTTACAATATTGGAGTCCTATTTGACCTCAAGATAGTCTTCTGAACACGTATCCATATCATCATTAAAGCATTCGTGTAACATTGGCCAACTTCATACCTGCCTCAGCTCATCTGATACTCAAACTTTAATCCATGCCTTTATTAGCAGTAAGCCTAAATACCCCAGTACCCCTCCTGGCCAACCTCTCAATTTACACTCTGCTTTAAACTTATCCAAAACTGCTCCCCATATCCAAACTCAAATCAAGCCCCAAATACCATCACTCTGTTCTCGCAGATATTATTTGCATTGTTAAACAATAGCTCAGTTTTAAATTCTTATCATTGTTTTCAAATCCCTTCATGATCCAACCACTCTCTAATTCTTTAACTTCTTCTAAACCTACAGTGCCCTGTGACATCTATTACTCCATCACCAGCCACTAAGCTTTCAATTACTAAGATCCTAAAATTTAAAGTTCCCCTCTTAAATCTTCATCTATCTTCCTATCTCTGTGTGAAGCACTTCTGGAAAATCTATATCATTTACCAGGTCCCTTATTTATAACCTCCTGGAGCTCAATTTATTGATATGAAACACCCTGTGATGTATCTTTCAGTGCTTTATTTTAATGGACTATTTAATGCAAGTTGTTGTTGAAATGCTGTAGGCTAGGAATGTGTAGGAAGTGATCACAGCAGCAATACTTGAACTGTCAATATGCCTCATTTTACTTTTGAAATTAACAAAACAGATTGCGTTCTTTTAACACAACAGACTCCTTTGTTGGTGTCATTTCTACCAAATTATTTTATGAATCGCCTATAATTTTTTTTCTATTCATTTCTGGGATGTGGGTGTCGTTGGCTGGCCAACATTTCTTGCCCATCCCTAGTTGCCCTTGAGAAGGTGGTGGTGACCTGCCTTCTTGAACCACTGCAGTCCTCAGCTGTGGGTTGACCCACAATGCTATTAGGGAAGGAATTCCAGGATTTTGACTGAGCGACAGTGAAGGAATGGCAATATATTTCCAAGTCAGGATGGTGAGTGACTTGGAGGGGAACTTGGAGGTGGTGGTGTTCCCATATACCTGCTGCCCTTGTCCTTCCAGATGGAAGTGGTCATGTGTTTGGAAGGTGCTGTCTGAGGATCTTTGGTGATTAATGACCTATATTTTAACTTGATGTTGGTAAGGAATACATCATTGCAAATATGTTTAAGTAAAAAGAGCTCTAGCAATGTTTCACTCCTTCCTGCTGGTCTTTGGAAAGTGAAAGTTAGCTTGTACTTCACTCAACAGCATGATCTGATCCAACTGTTCACTGATCTAATTTGATCAATGATGAATATTGTTTGGAAATTCATCTGAAATCTGTTGTGTCTACATATGTGACATTTTCCAGAAGGCTATTTCCAGTACTTTAGGTTCTGGTGTATGAATCATGATCGTCAACTATAGGTAATAGATACTTTGCAAAGGCAAGGTAATTGAAAAAAGCTTTGAGTTTCTGTGAGACTTTTGAGAGATCAAACTGTTCAGTACAATTCCCAAATTGTAGCTATTTGAATCAGACATGGAATCACCTGGAATTTGCTATCATAAATGCATCAGTTGTGAAAATGTTTCATGAACACTTTTCTCCCTTAAAATTTTCATTTCTAAGTTTGGCTTAAATTCAGTCTAAGCAGGGCACCCATTGGATAAAATTGTTGATGGATGCCCTACCTCAAGTTCATTACTGATGACTGTATCACTTTATCACAATCTCCAGCTGTACTGAATATTTCTTCTAAAAGGCACTGAGTGCAGAGCAAGCCAAAATTTCCAGCTGGTCGTATGTCTAGATCATTACTTTCTGACCCACTGGCACTGCTGCCTGTGCTGCAACCACAAGCTAATTTCCTGTCATTTCCCACAATTCATGACACGTGCCATTTAAACATCACCACTGGGCTGTCTTTCAAAGCCAACGACTCTGTTTTCTTAGAATCACATTCTTACTCTGGATTTCAACCTATGAAACTTTTATTTTGGTTGTTTACAGACTTTGCAGTTGCTGGCTTGATGTTGCATCATTGTTCTCTGAATTTTAGAACTAAATCAAGCATCTGCTTTTAATACTAGTTCTTGGGACCGTTTCACCAAGTTCCTTCGTCACTTCTGCATATTCCCATCAGTACTAACACATTATAAACACATGTTTTTAGAATGTTCATAGCTTTGGGGGATAGAAATTGGGCAATAGGGAAAATTGAGATGGAAAACCATTGCACCAGACCACCACCATCTGATGCAACACCTGCATTTCTGGTTTGTGAATTGATGGCTGCAAGAAGATCCTACTAAAGCAGGTTAATATTTCAGCAAAGAGTCAATAAAATCACTCAGATAGCCATGGAATTTCTGAAATTTTAAGCCTGTCTGGCTCATTGCAGTCTTTTTGTGACTACTGGGTGCAGCTCCAAAATTCCCCTATGGAAATGTCTATCATGTGGGACAACTGGCAATGATACCCATTCCAACCCTCCCAGCATTCCCCTGCCCCCTTCCATCCATTGCTGTTTAGGACAATGGCATATCTCAGCTAAAATAGTGGATGAAAACCTGAATTTCTACTAGGGGCTGATCTATATATGGAACAAAATTCATTTAAAGAGTCTCTCCAATTTTCAAGCAATTTTGGCCACTTTCTTTTAATTTTCTTGGGTTTATGAACATTTTATATGGTAAGTATTGTGATGCAGCATTCCTCCCACCTCCAACTCTTAAAGTAGCATCATTCTGGCACACAAAGTCATCTCCGAGTAGCTGCTGAGCAATCAAGGATATCCTGAATAGGCTGGTGATGTTTAATGTTACTGATATGCCTTGGGTCCCCAGCTAAAGGAAGATATAAAGAGGTACAAGCATTTACTGTTGTCATCTCTGTGCACCCAATTGGTCTATGGAAGCTGCTTTTTGGGTGCCTGATTAGATCTTGGGACACTTTGCATTATAGATCAGTTACAATTTCAAGGTTTCTAGGTACGTGCTGAAGATGAGGCTTACAAAGGGACGTTATTAGCAACACGCAAAGTAGGCAAGCAACACAGCACGGACCTCCAAAAGGTGGAACAAAAGCACCAAAAAGCTGCAGGAAAGAACTTTCATTAACTGCATGAACCATTAAACAAGCTCTTATACCAGAAATTTCCTAACTTGGAATTACGTTCGATTGTATAAGTAGCACCATGTACTTCATTTCCTTGCCCTCGTCAGGTATCCTTTCGTTCAGAGTGCTTTGAATCTTGTCCACTGCTCACTTCATTCTTGTCACTGAATGGTAAATACACTCAAAACGTGAAATAATGCGCTCTATGCATACAACTTTAATCCATCCTGATTTTAATAATCAAACAAGTCTACCATTTGCTTCAGTGTATCCCATTGTTAACCACATTTAACTCTACACTTATTTCTAATTATGTACTGCCTCAGCAGCAGTATTTAAGCACCAAGCTGTTCTGTATATTTTCATGTGCAGACGCATTTAGAATGAGTACCTTATCTGCTAACAACTGTGTTCAAGGATGATACATCTGTGCCACCTCTATTATTGTATGGGCAGACTACATACAGAGATCTGGTGAATGTCTAAGTGGCAACATTATCATCTGACCCTGTCCCAGATATGACTCTACAGTTAGGTAGTGCCTATCCATGACCACTTATGGCTTTCTAACCCAGCAATATTCAACCTTGGAAGCATGACCATATCATTCAGGTGACTGAACCTCCTGGATATAGTGTGTTACGTCACCACTGTAGCAAGTCACTTTTTTTCAAGCTAATAATGAACAGTGAGAGAAACAGGATGTCTAGTACCTAAGTGAATAGGGCAAACAACCACAAAACATTACATCAAATATAGAGGACCGTGACCATTCTATCCAAACAGTTTATTCTGATATTTCTACTCCATTCAAACCTCTCATCCTTCCTCATCTAAGTCTATAAAAATAACCCTCAATTCCCTTCTTCCTCATATGATTATCTAGTTCTGTCTTAAATAGATATATTACTCACTTCAAATATTCCTTTTTGGTGACAAGTTCCACATTGGAAGCGCCTTTTGGTAAAAAGGCTTCTTTCAAACACCATATTTGATTCATTGGTGACCATCTTATATTGATGACTTCCACTTTTACTCTTCCTTTATAATTGGAAAGACTTTGTCCTATCAAAACCTTTCATAATTTTAAAGACCTTGGCATTTTTATTTCAAGAAGAAGTCAAGTCTCTCTTCTTTGGATGATTATAGATTCTTACATTTATCATTTTTAATAAATCTTTTATGCACCCTTTTCAGTGCCTCAATATCATTTCTGTGCTGTTTCCTCCCACAGTCCAAAGATGTGCAGGTTAGGCAGATTGGCCATGCTAAATTGCCCGTAGTGTTTGGGGATGTGTAGCTTAGGTGGGTCATAAAGGGATAGGTCTGAGTGGGATGCCCCAAGGGTTGGTGTGGATTTGTTGGGCCGAAGGGCCTGTTTCCACACCGTAGGCATTCTATGTTCTATGCTCATCTATATTAGAACAATCTGATTCATCAAAATTACGAGTGATCTGGACATCTCCTAAGAGGATTGAGAACCAGAGGTCTTGAAAAATTCACTTTTTCACACAGTGAATCATTAAAATTCGGGAATGTATTCTCTGGAAGTGAGGTGGAGGCCTCAACTGAGCCATTCAAGAGGCTATTAGATCCTTATTTAACTAGAAATGATGTAGAAGATTACAGGGAAAAAGGCAGGAGATCGGCATTAAATCAAATTGCTCAGTGAGCCAGTAATAATACTACTGTATCGTCTGTACCGTAACAATGATCTGATTCTATGACTATCATTGATGGAAAGCAGGTCAGGTCTTACTAACTTGATTGAGTTTTTCAAGGAGGTGACGAAGGTGATCGATGAGGGTAGAGCAGTGGATGTTGTCTACATGTATTTTAGGAAGGCTCTCAACAAGGCCTTTCATGGTAGGCTCATCCAGAAGATTAAAATGCATGGAAGCCACGGTGACTTGGCCATGTGGATACCAAGATCGGTGGACAAAAACAAAGTTGCTGGAAAAGATCAGCAGGTCTGGCAGCATCTGTGTGGAAAAACTCAGTTAACGTTTCGGGTCTGGTGACCCTCAGAACTGAGGAAGATTGGTGATGTTGTGGATAGTGTAGAAGGTCGTCAAAGGATTCAGCAGGATGTAGATTAGTTGCAAATATGGGCAGAGAAATAGCAGATGGAGTTTAATCCAGGTAAGTGTGAGGTGCTGCGTTTTGGGAGATCAAATATTAAGAAAATGTGTACAGTTAATGGCAGGACTCTGAACAGCATTGATGTACAGAAGGATCTTGGTGTTTGACTCCATAGCTCCCTGAAAGTGGCCACGAAGTAGATAGGGTGGTAAAGGAGATTTATGACATGCTTGCCTTTATTGGCTGGGGAATTGAGTAGAGTCAGGATGTCATGTTGCAGCTTTGTAAGACTTTGGTTATGCCACACTTAGAGTATGGTGTTCAGTTCTGGTCACCACATTATAGGAAGGATATGGAGGCTTTGGAGAGGGTGCAGAAGAAGTTTACCAGGATGCTGCCTGGATTAAAGGGTATGAGCTATGGGGAAAGGCTAGAATAACTCAGGTTGTTTTCTCTTGAGTTGCGGGGGCTGAGGGGAGACTTGATAGAAGTTTATAAAATTGAGATGCACATATACGGTCGATGGTTAGGATCTTTTTCCTAATGTCTAATACCAGGGCCAAGCATGTAAGGTTATGGGGAAAAGTTCAAAGGAGACGTGAGGGGCAAATTTTTTTACACCGAGAATGGTAAGAATCTGGAATGCACTGCCAGGGGTGGTGGTGGAGGCGGATATGATAAGGGCATTTAAGGGACTTTTATATAAGCACATGAATATGCAAGGAATGGAGGGATATGAACCAAGGGCAGGCAGAAGGGATTAGAGTCATTTGGTGTCATGTTCGGCACAACATTATAGGCCAAAGGGTCCTGTGCTGTACAGTTCTATGCTTTATGCTCTATTGATGGCTTCTTGCATTGGATAACCGGATATCAGTCTGTCATTGCATAGATTGGTGTTGTCTCATCTAATGTTTAAGCAAAATCTTGATTCAAGATCCAAATGCAAATATTATAAATGAAGTCACTGTTTTATACTTGCTGCACAACCTGCACATTGATATATTCAAGTGGGTGCAGTCACTCCCACTAATGCAACATATGCTGCAAGCACAGCCACTGAAACGATGCAGGTTTTGATATTGTAGTCATCCTTTTCCTGGATGAGCTACTAAACAAGCTAGATATCCTTGCCTGGATATTCTGCATTGCCATCTAATCAATTGACAATATCTGTATTCCTCTGCAGAAGCTGAGACCAATAGGTCTTTTTGTTGGGTGGCCATGGCTGGGAAACCTTTTGTTGGAGCGCTCTGTCTGGAGTACCATCTGGCACATCTAGAGGTGGAGAGTGTGTCTGATTTGGAAGAGTTGAGGGGTTTATAGAAACTGCTATTGTGGGAAGGGTGGGGGTGTTGGTGATCAGTCTGAAATGGTTTCATGGGGGGAAAGAGGCTGCAAGGACAGTGGCAGGCTGAGAAAAAGGCTACAAGTGGTGTGGGGGAGAAAGGCAGGCTGCATGTTGGGTTGAGTGAGAAGTGAAGGTTAAAAGGTGGGATATAGGGGGAGACCTCAAGAATTGGGAGATTGGGAGTCTGCATGAAGTGGGATAGAGGGTGACTTCAGGGGATGGGGATTGAGGCAGGTTTCAGAGGGGTGGTAAGGAAGGTTGGAGGTTGTAAGGGGTGCTTAGGAGTTGGGAAGCTGTGAGCAAGGGAGAAAATTACAACCTGACAACAAAGAAATACACAGCTGACCAGGAGGTAGGTAAATGTGAAATCATTGAGGTAATGAATTTTTCGCAAGAGAATGCAGAATCTCCAGCTTAAGGTTGGATATTGTCAGAAGCTACTATATGGGGAACAATATAATAGATGCTATTGTAATGAATATTGTCAATAACTAATTTAAATTTGAGATTGAGATCTGAGATGCAGTAAAAAGGGTAATAACTGCTTGGTTAAAATCTCGCAGCCTTATGCATTTGCAATAAATATCCATTAGCTGTGGCCTCATCAGCCTGTGGAAGGCTTTTTCTGTGTGTGTGCGATGTCAGTTATTCAGAAAATGATCTTTTGTTATTTTACGTGTTAAAATTTCAAATTATTAACACTGTCTCAGGAAGTGTATGTTGTGGCTTTGGATTTAATGGAGGGTTGGAAATTATTGAGGGTAATGATGAATTCTTCTGACTCTGTTTTGATGCGAATGCAAATATCCTATATAATCAACATAAATACGGGGTGTTGGTAATACATAACTGCTTTACCTGATAAATTAGAATCATCTGATTAATGGAAAAAGAACCCTTGAAAATCAAAATGTAGCCCCCCAAAATACAAAAAGTAGTTCTCAGGAAAATCTCAAGAAGAGGCCTCAATATTAAACAAAAACATTTTTGTGCCTACTAGAGATAGTAGGAACTGCAGATGCTGGAGAATCTGAGATAACAAGGTGTACAGCTGGATGAACACAGCAGGCCAAGTAGCATCAGAGGAGCAGGAAGGCTGACGTTTCGGGCCTAGACCCTTCAGAAATTTCTG
>NC_063339.1:76496574-76522150 GCF_021869965.1 Rhincodon typus | reverse complement strand
AAAAAAAAAGTTAAACCTCATATTAACATTGCATGTTTTGGCCCAAAACCTTCAATCTATGTCCCAACTTTTTGTACCATTAGCTAATGAGAACAGCTTTACTTTGTCCAACTTATTGAAATTTGTCATAATCATGACACCTCTAGCAAATTTCCCCTCAACTTCTTTGCTCTAAGGAGAAACAGCCAAGCTTCCCCAACCTAACCTCGTAGCTGAAATTAGCCGTGGAATAATTGAACTAGTCTGGTAAATCTCGTGTGTACCCTTTCAAGGATCCTCACATCATCATGCTTCAGCCCAGTGTGGCTAAGAGATCTAATATAGTTTGGCTTTTGTGACATAGTAATGCCACTACAACTTCGCATTAATAACTTATGTTAGCATCTCCCAATACCTCTATTTGTGCTCTTTCCTAATAACAGATTCTGTAGACAAGCCAGTGTTCCCTGTGATGGAAATTTGGTTTTATACGCAGCATACTGAGGATATAGCAAACTCATAAATAATGAACCCCGTTCCCATTGTTTGCACACTGGAAACAGTGATAGATTACTGTTTACATTCCATATCAGCAGTAAGTTCTTGTATTCAACTATCCAGACTATTTGTTTGTGATATAATCATTGAATCTTCTGCCAGTCTGACTTCTTCTGGGTCGTATCTGTCACTTATGGCAGTCATAGAGCAAACTGCAATCCATGGTTGTTCTTTTTTTATCTTCATGTATTGTCTTCTCAATCCAGGTCACTAATGCTTCATATGTAAACTTTTTTTTTTTTTGTTACTATTCTAATTTTCTTTCTCAAAGTTCTAAAAGATTTCAACAATTAAACAATTAATCATAGAATCCCTGCAGTCTCCAAACAGGAATTTGGCGAATCCACACCGACCCTCCAAAAAGCATCCCACCTCCCCCACCTTTATCCTTGTAACCATACATTTCCCATGGCTAATTCACTAATCCGCATATCCCTGAACACTATGGACAATTTAACACGGCCAATCCACTTAACATGCACATCTTTGGACTGTGGGAGGAGACCCACACAGAAACAGGGAGAATGTGTAAAATCCACATAGACAGTCACCCAAGGCTGGAATCAAACCTGGGTTCCCTGCTGTGAAGCAGCAGTGCTGACCACTGAGCCATAACTGTGATGTAATTTATAAATACATTTTTTTCAGGTTTAATTTTCCAACTTTCATTCAGTACTTGATCTGCAAATAGGTTCTGCAAACATTTTCTCAAAACCTTTATAAATCACTATATTTTTTGGAAATTGGGGTCCCCTTTAAAACTGGGTTGTTTTAGCATTCCATACTTAGTATTTTCTGTGTAGCATGAGACATTTTAACTGTGTTGCAGTAGTAACCAGCCTTCTGCAAACATAACCAAACAATTTATTGGCCACCTGCTATACTACATACTGAAGGCAGTTTGTAAACTAAAAGGTTTTTGTTCTTTGAAAGAATGAAAACCAATTTTCAAATGGAGGAGGGTAAAGGGACAGCAGTTAACCTGGCATCATGCATATCTGTTTGTGGTCACTGGCTGAGAGGTTTAGGCAGGTGATTGACACAGCATAGATACAAGGATAGGTGAGAAAAGAGACTGGGAGAGGTGGGATCAGGGGAATGGACCAGGAGTTCCTTTACATCAGCCTGAAGAAACAAAAAATGTTGTTGCCACCAAAAGCTGAAAGGCAACAGGGATGATCACCCCATTACTGCAAAAACATAGGGGTCTGCTGCCTCTTGCTGCTCCATTCTAGAGGACGGCTTGGGGATTAGTAAAGTGGTCTCAGGTATTGCATGTGGTATATTTGCTTTACTTGCCTAATTAACTAATATATCATATATAAACTGCTGTTTAATGAACTTTCTGAAAATTGCTTTCAAATGCTTGATCGCCTATATTAACTGTGATCACAAACTCCAGAATGTGAACACTACTATGATGATGTCATTCGGACTTGTGGGCTGAATAGCTTATGTTTTGAATGAATGAGATCAAACATCGGGTCTTGCTCAAAGTCTCTGTCACAAAGTCTATCATATCAGTTCAGTCTGGTTATGATGTAAGGGCAGGCAAGAGGATGTGAGCATTTCTGATGGAGGGTCTAGGCCCGAAACGTCAACTTCCCTGCTCCTATGATGCTGCTTGGCCTGCTGTGTTCATCCAGCTCTACACCTTGTTATCTCAGGATGTGAGGAGTGTTGGATTTGCCATGATCCTACTGAATGGTGGAGCAGGCTCAAGAGGCTGAACACCCTATTCCTGTTTCTTATGGTCTTAATGAGGTAGAGCAATCTACAATATAAGAAAAACCTAAAGTATTCCAAGGAGAAGTAGGCGATTCAGATTTATATTTTGGCAAGTTGACACAACCATTATCTCATGAACTTCAAGGTAGACACCAGGTCTACTGTTATTCCATTTTCATATAGTGAACCTTAGTTAAGAACACACTGTCCACAGCTCACAACTGTGCAACTGTGTGGTCGAGGAATTATGTCACTTAAGATTGAAGGTATTCTGCAAGCAATTCACCAATTTAGGGGATGCAAAAAGTCAGAAAACCTGTACACACTTCAAAACCAAAAATTGTCACTCTTGAGTAGGAACACATATCTTCACTTCAGTTTTCTTCAAATGGATATTGTAGAATTGCTGCAGGACATTCTTCTGGGCAAAGGTGAACAGCCAGAAGTCATGGTCTACATTGGTACTAATTAGGTCGGAAGGGAGATGTGACTCTGCAATAGAATTTTGGGAGCTAGATAGGAAATTAGCAAACAGGACCTGTAAAGTAGTAATCATCAGATTACTCTGTGCCCCTTCCGTGTGAGTACAGAAATAGAAAGATAAGACAGATGAGCGTGTGCTTGGAAGGATGCAGGACGGAGAGCTTAAGATTCCTGGGACACTGAATCTGGATCTGGGGAATATGCAGGGAAAGACCTGCAGACTGGTTTCACCAGACCAGAGCCAAGACTAAGTTTCTTGCGGACGGTTTTGCTAGTTCTATTGCGTAGGGTTTAAACTTATCAGCAGTGGTGTGAGAACCAAAAGAGAGAAAGTAGTATTAGAAACTAGTAGTAATACTACTATCAATACTACTAATTAGAAAGTAGTACCAGTGTGCACAAAATGCTGTGAAAGGCAGAATGCACTAAAATAGAGGATTAGGAGGAGTCAAAATAAGTTAGAAGTAATTAAATCTAAACGAGTGTAACATTGCATGTATGTTGATAAGACTGGGAAGCTACTTTATAGCTTCCACAACATTGTACCCAGTGGCATTCGTGCTAACCTGCCTTAAGGAAGTGCAGATCTGGGTGTTAAATGTTCCTGGCTACGTGGTGTTCTTAAAAAGATAGAAAAAGACCAAAAATGTAGGGGATGGCATTTTGTTCAAGAAGAGCATTGCAGAACTGCAGAAAGAGGATATATCAGAGTTCAAGGACAGAATAGATTTAGCTAGAGTTAAGGAACAAGAAGGGTGTAATTTCATTACTTGGTGTAATATATAGACTACTACCTAGAGGAAAGGATATGGAGGAACAAATCTGCAGGGAAATTAGAGGTGGTAAGCAGAGGTGTAAAGATCATACATTAGTATAATACGGGACTTACACTACCACTACCTCTGTCCATATACAAGTAGTTAAAGGGGCAATTGTTCCCAGATTGTGTTCAGGAGAATTTCCTATTGCAGTATGTATCCAGTCCAACAAGAAAGGAGTCACTTCTACACCTAGTGTTAGGTAGTAAATGGAGTTGAGAATCAAGCTGAATATAGGGAAGGAAGATGCAAAAACAAATATGAGAAACGAGGGATTATGGAGAAAGATCACAGTTAACATAAAAGGAAATCCTAAAGTCTTCTCGAAGCACATTGGTAGTAAAAGGTGGAATGGGGCTGATTAGGGTCAAAAAAGTGCTTTGATACTAAGAGGCACAGCTGAACTGTTAAATTAATACTATGTATCTACCTTTACATATGTTGAAGATGTTGCCCAGGTCATGGAGGAAACTCAGTCATTAAAAAGGTTTAAAATTGATAAGGAGGAGGTATTGGATAAGCTGACAATACTTAAAATTGCTACTGGGATTGGGTGAGATACATCGAAGGATATTGAAGGGACTGAGAATGGAAATTGCAGAGGCCTTGATATTATGTTTCACTAGTCACTGGACAATTTTTTTTCTTTATTCATTCACGGAATGAGAGTGTTGCCAGGCAGCATTTATTGCCCATTCCTAAATGCCCAGAGGGCAGTTAAGAGTCAACCACATTGCTGTGGGTCTGGAGTCACATGTAGGCTAGACCAGGTGAGGATGGCAGTTTCCTTCCCTAAAGGACATTAGTGAACCAGATGGGTTTTTCTGACAATTGACAATGGATTCACAGTCATCATTAGACTGTTAATTCCAGATATTTATTGAATTCAATCCAATGTGGCAGGATAATTACAAGCATTATGCCTTTGTTGAAAAGAATTTGTATACATCAACCTAGTAATCACAGATCAGTCAGCTTAACTGTGGTAGTGGGGAAACTTCTGATGAGGGGAAGGCCGTGACGTATGTGGACTTCCAAAAGA
The DNA here is from genome assembly GCF_021869965.1 of Rhincodon typus. Classification (NCBI taxonomy): domain Eukaryota; kingdom Metazoa; phylum Chordata; class Chondrichthyes; order Orectolobiformes; family Rhincodontidae; genus Rhincodon; species Rhincodon typus. Next base: position 76,517,542 of record NC_063339.1, on the reverse strand, counting down.
CACTCCATGCAGTGGCACACAACAGACTTGTGAGGGAAGCGATAAGTCACAGAATGAAAGTAACAAAGTTAATACAAAATTGGCTGAGGGATAGAAACAGAGTATAATGGTTAATGGTATTTTCCAGGCTGTAAGAAAAATTGTACTGGAGTTCCCCAGGGGTCAGTATTGGGACTGTTGCTTTTCCTAGTTTTAATGAATGATCTAGATCTTGGCGTGTAGGGGACAATTTCAAATCTTGTGGATGACACAAGAAGAGAATTGAAAACTGTGAGGACAGTGTAGAACTTCAAAAGGACACTGACAAGTTGGTGGAGTGGGTGGGTAGGTAGCAAATGAAATTCAATGCATGGAAGTGTGAGATGGTGCATTTTGAGACAAAGAACATGGAGATATAGTGTAAAATAAGGTTTCCTATTCTAAAGTGTGTTTGAGAGTGGAGAGACCTGAATGTACATATATGTACATCATTAAAGGTGACAGGTCAGATAGAAAGACCTGTTAATCAGCATGCAGTACTCCTGGGCTTCCAAAATAGGGATATAGTGTACAAAAGAAGGAAGGTTATGTTGAATATATACATAAGAAATGAGTTAGACCTCACCTGGAGTATTGTATACAGTTCTGGGCACCATGCCAAAGGAGAGATAAGACTGTGTAGATAAGAGAGAAGTGTTTATGAGGAGACAACAAGGTGTAGCGCTGGATGAACACAGCAGGCCAAGCAGCATCAGAGGAGCAGGAAAGCTGACATTTCGGGCCTAGACCCTTCAGAAAATGTTTATGAGAATGTTCTGCACTGTAGGGATTCTATGATTCTGAGATGCTGCAGTTACGAGGTAAGACTGGAGAAGTTGGGACTGTTTTTCTTGGAGAGGAGAAATTTATGAGATTCAATAGAAATTTTCAAAATGATGAGGGATCTGGACATGCTAGATAAGAAGCCATTTCTACTAGCCAGAGGGCATGGTTTTAAACTGTTTTGTAAAAGAAATAAAGACAAGCTGAGGGGGAAAAATAAGTTTCACACAGTGGGGAGTTAGAGTACGGAATGCACCGCCTGGAAGTGTGGTGGAAACCGGTTCAACTGAGGCATTAGGGAGGGCATTTAGTGATTATTTAAATAGAAACAATGGCAGGGTTATGGGGAAAAGGCAGGAGATTGGTACGAAATTGAAATGCTCAGACAGCCAATGAGGACCTAATCGGCTGAATGGCCTCATTCTGCACCACAACAATTTTGTGAAGGAAGCTAGTGATTTTGAATCACTTGGAAACAAATGGCAATTTTCAACTTTTGCTTGGACAGCTAAAGATATGGTCGCCACTGAATCTTCAAAGTCTTTGTGAGAAAATCAAAAATTAAGCGGACTGAGCATTACAGACCAAGCTACAGTTTTCATTCTCAGGTGATAAAGGTCTTTGTCATATTTTACTTTCTAATTACATTTTGAAATCTTTAATAAACCACCTACCAATATGGTCCACTTTTTAATAAAACCCAAGACAAAATAATGAATAAACCAATATCCCTTCAAAGCAATGAGCTGCGGATATTAAAGATTTTATCTAACTAAGGGTATTCAATCGCTCAATGACAGCACACTGGATTTAAATCTTCGTAATATTGAGCATCAAGCTGTTTGGCTTTTAACTCTTTGAGAAATATTGCAACATTGCTGCGTGGAAAGCACAGTATTGCCACAGTGAAGAGGGAGGCCATTCAGCCCACGTATCTGCTAGCTGTTGGAATCATTAATTCACTGAGTGCTATTCTGTCACCTTCCTGCTGTACACTTGCATATTGTTCCTTTTCAAATAACCATCTAATTCTCTCATGAATGCCTCAAATGAACCTACATCAACTGTACCCTCAGTAATTCATTCCAGACCATAACCATGACCTAACTGAAAAAGTTTATTCTTTCTTTTGCCAATTACTTTAACTCTGTGCCTTCATTCTTGATCCTTTCTTGAGTGAGAATAGTTTTCCCTATCGACTGTATCCAGACCCTTCATGATTTAGAAAACCTCTATCAAATCTCCACTCAGAATTTTCCTCCAAGGAAAAAATTCTAATCTTTCCAATCTCGTTTTCCTTTGCTTTAATGTAAATTGTAGCCAAACAGCATAGGAGTTGTCTGTTGAGCAGGAGTTGAGCAGGTATTTGCTTTTCTGTGGTCCTAATGCTTTGCTAGATCATGATACTAAATGCTTCTGATTAAACTGGTTATAATCGTGCTTGCAATAGGCAGAAGAAATATTCCTGAAAATGATCATTGAATCAGATATGGTTAGGTGTTCTTTTTCTGAACTCATAAGAGATTCCTTTCTGGCCTGGAGTGTGATTGCAAATGTTGCAATTTTCTGAAACATCCCTGGGTGTGAGAGTCTCAATAAGAATTCCATTTTGCATTAGCTTCATCCTAGTTTTGCCTCTTTAAACTATTTTTGCACTCTTTCTTTCCCCTTTCAGTTTGCTATTATAAACATTTCTGGGCACTTGGACCTATTTTGAGAACTTATACCAGATACAGTAATAGTTAATTGTGCTTAAAGGGGCGCAGAATTTAAATTGCACTTCTTGTGATCAAATCATTGCCACTACTGAATAATCTAAAATATCAACACAAAGCATCAGTGAGTACTATAACACTGCTTCTGTCATCCCTGTTCTTTGCCTGTCTCTTTCCAACTCCGTTCTGAGTGCAAATAATAATCTTAAAGATAACAGAAAAGAGGGTATGAGCAAAATTCAGGCTTTGATAACAGGAAAGATAGATAGAAATGCTGGGAACATTAGAAGTCATACAATGAGAAGTAAGAATAAATTATATGTTAAAAATAAATCAGGAGTGATAAATTAGGAAAATATATTTATTACCTGCATTGCAATGTTGTATATCATTAGCAACCAAAACTATAGTATGAAAGTAAGTTTTAAAAGCGTATCTTAAAGCATATAGACAGGGTGGGGATATCCAATTTGACATTCTTTTCATTGAATGCATGTAGCTTTAAAATAAAAGCAAATGTGTCGGAAATGAAGACTTAGCTAAAGGGTACAGTGTGATGGTGATTACTGAGGCTTAACCACAAAGTAGCATGTTTGGAAACTTAAATATTCTAGTCTACAGGACCTTTAGAATGGGTAGCACATTGGGAAAGTAGAAGTAGAAATATTGATTAAAAACACAATTACATACTGGAAAATCAGGATTTTGGTAAGGCTGAGTAGGACAGCAAGGATAGAGTATGTTGGGGAAGCTTTCTTTGATATAGTGGGGCAATGTATAAATGTGCAGATCAGGGCATGTAGCATGGACGTATAGTTATAATGGGAGATTTTAATTTTTGACTTTGAGCAAAACAGAATACCCCAATAATAATGACAATAACTTCTAAACTATAATTGGGAGAGTTTTCTGGAATAGTATATATAAGTAGGATTTGTTACAGTAAGGAACTATCTTCTGAGTAGTGATTTGATTGAATTGAATTTGATGGCAGGTTTGAGAGAAAAAAACAAGAGTCACATAACAGAATTTCTAACTTAGTTAAGACAAACTGCAAAGCAAAAAAATAAATAAATTGACTCCGTAAGATTGGTGAACTGAACGTTCAAACAAGTTTTTGGAACAATACAAAACCAGGATATACATCTAAGAGGTAAAAGTTCCAGTTATGCAGTTAAATAACGTTCAGCAACAAATGTTGTACAGGGATTATCAAACTAAAGGAAAGGCATACATAAATGTATGAAATAGTATACATTCAAAAGACAGAGAGCAAAGTAAAAACACAAAGGATTACAAAGAAAGTACTGAGAGGTCTAAAATGGCAATATGAAAAAGGTATGTAGAAAACTTCAAAAAATCAAAGCTAAGTACAGATTCTTACAAAAAGATTAAGAAAGGTAAATCAATATGCAGAAATACAGGCCCACTAAAAACAGACACATATGATACATTAATGAATAGTTCATAGCCATCTTCATGGTAGGGTAAGAGGATCAAGACATAGGGACAGAATTAGGTCATTTGGCCCATTGAGACTGTCCCACACATCAAAGGCTGATCTGATAATCCTCAACAACACTTTCCTGCTTTATCTCCATAATCCTTCATTCCCTTACTGATTAAAAATCTACCTCAGCCTTGAATAGACTTAACGACCCAGCCTCAACAGCTCTCTGCATTAAAGAATTCCACAGATTCATTACCCTCTAAGAGAAGAAATTCCTCCTCATCTCTGTCTCAAATGGGTGGCCATTACTCTTAGATTATACCATCTTGTCTTAGGCTCTCCTACAAGAGGAAATAACTTCTCCGCATTTACTTTGTCAAGTCCCTAAGAATCTTAAATGTTTCAATAAAGTCTTCTCTTTCATCCAAACTCCAGTGAGTACAATCCCAATCAACTTGTCATCTCCTCGTAAGAAAATCTCTCCATACCTGCAATGAACCTAGTGAACCTTCTCTGAATTGCCACCAATGCCAGTTTCCTTGGATAAGAAGCCCAAAACTATTCATGGTTTTCCAGCTGTGATCCGAGTAGTGCATTGTATAGTTTTAGGGAGACGTCTCTAATTTAATTCTCCATTCCCTTTTAAATAATTAAATACTTTGCCTGTGACCCACTGAACTGGGATGCTAGCCTTTTGTGATTCATACAGAACACTGGGAGGGTGTGTTCCAGCTTTCTGCAGTCTCTCTCCCTTTTAAATAATATTCAGATGAAATACTAGAAGTACAGGAGAATCCAAAATTAAGTCAAGGGAGGAAATTATTAGAATTTTCACAAGTAAGGCAATATTAATGAAGGAATCATAGAATAGAATCATAGAATCCCCACAGGGTGGAAGCAGGCCATTTGGCCCATCAATTCCACACTGCCACTCCAAAGAGGACCATCCCACCAAGACGCACCCCCCTACCCTGTCCCTGTAACCCTATAGTTCCCATAGTTCATCCAACTAGATGGGATTTTCAAAGTTCTAGAATGTCCTGGTTTCCATTCCAGGATATTAAAAGAAGCAAGTGTGAAAATTGATGTGTTGGTTATATTTTTTTAAAGCACTTAATATTCACAAATTGTATCTTTGGATTGTAAATGACAGTCCATTATTGAAATGGAGGGAGAAAACAAAAATTGTAGAGTTGAGAAAAGAGTCAGTTTTTAAATTTTATTCACTCACGGGATGAGGGCGTCACTGGCTAAGCCAGCATTTATTGCCTATCCCTAATTAACCAGAGGACAGGATGGCAGTTTCCCTCCTTACAGGGTATTCGTGAATCAGATGAGGTTTTTCCTGAAAATCGACAATAGATTGATGGTCATCATTAGACTCTTAATTCCAGATTTTTAACTTTTAATTAAAATTCCAACGTTGCAGGATTCGAACCCAGGTCCCCTGGACATTACCTGGTCTCTGAATAATATCACTAGGCCATCGCTTCCCCATCAGGAATATGGAAATATGAAGGACAAGTCAAGTCTCCATTTTTAGTTATATTTGTTTGAGGAAACAGCTAGCATGTTGAAGATTTTGTGATTCGGTGGGTAGTGTCCCTACACTCAGCCAGAAGCTCTAGGTTCAAGTTCAACTTCAGGACTTGATGGCCATAAAATCTGCGTCCATAATGCAGCCAAACATGGTGAGTATCAACTAGCAACAAATTCCACTAGTAGACCATAAGAACAGAGATCCCTGATCAGCCTTGTGAGGGAAAGAAATTGGAGCCACTACCATCACTATTTTTTATTTTAAAATTGTACTTTATTCATAAAGATCTTTATTTAAAACGTAGTCACTAAAGCGGTTTGATTCTGTACATTCTTTACATATGTAGAACAAACGAACCCAAGGCATTTCTTACTTATAGAAGACTGTATTTACATACATTTGAACTGACATCTTGGTCTATTCGTGGTGGTTGTCATGGAGCTGTGGGTCAGATCCCATGTCTAGAAGGCAGTGAACTCAAGAAGAAGAACTAGCATAGTAGATAGTTTACCTATGAAAATTGCCTTACAGGATACAGAACATATTAGCCAAAATTAGTGCACATGAACTTGGAGGTAACCTTCCATAGGAGATAATGGAAGTTCACTTTGGATATAAGTGTCTGGTGGTGTTCCTCCAAGATCTGTTTTGGGGGTCTTGGCTTTTCAATATATTTATCAAGGATTGTCAGAAGTCCTTGGGAATTGTGCATGAATAAACTAGGAGACGGCGCCATGAAGTACAGAGGGATGTAGATAAAATTAAGTGGCTGAATTATACAGTGATAAATATGGGAAGTATGAAGCAATCTTCGGATCCAAGAAATATAACAGAATATTTATTGGCAGAAAGATTACGGATGAAAGGCAAAAAAAAGTAATTGGAAAGGCTATTGATTTTTTTAAAAATCTGAAATTGGAGGTAATACCAGAGGTTACACAACGTTGTTCAGAGCCTTAATCAGTCCATCTGGGGTATTCAAGGACTCCATTTGAAGTTCAGTTTCAGGTACTAAATCTGGCGTAGCCAGGCCAAATCACCAAAACAATCCTGGGGATTCACAAATTAAAGCAGGAAGTACAAACTGCTTGCAGCCTCCCATTGCAGGGTTAAATAACTTTGATTTTTATTAAAGAAAGATGGAAATGATAAACCTGTTTGAGGCACGGATTACAATATACCAGCAGGTCGGCTCGTTCTCACAGGCTGCATTTCCACATCTTGCGAGCCAGATTTAGGAAATTGCTCGGGCTTTTTTTTTTGAAGTGTTATTACGCGAGCTCAGGTAGAGAGTGATTGGCTGGAGTCGGAGTCAGTGAGGAAATTACACCATCCGTCCCGGGCCGCGGAAAGCAGGGCGGAGGGGCGGGGGAATATTACTAACATAACAGTCAGAAGCACCAGGCTACTAAAGGATCGCAATAATGCCTTACGTCCTCATCAGCACTCAGATCCGACTGGTAAGTAAATGTGCACGTTGCATATCGTGTGTGCGCACGGGATGGGGCTCGTTTGCACTGGGGTCGTCAGCAAGGCACCAATTCTTGCTCAGGTCTCCTCCTGCACAGCCTGCAGAAATAGCGTTTGTCCCCGACTCCAACGCCGGGATTTATCTGTCCCGTGGAGCTGGTGTTCAATCACCATTCACGCCGAGGAATGGAATATGGACGGGAAGTAGGAAGGGTCGCTAGACCCGAAACGATAACTGTGTTTTCTCCTTCACAGATGCTGCCAGACCTGCTGAGCTTTTCCAGCAACTTATGTTGTTGTTCGTGATTTACAGCATCCGCAGTTCTTTCGGTTTTAATTGGGAAGTAGGAAGTGTCTGATGTGAGTCGGAAGCTTCTCGCACTCATAGTCAAAAGTACCATCTTGGCCCGAAATAAATGACCGAAGTTGACCTAATGTTCGGAATTATTTTGTTCTGATCCCACCAAATCCTAAGTACTTAAAGACTGAAATTGACAATCCAGGCGCAACTAGCTGGAGAAGTGGTACCTGCTAACTTAACCAAACATTAATTGTCATGCGGACAGACTGATTCTTTAAGTGGTGGCTAAGCCAGACCACAGCCAACATTGGCAAGATCATAAGTATCCGGTTTCTCTTCAGTTAAAACTATACTGCAGCCTCTAATACCAATCCTCCTTGGTATCTACTCAAATATATAGTCTTGGTACTGAGGTCAACCATTCTGCCACCAACATTCAGTCCAGAGCTAAGATGGTATTCACCTCAAAGTCGATAACCCCGTATGACGCCGTTTCTCATCCACAGTGCTCTTAAAATTGCTTTTTGTTTTGCTACTGTGGCTTAACTTTTCCAAAATACAGTGTCATACAGGACGAAAACAGACCTTTTGGCTCCTCGTCCATGCTGATCAGATGTCCTAAACTGAATTTGTCCCATTTGCTTGCATTTGGCCCATATCCCTTTCAACCTTTCCAAATATCCATTTACCTTTCCAAATGTCTTTTAAATATTGTAATTTTACTCACTTCTACCACTTCCTCTGGCAGCTCATTCTATATATGCAGCACACTGTGTAAACAAAAACAAAGTTGCTGGAAAAGCTCAGCAGGTCTGGCAGCAACTGTGAAGAAAAAAAATCAGAGTTAACATTTTCAGGTCCAGTGACCCTTTGTCAGAAATACAACTCACATTCTGTGTGAAAATGTTGCCCCTCAGGTTCCTTTTAAATCTTTCCCCTCTCACCTGAAACCAATGCACTCTAGTTTTGGACTGCCCCACCCTGGGGAAAAGACCTTGGCTATTCAACTTATCTAGACCCCTCATGACCTTATAAACATCTATAAGGTCACCCCTTGGCATCCAACTCTCCAGGTCAAAAAGTCCTAGCCTATCCAGCCTCTCCTTATAACTCAAACCCTCCAGTCTTGGTAACATCCTTGTAACTCTTTTTTTGCACCCTTTCCAGTTTAATAACATCCTTCCCATAGTAGGGCGAACAAAGTTCTACACGGTACTCCAAATGTGGCCATACCAATGTCTTGTACAGCTGTAACATGACATTTCAACTCCTGTACTCAATCCTCTGACTTATGAAGGCAAGCTTGCCAAATGCCATCTTCACCAAGCAGTCTAGCTGTGACACCACTTTTAAGGAACTATGTACCTGCACCTTTATGTCTATCTGTTTGATAACACTTCCCAGGACCCTACCATTAACTGTACAAGTCCTGCCCTGGTTCGACTTTCCAAAATGCAACACCTCGTATTTATCTAAAAATCCATCTGCCGTTCCTCAGCCCACTGGCCCAGTTGACCAAAATTCCATTGTATTCTTAGATAACCTTCTTTACTGTCCACTATACCACCAATTTTGGTGTTACCTGCAAACTTACTAACCATGCCTCCTATATTCTCATCCGAATTGTTTATATAAATGATGAGCAACAGTGGACCCAGCACTGATCCTTGTGGCACACCGCTGGTCACAGGACTCCAGTCTGAACAACAATTCTCTAGCACCAGTAGCTCAGGCAGATTGTTCTAATTCTGAATTAAGCCTCGTTTTCCCCTCCCCATTCATCCATGTTAAATGTCACTGCTTCGACATACTGTGCAGTGAAATTGTGTTTTGCTTCTGTAGCAAAATTCTTTTTTATCATTCCTTTATTTGGCCTTGGCCCCGAACAGTCAGAACTGCTAAGTCACAGTTCTCTTAAAAATGTTAAAAGGTTAAATCTTTTTATGTGGACAGATTATTAGCCTAGGCCACCAGTCTCTCCCATATAACCTTGTCCTTTTCCCAGTTTTCAGTGATGCCCAGACTAGTGTTGCAAACATTGCCCTCTCAAACTACCCTCCATTGCTCTTTAGCTCCCAACCTTTGCAACATTGCAGCATTATCTTCCTATCTGCTTCATTCACACCTTCAGTTCAAGTTAGCTGCACCTGGCTCTATTTGTCTGCTCTGCTGTTGGCACCTGCCTTACTCTCCTGTTCTGAAACTAATATTTCAAGATAGTGAAGCTTAAGAATATTTCAAAAGCCTTCATAAACCCAATTGCTTTTGGAGGGGCCTGGGGGGAAATTGGCTGGCATTGTATACAAGCCTTCAGAACAAACAGGACTACTTCAGAAAGTAAATTTTCAAATACAAATTTTGCAATAATGTTACTATAATGTTAAATGCTAATATAAAATAGTATGACTACCATTAATCTCAAAACTTAAGTGAAGAAAATAAATTAGAAAAAGTCTCATCAGATGAAAAAACTCTAAAATACAATGTCCAAAGGCTAGTTATGAGTGTTCATAGAATTCCTACTGTGTGGTGACAGGCCCTTCGGCCCAACAAGTCCACACCGACCCTCACAGCATCCCACCCAGACCAATCCCTCTGTAACTCACCTAATCTACACATCCCTGAACACTATGGGCAATTTAGCATGGCCAATCCACCTAGTCTGCACATCTTTGGACTGCGGGAGGAAACTGGAGCACCCGGAGGAAACCCACGCTGACACAGGGAGAACGTGCAAACTCCACATAGACAGTTGCCCAAGGCTGGAATCAAACCTGTGTCCCTGGTGCTGTGAAGCAGCAGGTCTAACCACTGAGCCACCGTGTGCAATTGGTTTATCAATAACTAATTCTATCCACTGCAATATGCCGTGAACATGCAAAATCACTAACCAGCCGCACTGGTTTCTACTGATTAAATTGTGCAACTGACCAGCTTTAAAATAAACGCCCATTAATTTTATGGTTTTTAAGTGATCTAATTTGCCTTGTTTTGAGAGACGGCCTGGTTTATTTTGAGCAGGAAAAATTCCCTTTTAATGTGCAATTAATCAATGCATTTGGTTTCACTGGCAGTTCCAATAAGAAGTGGGAAAATACTGTTACAGTTTTAATAAATGTCTTCGATATGCTGTGTCCTAGGGCCCCTTTCAAGATTTAAAACTACCCTACTGTTCTCCCATGACTCCCAAGTGCTGCCTGACTGAACTCAGTTGACCAACTAGTGCAGTGGATTTACCCAATGGGCCAACAGGAGAGGCAGAATACCTTCAAATTTAATCACCTTGTCAAAACTATTTTGTAAGTTCTTGCTATGTTATGAATGAATTGGATGTTAGTCATGAAATTAAGCAGCTCAGTAGGTCCACTTCCTTGTCTTTTCTACGTCACCCAGCAAATTTCTCCTTTTCAAGTGTTTATCCAATTCCCTTTCGATAATAACTAGTGAATTTGCTTCCAACAGACTTTAAGGCAGTGAGTTCCAGTGGGTTGAGGCCTTGAAGGGATTTGATATCAATGATGACACATCATAAATTGTGACATTTTTCAAGTGGGAGCTGACTTGGCAGTGAACTGCGTAATAGGTGAACAGACTTGGTGCGAGTTAGAATTTTGGATGAGCTTATCTTTATACAGGATGAGAGATGAGATAACGACAAGAAATATTTTGGAATGATTGAGTTCATTGCAACAAAGTGGTAGCAACATATTGACAGGGACACCTTGTTTCAAGGGTGGAAGTAACATGGTCTTAGTGATAATGTTGGTGTGCAATCAAAGCTTGTTTGAAATCAGGTATGACACCATGTTCATGAGCAGTTTGGTTCTGCCTCTGACAGCTGCTAGGCTGAGGGATGGAGTATGTGGCGGGGACCAGTATGCACTTCCTTAATATTTAGTTGAAGGAGATTTCTGTTCATCTAGTGCTGGATGCTGGACAGGTAGACTGACAACTTACAAATGGTAAAGTGGTCAAAAGGGGTGGGAGACAGAGAAATTTAGAGGTCATCAGGGTACATATGGAATCTGACCTGTTTTTGAATGATGTAACCAGGGAACAATATTACGTAAGGAAAAAGATGGAATCAAGGACAGATAAACACCCCGGACAACAGTCTGGGAGCAGAAAGAAAAACCAGTACAGGCAATTCTCTGTCTACGTTTAGATAGAAAAGCGGAACTAGGTAAGAACAGTTGCACCCAGCTAGATGATGAGGCATTGGTGGAGGAGTAAGATAGCTCAGTTAACTCTTTTAAAAGGATGCAGATAGATTGAGAAAAGTGAGGACGGGGGTATAGTTTACCACGGTCACAGTCACATCAACTGTCATCTTTGATGTTTATAAGGGTTATTTTGATACTGTGGTCGGGCCAAAAACCTCATTGGTAGGATTCAGGCTTGGAGTTCAGTAAAAGCTGGGCACAAATTTGGAAGAGGCTGGAGGACGTTGAGGACGGTTTACCAGAGCAATGTGTTCAATCGTTTGTATTTTGCAGAAAGTGATGATGATGATGATTTGAAGCAGCTTCGCATGGTGTGGTTTAAATCAGTTTGGCAGTCACATCAATGAGCAATAATGGAGTTCTTGGTTTTGTCTTTTTACTAGTACCTGCTTGGAAGTAATGGAAGAATTTCGAGTCTGATTGAATGTTGCCAGGATACAGCATTAATACTCCTCCCCTGTCCATAACCATCCATATACTCACACAGACAGAGGGCTTTATGAACTTCCACCAAAAGAGGAAAGGGCACCCCCGCTCTTTGTCAACACAGAATTCTGATATCTGCAGTCGTTATGGATGGATCTTCTGAGTTGGAAGTGGAAATATCGCCACTAAATGAAAGTTTTAGGACAAAGAGTGCCTTACCAGACAGAGATTGCAAAATTGCAGTCCAAAATAACTTTTAAGTAGATACCATAAACGGTAAATATTTTGAAAAAACATCAAAAAGTGTACGAAGCAAAAGGCAGGGAAAATAGATCTAGTAGGAACAAGAGTTAGCTCCTTGACCAAAATTCATTCAGTTCCTTGAGTGCTTTTTCTATCTTTCTGACAGCTTTAAATGATTTCTGTATTCTGACTGCCAAGGCTCACTGCTCATCTACGTTTCTGAATTTCTCATTTTAGAAACATTCCGATTTGTCTTTGTTTTATTTGGTTAAGTGGATGACCAACACTGAATATCAATTGATGTGATTTTGCTCAGTCAATTTGTCTGTATCCACTTGCAACTTCCTGTTTCCAGCTACATTACTTACAAATTTAACCTGATTTGCACCCAACTGAAAACATGATGCACAACTCTCTATTCCTGTTGATAAATAATGTGAAAAATTGAAGCCCAAGGCAATGGCATTCAATCAGAAAACCTACTTTTTATTCTCTCTCGCTGTTTCTTACCATCCATCCAGTTTCTAGCCCACATTAAAAAAAACTATCTCCAATTCCATGTGTTCTATTCGTAGCAACTAACCTCTTTCATGCAGCCGTACTGAATCCCTGTTATATTGTTACCAACACAGTGGAAAGTAACAATACAGTGATGTTTCTACGGGAAGTCTTTGTTTTAAACAGCTAGCTCCTTGCATTTCCTCCTACACTTAGTCTAGGATTTATTGTAGGTAAACTTCAAACTGAATTTTGAATCAATGGATGGTGTTGCTTTTAATACAAAAATAGGTCATTTACAAATCACCTCTTTATAATATTGTTATATTTCTTAACTAATGAGTGACTAAGTTTATTTGATTTCCTGATTATTTATATTATTTAGTGTATAATCTGCTGAACGCAAATGTTTCTGAAGATGTCACCCATCTGCTCTTCCATTGTAAGACACATAGAAACATCACTGTATTGTTACTTTCCACTGTGTTGGTAACAATACAACAGGGATTCAGTATGGTTGCATGAAAGAGGTTATTTACATTATTTAGTGCATAATCTGCTGATATGCTGAACACAAATGTATATGAAGATGTCACCCATCGGCTCTTCCATTGTAAGACAATTATCGCTCCATATAATTGATGATTATTCTATACAAAGTACAAAATATATTGTTAAAGAATTCATTGTACATTGTATTTATAATATAAACTGCATTAACTCCGTTTTGCTTTATAAAGATATCAATAAGCCTGGAACTAAAAATGAGAACTGGTGACCATGAAACAACTAAGAACATGACTTGCCAAGCCTTGTTTGACAGCAGCTTTCAAACATTTGACCTCTATCACCTAGAAAAAAATCTGTCATCCTTACCTGGTCTGGCCTGCGTGTGAGTCAAAAGCACAAAGTGTGATTGACTCTTAACTGCCCTTTGAAATTGGCCTTGCAAGCTACTCAATTTAATCAAACTGCTACACAAAATGCAAATAGGAATAAAACCAAATGGATCATCCAGTATTAATGTAGATGCTGGAAACAACAATTGCAAGACATACTCAAACTTCCTTATTAACAGCTGAGGGCTTGTGACAAAATTGGAAGAACTGTCCCACATATCAGTCAGGCAACAACCTGACATAGTCGTACTCACTGATTCATGACTTACAGACAATGATCCAGACAACATCATCTTCATTCCTCTGTTCGTCCTATCCCACCAGGATAGACACACACCAGAGATGGCAGCACAGGGGAATTCAGCAAGAGTATATTGCCCTGAGAGTCCTCAACCTGACTCCAGTCCCTATGAAGTTTCATGGCATCAGGTCAAGCACCGGAATCAATAACAATTAACATCTACTGCCCTTAACTGGTGAATCAGTGTTCCTCCATGTTGAACATCCTTGGAAGAAGCTCTGAGGGCAAGAGGATGGAATGTATTCTGGTTAGAGGAACTTCAACACCCATCATCAAGAGTGGCTTGGTCACACCTTTGTTGGCCAAGCTGGTGAAGTTCTGAAGGAGATATCTGCCAGACTTGCACTGTGGCAAGTCATGAGAAAACCAACAAGAGGTAAACCAATTAATAACAATAATAACCAATAAACCTCGACCTGCAGCAAGTCCATCTGTCTCTGCCAGTATAATTGTCATTGTCATAGTCCTGATGGAGACAAAGTCAGGCCTACACTCTTGTTGATAGACAGTATCCATTTGTCTATCACTGTCACAGTGCTCAATGGGATAGATTTGTACCACAATACTAGCTGAAATTTGGGCAGTCATGAAGTGCCATCAACCATCAACTCAGCAAAATTATATCCAACCCAACCCTGGTTTGATGCAAAGTGCAGTAAAACATTCTATGAGCAGCATCAGGGCAGCACGGTGGCTCAGTGGTTAGCACTGCTGCCTCACAGTGCCAGGGACCCGGGTTCAATTCCACCCTTGGGTGACTGTGCAAACTCCACACAGACGTTCTCTCCGTGTCTATGTGCGTTTCCTCTGCGTGCTGTGGTTTCCTACCACAGTCCAAGGATGTGCAGGTTAGGTGGATTGGCAATATTAAATTGCCCATAGTGTCTAGGGTAGGGGGTGGGTCTGGGTGGGATGATCCTCAGAGATCGGTGTGGACTTAATGAGCCAAATGGCCTGCTTCTACACTGTAGGGATTCTATTCTAAATGACGTTATGGTGAAACGGGTAGTGTAATGTCATTAATTTAGAAATCCAGAGACCAAGCACGTTAAATGTTCTCACGTTGTGACTGCAAAGTACCTGTACCTGCACTGCTGGGCTCTTGTGGCACCGTGGTAGTGTCCTTACCTCATGGCAATATGGTTTGGGTACAAATCCCATACAAAGGTATCTAGAAATTGCAACAGGGATTTCTTGTGGCTCAGTGGTAGTGTCCCTACCTCTGAAACAGGAGGTCCAGGTTCCAAGTCCTACCTGTTCCAGAGGTGTGTCATAACATTGGTGGCACAGTAGTAATGTCACAGATCTAGTAATGTAGAACCCCACGTTATTATTCTAGAAGACACTGGTTCAAATCTCACCATTGTAGATGGGGAAATGATGACTCTTGAGGAACGGTGGTAGTGTCCCTACTTCTCAACCAGGAGTGGAATTACACCACACTCGAGTTGCACCTGCCCCAGAGATTTATCATAACAGATCTGAAAAGTTTGATGAAAAGAGTTGGGGACCCAATAGAATATCTCAAAATTTGCGCAGTTGGACTGAGTTGTGAGGAAGATGGAAAGCAGCTTCAGAAAGATTTGAACAGTTTTAATGAATGGCAAGAACATGGCAGATGGAATTAAGTGTGGAAAATTGTGAGGATATCCATTTTGATGGAAGAAAGAGATGTACAGAGTATTTCTTAAATAACAAGAGTTTGGACAGTGCAGATGTGAAATGAACCTAGGTGTCCTTATTCGTCGATCAGTAAAGGAAAACATACTGGTACAGCAAGCTATTAGGAAGGCTAATGGACTGTTAGCCTTTATTGTAAGAAGATTTGAGTACAGGAGCAGTGACGTCTTGTTTCAATTGTCTCAGAGCTTAGTTAGACTGCACCTTGAGCAATTTTGGTCTCCTTTCCTCAGGAAAGATATTATTGCCAGAGATCGAGTTCAATGAAGGTTTACCAGACTTGTTCTTAGGATGGCAAGACTGTCCTATGAAGAAAGATTAGGCAAACTGGGCCTGTATTCTCCAGTGTTTCAAAACATGAGAAGCAATCTCATTGAAACCTGGAAAATACCTAAAGGGATAAACAGGATAGATTCAGGTAAGATGATTTCCTTGGTTAGGAGGTCTATAACTAGGGGACACACTTTTAAAAAAGAGGGGATGTCAATGATTATGTTGAAGGTAGAAATTGATTGCCAGTAGCTGACGGGGTTATTGGAATGGGATGGGTATAAGGCATAGAAGTGGTTGATCAGTTATGGTCAGCTGTTGAAAGGCAGCGTAGAGTCGATGGTCTGAACGGATTACTCCTGTTCCCTTGTTTTCCTCAGTTACTTGATTTGTGCTGGGTGTGGGTCCACAGACACTGCTAGCCCCTCCTGTACTGCATTCATTACAGCATTATTTACGTGTGACCCAGGTGTCTATGTGTTGACAGGCTATTTGATAGTCAGGGGCATCATACAAGTGTGATCTCCTGCTGGAGTCATTGGACAGAGATGAGCAGTCAGAATCCTGTTATAATTCTTTCCACCTCCCCAACTTTATTCTGCCTGCCCACACCACCCTCCCCCAACCTTACTGTACTCCAACTGATAATGCTGATTTCAACCGTAAAGGTGTAGTGGTAATTTCATTGGATAGTAATCAGACACCCAGGCTAATGTTCTGAGGACCTGAATCCCACCATGGCAGATGGTGACATTTTGAATTCAATAAAGGATTGGGAACAAAAGACTTGTCTGATGGCCGTCACGTAACCATTGCTGATTGTTGTAAAAACCCATCTGGTTCACTCATAGCTTTGATGGAAGGAAATCGCCACCCTTCCCTGGTGTAGTCTACATGTGACTTCAGACCCACAGCAATATGGTTGAGTCTTAACTGCCCTATGGACAGGACAGGAAATGCTGTGCTGGCCAGGCTCATCAAAATCACATGAATGGCTAACATACCTGATCTACATATCCCTGAACACTATGGGGCAATTTAGCTTGGCCAATTCACCTAACCTGCACATCTTTGGACTGTGGGAGGAAACAGAAGCACCCAGCAGAAACCCATGCAGACATGGGGAGAATGTGCAAACTCCACACAGATGACCCAAGGGTGGAATTGAGCCCAGGTCCCTGGCACTGTGAGGCAGGGCAGCAGTGCTAACCACTGAGCCACAATGCCTCCCTAACTCCCCATCCTAATGCAGCGGGAGGGGAGAGAATATGAATCATGTTCAAGCAATTTCAGAAGTAATAATGTCTCTGTTTTATAGGAAACTGGGCCCACAATTGTGGGGGACGAGCACTCGGATGAGGAGCTTATGAGATACCTTGGAGCTGAGAAAACTATTGCATTTGGAAGTAACTTGTGAGTAAGGGTGTGTCAGAGCACTTCATTTAGGTCTTCAGCTGAGATTTTTGGCAGGGGAAAACTCTCATTTATTGTTGTGTCTCACGCCCGAAAAACAGTTGGAAAATGGTTAAAAGGCTTTACAATCGGTCTTGCTGAGTTTCTCCAGAAATTCTCATTTTTTAATGTCAAAAGCATTTCTGTTGTACTTAATTCTATTTATGCATTTTAAAACACTCGGGCACATTCAATGCCTAGATGTGCCTTTGCTTGTTCAAAAACTGAACAAGTTAATGATTGGTTTCAATATTAATATAAATTTCTAATCAGAAAGTTTAAGTCATTCGTCATTTTAAGATCAGCATATTAGAAAGGAGTGTCCCTTGTACCAGTTGACAAAAAGGAATATTAAGAGCTGAATGGACATGAAAAGGATCTAAAAATACCCTTGGGTCATGTGCATGTGAGAGCATGTGCAGCTGTGCACAAATGGTGTGTATGTCAGTATCTGTGTGTGCAAGCACATTTGCGCGTGTCTGCATTTGTGAGATCACGTGTGTCAGAATGAAAAGAGAGAACGAATGAGTGAGAAATAACGAAGGGAGTGAAATACACTCCCATCTCCCAATTAACAGCCATTCAGGTAGTAACCTGCCTTCTTGTTTTTGCTTCCGAAATGAATAACGTCCCATTTATCCAGACTTTTATACTGCATCTGCCATTGATGTGCCCACTCACCCAACCTGTCGAGATCATGCTGAAGGATCTCTGCGTCCTCATCACAGTTCACGCCCCAACCACCCAATTTGCTAATATTGGTGTACATCTTGTTTACTTTAGCAACACATACCTTTATCCCAAAATTTCTAGGAAATATACCTGGTACTCGTGTCTAAATTGCACCATGAACAGATGATTTGTTGTAGTTAAAAGGGTGCTACTCTACCCTTAATGACTTCAAAAGCACAAGTGTGCTTTTTTTCTGTCTCTATTTTGACTCCTTCTGTTTTCCTTATACTTACTGCACTGAATGAGTCTCTGCTCCACCACAAGTTATAAAATGGGTAATAAAAGACCTCTTCTGGATAGGTTCTGTTTAAGAAGCAAACCCTGATTAAATAGTTGTAGTGCCATTCAAAATAAGTCAACAACTGGTGTTTATGAAGTAATTGTGATGTATTTTTATGGTTGCTTACTGCATAGCAAATCACTTATAAAATCTTGAGTGGCATGGATAGGCTGAATAGCAAAGATCTTTTTCCCAGGGTAGCAGAGCCCAAAACTAGGGGGCATAGGTTTAAGGTGAGAGAGGTAAGATTTAAAAGGGACACAAGGGCAGCTTTTTCACGCAGAGGGAGGTGCGTGAATGAAGTGAACTGCTAGAGGAAGCAGTGGAGGCTGGTACAATTACAACATTTAAAAGGCATCTGTATGGATATATGAATAGGAAGGGTTTAAGAGGGATATGGGCCAAGTGCTGGCAAATGGCACTAGATTAATTTAGGATATCTGGTCGGCTTGGACGAGTTGGACCGATGGGTCTGTTTCCATGCTGTACAGCTCTGTGATTCTATGATTCTATGATTCTATAAGGGAAGGAAGGAGGTGGGGCAGTGGTCAGGGACATGGATTCAATTCTAGCCTCGGGTGACCGTGTGGAGTTTGCACATTCTCCCTGTCTCTACGTGGGTTTCTGCCGGGTGCTCTGGTTTCCTCCCACAGTCCAAAGATGTGCAGGATAGGTGGATTGGCCAGGCTAAATTACCCATAGCATTCAGGGATGTCTAGTTTGGGTGTATTAGCCAAGGGAAAATACAGGGATGGATAGGGGGTTGGGTCTGGGTGGGACGCTGTTTGGAGGGTCGTTGCGGACTTGTTGGGCTGAATGGCCTGTTTCCACAATGTTGGGGAGTGGTTTCTATAATGCTGGAATCTCCCAGTACTTGCATACTAGATGAAAGATACTAGATACCTAGGATTTCCCAATACTAGAAGGGTCAAGTACACAGCAGCTCATGTCTGCCATGGGCTAAGGCAGTCAGTTAGTTTGTGCTGCTGGACCAAGCCACCTTGTTCCTCTCCCTTGGACTTCACATCCATTTCCTCCACAGTTCTCTCCGTGGATATTACACCTGGTTAGCCTCAGCCAGACTGGATAGTAAGAGGTCCAGGCACCCAAGAACACATGATAGCAGAAAACTCATAGATAGGGAGTGAGAGAAAGAGGGATCTTAGGCAGGTAGGGAGTGGAGGGGTAGGGGGAAGCAGTGAGAGGAATTTAATGCAGGAGATATTTTAGGAAAGGGAATTGAAGCAGGTAAAGAGTGGGGGCGTGTGATAGAAGGATTTGAGGCAGATTGAGAAAGGGGTGGGAAAAGGATTTGGGGATACTGGGGGTTTGAGGCATTGGAATAGTGGTAATATAACTGAGTT
Organism: Rhincodon typus; assembly: GCF_021869965.1. Lineage (NCBI taxonomy): Eukaryota > Metazoa > Chordata > Chondrichthyes > Orectolobiformes > Rhincodontidae > Rhincodon > Rhincodon typus. The sequence continues at coordinate 76,497,897 of NC_063339.1, read as the reverse complement.
AGTAATCCAGAGACCCTTTCTAATGTGTTGGAAATACAAGTCCAAATCCTACCATGTCAATTTGTTAAAACTTATAGTTCATTTCTTAAAAAAAAATTCAGAATTGAAATCTAGTCTTGATAATGGTGACCTTGAAAATATCAATGATTGTTGTATGACCCTACCTGTTTCATTAATGTACCTTAGGAAAGAAAGAATGTACCTTAAGAAAGAAAAACTGCTATCCTTACCTTGTTTAGACCCACAGTAATGTAATTCGTTCTTAACTGCTTTCAAAGAAAATTAAGAAAGGGCAACAAATGCTGGTATTTCCAGAGACGCCCCTATTCCATGAAAGAATGACAAAAAGAAAGGATATGAGGTAGGATGAGAGTAAAGGTGGAGGATTTTGGGTGTTTGTAGCTTGGAGGGAATTGGGGACACAAAGGTATTTGAAGTAGTGAGGTACAAGCCAAACAAGATAGAGGATCTAAGTGGTTTGGTATGACATACTGCAGAATTAACCACTGCCAGCTAATGGTTGGGGTGTACAGTACTGCTAGCAATCTTCTGTTCTTTCCTGTTTTGGGACTTGAACCTGGTCCTCCTGGAGCAGGGGTAGAGACACTACTACTGCAGCACAAGAGTACTGCACAACCATAGGAAGTGAATGGTGGAAGGTTTGAAGTCGTGTTTTGGGTAAACATTGTAAGCTATGGTGAAGTATCAAGACATTCAGATAGACACTGGATTATTTTGGTATTATTAAGAGGAAGACATTTTCATAATGTAGACCAAACCGGTCAGTTTGGGGGAGGGCTGATGAAGAAAAAGTGCATTCTAACTAGTTAATTTCATTTCAACTCCAAAACATTAGTAATTAACTGCCGACTTTAACATACCATCCTGAAAATCACAACATACTAATGATTTTGATTTTTATCTCATGGCAGGAGTTAATTATTTTCGATATGTAAACAACATGGGTACTCACAAAGATTACCATCATTGTGCAAATTGCATTTCAACAGAGACATGAATTGGAAGCTCAGCTAATCTTGTATATATTAGGGATTAACTATAAACAGCTCCATTTGCGTCCTAAATGGAGGATAGAATCCCATTACCACCCAGTTCTTCCCGAGCTCAGTGACAGAAAGTGACTGAATCCACTACAGTTGATCAAACGATGCGTGCAACTATCCCAGTAAACTCTGCATTACACCAAAATATAGAATCTCTTCAATTATACACAATGATTTATCAAATTAACCAGGAAGAATAGAGTTACGGACAACACGGTATGGAGCTGGAGGAACACAGCAGGCCAGGCATCATCAGAGG
>NC_063339.1:76476537-76481574 GCF_021869965.1 Rhincodon typus | reverse complement strand
CTCTACACCTTGTTGTCTCAGATTCTCCAGCATCAGCAGTTCCTACTATCTCAAAAAACTCTAGTAGGTTTGACAAAGACAGTTTGCCTTTCATAAATCCATTCTGACTTTGTTTAATCTTGTTCAAAACCCATCACTGAGAGCGCAGCAGTAGCTACTGACTGAGCTGACTAGGTCGTAAAAGACATTGCTGCTAGACTGGGTCAGTGATAGCTGGTCAGGGAACCAACAGTCCAGCTACAATACTTGCATCTACCTGACCATGTGGAAAATTGCTCAGGTATGTCCTGTACATGAAAAGCAGGACAAATCCAACACGGCCAATTACTGCCCCATTAGTTTACTCTCACTTGCAAAGAAATGGATTGTGTCATTGGCTATTAAAAAGCACTTACTCAATACTAATAATCGCTGACGCTGAATTTGGGTTCCACCAGGAGTGCTTGGCTCCTGATCTCATTACTGACATGTATGGGCAAAAGAGCTGAACTCAACATACAGTACCTGAACAAACGCCTGGTATAAATTTTAAACAAAGCTTGGCAGCTGTCAGTTGTCATAAAGTGGTGGATTCTCCGTGGCAATACCTCTACCACAGTCCTAAATAATCAGCACTCTCCTTTCATACAATGTAAATGCTGTTTTCTCTCTACTTTGGTCATTTTTGTGAATTGTCCTAACGCATGCAAGAGGAAAAGCATTAACAAAATGTGTTTCTTTTTATCAGCAATATTCAAGACCTCTACTGCAGAATAGCTGTTTGTAGCGGAGTCCTGCTTAGTGTCTTTCTCTCAGGAGGATTCCAATGTTTACTCCAGAGATATAAGCTTGTGTGACATTCCTTGATAGTACTAAGAAAGGTACCATCCTTACGATGAGATGTTAAACTGAGACGCTGCCTGCCTTCTCAGGTGAACATAGATAATCCAATGGCAATATTTCCCAATGGTTAGCTCTCACCCAATATTCCCAGAATATCTGCTTGTTATTACATTCCTGTTTATGGGAGCTTGCTGTCCAAAATTATTCCCATGTTTTCTACACTCTCTCAGTACTAACAATTCAATGCCACTTTATTGGCTGTAAAGTGCTTTGGAATGTCCTGAGGTGTTGAACAGCAGAGAATAATATTCTCAGTGCACAAATTTTCAATGCGGCACAGTTTATTCCCAGTGTAGGAACTGTCAGTGAACCAGGTCACACCCTCTGGACAGTCTCCCCAATCACTGGCGTCACTAGAGCACAATTCCACAATATCACATCAAGGGATAACTTTGCAAAGTGTCTATAAACAGTTTGATCTGAAAAGCTGAAACACTAACCAGAGTCATGAAAGTGACATTAATGGTTCAGTTATTTTCGCTTGATGCATTTGCCAGTTTGAGTTCAGTCGACACACTCTCTTTCAGATTCAACCTGCTTTCTTTGTACAACATTAGATGCTTTTACACATAGTTAACATACACAATTAAAATGAATGACTTATCGCAGTCTGCTAATTAGATCTCAATTATTATTCCTGAAATGTTCTCATTCTGTTTTGATTGTCTTTACCCGTAGCCTCTGTACAGTAGCTTTAATGAGCAGGGAGTGACAGCCCTCTTGTTTCAGATGTGGGTCACAATGAGGAGTAAAGAGATTGTGGGAAGAGATTGGTAGTTAACATAGAAAGGAATGCAAAAGTCTTCCAACGGCAGATGGATAATAAAATGGAAGCAAGGGAAGAGGTGGGGCCAATTAGGTACCAAAATGATGGTCTATTCATGGTGGCAGAGGATATGACTGAGGTACTAAATGATTACATTGCAACTGTCTTTGCGAAGGAAGGAGAGGTTGCCAAAGTCAGAGTGTAGGACAAATGAGTTGAGACACTGTATGGGCTAACAATTGATAAAGAAGAGCTATTAGAAAGACTGGCTGCATTTAATGCTGGTAAGTCACCAGGACTGGATAGCATGCATTAGTGGATGCTGAGAACACAAGGTCACAAGAACTGAGGAAGTAAAATTGGAAATTGAGAGATACTAACTTTCTGATGAAGGGTCTAGGCCCGAAACGTCAGCCTTCCTGCTCCTATGATGCTGCTTGGCCTGCTGTGTTCATCCAGCTCTACACTTTGTTATCTCAGATTTTCCAGCATCTGCAGTTCCTACTATCTCAGATACTAACCAATCCTTTTTAGAAGCAGATCAAACCAGAGGACTTGTTCAAAGAAGTATATAAGGATAACCACAGGAACTACAGTTCAGTTCTTCATGATGGGAAAACTTTCAGAAACAATAATCAGGGACAAAATTAGTGGTCACTTGTATAATTGTGTATTAATGGAGGAAATATATAATGGGTTTGTTAAAGGTAAGATTAAACTAACTTAATGCTTTTGAAGAGATAACAGAGAGGGCTGATGACGGCAAAATCTTTGACGTGATGTACACAGAATTCCAAAAGGCATTCGATAAGAGTCTTGCTGTAGAGTCGAAGGCCTAATCATAGGAATTGTCACTGATGGATGCAAGATTAACTGAGTTACAGGAATCAGACAGTAATGGTGAATGGTTGTTTGTCAGACTGAAGGAATGAATACAGCCTGTATCCCCAGTGGACGAGGCTAGGATCACTGCTTTTTCTGATAAATGTTAATGATGTTGACTTTACTGTACAGAGGCACCATTTGAAAATTTGCACATGACATAAAACTTGGAAGCACTTTGCAAACTGTAACGAGGCTAGTGAGAGATTTTAAAAGGCAGGTTTGTGGAATGGGTGGACACGTGCAGATGAAATTTCATGCAGTAGAATGTAGAGAAGAGACAGCCCATACAAAGTGGGTGCAGAAAGACAAATACAAAATATACATGCACAAATAACTGTAAGTAACAGAGCAACTTGAGAAAGTGCTTGAAAAAACAATTGGGATCCGAAGCTTTATAAACAGAGACAGAGTATAAAAGCATAGAAACATAGGAAATAGGAGCTGGAGTTGGCCATTCTGCTCTTCAAGCCTGCTCCCCCATTCAATACAATCATGGCTGATCATCTTTCTCAGTACCCTGTTTCCACTTTCTCCTCATGCTTTTTGACTTCTTTAGCCCTCAGAACTATATCTAATTCCTTCTTGAAAACATTGAATGTTTTGGCCTCTTTCGATGTTTTTGCCACTTCCTGAGGCAGAGAATTCCACAGGCTCACCACTCTCTGGGTGAAGGCATTTCTCCTCATCTCAATTCTAAATGGCCTACCTGGTATCTTTAAACTGTGGTCGCTGGTTCTGGACTTCCTGGTCAGTGGGAACATCCTTCCTGTATCTACCACAACAAGGAAGTTGTGATGAATCTTTGGTTTGGTCCCAGCAAGTGTATTGTGTCCGATTTTGAGCAGTACACTTCAGAATGGATGGAAATGCTTCATAGCAGATGCAGGGAAGTTTTATAGGAACCGTTCCAATGATGAAAAGTTCAGGTATCAGAAGAGATTTGAGAAGTTGAGGCTTTGTTCTCTTTGGAGAAGTGAATGTTGAGAACAAATTTGAAGAGATGTTCAAAATTCGGAAGGGGCAGAGAGAGAAACTGTTCTTTGAAGAAGAGTGAAGAACATGAGCGCACAGGTATACAGATGAATGGCAAAAAGAACAAAAGATGATAGAAAGAAAATGTTTCTTGCGCAATGACTGGTTAGGGTCTATAGCTGGATACTGATGTACTGGTGCAGTGGCAAATGACAAGCAAGGAATGATATTCCAGAAATGGTAAATCTTTAAAGGAAAGCAAACTTTAAGTAGTACCGGGCCAACTCAGACTTGACTTGTTATGCTTCCAGCCACAAATTAAGTTGTGCCAAGTCTGTTTTCATGTCCTGAACAACAAAGCAGTAACTGGGAATTACTGGTTCACACGCAGCCGATGAAACAACTTATTCTATAAAACACATACAATCCGCTGGAATGCTTGAACTCTGCTCAACTTGGAGCAAAGCTTTAGCACATCACGGCATGTTGACAGAACAATCTGTGGGAATACCTCAGTGAAATAAAACAGGGGCTACTTTTTAGAAACTCTCTACAGCTTGTATTGGACCTAACTACACAATTAGCTCAACTCCTGCACAACGTGGTAATGGCAGCACTCTCATGTTTAGAGTAACACATATCAAAACTAACTAGTTTTGCAGAAAGATAATTTGGAAATGGAGTTGAAATCACATTATAATCGTCTTTTTTAGTGAGGGTCATAATAGGTCATTTAGTCTTGACCATCCTGATTTGTCAGAGTTTTACAGAATAGCATGTGGTAACTCTAGCAACCAAGATCAAACAGCAGGAAATGTAAAATAAAACCACTGCAACAACAGTAATGATTTCCCATTGTATTTGTAGTCAGAGGCTTACTAAGGAATAGGCAAAGTGCCAAAGTGAGGTTCATGAAATGCATCTTAGTTTTTGAGACATTTAACATTTGTGAGTGAGGAAAAGAAATGAGCTAAGAGACACAGAAAAGAAGAATACCAAGGCAGGAAAATAGGGAGATGGAGAAAATAAATTGGAGAGTTAATTAAGGGACAGGACAGAAAGCACAGGGCTAGAGTGGAGGGATGAAGAAAATCAGAGTGATGGGAGTGAGGGCTAAGGCAGGTTCACAGGAAAAGGAGAGAAGATTGTGAAGCGAGAAAATAGCACACAGTGGAAGGGGGAGATATACGAATGGTGAAGTGACTGGAATGTGTCAGGGTGTGAGAGGAAGAGGACACGACAGATAGACAAAGTGAGGCAGGGTGCCCAGGGTGGGGAGATTAGGGTACAGAAAGATAGAATGAGAAAAGGGGAGGGGAGGACAGGAAAGGGAAGTGACTGAACAGAAAGACAACATCACATTCAGAATGACAACTGAAATCCTGTGACACTCTTGTATTTGCTCGGGTTAGAAACAATCAGTTAAAACATTATAACTGATGGAGAGTTAGATTAAGCATTGAATTATTTTGTTCAACCATATTCACCTTAATGGTGGAGGAATGAGTTATTTAACAATTCAGCCACCATTT
>NC_063339.1:76473758-76476527 GCF_021869965.1 Rhincodon typus | reverse complement strand
ACCTTAATGGTGGAGGAATGAGTTATTTAACAATTCAGCCACCATTTCCAAAGCAGAACCTACCCTCCTGTTATGTCCAGGCTTATCATTTATCTGATTAGTACCTGTAGGAAAGCTTCCAGAGCAAGTGCAGCTGATCACCTCCTGGCTGGGGTCTTCTCACAGTATCAGAAGACCTTGTAAACTGTTTTGACCAATGCAGAAAATTCAGATTGGGTGGGACAAGATGTGTGAGATGGGAAGCAGTACTGTAAGAAGTTCCTCCTGTGTTATCCGTGAAATTTTAATTCAATATAAATTTTTCACATCACCAATGAAGCACGAGAAACACCCACTTAGCAACAAAAGTTTCTACTTGTAAAGAGAAATTTAAACTGAACAGTATTGGGCTGAAGTACTGGTAATTATGGAGCTGTTGCTGATAGCAGAAAAAACTGGAGAAGATTAATTAATATTTTTCAGACAAGGATATTATCACTACTGTGTAATTACAATGTATAGTTTATAAAGAAGACTAATCTGATCTTTTATGGTCAACACAGCATCTAAAAAGATGACTCACATATGACTGTTCATTGATTAGGTTGTGACAGTATTGAAATCTATCATGTTAAATTGTGTCTGTTTTACTGAGCTTCTGTTTATCAGCACCATAATTTCTAGATCAACCCAACTGACTATATTATGGGAGGACGGGAGGAGAACTTCTATCTGCAATATATCCAATGGCATGTCATGGATGAGGGCTCTTTATAACTTGGACATTTGTTCACATGCCCAACACAAAAAACAGCTATTAATGTCAAACAAGACCTGGTCAAAATCTAGGCTTGGATCAACAACTGGCAGATAACCATCTCAGGTACAAATATCAGAACTACATCCCCATTTAATAGCAATGACCATCACAGCCCTTATTGTGAACCAAAATTAACCAGAAACCCAACTGGACAAACTCAATAGATGCTGTGTTTACCTGTGTAAACCATGGAAGGTGTATTGTTGGCTTCTTTCCTCACTCCCCAAAGTCCACTGACTATCTACAAGCTAGTAGTCTAATCGAGTAACTTCCATTTGCTACTTCAAGAATATTGAAAAAACTTCCTCACTATTTGAGACTAAACACCATACTGACATCTCATCAGTTAGCCTAAATAGCTATTCCCTCCATTATCAGTGCGTACCATCAACAGGATATATTGCAGTAAAATCCTATAGCTTCTTTAGCAGCAACTCCACAAACCCTGACTGTCTACGAGGGCACAGAATATTAGAAGTTCTAAGACTTATCAAACTTGGTCATACACAACCATTCTTTTATTGTCACTGGGTCAAATTCTAAGCACTCTCTACTCAAAAGCACAGTTGAAGTGTCTTCACTTTCTCAATTACAATGATTTAGCTACCACCTTAGCAGGTGAAACAGGGTGAACAATAAGTAACCATTAGACATTAGCAGCAAAAGTAGGCCATTCAGCCCATCGAGTCTGCCACACCATTCAATGAGATCATGACTGATCTGATTATCCTCAATTCTAACTTCCTGCCTTTTGTCCATAATCCTCAATTCCTTTACTGAGTAAAAATCTGTCTATCCTGGCCTTGAATATTATTAATGGCTCAGACTCAACAGCTCCCTGCAGAAAAGAATTCCACAGGATTTACTACCCTCTGAGAGGAGGAATTCCTCCTCATCTGTCTTACATTGGCAACCCTTACTCTGATCCGAGACTCTCCCACAAGGGAACTTTCCACATGTACCCTATCAAGTCCTCTAAGAATCTCACAAGCTTCAATAAGGTTATCTCTCATTTTTCTAAACTTCAGTGAGTGCAGACCCAACCTACTCAAACTCTCCTCATAAGACAATCCCTCTGTATCCTGGATCAACCTTGGTAAACATCCTCTGGACTACCTCCAATACCAGTGCACCTTTCCTCAGATAAAGGGCCCAAAACTGTTCACAATATTCCAGCTGTAGTCTGACTAGTGCCTTAGGGAGTTTTAGCAAGACCTCCCTATTTTTATACTGCATTGTCTTGGAAATAAAAGCCCAAATTCCACTTGTCTTCCCTATTATGCAATGAACATGGATGCGGATGTTTTGTGATTCGTTCAAATCCCGCTGTGCTGTAACTTGTGCAGTCTTTCTCCATTTAAATTATATTCAGCCCCTTTATTCTTCCTGCCAAAGTGCTTAACGTCACATTTTCCCATATAATATTCCATCTGCCAAGTTTCTGCCCACTCACTTAACCTGTCTATAATCCTCACCACTTTCCTTCCCACCTATTTTTGTGTTACCTACAAATGTGGCTATAGTAAATTCACTTTTCTCATCATCATTAATATATATTGTAAATAATTGTAGCCCCAGCACTGATCCCTGTGGTACACCACTAGTTACAGGTTGCCATTCTGAAAATGTCCCCTTTAGCCCTACTCAGTAGTCCAACCCTCATTCCAAAATAAAATTCCACCTCCACCACCATGGGTTCTTGTGAACTAGTGGTACCTTCTCAAACATCTTGTTATAATCCAAATACATTTCATCCACTGCTTCCCCTTTATTGGTGAAATTACTAGTGACACCAAGAGATTGAAAACGAAGAATGTTTGTTAGTGGACTGTGAACATTAAACTTGCAATGCTCTTCTCTGAATAACATGTTCAAACAGACTTGAAATCCATACCCATTAAAAGTACTGGTGCCGCAGCCCAGAGGCATATAGACTGTCTGGAGACCAGGAACCAGAAATATGCAAGTGC
>NC_063339.1:76469682-76473258 GCF_021869965.1 Rhincodon typus | reverse complement strand
TGGTAATTTTTTCATGGTTCTTTTGATGATGATGATATAACATTGTCAGCTGTGGTCACCACACTACCAGAAGGACGAGGAAGCTTGGAGAGGGTGCAGAGAAGGTATACCAGGATGTTGCCTGATCTGGAAGGTTTCAGTTCCCAGACTGTTTTCATTGGAAAGATGGAGGCTGAGGGGCAACCTGTCAGAGGTCTATAAAATTAAGAGAGGCATAAAGAGGGTAGGTAGTTTTTCCCAGGGTGGAGGAGTCAACTACAAGAGGGCACAGGTTCAAGGTGAGACGGGGAAGGTTTAGGGGAGAAGTGTGGGGAAAGTTTTTCCACAGAAGGGTGATGGGTGCCTGGAATGCACTGCCGGTGGAGGTGGTGGAGGCAGGCACATTACTAATGTTCAAGATGTTTTTGATAGATACATGAACATGAGGCAAACAGACGGATCAATACCACACATGGGCAATAAGTAGAGGATCTAAATAAGGACTAGGAATTGGCACAGGCTTGATGGGCTGAATGGCCTGTTCTTGTGCTGTATCGTATTGTATAACTGTGACAGTCCTCAATTCGGTAGCTTGTTGGATGGACCAAGGTTTTGGCTTGAGTTGGAAGATTTTCTCTTTGCAGTGTTTTTGGTTGTTATTTATTTTCCACTCTGAGGTAGAGAGAGAGTGTGGTCTGACTCCATTGCGGGTTTTTGAAGATCCGAGTCCCATTGCTCTTTTCTCATTTCTGTGACAATCTGCTATTTGAAAGCAATCTAAAAGCTGTTGCTGGGCAGTTATTTTTTATTTTGAATCAAAGACACCTGATGGCAATTTGTCTTGCTAAAGTATGAAATCCAATTTCTCCAGAAGTTACATGTTCTTATGTAACTGCAAAGTTCCACTTCTGTTTTGAGTTGAAAAATAACTAGTTGATTTTCTGCAACACTATCCAAATATCCATCCTGCAGCTTATATTTCAAACAAAATAAATGTAGCTCTTACACCAGCCTTTTTTTTTTAGCAATATTAAGACAAATGGCATTTTAACTTTTGGGTTTAATGAGATCTGAGTACAAGAATAAAAAATCATAATACAGGGCACGACGACACATGCAATACCATGTGCAGTTTTGGTCTCCATATTTATGTGGATATACTAGCAATGAGGTGATATAGTGAAAATTCACTAAATTGGCCCTTGGGTGAGGGAATTATCATATGGTGAGTAATTGAGTGAGTTGGACCTGTATTCTCTGGAGTTTAGAAGAATGACAGGCAATCTCAATCAAAATAGAGGTTCAGAAGGGATTGAAGAGGGCTGATGCTGAGTTTTTGTCTTGACTTGGAAATTTAGAGCACATTGGCACAATACCAGGATAGAGGAGTGATGGCCTCACTGTCCCAGAGATGTTGGAAAATGGAAAGAAAGATGAGAAGGCCAAGAAATTGTTCTTTGAGGAGCTGGTAGCTAATGATAGTTAAGTGAAAGCAGGAGAGGCAGCAAAAGAAAAAGCGTGATAAGAAGACAATGTCACAAGAAGGAAAAGATGCAGATGAAGGCGTTGAAGCTGTGTACAACAATCATGTACTGACAGTTAAAAGATTTTACCTGGATCCTGACAAGGTGAAAGGTGAAGCAGAGATGAATTGACCAGTAATATGAAAGCAATGCAAAGATCTTTTGGATTCGTGAACTATCTACAAAATTCTTGTCCAATTTATCATCAGATTGTGAATACCTGCACAAGTTCATTGCTAAGGATGTGCCCTGTTTTTGGGGCATTGACAAAAAACAAGAATATTGCTTACAGTTCTGGTTGTCATTCCTATAGGAAGGATATTGTTAAACTGGAAAGCGTACAGAAAAAATTTACAAGGATGTTTCTGGGACTAGAGAGTTTGAGTTATAAGGAGATGCTGGATAGGCTAGGACCTTCTTTTCCCCGGAGCATCAGAGACTGAGGGGTGACCTTATAGAGGTGTATAAAATCATGAGGGGCATAGACAAAGTGAATAGCCAAGTTCTTCTAAGGGCAGGAGAGTCCAAAACTAGAGGGCATAGGTTAAGTGAGAGGGGCAATATTTAAAAGGGACCTGAGGGGCAACTTTTTCATGCAGAGGGTAGTGAATGCATGAAACGAGCTGCCAGAGGAAGTGGTAGAGGTGGGTACAGTTACAACATTTAAAGAAATTTGGACAGGTTATGAATAGGAAAGATTTAGAGGGATATGGGGCGAAACACAGGCAAGTGGGACTAGTTCAGTTTAGGAAACATGGTTGGCATGGACGAGTTGGAGTGCTGTATGATTCCATGACTCTAAATCAAAAAATAACAGCAACAACTCAACATACTCTGGAAATCATGAATCCAGGAGAGACATTGAATCTGAAAGGCAAGTGTCTTGCTTTGATCAAGCAGAAATGACACTTCCTAGAGAGGAATATCAATTCAGGAATAAGCAGATACCAGACAAACTGACAGCAACAAAATGCAGGCACATTCAAAATGCAAGACACTTGCATGCTTGAGAGATAATGGACTAAATACATGTGCAGAGACTGAAAGTGGAACAGATTTGAATTATGAGAGTTTTGATCATGGAAGTTTTTCTTTAACCATATATATTGGATTATGTCTAACAGCAGATGACAATGCATGCAAATTTGTTATATAAAAAGTGATACTTGGAGAAAAACAATTGTACATAGTGTACAAGATGGTTTGCAGTTGTCTTGTGATCTCTACCTCTGTAACCTGCTTTCACTTTAGTTTATGGAGGCCATTAAACATTACTAGAAACAGTTGAGCTGGATGTTCTCAGAAACAGCGGTATGCCATTTCATGCCTCAAGTCTCTTCTGCCTTTCAGTTGGATCATGATCTATCTATATCTCAATGCCATTTGTCTAACTTGGTTCCCGTTACTAAAATTTAACATTCCATTGATATCCAGCTTTGACCGACTCCTGGGAGAGCATTTCAGATTTTCATGGCCTTTTGTCTGAGGGCATCACTCTGTACTGCTGAGCTCTAATTTTTATATTGTCCCATTGCTCTGGACTTGCTTGTTAGAAGAATTAATTACTCTCTAGCATATCCTCAGATGCTGAAGTCTGTATCAATGGAAAACAAGATCTAGACAGTAATCATGCTTGGGCTAACAAGTGGCAAGTAAGCCTGGCATGTATTGCACGAAAGAGCAGCTCCAACAAGCGAGAGTCTAGTCATTTAGAAATGGATGGCACTCTTGCTCAGTAGTTAGCACTGCTGCCTCAGAGTAGCAGGGATCAGGTTCGATTCCAGTCTTGGGCAACTGCCTGTTTGGAGTTTGCACATTCTCTCCTTGTCTGCGTGGGTTTCCTCCGGGTACTCTGGTTTCCTCCCACGTCTTAAGATGTGCAGGTTAGGTGGGATGGCAGCACTAAAAAATTGCCCATAATATCCAGGGAAGTGCAGGTTACATGGGTTAGCCAGGTTAAAAACCATATACAGAGTTGTGGGCATGGGGTAGGAGTTCATAGGCCTGGGTGGGATGCTGTTCGGAGCGTAGGTGCAGACTTGATAGGCTGAATCCGATTATGATTCTTTGAATG
>NC_063339.1:76429480-76464682 GCF_021869965.1 Rhincodon typus | reverse complement strand
AATCATAATCGGATTCAGCCTATCAAGTCTGCACCTACTCTCCGAACAGCATCCCACCCAGGCCTATGAACTCCTACCCCATGCCCACAACTCTGTATATGGTTTTTAACCTGGCTAACCCATGTAACCTGCACTTCCCTGGATATTATGGGCAATTTTTTAGTGCTGCCATCATAAAAGTTAAAGATTTTAAAATGATTGGAGAATTCTCCAATTTACCTATCTTAGAGTCAGGTTGATAGCACGGATGAGGTAGATAAACAGTTATGAACTGTTGATACATAACTGTACTAGGTAAAACTCTAATCCACCTTATAATATTCTCCCTTCAATACACGTCCACATGCAGACACAAGAAAAGGGTGTTATTAGAGAAAACAAAGACATGGAAGATGGTCCCTGTAGGAAGGTTTGCTGAGATGATCCTTTTGCTGATCGAAACACCCAATCTTTCTTCTTTAGGTTCATGTGGAGGTGCAAGGTGACTAGTTCACACATATAACGTTTCTGACTCCTTGACTAAAAGTCACGGCTTACAGCAAATGAAGAGCGAGAATAAACTGGCTGTCTTCAGGTTTTGGATGCTTTTTATGCAAAGCAAAAACAGCACCTTTCAATGTCCAATGGATCCTGATCCAAACATCCACACACCCTAAGCTGTTCAGCTACCCGGGAACCAATCACGTAGTTGTTGGCAGGCAGGATGCCTTTGTCATGGATAACTGCTCTCCATTTCACAACCTCCAGTTGTGTTTTCCCAGTCAGATCTCCATTCATCACAGCCTCCGAGCTCCAGCTCATCTGTAACTAGGTTTTTCCTCACTGCTTGAACAGATAGCTTTGTAAGTAGCATTTACAATGAGTGTTATATTACTTGTTTGAAAAGTACAGTAATCCTTCAACAATCCTTAGTTTTTAAACCAGTTCTTTTCCCATTTCAGTCAATAATCAAAAATACAGAAGAATGAAAAGGTGTGGTCTTTACAAAATACAACCCCATTAATCCCAACAACATCCTATTACAGCACTCAAACATCAGCCCTTCTCTATCCCACATAGGGTTTGACTTAGCTGTGGCTTCAATTCACAATCACGAGAATATGATAGCCTCTTTCCATATTTGATACATAACTGAGCTTAAACTCTTTTCAATAATGTAACCTATTTTTTCACAAATCTAAACTATCTTCTCCATTTTCCTATTGCAATTAAAACAATTCCTGTACACATCCAGTTTTAACTAAACACCGTGCAGAACTGTCCAAACTGAAACTAAAAAGCTGACAAAGGGTCACTGAACTCAAAGGTCGATCTGTTTTTCTCTCTATGGATACTGCCAGACCTGCTGAGTTTCTCCAGCACTTTCTGGTTTTGTTGGAAGTAAAAAGCTATTTTCTAAAGCTGTGGGTATTTTGCCTAAGCCCCACCAAAATTAATAAATATTCAAAATGATATCTGAAAGCTTAATGTACTATACTGTTTACTTTGTTCATTAATAAAATCTCCCAGTGTAAACACAATCCATCACTCCCCAAAACTATCTCTCTCAGACTGTGTATTAAAAGACATCATCATAGCTACACAAGTTAAGTTGTACAAGTTAAGTTACACAAGTTAAGCATTAAACCCCTTCAGGCATGCAAAGTCCATATGCTACTAGTTAAAATTCAAAAATCAAGACTCAAAAATAAATAATACCAAAATATATATAAATCACACACTTCACATCATATAACTGGCATAAGAAACTTCTTTCACACATTTAGTGGTTAGGATCGGGAATGAACTGTCTGAGAGTATGGTAGAGCCAGATTCAATCATGGCATTCAAAAGGGAATTTGACTGTTATTTAAGAAGGAAGAATATGGAGGGTTACAGAGAGAAGACTGGAAAATGGCACATTCTGACTTGCGTGTTTGGAGAGCCAAGGTAGACATGATTTGCCGAATGGCTTACTTCCATGCTGCAACAAATCTGTGATTCTATTCCAGTACAGTTTGCTACCTTTGTATCAGATTTTCTTGCTTCCATTCACTGCTTCACCGCTCAAGCTGGCTGATAATTTGCTCACTGGAAACTGAATCTAAGTAACTTTCTGATACCTGGGCCCAAAACGTCAGCCTTCCTGCTCCTATGATGCTGCTTGGCCTGCTGTGTTCATCCAGCTCTACACCTTGTTATCTCTGATACCTCCTTGTCCTTATCTACTGCATGCTACCATCAGTAGCATGGCAGAAATTGGCAACCAGTTGTTGTGCAGGGATCCTAACACACGTGAAACTAGCGTTGAGGTGTATAGACGGCGTGAGGAATTAAAAGCAACTTTGTGCTTATACAAGTTTGACCCCACAAAATTCCTCCAAGCTTCTTCTCACATCTTGGCCTGATTCTCTTTTGTGCCTTTGTCTATCAGCAATTGCCCATCTTGGTTCTGAGTCACAGAGTTCCAAGTTAAAGTTCTACTCCAGGACTTAAAGTACAAAACTAAAGGTTAACTCTCCAGTGCAGTAGTAAGAGAGCAGTGCAATGCCAGAGGTGGTATCTTTTGAATGAGACATTAGACTGAAGGCCTGTTTGGATGAATGTGAAAAATCCCAATGACAGCATATTGAAGAAGAGGAGGGGTGTTATCCACAGTAACCTGGTCAACATTTATCCCTCAATTAACATCACAAGAAAACAGATTATCTGGTCACTATCAAATTTCTTTTTGGGCGGCTGATGCGCACACATTGACTGCTGTGTTTTCTGCATTATAACACTGACAAAACTTTTGAAACAAGTAGTTCATTCACTGTGAAAGACTTCGAGATTTCAGATGTGAAAAGTGCTGTACTGAATAAAAATAAGTGGTATTATTTCTTCATTTCTGAAGAAGGGTCTAGGCCCGAAACGTCAGCCTTCCTGCTCCGCTGATGCTGCTTGGCCTGCTGTGTTCATCCAGCTGTACACCCTGTTATCTCTGTATTATTTCCTCTTTAGTTTCCTTCGTGATGTACAAGGTAGTCAAGGCACATAGTTATGGCCATTTCCAGACTCTGTTTCTTGGAGCCAGTTACTCATCACCAGAGGCTGTAGCTTGAGAGGCTCCAGTTCATATTGAGCATGGCTGACCAGAGGTCTGTCCAGCTCTCGATGCCTGCCTTTGGCATATTGGAAGAATTTACAGCTAATAATCAGCATGTTTTGACATATAGGTCCAAGTGTTAACCGTCAAGTCCTGGAGCATGACTTGAACCTGGAGCTCCTGGCTCAGAGGCAGGGGCACTACCCACTGCGCAACAAGACCTTCAATTTCTTTCTACATGTCCTGTGTTTATACTCTGGTTGTCATGATCTTAGTATTTTTGGTGCACTCCTGGGGTGAAGGTCTACCCAAAGCAACAATGTCAAAGTCCTATTATTTATTTGTAAGAACGAGCTGAGAGTTCAACTTATCTGTTGTCAGAACACAGGTTTTGCCTATGGAAATAAATTAATTCGTGAAGTGATAGTTTCCTCTCTCTATAGCCTCACTACAAACTGTATACGTAGTGTCTTTTATGAAGGAAAAATGTCTACTGATTAACCAAAATTAATTGCTGAATACAGGAAGGTTAACAGGAGCACACAAACAAGTGAGTTGCATTGACTATTAACTGAATCAGTTTGGGAGTTATAAAATTCCTTGTCCAGCAAGTGGCACTACAACACTGCCGTTCTCAATATACCAAACATGTATTTAACATTGAGGCATGATAGTTCCGTGAATCACACAGCCCATGGAAAGCTGCTGTTGTACTCAGGGACTGCAAATTTTAAAGTTAGAGCTCATTTGTCTTTTAATCTAATAGGCTACAGCAGCAAGGTTACAGTTTATCAGGATAACTATGGTCACTGTAATTTGGCTCTGCCTATTTTGTTAAGTCAAATGAGTTTGGTGCTAAAAGTTCATGGTTTCTCCTCTCCTGAAACTGGCACAATCCCCTTGGGGCCTAGTAGCTTGGGTTACAAAAGTATGAGTTGTTGTTATTAATTAACTACGTTTCCAGGCCTTCTCCTTGGCATGTGTTGAGTTTGTTGGATCTCTATCTGGTCACCATTTGGTGAACCCCAGTTAGCTCTTCAGGAATTATGCCGCAGTAAAGTTGCTGCTGAGGGAAAGGATTGGTAATGCAGAGTAAAATACTCAAAGGTTGACAGCATTGGCAAATTGAGAGGATTTATAGCTTGATTCTCAAGCACACCAGGAACATATATAACCCTTGTGCATTTCTGCCTCCGATTTTAATATTGTTGAGGTTCGTAAAGTCACCAATGTGAAGTCTACCGGGAATGTTGTAATGAGGTTCTGAGACCACACTTTAAAGTTAAGAGCACATAATGCAATACAGTCTTCACACAAAAGCAGTTCTAATTTGAGCGGTGCTTATGGTTCAGATTTGCAGGGATGGGAGCACTAAATTAGGCGAAGCAAGAACTTGCTGCTCAAGTGTAGGTATTTGTATGTTTTATGGATGTCAGTTAGTCATGGATATCTTCCATATTTCAGTGGCATCCCTCACACTTGTAAGTAGTCTCAGCAGCTTGCATTTTAAGAGGTAACTTGCCTTGCCCTGCAGCTTCATGTAAAATAAAGTGACCCAGGGGTACAGTGAATACCCCCAATCATCCCAACAATATCTTGAACATGAAGCTGGCTTTTTTGTGTGTATTTATTCAGTCTCTCCCAAGGCACACCTAGATTACACCAAAGGAGATAAAACTTGGAATGACTAAACTGCTCCAATCCACGCTACAGAGCTGAAGTAATGATCAGGTTAAGTCAATACATTGTTCCACATAACAATTTGAAAATAATGTACATTATTTTATTTTGTTCTTTGGATGTGGGCTTTTCTAGTAAGGCCAACGTTTATTAGTTGCACTGGAGAATGTAATTGTGAGCTGTCTTCTTGAACTGCTGTAGCCCTTGGGTTTTGGGGACACCCACAATGCTGTTAGGAAGTGAGTTCCAGGATTTTGAACGAGTGAAGGAGTGGTGAAAGAATTCCAAGTCAGGTTCATGAGTGGCTTGAAATAGAAGTTGCAGGTGATGCCTTCCATGCCTCTGTTATAAGTGATAGAGGTTCTCCTTCAGTTTTTTTTATCATTCATGGTGGCATTCTGGGACATCACGGTGGCTGAGTGGTTAGCACTGGTGCTTCACAGCACCAGGGACCCGGGTTTGATTCCAGTCTTGGATGACTATCTGTCTCCCTGTGTCTGCATGGGTTTCCTCCCACAATCCAAAGATGTACAGACTAGGTGGATTGGCCATGGGAAATGTAGGGGTACAGAGATAGAGTAGGAGGGTGGGTCTGGGTGGGATGCTCATCGGAGGGTTGGTGTGGACTCGCTAGGCCGAATGGCCTGCTTCCACACGTGGGGATTCTATGTGGCTGGACTGCAGAACTTCAGTCTGATTCATTGGTTGTGGGTTTGTTTAGCTTTAACTACCTGAGTTATGACTTGAAATGCTTTGCCTTCTTGTGTAGTCAAGACACATTCAATATTAATTTTCTGAAAGGAATTGGGCAAATATTTAAAGAGAACAAAAAGATTGAGGGTTATTATGATAGAACTGAGTTACGGGATTAATTAGATGGCACTACTAAATAACTGTCACTGGCGTGAAGGGCTGAATAGCCACTTTGTGTGTGGTATCATTCTATGAGTTACATACTGCTTCCACTGTTAGCACACAAGTAGTCCTGTGTTGTAGCCTCACCAGGTCGACACCCTAAGTTTAGGTATTTCTGGTGCTGCTCTTGGCTTTCCACCGTGCACTCTTCTTTGAACCTGGGTCGCTCCTCCAGCATGATTATACTGATCGCGATTGAATGTAATTCTGCTGTTGCAGATGGCTAAAAGCACCACATTGATACCCAGTTTTGAGTTGCTAGATCTGTTCCACATCTGTGACATCGTATGTTGGAGAGACTAGCCTCAACCTGAAGTCAGGACTTCCATCTCTACAAGGACTGTGCAGCAGCCTCTGCTACCAATGAGTCATGGATAGATACCTCTATGAGAGGTGGATTGGGGAGGAGGAAGTCTAGTAGGTTTTCCCCTCCCATTGATTCCCTTACCACTTGCTGCAGATCAAGTTCAGCAACTGCACCCTTTAGCACTCAGCCGGCTGGGGGAGGCCACTTTGTAGACTTCCCCCTAAGAGTCCACTCTGTACCCTTGCCATGCTCGGTGCTCATATGCTACTAATTTAAAGCAATTCTTGCCAAATCTTCTGAAAGTAGAAAGATAGATAAATAATCTTGGAACATGACTTAATGGCTTTTGTGGAGTAATTTATGTTAAGACTGGTTAAGTTTATTCGAAGGTTATTTGGACATAAGGTCAGTGGGGAAGGTCAGTTTTTGAGCCTGCAGATATTATGGCTCTGGTCTGTGCTGTTCTGGAGTTTCTATGCATCAATGTGTGATTTTCTGATTAGAAGGAAATTTAAAATCAACCTCTTCTCCTGTCTTCTCCCATTCTTCCCTTCACCGACACAAGCTGTTCCCTTCCTCACATGTCCCCTCTTCCTGTCCTTGCTTGTGTCTGTTCTCCATTCACCCATATCTTTAACACTACCTTTGGGAGTTGTACAGCAGGCTTACTGCACTGAAAGGAGATCGTTTGCTTTTTTGAGGAAGCAGTAAACAATGCAGGCTGTATATCTCGGCACAATTTGTGGCCAACTTGGTGAGTGATCCGTGATTGGAGTTGCAGATGTAGGTATTGTATACAGCAGCAGTAATGGTTTTCATATGCCTGCACTTCAGTTAACCCAGGCAATTTACCATGTGTGATGACAGCTGATTAGGTTTTTATTATCGGATGAATTACAGCCTATGTTTGAGTAGAATTTATGCAGCCTCCTATTGTTGCCTATTAGAACAAGGCAGTCAAACTCACAAGTGAGCTCCCCCACTTCTGTCCAGTAACACAGACATTGCCAAGTTTCTGACTGCCTCTCATTAGGACATTAACTTCTGATTAGTTTACCGTCACCAATCAGGTCATCATTCTTGTAGTGTCAGATTGGGGAGTGTAACAGCTTTGTAGGATGGGGAGCATATCACATGGCATGCCTTGATCCTGCTCGATAATCATGTATCTGTCCCATAAAAGATACTAGATTGTCGTCATGATGTGAAACTTGCACTGAATTCTCATTTCCAAACCCCAGCTGTGGGCACTGACACACATGTACTCCTATACCTCGAATATTCTGATGGAGCAACTTTACTGACTGAACTATCAGGAGCATTTTGAAAAGTAAAATTTGTAAGTTATATAGAGAAGACAAGCTGTGGATGTTTGGAATTACATGAGGTGTAGGCACTCATGATCTGCAATCAAATTAGTCAGACTGACTTGTCTAGACAAGGACCATCGATGGTAAGTCTGACTGTAACGGTCAGTGGACAGGGAAGCTTAGAGACTGGCAGTGATTGGTCTGACTCCAATAGTTAGTGGACAGTGAGTAGACCAGTGATACCCAAGCACCATGTACTAGTTCTGAGGTTCTATTTATGTCCAAAATGCTGAAGGACAAATCTTGCCACAATGCCACGGGGCACGGCAGTCTGGCACTTCGTGGTGAAGCTTTTATGCAGAGAAACAATTGGGTACTGATCCACATGCAATGTCCTCAAGGTCCTGTGGGAAAAGGAGACAATAAATCCTGTTGAATGGTTCACGGAGTAGACTGTTAAAGTTATCTGGCAGAGCACTTTGTCACCAAAACTTTCAGACAAAAGCCAATATACAGCTTATCTAGTAGATGGGAAGGCCCTCCCTGTCTGCATACCTGGAGTTCAACCCCTCCTCTCACTGTGGTTGCACTGGGGAAGAGACTGCTGTGTACCTCCTTCTGAAATTTTCCTTTGCAAACAACTGGATAGAGATGTGAAAGTTCATCCCGAGCAGCTCTGTAACACTGGCTCTGTGCTCCACAGGCGGTTCCCAGCACCATGCACACTATGATAAACATCAGCTACTCCTTTGAGGATCATCATGTTTTGAAAGATGCCCCTTTGTGCTGCTTGAAAATTGCTGGTTTTCCTGTACAAAGCGTTATTATAAACAACTAGATGCTACAGACTGACACATTTCAAGATTCAGGACTATATGCTGATTGTGCAGGAGAGTTTGGGCCAATGACACCAAAGGCACAATTGGGAAAGGCCATTTTCTAAGGCCTATGACAAATACTGTGTTGAAAGAGACTGACCTGTTTTGGATTTTACCTAATGTTAAATTTGTACTGCTAATTTACAATTTTTTTGTGAATTAAGTGTATTTTAGAAGAAAAAGAGACTGCCAGTCTGGATATCATGGCCAGTGGGCGAGGTTTGATTAGAAGCAAATGAAAGCAGAAGGTTCTGAAGAAGGGTCACTGGATTCAAAAGGCTAACTCTGCCTTCTTGCCACAGATGCTGCCAGACCTGCTAGTTCCTCTAGAAATTTCTGTTTTTGTTTGTTTCATATCTCCAGCACCTGTAGTTCTTTGTTCTATTTCACAGGTTTGATTAGAGACTGGCTATGGTCAATTTGACCGTTGTGATTTCTGGTACTATTTGCTGAAGTGGTAGAGTGGATATAAACGGGCGTCTCCAATGATTGATGGGGTCCAGAACAACTGAATAAAGATGGACTACAGAGTGATGATTCTAACCCAAATATAAAGAAACTGAGGAATGTCTGCCAGAGATAGTACTTGATGCAGGGACAACGTCAGCATATGAGGATAGATTATATAGATAATGATTCCCTGATTTTCGTTGTTCCATTATTGATAGCTTCCTAGGGCCTGAGTTCATAAATTCTTTTGGTATCATTAGAGGTGATTGTGAAGGATTAATTGTTGTAAACTCTTAATTGGGGTATCGATGTTAGAATCATAGAATTCTTACAGTGCAGAAAGACGCCATTCAGCCCATCAAGTCTGCACTGACTGTCGGAAGAGCATCCCATCCAGACCCGCAACCCCCACCCCGATCCTGTGAGCCTGCATTTACCACGACATATCCACCTAGCCTATACATGCATGGCCAGTCCACCTAACCTGCACATCTTTGGACTGTGGGAGGAAATCACCTCACCCAGAGGAAACTCACACAGACACGGGAAGAAAGTGCAAACTCCAGACAGACAGTCACCTGAGGGTGGAATCGAACTGGGTCCTTGGCGCTGGGAGTCAGCGGCGCTAACTACTGTGCTGCCCTTGAGGGAAGGAACCTGTTTTTCCTCTGAAACCAGTCTCTCACCAACATGGTTGAAATTCAACTGGGATAGCTTCGCATAATTTTTGACTATTAGAATATGACAGAGACTGGCCATTCTGCAGAAAGTGGCTCATCTTCTGATTTTACAAAATAACTCCTGTGCCTGAGAGGCACAATCAGGAATGATGTGGACTTGCTTGGATAGGTGCAGCTCCATTAACACTCAGGAAAACCAGATACCATGCAGAGCAAAGTTGTTGGCCCGACTGGCACTTCCCCCATTATCCTAAATTCCAATATCCTCCGGCACTGGTATAACTTGTCCACAGCATGTACCTATGTGATGTACCATTAGCAACTCATGATTCTTTGAGAACCCCTCCATAAATGCTGACCTCTACCATTTAGAAGTAAAAGGGCAGCAAGGTGCATGGGGCACCATTAGCTCCAAAGTACTGGGAATGTAGGAAGTTTGACTGCATAACCCAAACACCTCTGCATGAATATAAAATTCATCAAAAATCGAAAATAATATACTGTTTTGCAATTCATTATTGCTTGTGTGTACTTTTAAAGTGGGCTTCATTGCAAGTCACTGGCTTGGTGCCATGCCTGTGCGTGTGAGCCCCAATACAGGAAATGTCTGCGTGGCATTCTGCCGCATTATGTACTTCTACCCTGTTTTCCTGTATATTTCTCTGGGGCACGAACTGATCGCTACGATAAGAGGATCTATGACACTTTTAACTCCATCAATCCCTTGTTACTTTCGTTTAAACCTTGACAATTTTGTAGTTTACCATTGGCACTGTAATTGACTGTACAGGCCGAATTTAGTTCTTGTGACAGCAATTCCCCCTCCTGTGGTTGGACACTTGAGTGCCTTTCAATGAGGGACCACCCTGGTAGACTGCCAGCAAACCTAATAGAGTTTGCTGCATTGCCTTTGTGAAGCACGTCCTGTTCCATCTCTGAGCTTTTAAATTCCGCTGGGTTCAGGGAAGATTGCCTTAACAAGGTTCATTAATGAGATTAATTAACATCCTGTTGCCACTAGGCAGTATTCCTGCACTAAGCTCTTCCTCCTCTTCCTCTTCCCCACCCCCCAAAAAAAAGGTTTTTCTAAGGCTGGGTATTGGACAAGCGTGCCCCTGCCCAATTTGCCCTGCATGACCCCACCGTACCCCTGTCATTCACTGCATTCATGTCTGCTCTGAAGGACTCCATTAAATGCTGTCTCGTAATTATGTATGTTAGTATTATCATCACGTTTACTAAGCAGATAGACAGTGATGTACAATTTGGAAAATACACGTTATGTTCAGCAATATGTTCCCTCTATAATCTTAATCCGTTGAATCAAACGGCAGCCACTGGTACAGACCTGTAATTACCAGTCCTTCATGCAAGTGTTAAGTATGCGTACCAAAGTTGGACACAAGCTATAATTGTTTGCAGCTTGCTTTTTCAGAGTTGTGTGTGTGTGTGTGTGTGTGTGTGTGTGTGTGTGTGTCTCTTGTATATAGTAAAGAGAAACCGCTATGTAAATTTGTTTGTCTGTAATTATGTCCTGCATCAGCAATGTTACTGTGACACCTAAATTTTATGTTTTGCAGCACCTCAGCCAGTGTTAACTAATGGAGTTGATGAGGGGGTGCCAATGGTTTATTTGGACGTCCACAAGGCTTTTGATAAAGTCCCACATAAGAGATTAATATGTGTAATTAAAGGACATGGGATTGGGGTTAGTGTATTAAGATAGCTAGAAAACTTGTTGGCAGAGAGAAAACAAAGACTGGGAATAAATGGGTCTTTTTCCAAATGGCAGGCAGTGACTAGTGGGGCACCACAGGAATTAGTGCTAGGATCCCGGCCATTCACAATATATATTAATTTTGATGAGTGAACTGAATGTAATATCTCCACATTTGCAGATGATATAAAGCTGGGTGGGAGGGTAAGCTGTGAGGAGGATGCAGATATGCTTCAGTGTGATTTGGACAAACTGAGTGAATGGGCAAATACATGGCAGATGCAGTATAATGTGGACAAATGTGAGATTATCCACTTTGGGAGGAGAAAACAGGAAGGTAGATTATTATTTGAATGGCTATAAATTGAGAGAGGGGAATGTGTAACAGGATCTGGGTGTCCTTGTACACCAGTCACTGAAGGTAAGCATGTAGACATAGCAGGAGTTCAAGAAGGTAAATAGTGTGTTGGCTTTCATAGCAAGAGGATTTGAGTACAGGAGCAGGGATGTCTTGCTGAAATTATACAGGGCCTTGGTGAGACCACACCGGGAAGATTGTGTGCAGTTTTGGTCTCATTCTCTGAGGAAAGATGTTCTTGCTATAGAGGGCATGCAACAAAGGTTTACCAGGCTGATTCCTGGAATGGCAGGACTGGTGTATGAGGAGAAATTGTTGATTAAGAATATACTCGCTGGCATTCAGAAGAATGAGAGGGGAATCTCATAGAAAATTATAAAATACTAACAGAACTAGACAGGTAGAGGCAAAAAGGATTTTTTCGATGACAGGGGAGTCCAGAATCAGCGATCACTGTCTAAGGGTACGGGGTAAACCATTTAAACCATTTAGTGCTGAGATCAGGATAAAGTTCTTCACTCAGAGTGGTGAGTCTTGCTACCAAAGAAAGCAGTTGAGGTCACAGTATTGTATGATTTCAAGAAGGAGTTGGATACAACACTTGGCTAAAGGGATCAAAGGACAGTAGGGAAAAGTAGCAACAGGCTATTGAGTTGGATGATCAGCCATGACCATAATGAATGATGGCAAAAGGCTGAATGACCTACTCCTGCTACTGTCTTCTGTGTTAAACAACTTTAGTCATTTACTTCCCAAATAGCTACTATTTGGCTATTTAAATGTATCTATCTAATTAGAGTCCAATCACTTGAAAATAAATATAGAATGTGTGGTTTAAACCCCTTTTCCATTGAAGACTTGGTCTTGCACTGTGGTGTGCATAGCTATGGAAACTCAATAAGTATGTAACATATTCTGTACTTGTATGTGACATCTGGTTCACTATTTCCTTTAGGAAAGGAAACTGTCATCCTTATCTGGTCTGGCCTACAAGTGACTCCAGACCGACAGCAATGTGGTTGACTCTGAATTGCCTTCTGGACAATTAGGGAAGGGCATAAAATGTTGCCTAGCCGGTGAAGCCCTCAACCTGTTAATGGATAAAGAAAAAAAAAAGCATTTATGTGTCTCATTTACTTTGTGTTACACTTTGTTGATGAGCAGCTGATAGTTTGGCTTTTAAAAAGCACAGCATATTATCTGATGCATCATGAGTTGCGCTGCGAGAAATCTGTTAGTTGTATAGTGAATGTCCCAAGTTCACCACTACTCATCTCTGCATAACTGTGTGTTCTACGCTGTCCTACATATTACTCCATCCTCACCAAACTCAGCAGAGCATCTCTAGTTTTGTTCTTAAATTTTTCATTATAAGTATGTGCCTTTTCTTCAATTTTACAACTGCAGGGAAGTGTTGAATTATAGGGACAAAGCAGAAGTTCACAAAATGAAATGTCCATATTCTCTTGACACCAGAAGAGTGGAAGGGGAGCAATTTCACAGCCCAAATTTAACAAACTCCAGCATTAGAAGCACCACTGTCAGAAGCCTCTGTACTAATTTTCCAAAATTCTCTAGATTCTGGAAAGGTTCCATCAGACTAGAAAGTAGCAAATATAACCCTTGTATTCAAGAAAAGAGGAAGGCAGAACACGAGTAACTATAAGCCATTTAGCCCAATTCTCATAAAGAATGTATCCCAGTAAGGAAGAAGGATTCTAGGAAGGCAGATAAACCAACCATAGTTAACCAGTGAAGGTTAGGATAACATTAAATTGAAAGAAAACAGTACTATGTGACAAAGATTAATTGTAAGATAGTAGATCTATAAAATATAAAAATTAAAGCAACAGCAACAAAAGATGATAAAAAGCAGGGATAAAGTAAACATTGAGGTAAAACTAGCAAGTAATATCAAAACGGACAGCAAAAACTTCTTAAAATATATAAAATGGGAGAGGTCTAAGTGAACATGGGCCATTTTGAGAAAATGAGGAAATAATAATTGAGAACCTGAAAATGGCAGAGGATTTGAATAAGTACTTTGCATCAGTCTTCATGGTAGAAAACACCAAGGAGGTCCAAAAGCTCCAGGCAAACAAGAAGAGTCAGCATGAAAGGGGAATCATATTTCATCAATTGGAGTTCTTTGAAAGTGTAAAATGCTCTTTGGGTAAGGGGAGGCCAATAATGTACTGTACTTGGATTTATAGAACACACGTGACAAGGAGCCAAAAGTTATTGGGCAGGGTAAAAGAACGTTCAGTAGGAGGTAACATACTCCCATGGATAGACAATTGGCTGGCAGAAAACAGAGAGTAGGTGTAAATGGATATTGTTCACTTTTTTGCAGGAAGAATACAAAAAGGAGAATATTCCCTAAACAGAGAAAAACTACAGAACTCTTGAGGTGCAGAAGGATTTAGGTGTTCTGCAACATGAAACACAAGTCAATAATATTCAGGTATAGCAAGTAATTAAGGCTAATTAAGGCTATCTTTTATCACGAGAGGCATTGAACACAAAGTTAAGGACATTATGCTGAAGGCATTGATGAGTTCACTTTTTAAATATTGTATGCAGTTCTAGTGGAATTTGCAACTCGACTGGATCAGCCATGGTTTTACTGAATCACAGAGTATGCTCAAGGGACCACATTCTATGCTTAATTTGAATGTTTGTTTGTATTTCACATCTGCTTCTCTAACATTGAGGGAAAATTCAGAAGCAGGAAGCTAGCTAAGAAAAGGTGAAGGCAAGAAAATGTTTTGAAAAGTAACTTTAAAAATGATTTTTCAGGCATGCAGAATTCCCAATTTCAGATTATTTCAGAGCTTTAGAATTGAAGAGAGGTGTTAGCTGTCGGAAAACAGGAACTGGCAGTTGTCAACCATCAAGGCCAAGGGCAGCATTGACAGAGGCTTGGAAACAATGTCACTTGCTCAGCTTTTAAGGGACAGAGCAGCAAAACTGGGGGACAAAATGAGAGGTAAAAGACAAAAAAAGTCACATTTGGGTGCATATGTGTCTCTGTGCCTGGAGTGGTAGGGCTGGGGACCAGTTAAATAATTCAGTAAATAAATATGATCTGATCCTGAGCTGGTTGGACCAGAAAGTCCCAGGTTAAAGCCCTGATCTGTGCTGGATGAACTGATTTTAGCCTGGGCAACCTCAGGCTTCTGTAATTGACCTCAGCCTCTTGGATGAAGTTGAGGAAAGCAACAGATTTCTACTCTGCTTCTTGTGAATGAAGCCCTGTAGAAAACTGCCATATTTGGATCTCTTTGAACATGTGGAACAAGCTGGACTTAAGATGCTAGTATAAAAACAAAATATTGCAGGCACTGAAAATCTGAAGTAAAGATCAAGTGCTGGAGCAATTCAGCAGATCTGGCAGAATCTATGGAGAGGAAAAAAAAGATAATGTTTCAAGTCCAGCATGACTCTTCTTCAGCAGAAGGGTCATATTGGACTTGAAATGTTAACCCTGTTCCTTCTGCACAGCTACTGCCAGACCTGCTGAGTTTGTCCTCTTTCTCTTTTTAACTGGCTTATGATGCTATGAGATTCACAAAGCCTGACTGTATCTAGTGTTGTATTTCATACCATAGAGACCGAACAGTTCCTGTGGAACTATACCCCAGCAAGCATCATCTTTATGGAAGGCAATGGGAATAATGAATTAGTCGGGGCTAATAAATATTTTAAGATGTAAATCATCTTTATGAAAATTGTTTTATTTGCTGAGATCTTTTTATCAAAAGATAATGGCCCGACTGGTGACCAGACTCATTTTAGTACGCACATCCATTTTTAGTCATCTTCGAAATTTAAAAATATCTGTTCCTTTCCAGAACCATTTTCCCAGCAACGTGCTGTGGTGTGTTCTGCTCATCAACCTGTTCAGAGCTGTTATTGCGAACCACTGGAGCAGGTGGGACTTGAACCTGGGTCACCTGGCTCAGAAGTAGGGATGCCTCCACTGTGCCACTTAGATTGGTACTGGAGTTAGTTTTGTCCCCTTTGTGGTACAGGATTGGGTTTGACAATGAATATTCAATTCTGAATCTACCTTATTAAGACAAAGTCAGAGCAAGCTTTATAAGGAGGCTAAATTCAGGCAACAATTTGCTGTCTAAAGCAGGCTACATACTTCCTATATTAGTTCTGGATGGGAAAACACCCCATTCTTCTTTTGCAGTTTCACCCTTCTCGCTTGTTTTCTCCTCTTCTTTCTATTCTGTGTCATCTTCTATCTTCTTTTGCCATCCTTATCTTCTTCACCAATCAAAGAGCCTTCTGTTTTACTGGACCACAACCACATACATGTTCACATGAAAAGCAGTTTTTGTCTATGAGTGCACATATGTTTTTCCTTAAGAATTTGCAGCTTTTATGATTTATATGTCTGATGTCAATCAATGTCCTGTTTTCCCTCAGCTCTGGTTTGGAAGAAATCCTGCTTTGCAATTGGGTTACATCTGCTCCAGAATTTTGCATATGCAAGCAGTTTTGAAGCCTGATGTTTTCTTGTATGTTTCCCTTTTAGTGTTACCCTGCCTTAATATTAACTCACAGCATTATGCAGGGGTGCACGATTAATGCAAGCTCCCCCTCTTGTTGGGAGAAATCCTCTCTGACACTGCAATACTTACATTTAAGAAAAGCAGCAAATTCTAAGCCTCACTTTTTCCTCTTCAGCTTCTGCATCAGATACTTTTAATAATACAGAGTGACAATTCTGAATAGAATAGTGGCCTGAATTAAACCAAGGACATCAAGTTGGATCTAAGCAACAGGCTTAGGTGATACAGAACCTTCCTTCATAGTTGTTTTCCTAACTTTGGTAATTTATGCACTTTCTTGTGGCATTCTGGTTCAGTGTATTTGAAAAATGCTGGTCCTTTGGGTGTAAATTGGAAACTTGGAGAAAGAAAGTATAGAATGTCCAAATTTTGACACTGTCTTAAGGACCTTATTTTGTATGGAAATGTGTCATAGAGTCATACAGCATGGAAACAGACCCGTGGCCTCACCAACATCCTGTACAACCATAACATGATGTCCCAACCACTATATTCAATGGTTTGACCAATGAAGGCAAGCATGCTAAATGCTTCTTTACCACCTTGTTTATCTGCAATGCAACTTTCAAAGAACTATTTACCCGAACTGCTAGGTCTCTTTGTTCAACAACACTCCCCAAGGCCCTACCATTTACTGTATATAAGTCTTGCCCTTGTTCATCTTACCAAAATGCAACACCTCTAATTTATCTAAATTAAACTCCATTTGACACTCCTCAGCCCATTGCCCCAGTTGATTGTCTAAGATTACAAAGGGATCTTAATCTTTTTCACTGTCCACTATACTACCAATTTTGATGTCATCCACAAAATTACCAATCCTGCTTCCTATAGACGCATCCAAATTGTTTATATAAATGACAAACAACAAAGGACCCAATATGTGGAATCACTGCAGAACACTGCTGGTCACAGGCCTCCAGCCCGAGAAACAGCCCTCTATTACCTTCCTCTGTCTGCTATCATCATGCCAATTTTGTAATCAATTGGCAAGCTCTCCCTGAATCCCATGTGATCTAACTTTACTAACCTGTCTACCATGCAGAACCTTGTCAAAAGCCTTGCTAATAATATGTTAATATGGGGAATAAAACATGAAACAAACACAGAAAATGTTGCAGCAGCTCAGCAGGTCTAGCAGCATCAGTGGAAAGCGAAACAGAGTCAATGTTTCAAGTCCGATGTGACTCTTCTTTGGAACTGGAAGGGGTGGAAAATGGGTTCTTATATACTTGGACAGAGGTGGAGGAGGGGTAAAGGGATCATACGATGTAGTGGCTAAAGCAAAAGTCAAAGGTGTTGTTAAGTGGTGAAAGGGGAATAAAAGATGTAAAGTGAGTGTAAAGGTGCTAAAGGGAGAGAATGGGTCCTCTCTACTGAAAGCAAAGTAAACCAGATGCAAAACAACTAGGGAGTGTTGCTGAACAAAGTGACCTTGGAGTGCAAGTTCATAGTTCCTTGAAAGTGGAGTCACAGGTAGACAGGATAGTGAAGAAGGTGTTTGGAATACTTGCCTTTATTGCTTAGTGCACTGAGTATAGGACTTGTGTTGTGACTGTACAGGACGTTGGCTAGACCACTTTTGGAAAACTTCATGCAATTCTGGTCTCCCTGCTGTAGGAAGGATGTTGTGAATGATGTTGCCAGACTTGGAGGTTCTGAGCTATAGGGAGAGGCTGAATAGGCTGGGGCTGTTTTCCCTGGAGAGTCGGAGACTGAGGAGTGACCTTATAAAAGTTTATAATATCATGAGGGTCATGGATAGGGTGAATAGACAAGGTCTTTTCCCCGGGGTGGGGGAGTCCAAAACTAAAGGTCATAAGTTTAAGATGAGCGGGGAAAGATTAAAAGATGACCTAAAGGGCAACCTTTTTACACAGGGTGGTGTGTGTATGGAATGAGTTGCCAGAGGAAGTGGTGGAGGCTGGTACAATTACAACATTTAAAAGGCATCTGGATGGGTACATGAATAGGAAGGGTTTAGAGGGATATGGGCTAAATGCTGTCAAATGGGACTAGATTAATTTAGGATATCGGGTCGGCATGGACGAGTTGGACCAAAGGGTCTGTTTCCATGCTGTACAGCTCTATGACACTAAGATAAGGCTATGTGTAGGAGAGGGTGGAGGGGAGAAAGAATGTAAGAAAAATGGAGAACACTTTTTGTGTGGTCAGATTCTGTGGGAATTTCTTGTAAAACATATTGCATTCATTATAATCAATATAGAATATAGATTTTTCTGTAAAATACTTTAAATACTCATCTCTTTGGTAACTATTCCTACTGTCTCCCACCACTGCTCTTTGCCTGCTACAATGGCCACCTTCATTTGCTTAAAGGTGGGGCTATAAACCTAACACATCTGATCACTGTTGATTAGCATTCATCATCATGAGTTGAGCTTTGCCATTTTCTCTGCCAAATTCTCATCTGTTGCACAATCGCTAAATAGCGAGGATAACTGAAGTCTCCTTTTTTTTTGTTGCACAAACCTCTTCCGTGGACCCTTTTTTGCCCAGATTTCCAGCCCCACATTTCAGTGCTGAATGCAGAAAGCTTGTGTATCTGTCTTCATTTCAAGGATAGAAAGCGGCTGTACATTTTGTTTCTTTTGGCATTTGTCTCTGTTTAAACCTTTTCACTTCAGAAGTACTGGATATAATTCTTCATCAGTGAAGAGAATAACCGTAAGAACCCCAGTTTTGAAATGCTGTAGAGAAATTCTGGTTGAGGGAGTTCATGGGTGGGCTGAATGACCTATCCATCGATTTACAGTCTCAGCATTGAATGGAACAAAATGCAGACCACTCTTAATTCAAAGTTACCAAATTTGACTTATATTTTAGTTCTAATTGAATTAATTGAACTGCAAAAAACTAATCTGCCTGTGCCCTTTTAAAATGACATAATGTATATCATGAGGTAATTCCATTCTAAAATGACTATTAACAGGAGTAGATTGTAGTGAATTCAACTGGCAAAGTTGAATGTTTGTATACTGTTCTCTGGAATCTTCCACTTGGCTTCAGTCAGATCATCAAATTGTCTAGCACACTGTCAACTTCAAAGTTATGTAAAACCTTGGTTTGAGTATAAAGTACGTAGCACCGTTCTGGTGTGCTGAAGATCAATTTGGGAATTATTAGAGGGTTGAGGGAGAGGATCTTCTTTGATGTCTGGCTGTTTCGATTCTGTGAAGTGGGAATAGGTGAACCCATTGGAAGTTGTGAGTGACTGTGGATTGTCCCGTATAAATTCTGTGGAGAATGTGCTATAAAGTATCTATCAGCAGCATGATATTTTTGGTCACATTAAGACATTATTAAGAGTTATTGTTTCCGTACTTTAGAATACTAGTTACCTACTGGGTGAAATTTACTCCATGTTGGTTTTAGTTTATTTCTTATAGTAGAATTATTAAAACTTTAAATTTTGTCATTGAATTTATTTTACATTGATCACTGGCAATTCAAATCTTTTGATAAACGTGATTCCTCTCTGAGGATTGTAACATAAAGTTTTCACATGATTGATTCATCACTTGTCAGTCAAGTGGATAAATGGACACAAGTACTAACAGGTTTTCTGGTGAGCTTGCTTTTGAGCTAACTAGGAACAACCCAAGTGCAGTCACATTATTCCCTTTACAACCCTAGTGTTCAGGTTCCCTTTGTCCTTTCCCTTGCTTGCTGCACTCCTGAATATTGGACGACATTGCAATCTTCCTGTGCTGAGGTTTGGCATGAGGCGGTTCCAAATGTATTCTGATGGTACTTTTGAAACCCTTGTGCTTGGATTTCGATTCTGTTGTTTTGTTTTCTCTCCAGCTGTGGTTGACTGATGGTAGAGGATGCAGACAAATACAGCATTTGAAAGCTGTCCAGCTTCACCGGTTCACTTCATCATTACTATAAAACTGGCACACTTTCTCTGCTCTCAAGTGAGATATGCTGTGACCAGACTGTGCCATCTGCCCCGCAGCACACTGATCAGTTTCTCTGCGGTTCAAAACAAGCAAGGGTAATAAACAAATAGCACATGGAATGCTGTTGGATCACTGTGATTTCCTTATTCAAAACCACAATTACAACCAGACTTCACAGTTTCATTTCTTTGAGTACAAATTTTAATTGGGAAAATCTGTGCTTATTCATAAAATAGGAATAATCATTATTAACCATCTTATTGCCAGAAGCTTAAGCTTGTCAGAGGTTGCTCAAATGTGATTCACAAATTGGCAGACGTCAAGTAGTTAAGATGTTAACTTGGGTCTCTTCAGGTTGTTTGTTTTCAATGACCCACTTTATGACAGCCACTTTGAAGCCACAACATAATCCCATGGATCCAAATGTGAAATGCAACCGTATGTGAAACCTTGAAATGACTATCATACAGCTGACAAGATGATCTGTAGCTTTGATCTTGCATTGCTGAGCTCTCTGTCCACAACTCAGCCTTGTCATCTTGCTCAACTTGCCTGCTGCATAGCAACATGGATTTTAAATGTTTAACTATAATATATCATACAACAATACTATTTTTTTGTAACATTTTTGCCTTGTCTTCCAACAGATTCAGATCATGCTGTGTACACGCACTTTCCTCAAGTAGTCATTTATGTGTTTGTGATTGCCATCAGGCGAGTTGCCACTGCAGCTGATCTTGCCCATGTTTCAGCAGAGGCTCCCTGATCAATGATTGGGACATTTTCCAGACTGAGGCAAAATGTACTGTCCCTCCTGGGGCACTGCTGTGTCTCTGTCTCTGGAGTTGTAGTACACACATGTTCGACCCCCCACCTCCCCCAATGTCCTTGCTGTCTCTGTCAATCTTGATTATTCAGCATGCCAGTGTGAGTGAACCTATATCATTGTATTGTTTGCTAATTTCAGGAGAGAAAGAAAATAATTTTAAGTACAGGGAGGAGTGTAAAAAGGATGACCTTTCCAAGTTCAGTTTTGGACATTAATTTAACTCATTGATGTTTTGCTCCTTACTATGACTTTTTTTTTTGTTTGTATCTTTTGAACTTGTAGATTAAGAAAGCATACAGACAGAAGGCTTTGAAATGCCACCCAGACAAGAACCCAGATAATCCCAAAGCTGGTGAGTCGATGTGTTCCTTCCAGTGGTGACTCATTTATTACTCATTTGGTTTGAAATCTAAAGCTTTATTTGATTAGCTTGGCTGGTAGGCCTAATTAGTCCTGATAACTTCCAGAGCATCATAGAATGTAAATTACATTTGACACTCGAGTTTATGGGTCATATTGTAGGAAACAATATTCTATGGATTGCTGTGACATGGCATGAAACTTGATTAAATTTGCAGTGTTATATACTGCTTGACAATAGGAGAAATGATGATTTCTTCACATGTTCAAGATCAATTAGAAATGAAGGAATCTGAACTTGCAGGAACGGCTAAAATGAAACTTTCGGAGTTTGAAATAAATAATATTGAGAATAAAGTTAAAAAGAGATTTGAATGTGCAGTCCAAAATACGATGATATTCTGTGCACAGAAATGATCAATTTGAGTGCCCTCTAGTAAATAAAGGAGTGGGACCTTATTTCAGAGCGTGTAAAGATAACTGGTGACTTCAGGCAATATATTCTAAACTAGTGATGCCAAATTGGAATGTAGAGCCAGATTCAGAATCAGTAAAGTGAAGTGCAATACTGTTTTGTAATGTTGTGTTTTGGGCCATTTTGTAACGTTCGTTCAGAACCAAAGACTATTTTGGCATTGACCTAGGAAGTGAAACTGGCTTGTGTATGACGTGAATGGGAAAAGCAGGCACACAAAATTACCTTCTGATTATGTTATTTTGCTGCAGAGATTATTGGGACTGTTTTAAATTTTAATGGAGGAAACGACCTTTATCATACCATTTGTTTTGCTCATATTAAAATCCTGGATCTAGCTACTGTAACCTGTGACGAATTGAACATGCAACAGTACAGCACAGTACAGACCCTTCGGCCCACGATGTTGTACCGACCTATTATCCTATTCTAAGATCAAACTACCCTGCATACCCTACATTTTACTATCATCCATGTGCCTGTCCAAGAGTCGCTTAAATGTCCCTAATGTATCTGACTCTACTACCACTGCCGGCAGTACATTCCACGCACCCACCACTCTCTGTGTAAAGAACCTACCTCTGACATCTCCCCTAGACCTTCCTCCAATCGCCTTAAAATTATGCCCCCTCGTAATACTCATTCCTGCCCTGGGAAAAAAGACTCTGGTTATCCACTCTATGTCTGTCATAATCTTGTAGACCTCTATCAAGTCACCTCTCACACTTCTTCGCTCCAAAGAGAAAAGCCCTAGCTCCCTCAGCCATTCCTGCCCTCCAGTCCAGGCAGCATCCTGGTAAATCTCCTCACACCCTCTCTAAAGCATCCACATCCTTCCTATAATGAGGCGACCAGAACTGAACACAATATTCCAAATGTGGTCTAACCTGGGTTTTATAGAGCTGCAGCATAACCTCGCAGCTCTTAAAATCAATTCCCCTGCCAATGAAAGCCAACACACCATACGCCTTCTTAACAACTCTATCAAATTGGGTAGCAACTTTAAGGAATCTGTGGACTTGTCCCCAAGATCCCTCTGTTCCTCCACACTGCCAAGAATCCTGCCATTAACCCTGTATTCCGCATTTAA
Source organism: Rhincodon typus (assembly GCF_021869965.1). Taxonomy (NCBI): domain Eukaryota; kingdom Metazoa; phylum Chordata; class Chondrichthyes; order Orectolobiformes; family Rhincodontidae; genus Rhincodon; species Rhincodon typus. The sequence continues at coordinate 76,442,054 of NC_063339.1, read as the reverse complement.
ATTTGACCTTCCAAAATGAATCACTTCACACTTTTCCGGATTGAATTCCATCTGCCACTTCTTTGCCCAGCTCTGCATCCTGTCAATGTCCCGTTGCAACCTACAACAGCCCTCCACATTATCCACACCTACACCAACCTTCGTGTCATCAGCAAACTTACTAACCCGCCCTTCCACTTCCTCATCCATGTCATTTATAAAGATCACAAACAGCAGGGGTCACAGAACAGATCCCTGCAGAACACCACTGGTCACTGAGCTCCAGGCTGAATACTTTCCATCTACTACCACCCTCCTGTCTTCTATTGGACAGCCCATACTGTATCCAGACAGCCAAATGTCCCTGAATTCCATGCCTCCTAACTTTCTGAATGACCCTACCATGGGAAACCTTATCAGGTGCCTTGCTAAAATCCATATACACCACATCCACTGCTCGACCTTCATCGATGTGTTTTGTCACATCCTCAAAGAATTCAATAAGGCTTGTGAGGTACGACCTGCCCCTCACAAAGCCATGCTGACTATTTCTAATCAAACTGTGCTTTTCCAAATAATCATAAATACTATCTCTTGGAATCCACTCCAATAATTTACCCAACACAGAAGTAAGACTGACTGGTCTGTAATTCCCAGGATTATCCCTATTCCCTTTCTTGAACAAGGGAATAACATTTGCCACCCTCTAATCATCTGGTACTACTCCAGTGGACAGTGAGGATGCAAAGATCATCGCCAAAGGTGCAACTATCTCTTCCCTCGCTTCCCGTAGTAACCTTTGGCACATCCCATCTGGCCCAGGGGACTTATCTATCCTCATGTTTTTCAAAATTTCTAGCACATCCTCTTCCTAACGTCAACCTGTTCAAGCAATTGAATCAAATTAAAAGATTTCATTTCCATAGCGCTTTTCCTATCCTTGGGGCAGCCCAAATCATATCTTGCATAACCGATTACTTTTGAGTGCTTTAATGCAGGGAAACTTTGCAGCATATTCACACATTGCAAGAACCGACAAATAGCAAGTAAGGTGATTTTCTTAAATCTGTTTCTATTTGTGTTAATTGTAAAAAGAAATATTGCCAGGGGAGTTCAACTATAACGGACATGGCTATGATTTATTGTCTCACCTGAAAGACATACCTACAACTATGCTGAACTCCTTCAGCGCTACTTTATAAGTCAAGATCGTGCGTAGAAGACTTGAATGTAGAAGTCAGACTGTAACTTTCTATCTAACAAAAGAATGCTGCCACTGAGGCAAAGTGGATAAGAAATCAAAGAGATTCCCAAGTCTTAGGGTAATACTAATGGAGTGGAAAGTTAAAGATTTTACATTCTTGAAACTGCCATCCTTACCTGGTCTGGCCAAATGTGACTCCAGATCAACAGCAATGTGGTTGACTCTTAACTGCCCCCAGGTAATTAGGGATGGGCAATAAATACTGGCTAGCCAACAACTCCCTCATCTCATGAATGAATAAAGAAAAAAAATCTTTTCAATGTGCTTGGATTTGTGGTGAATAATATGTTAACAGCAAGTAAAAATTATTACAACTTTGCAGGCATCTCTGAATGAGGCCATATGTAAAATGACATGTGCAACTTTGGGAGTCTTGACATCTACAGAGCAGTGATGTATTGGGGAGGGCTCAGACAAGAACAACAGGGTCAGTAATAGAAATTGAGCATTTAACAACTGGAGAGCATAGATGAATACATGCAGGGAAATTACTTGACTTCAATAGAATAAGCAGAACAAGATTCAAAATCAGTAGGTCAAAGCTGAATTGGAATCTCAGTCCCCACCCCACATGGTTGCATGAAACAAACGTATATCATGTTGTCAGAAGTTAGAAATTTAGTTTGAATTGAAATAGCAGCTTATAGAATAACTGTGGGTAACAGAAAAGCAGAATACTGAGGATGGCGGAAATCTGAACAAAAAGCTGAAAGTGCTTAAATGAGTTTCAAAGAAGAGTCATATTGGACTTCTAATGTTAAGTCAATTTCTCTCTCCACCAGTTGCTGCCAGACTTGTGAAGTAATTGTCGGCATTGGATGTTTAAAAGTATTCTCTAGCACTCATTGGTGTCTGCCTCTGCTTGGGAGTTTAGTATTTTGTTCATTGCGTTATAATGAGATAAAGTTGAGTTAAAGTTCAACGTTTGATATCAGGGAGTGTATAGAACTTTTCCTCAAACTTGTATCAAATTGATTATATATATCTGTGGCAGAGTTGTGGGGACATTGCCAGAAGTGTAAAACGACCCAAAATAAAATAGAATAGCTCTTTATTCGTGGGAATGATGGCACTAGTCCTACCTCACCATCATCTCTTTCAACCAGTTCTATTGCCTGATTGTCTCAGCCAGTTTATCTGACATGCACTTCTGGATACAGTTACCTCTGGTTAAACATTGGGAAGACTGAATCTATTGTTTTGAGTCGCTACCACACATTCCATTCTTTCACCACCAAAACAATCCCCTTCCAATCCAAAGTCTTGGACTGGATCACATATATGTAACTTTGATGTCCTACTTTACCCACAGCTCAATGGATTCCATATGCTATGCATCACAAAGACTTTTTGCTTCCACCTCTGTCAATCAGCTAGCTTCACATCTACCTCATTCCATTTTTCTCCTGAAATCCAAATCCATGCTTTCAAATTTGATGACTTTTGTCTCTGTCAATCTCATGTTCTACCCCTGCAATCCCTTATAATATGTGTTCCTCAAAGTCTGATCTCATACACACCCACCATTGCTTTCATGCTTTAGGGAAAGAAACCATGTGTGACTCCAGACCTAGGTGATGTGGTTGACTTAGCAAGCCGCTCAGTTGTACCAAATTGCTACAGAAAAGCTGAAGGAGTAAAACCATGCATACCCTCCTCCCCCCAGCATTGACCTCAGAACGAGAGATTACAACAATGTGTGCTGCCCAGTCCGTGCAAAATGCTCCTTATTAACATCTGGGACAAGTGTTGAAATTGGAAGATTGGTCAAGCAGCAGGGTGGAAGAGGGCAGGGAGTGGAAATATCCACTGGCTCAAGTCATACCTAGAACAAAGGTTATAGCTGTGGTCATTGAAGATCTATCATCTCAGTCCCAGAGTACCAATGAACGAGCTTGTCAATGTACTTTGTTTTTATCCAGAAGTTCTCTTGCACAAACAATTGAAATTTCCCCTGTGCCCCCCGCCATCACCAAATCACTTACAGTATTTTTTCATCTGCTAAACATCACCAATAATTTTCAAGTTGATTAATTTATATTCAAAGTCCATTAACAGCATTGCAGACTATCAAAGATGAGGGAGAGGATGGGGGCAAGCTTGTCAATGTACCGTCTGAGGTCCAACCATCTTCAACTGTTTCTTCAGTGATCTTAACTGTGCAGTCAGAAATGGGAATGTTCACTGATGATTGCACGGTGTTCAGTACCATTTGCAACCCCACTGTTACTCCACTCCAATTCATGTCCATTATATAGCAAAATCTGGACTGAAAAGTGGCAAGTAGCATTCACATCACACAAGTGACAAGGAATTCCCATCTAAAACAGGAGAATTTAACCATCCTCTCCTGCATGTTCAGTGATATTCCTATTATTGAATCCCCACTATCAACATCCTGGGCACACTATTGACCAAAAACGTAATTGGTCCAAAAACCTGAGGGTTGTGGCTATACTTGAAGATCAGAGTCTAAGAATTCTGTAATGAGTAATTCACCTGACTCCCAATTGCCTGTCCGTCATCTACGATTCCTAGGTCAGAAATGTGATGGAATATTCCCCATTTGTCAAGATGAGTGCAGCTCCAACAATCAAATAGCATGACTCCATGCAGGGCAAAGCATGGTTGACACCTTGTCCACAGCTTTAAACATTCACTCCCTCCATCACCAAGACACAGTGCATGCAATGTATATAATATACAAGATGCAATCATTGCAACAAATCAACAACTTTCCAAACCTATGACTTCTACTATCCCAAAGGATGAGAGTAGCAAATGCACAACATAATGCAGCTGTATAAAGCTTTAGTTAGGCCACATTTAGAGTATTATGTGCGGTCTGGTCACCACACTATAGGAAAGATTTAGAGGCTTTGGAGAGGGTGTTAAAGAGGTTTACCAGGATGTTGCATGAATTGGAGTGTATAAGCTGTACAAAGAGGTTGGAAAAACTTGGATTGTTTTCACTAAAACGACGGGGCTGAGGGGTGACCTGATACGCTTAGTGATCTGAAGAAGAGTCACCAGACTCCCAATATTAACTCTTTTCAACCCACAGGTGCTGCCCAGTGACTGAGTTTCGCCTGAAATTTCTGTTTTTGGCACGAGGGCGCATAGGTTTAAGGTGAGAGGTGGAAAGTTTAAAGGAGATATGCCAGGCAAGTTTTTTGTACAGTGTGGTAGATGTCTGGGACACACTGCCAGGGAAGGTGGTAGAAGCAGATACAATAGCAACATTTAAGAGACATTTAATAGACACATGAACAGGCAGGAAATAGAGGGATATGGACCATGTGCACATAGATGAGGTTAGTTTAAAATGGCATCTTGGTTGGCATAGATATGGTGGGCTGAAGGGCCTCTTCCAGTGCTGTACTGTACAATGATTTTCAAGTTCTCATCCAAGCCACATACTGACCTTACTTGGGAGTATATTGTATTCCATCATTGTCACTTGTTAAAATCCTGGAACTCCCTTCCTAACAGCACTGTGGGAGTACACGCATCAGATGAACCTCAGTGATTCAATAAGATGCTCATTACCACCTTTTCAAGGGCAATTAGAGAAATACAATAAATGCTGGTCTAGTCTGTGACTCTCCTTGTAAAAGAAAACTTTCAGCCCACCTAAGATTAGCCATCAAGGCCCTGAGCTCAAGAATATCCTTGATGAATGTGTCCTCAGCTCTACATTTTCTTTTTGCTCCTTACAGCCTTCTTTGAGCAAAAGCAGAATGTATTAGGAAAGCTGATTAATCATTTTTGGCAGAGGCAAGTTGGTAGGTATATCTGACAATATAATTGCTAAATGCCCTGGACTGGTTTCATGCGTTAAAAGTCCCATAAAATTGCAGGTTGTCTTGCTCTCATTCCACTCGTTAACGTTTTTTTTTGTGGGCACTCCTAAGAGTTGTTGAGGGCAACTTTTTGATTTTTAGGAGCTCCCTTTTTAATCCAACTGACTCCTCCGTTAGATTATGCAGCCTCTCAGCAGCCTTTATTTATTGTTGATAAATGGGGCTTTTGATTTATCAAAGAAACAAAATTAGAAGAATTCATCAATATTCATCATAGCTACGTTAAACTTAAAGACATACACAAGGAAGCATTAATTTTCTAGACACAATCGTATTTAAATTAGTACAAAATAATCGATAAAGTTGGCAACAAAGGTCTTGATTCAAAAAGAAATGTTACCCACTTCTTTACACAAAAATGCTTTCTCCAGACTGCTGAGGTCACAGCTAAATAATTACTATGCTGGATGCTTTGAGGTGTGATAACACACAAATGACCTCTTTATAAAATAAAGCTATTGATTATTAAGTTATACAGTCATCACAGGGATCATTACAATAGCATTCTCAATATCTTTATTGAACGTCAGCTTTAACTTAGAGACTCAACATTAATTTGTTACTTTATACTTTTCTGTTCTCGGTTAGCTGGGTGTTCTTTTATTGAACAGCTTTAAAAACTGTTCTCCCCACGTGCAGTTCCCCCTTCCCCCTTTGTAGTCCTCTCTCCCTGTTTTCATAGCCCCATTTGCAGCCCCTTGTTCCCACCTATGGAGCTCCCTTTGCACCTCGCTTTCCCTCCAGCTCCCCAGGCCCTGTCCTTGGCACCCAGCCTCATTCTCTGGATCCTAGCCTCAATCCCAATCCTCCCTCATTGGCCTGGATCCTTCATCTAGCAGCCTCACTTTGCCATTTCCCTCAACAGTAACCACACCTTTCCCCGATCCAATTATCTTTATCCCATATCTCTCTTTCAAAACCCCAAAGACCTTTGCTAGCTTTGTCGGCTGCTGCCATTCACCTTGCTGCGTCAATTACTAGCTGCTTCTCTCCTACATTTGCTGTTAACAGGTTGAATGTGAGATCACAGCTCGAATACTGTGTGCAGTTCTAGCCTCTTCGTTTAAGGAAGCATATAAATGCATTGGAGACAGTTCAGAGGAACTGTAGATTTGAGCATGGAATAAGCAGGTTATCTTATGGGGTTAAATTAGACAGGTTGGTTTTGTTTTCACTGGAGTTTAGAAGAGTAAGAGGTGACTTTATTTAAGTATATAAAATTCTGAAATGATCTTGACAAGGCGGATGTGGAAAGGATGGTTCCTGTTATGGGTCAGTCCAGAACTAAAGGACATTGTTTTAAACTTAGGAGTTACTCTTTCAGGTCAGAAGAGTTTATTTTTTCTCTCTCAAAGGTTATGCGACTTTGGAACTCTCTGCCCCAGAAGGCAGTGGAAGCGAGGTCATTGAATATTTTGAAGATAGACCTGGATAGATTCTTGTTAGACAGGTGAATCAGAGGTTATCAGGGTGGATGGGAATGTGGCATCCATGCTTTTAATGCGTTCATGAGCCTGTTGAGAAACTGGTCAACATGGGAGGTAATGAATTGAGGTATCTAGGTGAGTCAATATTGGATTGAGAAAGAATATTCAATACAATAGCAACTTTTATTATATCTTTTCAAACGTCTTCAATATTTCAAATCTTCTAGTTCTTGTATATTATTCAATAGGATAGCAAATCTGCTAAAAGTTGTTTTTTTGGTTCTTAGTTGAGCAATTCTGGCAAGGCCATGTTTATTGTTCATTCCCATGTTGTTTTGAGACGGTTGGATTGAAATCAAAGATTATACAGCCAAATAAAACTTCTGAAGGAAGTGGGTGACAGAGCAAGGGTAATGAGAAAATTATTAAAACTCTGGCTGACATGTTCTCAACCTGTGTCACAGCGTATTAAAAGAAGTGGCTAGTGAGAGAGTAGCTGCATTGGTTGTATTCCCTAGGTTCTATAGAGAACCCACTGGATAGGTAAGTAGCAAATGAACTCCTCTTTTCAAAAAGGAGGGAGACAGAAAGGCTAGTTAGCTTATTATCTTTCATAAGGGGAATGTTGAAAAATATTATTAAGAAAGTTAGAACGGACGCTTAGAAAATCTAAATGCAGTCAGGCTGAGTCAACATGATTTTGTGAAACCAAAATAGTGTTTGACTAATTTGTAAGCTTTTTTTTAGGGGGATTTTCAAAAGACATTTGATAAGATCCTACTTCAAAGATTACTGCACAAAATAAGAACTCCTGTTATCGGGAGTAATATGTGTATAAAGAATTGTTTTGCCAACAAGAGGCAGAGATTAAGATAGATAGGAGAGTAGTTTGTGATGAGGACATAAATAGCGTGCAAAGAGGCAGATTTGGCTTAAGTTGACTGGACAAAAGTTTTGCAGATGGAGTATAATGTGGGAAATTGTGAACTTGTTTGCTTTGGCAGGAAGAATTGAAACGCAGTATGCTATTTAATGGATTGAGTTTGCAGAACTGGAGTTCTGAGGGATCTGGACATCCTGGTGCAAGGTATAGCAAGTGATTAGGAAGGCAAATAAAATGATGTTGTTTATAGCAAAGAGAATGGAATCTGGAAGTAGGGAAATTTCACTGCAGTGTGTAGGGTCTTGGTGAGATCACAATGTATAATTTTGGCCTCCTTACTTGAAAAAAATATATAATTTCATTGGAAGCATTTTAAGGAAGATTCACTTCACTAATTCCTCCTTTGAGCGGTTATTTTCTTTCCAGAAAGTGTTTGATAATATGCCACATCAAAGGTTATTGTGGAAAGTAAAAGCTGCGTGTCCTATTGCATGAATCACAGAAGGTTAGTATGTAGGTCCAGCAGGTCTTCAGGAAAGCTAATGGAAAGTTATGTTTTATTGTAAGGGGAATTGAATGCAAAAGTAGGGAGGTTATGCTCCAGTTATATAGACCATAGTTGAGACCACACCTGGAGTACTGTGTACAGTACTGGTCACTGTACTTACAGAAGGATGTTAACGCATTGGAAACAGTTCAGAGATGGTTTCCTAGACTAATACCTGGAATCAGCAGATTGCTTTATGAGGAAAGGTTTGACAGTCTAGGCCTGTATCCTCTGGAGTTTAGTAAAGTCAGATGTTTCTTAATTATAACATATAAGATCCTGAGGGGACTTGATCAGGTGAGTGTGGAAAGGATGTCCCCTTTCGTGGGAGAATCTAGAACTGAGGGACTTTGTTTAAAAGCAAAGAGTTGCCCATTTAAAACAGAAATGAGGAAACATTTTACTGTCAAAGCGGTGAGTGTCTTTGGAATTCCATTCCTCAAAAGGTAGTGGATGCAGAATCTTTAAGTATTTTGAAGGCAAAGATAATCTTGATTACCAATGGGATGAAAGATTATAGGTGATATGCAGGCATGTTGAGTTGAGGTCGCATTCAGATTAACCATGATATTATTCAGTGGTGGAGCATGTTTGCAGGGCCACATGCTTACTCTTGTTCCTTGTTCTCATATCCATATGTTTATTCGTGAAGGCCGATCAAGTAGGCCTGTTTCTATTGGAGTGAGATGAATGAAGGTGATCTTATCGAAACATTTTAGTTCCTAATGTGACTTAAGTGCTGAGAGGATGATTTTCCTTACGGGAGGAACTAGAATTAGGGAGCACAGTTTGAAACAATGAGAATCCCATTCAAGACAAAGAGAAGGAGAAATTTCTTACTCTCAAAGGGTTGTTAGTAGTTTCCTTTTCCTACCGTGGAGGCACGGTCAGTGAATATCTTTTGGTGCTGAGTTAGATTCTTGATGGACAACGGAGAGCCGAGGGTCATGGAGATAGACACAAAAGTAGACTTGAGGCCACAATCAGGTACAATCTTATCAAATTAAGCAGGCTCAAGGTGTCAGGTGATATATCAGTGAGAGAAAAAGAGTACATTCATATGTATGCTCATTATCAGTTCCATCTGGGGTCATGTATGGATTTGACGGGGATGGCAGATTCTGTTCCCTGAACCAAGTCTGGATTCATAGCAACAATCCAGCAGGTTTCATGCTCATTTTAGATATTAAGCCACAAGTTGCCAGACTTCTTTATTTCAGTTTCCCAATGTAACATTGGTAGGACTGCAGACCCCACAAATGTGTTGCTAGTACCGAATCATAAGCACGAGGGTTCTGGTTTATCTTGGCATCTGCAGGAATGAATCTTCATCTTACTCTGTAACCTCTCATTCAGTTCCTTGAGTTTGGCCTATCATTCAGTTTGATTATGGCTGATCCATATTGAAACACCATTTACCTTCCTTTGCTTCGTGTTCATTAACAGATGTTGAGCAAATTTTATTAGCCTCCATTTTGAAAATTTTAGTCGACCCTGCTTGCATTGCATTTTGTACTACCATTGAGACGTGCTCTTCTTATATTCACTCTTTGTTTTTCTGAATTTTGTAGTGGAATTGTTCCATCAATTATCCCAGGCTCTGGAAGTTCTGACAGATGCAGCCGCAAAGGTACGATTCTTATTTTGACATTCTTCACATTGTTGGAGTACCTTTTTGACCTGATTACTTTCTGCAGTAACAACACTGCTTCCACACTTCTTCAGTTTGCAACCAGTCCCTTGACGTTTTCTCTGAAAGATTCAATCTGTCTTCAGTGACCGTCACTTTTCTCCAGCTATAACTAGATATTTTTTGAGCAGTTGTGATAGATTATTGTGGGTGAGTGAACTATCTTTTTGCTTCGAGGCAGAAGCTGATAACTAATACTTTCCTGGTTTAAGTATCCCAAAGCACTCCTAAGCCGTATACAACATGGGTTAACTGTGTTGCAAAGCTCCAATTATGTTGTCCCATCAAACCTTACCTGTGTAAATGTGGAATGAACTCCCTATGCTGCCTCCTTAGCCATCATGAAATTAGGTCAGCTTTGGGTAGATATAGTAAAGGTCCCTCTTTATCATCCTGCGAAGTTCAAATCAACATCTCTTTGTTGACTAAAGTGCTCACTACCCAGGAGAGTATTACCCACAACACCAATGTGATGTGTTCCCATTTGACACGTTGACCATCCAATGACCCTGGAGTAAGATTTCCAATTTACAGTTTTTCTCATACTCTTGTTGAATTTATGTTGAGGCAGATGGTTTCAATTTAGCATCCTGTAAATCGAGAGTTTGTTCTTAATTCTTCATACTGCATTTTTCAAACATCATACTGCATCTTTCAAGACTGTATGTACCACAGTTGATGAATAAAATGGGCTATAATTTACACCAGACGTTGGTTACAAGAATAATATTTACAATTGTTTGCCAGTTCTTTCCTAGTGGAAAGGCAACAAACTTAAAAATGTTTTCAGCAGATATTTTGTTGCAAATTGGCATCAATATAAAGCGTACGCTAATTTCCTCTTAACAGCTGCTCTCATTTTCTTTTCATTGATGTTCCTTCCCAAAACAGAAAGTACATCTTCACTCGGAATGCCCAATTATCATTTACTGTGAGACTGTGTGCCAACTCCTGATTTAAGAAAAACGAGTCCTGTCATATGGGATTCAGATGTAGAATTGGAATAGATTTGGAGAACCTGTTGCTTCACTGTGGTGTTAACCAATATAGATTTTTATTCCTCTGGCTATTTAGTGAATAAACATGCTGCCTGGTGTGGTGCTCATCTGTACAAACCAGAAGAACCCAATTTTGATATGGTCTTTGAACTAAGCTGAAACAAAAACAGAAATTGCTGGAGAAACAGAAATGCTGCAGATCTGGCAGCATCCGTGGAGAGAAAAACAAGAGTTAACTTTTCAAGTCCCATAAGACTCTTCTTCAGAACTGAAGTATTTACCGGTACTGCTTTGCACAATTTTGCAAGTCTGCCAGTGATCAGTCTCTCCATGTTCAAACATATGAAAAATAATAGGTTGAAGTGCTGTGTTGAAGTTGGTATCTGTGAAGCTTGACCCCGCAAGACCCATCAGATGGAAAGAGAAGAAAAAAGCTATTTTTATGCTTTAATCCGACTAAACAGTGTTTCATTTATCTCACTATGTTAAAGCCTATTCCATTGTTACACTATTGCATATTATGTAATTGATTTTGCTTTCCCATTCTGAAACTGATTTGGAGTTCAAAACCAAACCATCTGGCATTCAGCGCAGCCATGAGATATTATCTGAACATCAATATCGGGTACGGTGCACCCATGTTCTGATCCTGAAGGACTGCCTTTTCCAATTGTAAACAATTGCTGGCATGCTGTCCCTTCTATAAGTCTAACACCACAACATGGTGTGCCACTTAATCACCTGTTTCCTAACCACCTTAATCATAGCCATTAATCAACAGATCTGCTTCTCACAGCACAGCCTGCAGTCACTGTCTTTGTTCCGTTTTTTTGCTGCTGCTGATCTATCTTCTTTCCAGTCTCTAGGTTGAGCACTGGATGTATTCAAACCAGCCATAACAAACCCTGTGTACAGAATGCAAAAATATTGGTGTAGGTTTCTCAACTTCGACCACTTTTCTGATGGCATTCTGCTATCATTCTTTGTGCAGTATGAAAGCAGAACTGAAGCCAAGAACATCAGACCATGATCACAACTTTCCCTCCTTTGCTCTTCTCATTCAGTTCTTTGGAAGGATAAATGAGGTGGAGACCCATGTTACCGCCACTGGCTTTTGGGACCCATGTGAAATGAAATTAAAGATGTCAGAAGTATAATAATAGAATTGTAGGTTGCCAGCAAAGGAGAATACTTCAGATGTCATTTATATAAGTGATTTAGATGAGAATATGGGAGGCATGGCTAGTAAGTTTTAGATGTCACCAAAGTTGGTGGCATCTTACAGACAGTGTAGAAGGCTTTCTAAGATTACAAAGGGATCTTGATTAAATGGGTCAATGGGCTGATAAATGGCAGATGGAGTTAGTTCAATCAGGATAAATGCAAGGTATTGTATTTTGATACACAAGGGTCGGGCTTATACAGTTAATGGTAAGGCCTTGGTTAGTGTTGTAGAACAGAGGGACCTGGGGTGCAGTAACATAATTCTTTGAAGTTTGCATCACATATAGTAGACAGGGTGATTAAAAAAGGTGTTTGGCATGCTTGCCTTCATTGCTAAGTCCTTTGAGTATAGGAGTTGGGAAGTCACATTGAGGTTGTGCAGGACATTGATGAGGCCTCTTCTGGAATACTGTGACCAGTTCTGGTCACCCAGTTATAGGAAGGATATTATTAAGCTGGAGAGGGTTCAGAAGAGATTTACCAGGATGTTGCCAGGTATGAAAGGTTTGAGTTATATAGAAAGACTGGATGGGCTGTTACAGAGATAGTAGGAACTGCCAATGCTGGAGAATCTGAGACAACAAGGTGTAGAGCTGGATGAACAGAGCAGGCCAAGCAGCATCAGAGGAGCAGGAAAGCTGATGTTTCGGGTCTAGACCATTCTTCAGAAATGGGGAAGGGGAAGGGGGTTCTGAAATA
>NC_063339.1:76415750-76429080 GCF_021869965.1 Rhincodon typus | reverse complement strand
TATTTCAGAACCCCCTTCCCCTTCCCCATTTCTGAAGAATGGTCTAGACCCGAAACATCAGCTTTCCTGCTCCTCTGATGCTGCTTGGCCTGCTCTGTTCATCCAGCTCTACAACTGGATAGGCTGTAACATCTTTCACTGGAGCATAATAGGTTTAGAGACGACCTTATAGAAGTTTATAAAATAATGAGGGGTTAAAGGTAGGGTCAGTGGTAGTTGTTTTTACTCTAGGGTGGAGGATTTGAAGACTGAGAGGCACATTTTTAAGGTAAGAGGAGAGAGATTTAAAAAAGACATGAAGGGCAAATTCTTTTACACAGAGGGTGGTTCATGTGTGGAATGAACTTCCTGAGGAAGTGGTAAATATGAGTACAATTACAACTTTTAAAAGAGATTTGAATAAATACATGAATAGGAAAGTTTTGGAGGTATATGGGCCAGGCACAGGCAGATGGGACTAGTTCAGTTTGGGATTAGGTTCACCATGGACTGGTTGGACTGAAGGGTCTGTTTCTGTGCTGTATGACTCTGACTCAATGTGATATGAATGGCCTATTATCAAGGGCAAACCATCCAAGCTCACATCTCTTGTAGGTATCTGTGATAGGCAAATTAACTCTCTCAATTTTCTTCCTCTTCAAGGCAGCCTACGATAAAATCAGAAAAGCGAAAAAGCAGGCAGCGGAGAGGAACCAAAAACTCGACAGCAAGAGAAAGAAAGTAAAGCTTGGTATGTGAAATGGTAAAAAGCAATGCAAGTACATTGAAGTGGCAGATGAAGCACCGGGGTTTGAACTATTACAGCATTGGATAGTCCAGGATGTGCTGTCTTTCGCCTGAATAACATCTGTGTAGCATCAAAGCGCTTGTGAAGAGACTCTCTAAACAGATTTAAAGCTGGCTTGAAGTTTTTCTTTGGTTGACCTTGGAGCCCTTGACAGAGCAGAGCAGAAGGGACATACCTTTATGTTATCAGTCTAAGTGCTACCCATTTCTGAAATTAGATGCATAAAGTGGGCAAGGGTTCCCTTGAAACTCATAATGATGTACCTCACAATCACAATTGCAACCAATCAACACTTTCAAAAAGAATGGTCCTTGTTGTATGATCAATGAATAGATGGTAATTGCACTAAAGTTTGAAATACGTTGTAGTAGCAGGGAAAAAAAAAGTCAAAGAATATGTTGCTTCCATCAGAGCATCAAAACTCATAATATATTCTCAGGATAATTTTCAGTCCTCTTGCCCTTTTCCCTATAGTCTATAGTGAATGTACTGTGCCACCTGTAATGGCCTTCCTTCATTGTCTGTCTGGTTGAAAGATGTTGATTGATGTGAGCTGGAATTTGTGTTGTTTCCCCTATTTTTCATTCTCCAATCAAGGATTGTTTTTTTGAATTGAGGGTCATTGCCTTTACAGAGATTTAAAGGGTTTTACTTCAACAGCAGCTGAAAAGTTTGTTTTCCTCGTTGCAGACCATAAACCGCGGGAGAAATTTCAGGCAGCCACTCATGTTCCATTAACCCCATTGTGAATGACTTTTGTAACCATCAACAAAATACTATTGAGTGACAATTTAAGATGAGGGGACACATATCAGCTGCCCAAGGTCTGATTATTATTGTGGGACAATCATAAAACATGTTGAAGCTAAACTGATCCTTGACCTGTACTGATACGATCTGGATTTGGTTCGTCAATTCATTCACATGTTGATTTTGAATTTCAGCTGTATTAAGTGTTGCCAGACTCCTCCACACAAATTAAATGGTTAATCATTTGGCACCCCTCTTTGTACTTTCTTTCTGTGTGGCAAACCATTTCACTGACTGACTGCCACTTGTAGCTTCCTGATGCCAGGGCTAACACACTATATTTGAATTTGAAACAGACAAAAAACTCATGAAAGTTTCCTCTGAGTGTTACTAGTAAGAATTCAGTCTGAAATACTTTTGGATTCAGTGTATCAGCTAAAAGCCTCTGCTCATTCAATTTTGGAAGCAATCTTGTTCAAAGGTCACAGGACTCATGGACCATATTTGCACCATGGAGGCAGTAGGCTTGAGTGGGAATATGCCCAAATCGGCCGATCCAGCTCCATGGAATTGAACATGCACACTTTTTTCACTCTATCAAGTTGGGCCGTCTGCCTCTGGAGAAAATTTGGAGGTGACCGTACCTTGGTGAATGCCTCAAACTCCTCCATGTCACCTTATGTACCATGCCACCTTCATGCCATCCAATGCAGCTGTGCCACCTCCAGAGATACTCACACGGTTTCGACCAGGACAGACGTCTGGAACCACATGGAAATAAAAAAAGAATGCTGGCAACATTTTTAAATATCTCTGTAATCGACCTTACTCCGTGAAAATCAACACGTGGTGCAGAGGTAGAAAATGGTATTGAAAGAGAAGCTTCTCTAAGGTTGGGTAAAGCATTACCCATTATTTAGTTGTGCCCACTTGACCATGTTTAATGCTAACAATAAGCAGTGTCAATGAATATGTTCCTTTATATGGAACAAACATATTTTACCTCCAGAACTACAAAGCATCAACTGAAATCTGTAAAACAGTTTGAAACTCAGCATGCGGAACATGCAAAAGTTTCCCACTTATTGGTATTGATAGGCTATTATGTCTGAACTTAATTACAGGTAAAACTGTTGTTCAATTTTAGACTTGGAGGCTCGTGAAAGAGAAGCCCAGCTCAATGAAGAAGAGGAAATTAAGATTGCAAAGAATTTAGATGAAGTGGTAAGTGCAAGATCAGTTCAGAGCTCTGTAAGATATTAAATTCAGGTGAATTAACATTCTGCCAAAGGTCAAGTTCACACAGAAAAGTAACCATTTTATTGAGGTACTTAAATGCTGCCATCCAGTGAAATCATATGACAGTATAAGCACAGCAGATCCATGACAAAAAGCAGATAACATTTGGTTCACTGATGCTAATTCCTCATTTAACATCTTTTAAGCAGGATGTTGCCGGGTATGGAAGGTTTAAGTTATAAAGAAAGGCTTAGATAGGCTGGGACTTCTTTCACTGAAGTGTAGCAGGTTGAGAGGCAACCTTATAAAAGTTTATAAAATAATGAGGGGTATAGATGAAGTTAATGGTAGTTGTCTTTTCCCTAGGATGTGTGATTTCAAGACTAGGGGGCACATTTTTAAGGTGAGAGGAGAGAGATTTTAAAAAAAGGACATGAGGGGAAAATGCTATACACAGAGGGTGGTTTGCATGTGGAATGAACTTCCTGAGGAAGTGGTGGATGTGGGTACAATTACAACATCTAAAAGATATTTGGATAAGTACATGAATAGGAAAAGCTTGGAGGGATATGGGCGAGGAGCAGGCAGGTGGGGCTAGTTTAGTTTGGGATTACTTTCAGCATGGACTGATTGGACTGAAGGGTCTGTTTCTCTGCTGTATAACTCTGCGACTCTATGTAAATATTAAAAGAGTAGTCACAAGGAAAGGTTTGTCCTATTAAAGATCAAAAGCAAAATGTCCAAAATAAACATCATGTTGGACAGCAAGCATGGGAAAGCTCCTAAATGTGTGCTTAGCATCTGGTGGCCCAGAGAAGAGAATGCTACCGATATCATATTAAAGGAATGGGATTTAAAACAGATGATGAGATGCATTAGCAGTGCTGAAAATAGTAAAATCATTTGGTCAGGACAGGATCCATTGTACTTTGGGGAAATTGTGGGTGCAAATTGTGAGCCTCAAAATCACCTTAGTGCCAGAATACTAGGATTACAGATGTTACACCCATGTCCAAGAAAAGTGGAGCGTGCTATATCCGGCAACTACAGGTCAAATGTTGCTGGTGACGGTAAAGTTAATTGCTAGTTGGAAATTTATAGTCTTGTAAATGAAAGCCAACAAGGGATTTATGAAACTAAATTATTTTTGACTAATTTGATTGAGTGCTTGGATGAAATAACAGTAAATATTGATGATGGTAGTCTGGTTGAGGTGAGTAGATGTTCAAAAGGTATTCAAAGACATACTACGTAACAGACTTGTTGGGTAAATTGAAACCCCATGGGATGAACTGGTCATTGCCTGGATGGACATTTGAAATAATCAATTATGGTAAAACTACTAGAAATGATTATATAGATTAAATATTTTGTCAAAAGTAAAATTACTTCACACTAAACAGTGCAAGTAGAACAAGGGGACATCAAGTCAGCCAAAGACAAATATAAGGCTGGGATCCGATACCTCCCATTCACATAAAATGATCAATACGTGGAATAGACTCCCAGAAATAGACATAAAAATCTTTGGAATCAGTCATGAAAATGATACATACTACCCTGGAGGACGGAGAACAATAGGTTCTCTGAATGGATGAACTAATACTCATACTATCTTGTAAAGAGTTTGTCTGAAATGGCTATGATTTTTACCAGTCAATAAATTACATTGTCGAACCCTCATCCTGCCCAGTTTTCTTCCAATGTGGGGTTTTATGTGCTACACAGGCCATCTCTATGGAACCATGAGCAAAACATCTGAGTTAGCAGACAAGCCGGAACTGGCTAAACAAGACTATTCCTTCTCATTTCCAGTCCATCCTAGATTGAAAAGCAGCCTTTTTCCTTCTGATGGACAGTTTAACATGTAGGGCATGCTGAAGTTCCAGACAACAAGGTCTACATTGTACAAGTCAATACATTGCCTTACATATGTTGCTAATACAAAGTGTTACTATGCTTACACAAAGTAGGTAACTAAGTGTGTATCGCACACCGTATGGTCTGGATGTCCCCAAGCACATTGCAATCAATAATGCGGTTTTAAAGTGTTTTTCTGTGGACTACCAGTTGCGGCCAATTTAAATACAGTGAAATGTCCATAAAACAAAGGTGAAGTGGTACATTTGAGGCTGCTGGTGGGGGCTGTTCTTCTTTAAATGGTGCCCGGTGATCTTTTCCACTTACCTGAATACAGTTTCAGTTCAATAGCCAATCCAAGAAGTAACATCTTGAACACTGCTGAATTGCCTTTGTAGACTGTGTATCACATCAGTTTTGAAACTACAGCCTTCTGACTTGGAGACAGCAAGTAATGGCTGAGATTTGGCTTGGGTTCCCCATGATTGGATGCCGAAAACAAACTAGAGAAGAATCAGGAACTGACATTTTAAAAAATCAAACGTTGTGGAAGGACTATTTGATGGTCAAAAATCAATGGTCAATTTGTACCAAAGGCTGTTTATTTTTCTTTTAATGAAGGTAGGTGGTGTGCAGTGAGGATGTTATGTTGAGTTATTAACAGTAGGAATGTGGAGATGAGATGGTAGGAGATAGAGTCATTAGTTCAGCCTCCCAGAAAGCATCCAACTGGATCCAGTGAACCTAGTGCTGCCATCAAGTCAAATTGGAGCCTTTCATAAATGCAAACGTATTACGCAGTGTAAACTCTAATTACAGGTCAGGCAATGCATGTAACATATATAGGAAGGTTGTAACGAGTAAAATATGTTGCTGGAACACTATGTCAAATGTTCATTTTTGTTTAAAATAATAACTAACTTCAGGCTGTTCTCCCATTGTGTAACCCCAAATTGGATGTGTTGATGCCAAAAAGTAAATTAGCAGATGCTAGTGAGTTGGATTTGAAGCGCAATGGGGAGAAATGATGATGTGCTTGTGCAAAAATTAGTAAATGACTTTCATTCTTGAGTAAATTTGGTTCTGGGGGATAAAAAATATTGCAAGTTCTCTCAATTAATCTTGGGTGCTGCAGGGTATGCTTGAGTCCAAGTGTACACAGCCAAGGTATCTCTTTCTGGAGATACAAAGCAGATTTGGTGCTCATGACACGGCTATGAAACCTGATAGACCTGCATTTAGTCATGGTAATCAGGAATAACCCGTATCCATGGAATTTTCTGTATTAGTGCTATTGCAGCTCGTCTTTCACCTCTTTATAGCTGTCAACATGTTCAATCCAATCATCCTGTCCAATCAATACACTCCATTTTATTTTTATTTCTGTGGGGCAGTTTTTGCTTAGTTCCACACTTAATAAAAATGACAATTTAGAAACAGGCCATTGAGCCTGACCAGGCCATGTTGGTACTTGTACTCCATAAGGATAGTTATTCTGATCCTATGTACCTGCTTTGTTTCTGTTAATCTATATTCTCCTCTCTTTAAATTATCAAATTCGGCTATTCTTAAATGTCTCACCTATTTAGTTGTTCTGTCACTTCACAAGTCTCCCAGGAAACAGTCTTTAGCTTCTTTTTTACCTTGTGTACACACTGTTCTTTAACAATACCATTTGAACTCACATATATGTTGGTTACTTGCACTTCCACCACTGCATCACTCTTGTAACCCACTCACTCTCTCTGCATTATCGGGTTGTATCCAGTTTTACATGCTAGTCACTATGAAGATTACATCTGTTGTCTTAATACCCAATTTACAAACACTGCTTGGTCACTATTGACTCAACCCCTCCGTAGTCACGATCTCTGGCTGTGCCTAACAATACCCAAGCTGAGCTTCTGACCTCCTCATCTCTCAATTACAAAAAATTGCTCGTCTCTATCTCCTCAATTCCATGCAGTACAGACCATGTACTATTGAATACCTGATTTATGCCTTTGTCACCTCAAGGCTCAATTACTCCAAAGCAATCCATTCACATTTTTCACATTTCCCATCAGATGCAATGGATTAAACAAACCCTATCCAGCACAATGTCTTCCTGCTCATCACACCGACATTAGTTCTCTTCCAGTCTATACATTATAGATTTTAATTTCTCACCCATTTGTTCTTTTCAGATCCCTTCACAGACTCGCTCATCACTTTATAATGGCTTCTAGCTCTACAACTCCCACTGCATCAAACTGTTTCTCTGCCTTCAAACATTTACACTGCTATTATTAGCTGTGCCTTCAGCCACCTAAATTACAATCTGTGAATTTCTTCTTAAATCTCTCTGCCTCTTTCTCCTGATTTCCCTTGTTTGCTTCAAGTGCCTTGTTTCTCCTCATGTCTCTGTGAAACACCTTAATGGTGCTTTTTGAGGGCAAGTTGTTGCAAAATATCTCTGACACATCAACTTCCAGAATTGCTGTCTGATAAAATAATAATTTTGTATCTTGGATTTATTTTTAGTTATTCAGGATTTAAGCTACTATCTGCTGCTTCACTAAGTTACAAGTTGGAAGATCGCCATTTCGACTATAGGAAACAAAATAGTATAATTCTCTTGGCTAAGTGAACAGGACATGTAGGATAAAAGATAAAAGTGTTGATGCAAACATATTGAAAGGTCGAAATGTAATCTCTGTTTGCTTTAATGGTTTTGAATTAATTGCTGGTGTTGATAGCTCTGTGATTGCTCAGCTGTTGGTGAACTGTGATTTTTTTTTTTTAGTATTGGTTTCACTGCCAGTAACAGCATTTTTGCTTTAACTAGCTCTTTGAGTTGACTGGCAGCTTGAGACTGATCATTAATCACGTGAGGAAAAGTCCAGTCGACATTCCAAGAGCACACTTGTAGTCTTCAGTCTGGTACTCAGATAGCCTCTGTGTATAGCCGTGGCTTAAGTACATTTTGCAGATATTTTAGCTCATAGGGGATTAAGTTTGCTTCTGAGCTGTAATGAACTCATGAAGGCAAGCAGGATTGGGAAAAAGCACAGATTTTAACAACTTAAATCTGCTCAATTATTGAATGTCCTGTTCTTTTTCAGAATATGGCTATATTTTAATGTTTATAAATTGTAGCCAAGCTGTGAATGCAAGAAAACACAAATTGTAAAAAGTGGAGAAAAAAGTGCAACATCAGTTTATCAAGGAAGAGAATTGGAAAACTGAGAAGTTATGTTAAACTGCTACAGAACCTTGCTTAAAGCACAGATAGAATGAAGTGGACAGTTCAGTTCTCCATATTTTAAAGAGAGTATAGTCACTGTATATTGTGCAAAAATATTTCCAGAGAATAATAATATCTGGAAAGGATGAGCAGTCTATGGCTGAATTCTCCAAAAAAGAGAAAACTCGGGTGACAATCTTACAGAGGTCTTATAATGTGCCCATATAATCTGCTACCTTTGTCATTCTGGCTGGTAGTGGTTGTGGTGTCTAAGGAGCCTTGATTAATTTTTACTGTGCATCTTGTGGGTGGTACACACTGCTGCTACTGAGCATCAGTGGCAGAAGGCGTGAATGTTTGTGGATGTGATGCTGAGAAAATGTTTCCAGTTGTGAAGGAGTTCAATCAAAGAGAGTCAATAAGGAATTCAGAAGATAGTTATTCATTCAGAAAGAGCTTAGAATGTGGAGTCTGCTTCTACAATGAATAGATAGGTGAGCTGATTTAACTGGATATGTTTAATGGGAAGCTGGATAAAATGTTAGGGAAGAAAGGAATAGCAGCCTTTCCTGAAGGAGTGTAATGAAGTAGCTGGGAGGAAGCCTCATGTACAGCTGGCCCTTAAATTCAATGAAGCATTGTATACGGTCTCTAAAATGTGGTATCAGGGAGTGCTACGCTGTCAAGAGATACAACTCTTCAGGTGATCTGTTGGACCAACCTGTTCAGTTCAGAATTCAATATTCCTTTTGCATTGTTTAAAGAAGGGTAGTGAATGTTCCCTTTGTGCTAACCAATATTCTGTTTTTACCCAGGCATTTTGCTTTTTTTGGTGTTATAAGTTATTTCCTAATTGCAATTTGAGAAGGAAAGAAAATGAAGTAGGTCAGGGGACCCAGTCTCAAACTTTGCAATTGTCCCACAGGATTTTTTTCAGCTTGTTTGGATGAGAGTGAGGGTTGTAGGCTGGATGAGGTAACTGGCCCTTTTTACTGTAGAAAAGAAGTAGTGTACTACTTAAATGGAGAATCACTGCAGAATTCTGAGTTGCAGACGAATCAAGATGTTCCAGAAAACGAAGTTAATCCCCAGGTAGAAATCCTAACTAAGAAGGCCAATGGAATGCTATCCTTTATTATGAGAGGAATTTAACATAAAAGTAAGGAATTATGCTTCAGTTACACAGGGCATTGATGAGACTGCATCTTGGATACTGTGTGCAGTTTTGGTCTCCTTATTTAAGGAAGAATGTGAATATATTAGGGGCAGTTCTGAGGAGGATCATGAGATTGATACTTGGATTGAGTGTTTTGCCTAGGTTGTTCAGGATGGTCTTGTTTTTACTAGCGTGTCATTGAGTAAGGGCTGACATTTATGAGATCCTTAACCGTCTTGATGAGTTGGACGTGGAAATGACGTTTGCTCCTTTAGGTGAGGCAGAACCACTGGACAGTGATTTAAAATTAGGAGTCAGCCTTTTAGGACAGAGATGAGGGATTTTTTTTTTCTCTTGAAGAATTGTGACTTTGGAATCCTCTGCTTCAGAAGGCATTGGATTAAGGGTCTTTGAATACTTTTAAGGCAGAGTAGATGACTTCTTGTGGTGCAAGTGAATTGAAGGTTGTCCAAGTTGGATGGGAACATGGAATTCGGAGCACAAACAGATCAGCAATGATTGTATTGAATGGTTGAGGAGACTGAAGGGCTGAAAGTTCGTACATCTCCTAATTCATGTGTTCATAAATGACTTTCGCTATGATGTCTATTCATTGCTGATGTATAACCTTAAATAAAAGAACATTGTGTATTGGTGTATATGTAGTTTGGTCCTTTTGTTTTATTTCCTCAATAAAGTGATCAGAAGTTGATCTCAAGGCTTTGATTCCTCAAACTTTGATGTCTGAAGTCTGTTTTGAACGAAGCTACTTGTTAATGGATTAGCTTGACAATAATACTACTGAGACAATAAATCAAAGAGCTTTGCTCATTGCTTTTACACAGTGTAGCAGTTACTCAGAAATGCTTGGAACTGAGAATGCACTTGTATTTGTAAGGTGCAGGTAATTCTCATGTCCTTGAGAAAAGAGGGAGGTGAAATTGTCCTCTAGACTGATATGTTACTTATAGGTTACTCTGTCCCTTTGTTCTATTACATACCTTTCTCAGCATCTGGGTTTGATTTGCATGTTATAATTTAAACACTGATAAAAGTCATATCTCCTTCAAGAGTAGAGGCATGTAAGGGCTGCATATGTTTTTATTTGAAAACTGGAAATTAGGTGCTGCTGTGTTTTTATAGAATCAACCAGTTGTTTTCTTTATTGTTTATTACTTGTTGATGAAAGCTGGTGAGACTATTTTTCCCCATTCTATATAATGGCCAAATCAGGCAAATTGGTGATCTTAGTGATTAAATTCATCATTTATACATTTGTGATGATTCATGGAATTGAGGGTTTAATTTTTAGAGTACCATTCCAATCAAGGTTGTGATATGCCCTAGTCTTGAAACAAACCAAAAAGCTTTGATTTGGTGTCTCCTTTAGCAGTGTTTATTACGGAGATGTGAGCTGTCTAATTTCTGTTATCCCTCATTAAAGCGCTTTTTGTCACAGTGCCGAGACACTCTTAGAAGTGCTCCAATACTGTACATTCAACTGTTATTGAACCCAATTTTGGCTGAGGATTCGATATTGCAAAGTTAAGGTTAAACTGCTGGGGCATGTCAAATGACCAAAGCATCTTAGGAAGCACTTCAAATGGGGTGTGACAAGGTTTCACTGTGTTCCATGGAGAGAGCGGTGGGGAGTTTAAAGTCCCTCTTCCTTTCTGCAGCTTAGTCACAACTTTTGTAATTGGCCTCAGCATCTATTAGCTAAGAACTGAAAGCAGCCAGCATTGCTGTTCCTGTTTGTTCCCTCTGCTGGGATAACAGAAGATGTAGCTGCTGAGTGAAGACAGAATCAGTATCATTTGTGATGCCCCTATGGATGAAATGCTTACTGACATTCATATACAAAGACTTACATTTTGTTTTCCAGCAGTTGGCTTCTATAGAACTATCTGTTAGAAAATTAGAGTTTTCTTCTAAGGAAGAGAAGAAGAAATTTAAAAGTGCCAGAAGCAATTTAATATAGTTTTATATGAAAATGGAACAGCAGTCTTACATTTGCTTTAATTTACTTCTTTTGCCAGGCATGAACTTTGTCTCAATCTTTTGTTTTTCATAGAATCATAGAATCCCTGCAGTCTGGAATCAGGCCATTTGGTCTGTCGTGTTTACTCCAACCCTCTGAACAGCATCCCACCCACACCCACTCCTCTACCCTATCCTTGTAACACTGCATTTCCCATGGCTAACTGACCTAGTCTGCATATCCGTGAACACTATGGGCAATTTAGCAAGGCCAATCTACCTAACCTGCACATCTTTGCACTGTGGGAGGAAATCTGAGCACCTGAGGAAACCTATGCAGACGCTGGGTGAATGTGCAAACTCCACACAGACAGTCACTTGAGGATAAAATTGAACCCAGGTCCCTGCTGCTATGAGGTAGCAGTGCTAACCACTGAGCCACCATGCTGCCTTGACTGTGTCTATTGCTTCTTCATTAATTTTATTGAATAATTCCTGAACAGCGATTCTCCATGTATTTGTTCACCAACCAACAGAAGACCCTTTTGTCCTCTTGCAGATTGCCAGGCTAAGGGAAGAAGGCTCCAGACATTTAGAGGAACAGCAGAGGCTCGTCAGAGAACAAATATTGCTGGAGAGAGAGCAGAGACTGCGAGGTAAAATTGTGTTTGTTTATCAGTATTGTTATCTCGTTTCTTCTTTTTTTCAGTCACCCTCCCATATTCTTTGCCTATGTGGATCATGATCTCATGGGTGAGGCTGATCCTTTGCTAAATTTTGAATCTTATGGTTTAGTCTGCAGACTAGCTATCCTGTTAATTGTAGAGTCATATAGCACAGAGACAGACCCTTCGGTCCAACCTGTCCATGCTGACCGTAATCCCAAACTAAACTAGTCCAGCCTGCCTGCACTTGGCCCATATCCCTCCAAACAGTTCTTATTCATGTACTTACCAAAATGTCTTTTAAACAGTTGTAACTGCACCCGCATCCGCCACTTCCTCTGAAAGTTCATTCCAAGTACCACTCTGTGTAAAAAAAAGTTGCCCGTCATGTCCTTTTTAAATCTTTCTTCTCTTACTTTAAAAACATGCCCCCTAGACTTGAAGATACTAGTCTCTCCTTTGTCCCGAGTCCCTGCATTTACTCGTCTGTTGCTCCGGTTCCCAACCCCCTGCCAGACTTTGTCCTGATGAAGAATTGGTCACTTATTTGGATTAAGCTGTCACTGTGCAGTGAAAGATCGGGTAATGTTAGCATGGCGTCTGCTTATGTACTTGTTATTTTTGAGTGGATCTCATTATTTTCATTTTGATGTCCCCTAGGATCTGATGTCCGAACAGATTCTGTAAACAGCTCAACCCCTAAACTGAAAGTAAGTATTTCTAATAGCTAGCTGTCACCATGATTTGTGTTAATGTCTGCAGAATGCAACTTGTATTGTGGGCCTTGCTTTTGGAATATATGGAGAATAGTGAATACAGGCAACTGGGAATGCAAACGGATGGCCTGAGAAGTGTCCTAATTTGCATATTTTAAGTCACAGTTGCTCTCCCTTTGTGCACTGGGTCTAAATTTATTTACAAGTTTTCCTGGTTTTCTTTTAATTTTGTGCTGTTTTAATTCTGCACCGTAGATACAGACACTTATTGAGACAAGATTCCAAGGAGATCAGCCTCCTGTACCTCAACAAGGCCTAATTCTTCTTGCATTGAGTGATGGTAGGCCGTCCCTCACTTACATCACAGCTAATCTTGGACCTGTCACTATCCTGGGTCTGGCTATCTGTGATGGATATGAAGATCCCTGGCTGATTTTTAGAAAATTTTCTCACTCATTGAGGCCAATAGTAATGTTTCAGTTTGTCCCTGGGACTGTTGACTTTTCACGCTATGGGACCAGCTTTGTTCATGGAGTAAATTTCAGTGACGGTGCAATTGAATGATTGCCCTTCTGGGGTCCTTGGTTCCTCACTACATATGAAAGAAGATATCTTGGAAATTGGCTAGATTGATGTACCACAGATGACATACCTGTCAGTTCCTTTTGAGTACAGTTTTGCATTGTAACTGTGAAGCATTGCTGATTTCAGCCAGGAGTAGTAGATGGAGTATTGAATGCAGGCAAGATGCTGCCTGTTCAAGTGTGGTGAAGATTTAGAGTCAGCCATTGTGTGTATGTACTGAAAGGATAGTAGGCTGGTGTGTAACATTAAAAAGTTACTATGTTGATCTGAGATAACACGGTGTAGAGCTGGATGAACACAGCAGGCCAAGCAGCATCAGAGGAGCAGGAAAGCTGACGTTTCGGGTCGAGACCCTTCTTCAGAAAT
>NC_063339.1:76388654-76415350 GCF_021869965.1 Rhincodon typus | reverse complement strand
TTCCAGCTCGTCTGATGCTGCTTGGCCTGCTGTGTTCATCCAGCTCTACACCGTGTTATCTCAGATTCTCCAGCATTGGCAGTTCCTATTAACTATGTTGATCTATTCCTTTTCTCTTTGTTAGCTGAAATGGAAGTGTAAGAAGGATGACGAATCAAATGGTGGCTACTCTCATGAATACCTCCTGTCAATTTTGAAGAAGGTAAGTTGTTCTCAAGAATTTTCCATTCAGGAGGATTTGAGACCAACAGGATTTTAAAAAGTCTTAACTGCCAACCCCGCAGCCTCCATCCTGCCGTTCCCGCATACCACCTCTGAGCATAGACTCAAGTTTGTCAGTTCAGATAGTAGCCCTCTTTTATTGACAAAGAAGCTTAAAGCAATTTAGGCATCCCTTCAGGTTTTTAAATCCATGCTACTCATCTACAGTTACTTACCAATGTAACTGTAAAGCCATTTTGCCAATTTGGTACTACTTATATTCCGTGTATATTTCGTTCCAGCCACCACCTTTTAACCGTATCAGCCTATCTTTTTGTTCTTTTCTTCCTCATGTTTAGTCATTTTCCCCTTTAAAGCATGAAAAGATGTTTGTGAGCCAATTTCTGAATAATCTGACCATTTTTCCTGATGCCCCACCCATAAATGTTTGCTTTTGTTGCATTAAACGTTACAGCTTGTCCTGGTAGGATTTGAATTCTAAACCTCTGGGTTGGTAACCAGTCAGTCGAACTACTGTGCCGTCAAATTGTGACCGTGACAGAGAACTGGTTCATGTTGAATGGTTAGAGTTGACGGGGGAGAAATCCAGATCTTTAACCTCAGTCTGAAATGTAGCAGGCGATCATTGCTTTTAGTTTCAGTTCATAAATTCACTGCAGTCAGAAAAGATTTTTTTTTTCTCTTTCAAGGGAACTCTGATCAAACTAAATTGAGGCTGTTGTTGAAAATAGAGTTGGCATTCACAGCTTTGAGTTATGTTGTGGGGTCTTTAATTGACTTGACTGTGCAATCATCAGTGATACCTCCACAGTTATGACAGCAAAGCAAAAAGGGACAAAGTAATAAGTATTGAGAAATATAAATTAGTACATTGTTAAAGTATTTGAATGCATGGCTCCATGATAACCTCCATTTGGAAGCAGCAGCTCTCAAATGGGAGATTGAAAATTTTCCTTACAAGATATCATAACTGCAGATTTTAGCAGCTTTGAGAAATTGGTGTCGTGGGAATAAGAGTATGAAACGATGAGATTAAGATGTATATCATTATTATCTTAAATGAAATAATTGGATACCTAATATTGAATTTTAAAATAATGCAGTCCAGTCAATTCATTTGTAAGCTGAACAATTAGACTTTATCAAATTGGTTGTTATCTTGTTATCATGGGGACCAGTAAAATTTATATCTTGTCACAAACTGTAGAATGGTATGCATGTTGGAGTCTGGCAAAGAACCTATTATCCACGAGGGATAGTGGCTTTTTCATAATAACTTGGGCTTAGCAGTGTGATGTATTTTAAAAATAATCTAAAAGGTTAATCCTACTGCTGAACTCCTCTGCAAGCCATTCGGTAAGAAAATCACACTCAGATTTTTGTATGATTTCATCTTATTTGAAAGCTATACACCTCTTGTAAGCATTTTCAGGTTGGTAACTGTCCAAGTGTGAATTTTCCAAGCACTGAACTTTTGAAGTCTATTTTCATATTTTGGCCTGATCTTTAAGCACCCCCTACCTTCTACCATCCAGTTTTGAACTTCCTGAAATGTTCCCACTCTAATTAAGAAGCTAGGTCCCAATAGACCTCCCAGAGTTCATGGCCATATGGTATGAAAAGGAGGCTTTCTTTGTTCAGTGCTGGGTAAACACACTACATGCTGTTATGCCAGGTCAGTGACCACAAGCTCAAAGGAAGGGTAGGAATCTGACACCTTTCCACATCCACTTGTAGAACATGTCTCCATATGGACATTGAGTGAGCATTATCTTAGGCTCAGACATGACCCATCTGTAATTATATGGTTTGCAGAGCCCTATGTTGGCACAAAAGTGAATTGAGTACCATAGAACACTGTCCCAGAGAAATGTAGTAGAAAAAGAGAGTAAGGAAAAAAGTCAACCAAATGTTTCAGTCTCATGTTGACTTTCAGACCTTTCTTTCAAATACTACAGCCCCGGGGTTTCTAGTTCCTGTGTTTGAAGGACAGTGTTCGACATCCATTGCATAGAGTATATGATATACTGAATATCAGAAATATCATGTCTATGTCAACAAACATAAAAAGGTACTGAGATCTGATGTGCAATGAGGAACTAATGGGCACCTGAGAAAATTGTAATGGGTGGCAAAGACCCTGTCCATTGCAGTTTCAATGTAATGCTTTAATCAGTTACCTTCTAGAAATAAAGTGTCATATAAAATACCCATCAGCCACTGCAAGATGGGCAGAGTGCTGTCACCTATTGAACAAAAGATACCGAGCCTCCCAATTTTTCTCATACCTATGGTTATCAGTTTCCAGGTACCAGCCGATACAAAATTATTCTTCTGCTGCACTCCCATTTCTTTCAAGGCTTGACCTGCGAGTGTGCATCGATGTTAACAAGATGCGGCTGTGTTCTAAGGTCAAGAATTTCAAGGGGTGGGATAATGAGCAGGAGGTTAGTGACTGGAGAGCACAAAACAAATAAATCAAATGAAAGAATTCAGTACGGTCCCCCTTCGCGCTAGAAATTTCCTTCCCCTTCCGTCCTAAACTCTCCACAGTTGGAGACCACTCTGACACTAATGATTTCCTGTGAAGGCAAAAGGTGCAGTGCTGACTATCGTCTCATGGAAAGAATGATATAACATCTGAAGTGCTACATTTGTTTTTGTCTTTGAAATCCTTTCCTTCTCTTTTAGCACCATACTTACTTTCTCCCCTATCTCGTCCTCTGTCCCTCCCAGTGAGTACAACGACAGTTAAGACAGCAATGCAAGAAGTATTGGAATTAGTGCCGATTCAAAACGTTAACAATTCATATAAAATAATATTACTAACTAGAACCTGTTACACTGTCAGGCATTTGTCATTGTTTTGAATACATGTTCTGTTTAACTGTTTGCCTGCATGTTTTTTGCCTCTAGCTTGGAGTTATGCTGTATGTATATAACTAAATGATAAGTGCTGTTGAGTAAATGCTGTAAAGTCCAAAACTGGCACAGGCTGGTGCTCTGTGCTGAGAGTAATCCAACAGAATTGGTATCAGATACTAATCAAGGGATATTTCTTTGTACAGTATGGTGAGGTTTTGAACTTGCTCATATCCAGTAAAAAGAAAGGCTCCGCTATCGTGGAATTCTCCTCAACCAAGACTGCTGTGAGTATTGCATACCTACCTTTCCAATGTGATCTGTGTAGTTTTCCTATAACCTTCCCATCCTCAACACCTATCAGATGCCTCAGTCAGTAGGTTATCTGTGCCACACAGGCCAGAAGATATCAGGCTGAGCAACAGGCTTGTGCTAAGATCTCAGCCAGAGAGACGCTGACAAAAGCTTTGCTTTCCTTGGTTTATGGTGGAGAGAGAAACATAGATCAACCAAGGTTCCTCCGTCAAATATCGTGATCCTAAGTAAAATGGTCTGTAAGTTTTTCCTGTTCACTTGTGGGATGTGAACTTTACTGGCTGGGTCAGCATTTATTGCCCATTCCTAGCTGCCCTTGAGAAAGTGGTGGTGAGCTTCCTTCTTGAATTGCTGCAGTCCATGTGCTATAGGGAGGAAATTCCACGATTTTGACCCAGAGACAGTGAAGGAATGGCAATATATTTCCAGGTCAGGATGGTGTGTAGCTTAGAGGGAAAGTTACAGGTGGTGGTGTTCCAGGTAACTGCTGCCCTTGTTCTACTAAATGGAAGTGGTTGTGGGTTGGGAAGATACTGTCTAAGGATCTTTGGCGAATTTCTACAGGACATGGTAAAGTAGTTGCTGCTAAGTGTAGATGGTAGAAGAAGTAAATGTTTGTGGATGAGGTGCCATTCAAGTGAGCTGCTTTGTCCTGGATGGTGTCAAGCTTCTTGAGTATTGTTGGAGCTGCACTCATCCAGGCAAGTGGAAAGCATTCCACCACACTCATGACTTGTACCTTGTAGATGGTTAACAGGCTTGTTTCAGTCAGGAGGTGAGCTACTTACGGCATTATTCCTAGATTCTGAACTGAGCATGTAGCCACAGTGAGTCCAGTTGAATCCAGTGAGTCCAGTTAAGTTTCTGGTCAGTGGTAACCCCCAGATGTTGATAATGGGGGATTCAGTAATGGTAACACCATTGAATGTCATGGGGCAGGAGTTAGACTTTCTCTTATTGGGGATGGTCATTACCTGGCACTTGTGTGGCATGAATGTTACTTATCACTTTTCAGCCCAAGCCCAAACATTGTCCAGATCTTTTTGCATTTGAACATGGACTGCATCGGTATCTGAGGAGTCACGAATTGTGCTGAACAATGTGCAGTCATTGGTGAACATCTCCACTTCTGACCTTATGACTGAGGGAAGGTCATTGGTAAAGGAGCTGAAGATGGGTGGGCCTAGGACACTACCTTGAGGAACTCCTGTAGAGATGTTCTGGAGCTGAGATGACTGACCTCCAACATCCCCTATAATCTTTCTACGTGTCAGGTATTTCTCCAACTACTGGAGAGTTTGCCTCCTGATACCCATTGCTTCAGTTTTGCTAGGGCTCTTTAATGCTACACTCAGTCAAATGCAACATTGATGTCAACGGCTGTCACTTTCACCTCACCCCTGGAATTCAACTCTTTTATCCATGTTAGAACCAAGTAATGAGGTCAGGAACTGAGTGGCCCTGGCAGAACCTAAACTGGGCATCACTGAGCAAGTACTGCTTCATAGCACTGTTGATGACAATTAGCCAGATTGAACTTGTCCTGCTTTTTGTGTAGAGAACATACCTGGGCAATTTTCCATATTGTCGAGTATATGCCAGTATTGTAGCTGTTCTGCAAAAGCTTGATTAGGGGTGCAGTAAGTCCTGGAGCACAAGTCTTCAGTACTATTTCTGGAATGTTGTCAGGGTATATAGCCTTTACAGTATCCAGTGCCTCATCATGTAGAATGAAATGAATTGGCTGAAGACTGGTATCTGTAATGCTGTGGACCACTGGAAGAGGTCACGATGAATCATTCACTTGCCACTTCTGGCTGAAAATTGCTGCAAAAGCTCCTGTTTTATCTTTTGCACTGATGTGCTGGGCCCTTCGTCATTGAGGATGGGGAGCCTCCTCCACCAGTGAGTTGTATAATTATCCACCACCAATAACAACTAGATGCGTCAGGACTGCAGAGCTTAGATCTGATCCGTTGGCTGTGGAATCGCTTAGCTCAATCACATGCTGCTTGTACTGTTTGATCGCTTCATCAGGTTGGCATATTTTTAGGTATACCTGGTATTGCACCTGGCAAGCCCCTCCCCTGCACTGAACACAGAATGAGGCTGCACTCTAGATGTTTTTGTGGACCAGTATCTTGCCCACTGTCACTATGGAAGAAGTCACTTGGAGAAGGGAGGAGAGAACTGGTGGCACCTGAGTAGCAAAGCTGAAGCAAGTTGGCACTCCTGGGAAAGAAGGGGAAGAAAAAAATACAAAGCAAAGAATGAATATGTAACATATTTGTCAGCTTAAACTGGTAATACTTTCAGGTGAAGAGACTGCTATCAATTTGACTGCATCAGAGCTTGGTGGCACACAGGTATTCAGTCAGCCTGTCTCCATGTTGCTGAGGGACACATACAGGACATAAAATGAACATGGGCCTGGTAGTTTGTGTCCCAGCTCAAATGCCTGTGCACACCAGAGCCCAGGAATGGTGGTGAAGTTCTTGGTAAGAGGTGGGTAGAGACATATAAACTTTGTTCTCACTAATTCCCCCCTACTATTAATCAGATATTAGTACAATAAATAACACTTTCTAAACCTCAAAAATAAAACAAAGAACTGTGGATGTTGAAAATCTGAGACAAAAACAAATTGCTGGAGAAACTCAGCAGATATGGCAGCATCTGTGGAGGGAAAGTAGTGTTAACATTGCAAGTCTAGTGAGTCTTCGTCAGAACTCAGAACGTGGTGAAGATGGGTCACTGAAATTGTCATGTTAACTTTGCTTTCTCTCCACAAATGCTGCCAGACCTGCCTGTGCCTTTCCAGACTTCTAAGTCTAATTAATTCCTGCTAGAGAAAGCTATATATTAAATGTATTAAAACATGTAAGACTTAGTTTGTCTGGGCTCATGGTACAAACTGCCAGTCAAACTGTTTGCATGATCCCTACAGGCTGTCGTCTGGACACCGCTGCACTAAACTGAATGATGAGGAGATGCTCTCAATGTCCCCCTCCTCGTTTTTGTTTTCTATATACACTGACTTTTGCTAGGCTGCAGTCCAAAGTAATCTTTTTGCAGGCGAGCCCAGTGACACCTTTTATAAGCGTCTTAAAACAGCAAGTGCAGTTTTACACCAGAAGATCAATGGTTTCGAGCAGATTCCACGTCCCCACTTGTGGTATGAGCTTTATTTCAACTAGCCATACTTTGTAAAACGCTCACTGCACTGTTTACTAGTTTCCCATGTTTATACAACCAATTCACACTCAATTAACCCCTATTTAAAATATCTATTACCTGCTCCTTGTTCCACTAGGTCTCAGGTATCCTTCCAGACCATATGGGATGACAAGTGCTGATTGATCATGGGTGACATCGCAGCCTATTCTACTTTGCTGTCAGTTCGAAGCATCAATATGGCAAATCAGATTGATTAGCACAAACTAAATCCTAATTTTTACATTGACCATAAAGTGACCCTATTTTCTATTATTTTAAAACTTATTCTTGATAGCGGTGCTATTTTGTCTTAAGATGATAAGATCAGAGACTGAAGTCCATTGCCGCATAATGTATTTGACTTCAGATAAAGTGAGTGAATGTTTTGAGTTCTGACAATGCACTCACCAGTAGAGCAAATACAAAGCTGTAACAGAGGGGAGGGTCAATTTAATAATTTATTAAAACTCTGCTAAGTTTCCAAGTATAAGAGCAGAAGAAAGCCCGAGTCTGCTGTGCCAATCTCTGAGATAGAATCATTGAATTCCTACAGTGTGGAAGCAGGTCATTTGGCCCATTGAGTCCACATTGACCCTCTGAGGAGTATCCCACCAAAACCTACCCTATTCCTGTAATCCTGCATTCCCATGGCTGATCCACCCAGTCTGCACAACCCCAGACACTACGGCAATTTAGCATGGCCAATCCATCTGACCTGCACATGTCTGGATGGAAACCGGAGCATCTGGAAGAAACTCATGCAGACATGGTGAGAACGTACAAACTCCACACAAACAGTCGCCTGAGGCTAGAATTGAACCCACGTCCCTGGCAGTATGAGGCAGCAGTGCTAACCCCAATCATGGCTGCTCTGATAATCATCAATCCACTCTGCTACTGAAACATATAACCATGGATTCCCTTACTGATTAAAAATCTGTTTCTTTCAGCCTTGAATACACCTAATGACCCCGTTTCACAGCCCTCTGTGGTAAAGAATTCACAACCCTCTGAGTATATAAGTTCTTTCTCATCTCTGTTTTAAATATGTAACTCTGTTCTGAGATTGTGTGCAGCAGTGTCCTGAAAACGCCACTCCCTCACTGGGAAGTCATGCTGTGATGGAGAACTAAACATATCTTGCTTGCATGTTCAGTGCCGCAGTGGGGAGGGTATTTGGGCCTGATACATAGATCTCTTGTGGGAAAATGATCAGTGATTTAAGTGTCCTCATTACAGGCTTGTACATCAACTCCAAAAATTATCAATGTCAACTAATCCACGATTTATTTTGAATAGGAACTTGCTTTTAAAAATGAGACTGGGCTAACAAGTAACCCATTAAAGATCTCCTGGTTGGAAGGATCACCTCCTCCAAATACCACAAGCAACTCTGCATCATCATCTTTGGAAACAAGCACATCTAATCTGTTCCAGGTAGGATAATGTCGAAAATGTTTTTTTTTTCTCTTGCTCATGTGGACATCACTGGCTTGCCCATCTCTAATTGACCTTGAGAAGGTGGTGGTGAGCTGTTGGCTTGAACCACTGCAGTCCTCAGGTGTAGATACAGACATAGCTGTTAAGAAGGAAGGTCCAGGATTTTGACCCAGCGAAACTGAAGTAGCGGTGTATGACTTTGAGGGGTAATTGCAAGTGATGGGATTCCTGTGCATCTATTGTCATTGCCCTTCTAAGTGGTAGAGGTCAAGAGTGTGGAGGGGGAACATCAAAGGAGCTTGCTGCATTGTTTATTGTGAATGGTATGTGCTGTTGCCACTGTGTATCTGTAAAGGGAGTGAGTGTTGAAAGTGGTGGATGGGGTACCAGTAAAGCAGGCTGTTTTGTCCTAGGAAATGTGGAGCTTCTTGAGAGTTGTTGGAGTGACACCATCTGGGCAGATGGAGAGTATTATATTGCACTTGTGGCTTGTTAATGGTGGACAGACTTAGGGAAAACAGGAGACAAGTTACTTGATGCAAAACTGCTAGCTTGTGTCTACTTCTTATAGCCACAATATTTATCTGGCTGGTCCAGTTGAGTTTCTGGTCAATGGTAACCTCCCAGAATGTTGATAGTGGAGAATTCAGAAATGGAAACACCATTGGTGTTCAAGGTAAGATGGTTAAACTCTTTCTTGGTTGAGATTGTTCTTACCTGACACTAAGCAGACCAAGTCTGGATGTTATCTTGGATTGTTCTAAACATTGTGCAATCATCGGTGAGCATCCCTCCTCTGACCTTATGATGGTGGGAAAGTCATTGATCAAATAGTTGAAGGTGATTTTGTCCTCTCACTCTTGCGATTATTCCTTTTTGTATGTGTCTTCGGAAACTTACAATGCCCTAGATCTTTCATGGTTTTGGGCAAATCTCTATCACTCATTGCTTACCATCAGTTTATAGTGAAGCAGAAATCTTTATCTAAGCAATGCAGTCAGGCTATTCAGATGATCTAGTGAATGAAGATGTCAGTGATGTACACTGCTAATCTTTATGCTGAGAGAGTATAAGTTTGATTCTTGTCCATGACGAACAAACTAAACTCAGCTGTTATAGCAATAAGACTTTCACAACTTGTCTCTGTCTCTGCGATCTAAATATGGGGAAAATAAACCATGGATTCTTGTCCTGATCACTCTCTGTGTCCCCTATTGGAAGATTTTGTGTGTGTGTGTGTATTGAGTAAGGACAATAATAAGCTTGGCTGTATGTCTCGTACTAGTAGAAATGCCTGGTTTTGGACTCGGATAGACAATGGCCGTGTAAGCAAGGTACTGAAGGCAAATTGGTGGCATAGAACTACACCTCAACAAGATCCAGTGTCTGCAAGAGAGAAAGAGAGAAAATTGGAGAGCTGTTTTGAATAAGGCTATGTAAAAATCTAAAATGTTTGTGAGGTACATAGGCTTCAACACACTTCAGACAGTATGTTTCTGCTATAAACATGTTGAATATATTCAAGTCACTGGTACTGTTTCAAATGGAATCCTTGCAGACAATTTAGACAGGGCCCCTTTCTATCTGAGAACATCTGAAGTAAAATGCCATCAGGCTGACTGTTGATAGGATTGCTGAGTCAGGAGATTATTGGTTCAAACACCACTCCAAGCCATAAACTCATAATCACAGCTGACAGTGTAAGGTAGTACACTGAGGTGGTCTTTCCTTCTTTCAAGAAGGACAGGGAGCTCTCTGTGTTTCTGTGCACAGCTGTGTGCATGTTAATGTATATGCAAATATGCTGGATTCAGCTAATCTATATTGTAGAAGTAGTGCACCCTAAATTGGCGTGTGTTACCAGCAGTCTCTTATATCTGTATGAATTTGCGAATTTGAGGTTTTAGCCTGACAGCAAATGCCTTGTAATTAACCTTGATGAAATCAACCAGTAATAATTTACAGCAGTGAAACTTTGCAGTCTGGAAGGGGCACAGCCTACACTTGTGTGTGGATTGCTTTCCACTTTATGAACCTAGAAATTTACAACCACCTTGTCACCCACATTATTTCTCCACCAAACGGCAGTTCAACTTTGACTGGCTTGAGTGAACAGCTGCCTTAAAGGGAAAAGCAAGTCTCTTTATTCTTTCATGGGATGTGGACAGTGCTAGTAAGGGGTCAGGTCCCTTCCCAAATTGAGAGAATATTCTCATATGTGGAAATGAGTGGCTTGCTGTGTCAGGTCAGTGGGCAGTCAAGAGTCAAATACATTGCTGTGGGATTGGAGTGACATGTAAACAAGACTGGGTGAGGATGGCTGATTCCTTTCTGTAAAGGATATTTATGAACCAGGTGGATCTTTACAACAATTTGTGATAGTTTCATGGTCTCCAGTACTGAGACAGGCTTTGTGGTCCAGATTTCTTGATTGAATTTAAATTCCACCATCTGATGTAATGGGATTTGACCCCGTCCCCAGCCTGGGCCTTTCGATTCATACTTGACAAAAATTCTCCAATTTCCCTGACTATGCATGAACAGTGCTAAAGACGACAGCTGCCTTTATAAAACATGCATATATTAAAGAGAGAATATTTTCAGAGAGAATGCGAAACATATATTGATTAAGTACATTAAGGTGAGAATTGATGAGTCCAGTTAACTAGAAGGCAATAATTTACAGCCAGCACCAAAATTAGAAACAACTTTACACTGAGATTTGTTAAGCATAATAGAAATTAATTAGGTGGGTTTTATAACGAAGAAGCAATCTACACTGACTGCACCACCAAAGTAGTGAAGGTTGAGGCTCGATGGACTAACAGCCTCATCCTTTGTACTGTGATGTTATTTGATTTTATGTACCAAGAACAGGTTGGGAATCATTGATATCATTTTCATAAATGACCATTTCAAAAATTTAACTTGCTGGGACTTGTACTTACTTGCATAACCTAGGGTGTAAAATTAAGCATCATCCCTCATAAATATGAGAATTTTCTCATATATTTTAGAAGTCACAGTCTGCCTGCAGATGAAATAAATTGATGTTTCACTGATATGTATCATTAAGCAGCGATTTAGTTAAACTAATTTTTGCATAGTAATAGAATATCAAAAAGATGTTGCATTTTCACACACTAGTGAGTCATTGTGTTGTGTGACACTATCACCGTGCTAAATCAGAGAGACTTTTGAACAGATCTATTAACTCAAGACTGGTAATCCATGAGGCACTTTGGGCCATCATCAGCAGAATTGTATTCCAACACAATCTGTAAGCTCAAGGCCTTGCATACCCCCCCTCTACCTTTATCATCAAGCAAGGGGACCAACCCTGGTTCAATGGAGAGTGCAGGAGGGCATGTCAGGAACTGCACCAGCTGAAAAACAGGACCACTAGCATGCCAAACAACATAAGAAGCAAGTGATAGAGCTAAGCGATTCCACAACCATCAAATCCCAGGTCTAACTCTGCAGTCCTGCCACATCCAGTCGTGAATGGTGGTGGACAATTAAATAACTCGCTGGAAGCTCTAATATCCTGAATTGTGATTGAGTGTTTAAGTGCAGACTAAGGTGTTGTTGCTGGAAGCTTAACCTCTGGGAAGTGGTTTGTTCTTAACATCAGAAAACTTCTAAAACAAAGTGTTTAAGATAAAACTACTGAAAATTTCCAGCCTTAAAGCTT
Source organism: Rhincodon typus (assembly GCF_021869965.1). Taxonomy (NCBI): domain Eukaryota; kingdom Metazoa; phylum Chordata; class Chondrichthyes; order Orectolobiformes; family Rhincodontidae; genus Rhincodon; species Rhincodon typus. Next base: position 76,403,601 of record NC_063339.1, on the reverse strand, counting down.
ACATACTGCTAAGAAAAATGCAGTAACTGCCAGTAGTGAACTGTCTTTTTCAGAGCAGCTAAATCTTAGGGACTTTTAAATCATTCTCACTCAAGACTATAGGTGCAAAACAACATTTGAAATGAGACTTTATTTTGAAATGATAAATTCAATAATATATGAAAACTATACCTGTCAAAAGCACCAGGCATGTCCACAGCATGGTCCATGCCCTATGAAGTAATGTAGCTCGTTTAGCTCCATTTTTGTTAGTGTTCCAATTTTAAAATAGCTAGCAGAAAAGCTTTAGTTTTAAAGAAATTCAAAGGTTAGTTTATTGTGCAACTATTGCTGCAAGTTATCAAGGAAAAGCCATGATAAAGTTGTTAGATAAAACACAAAGATTAAAAATAGGTACAGATAAAATAGTTCTAAAGATGAAAGTCACTTAAGTCAATTACTCACTCAATCCCTCCCTTGCTTCATCCCTCCAAAAAGCCAAGTCATGTTCCTTTTAAGACATTGATACTTTGAAAATGGCCCTTCTGTCACCTGTGGTACTTGTCCTTTGTTCTGTTCAATGCCCAATCTACATCCTCATTATGAACTGACAGTGAAACTTCATTTACTCCTGAACAAGTTCACAGTTAACAATGATTACATTGAGGATTGTCTTTTATCCACTCTGAAGTGGAAGCCCAGACTGAAATTCACAATTCTGTCTGGGCCTGAACTATTTCAAAATATTCTTTCTATCCTTCCAATTTCCAAGTTGGTTTAAAAAAAACACCTTAAAACAGTGGTTTTTAAATTTCTAGATCATAATTAAACTTTTTTTGATGCACAAAATAACCTCACTCATGGGTTTGTATGGTTGGATCAGGCTTGGATGAGAGCAAGCTAATTGAAATAAAGTTCAATTAATTGACCAGTGCCTCTGCAGTCTTCATTAAAGCATTCCGTCTGTACTCTCGTCAGTAACCCAGCCTGAGAACAGGGAAAGAGAAAAGAACATTGTCCTTTTAAGATATTTTGACAGCACTGATGGGTGGTACATCTTCCCTTCCTGTCCACCACCCTCAATGTTTCCCTTCCTCTGTTCTTGTATGAGAAAAGGTTGCCCTGCATTTCCTTGTTTTTCTTTCAGAAATACATTTGCTGTGTTCATCATTTCGAGGAAGGATAAAAATAGTGTTTCTGGAAGATGTTCAAAGCGTTCTCAAGTTTGAGTGCTGGCCCAGCTGAGTCTGTAGCTTTCCCACTGACAAATGCCTGATCTGCCTTTCATCAAGGCATGTCAAGGCCACCTGCAAAAGTGCTTCCTCTGCACTGCCGCAAGAAAGTGTAAAGTGTAAAGTGTAAAGTCTTTGGGTACAGAGCATCAGTTCTCTATTACCCAGGTAAGGCACTCGATTAGGACAAGTGCCTCCTCTTCACTGTCTTTTCATTTTTTCAGCCGCCTCCTTACTGCCCTAAACTAGAGTCTCACGCAAGAAGACAAAATCTTTAATCTTTGAAGGGAGATATTCTCCACCTAACTAGGTTCCTTGTGGCTAACCTTTCCATGTCAAAATAATGTCACTTGAAAACTTCACAGTCAGCAAGTTGGAGAGATTCTTTCTAGGCCAGGGTGGATTTGGTTTCAAGCCAACAACATTGAGACAATTCATTGCACCATCCATTTCCCACACACTAACATAAAACATTTTACAACATTATTGGAATGCAATCTTATTTGTTCAAAATACTCTTTCCTCTGACAATTTCATGCCAAACACTGATCAGGAACAAATTAAGAATCTGTTCAATAGTAGTATTGCTCAAAAGAAAAACACAAATTGCTGAGGAAGATCTCATGTAGAGGTCTAGAGTGTAACTTAAGCTGTAGGAGCAGAAAGACCAGTGTTCAATGGTGGTACATCTTCCCTTCCTGTCCACCACCCTCAATATTTCCTTTCCTCTGTTCTTGTATGAAGCCAGTGGCTACATAACAACTTGGGTACCGATATTGGCCCATATCTTTTGGTTATAATGTGAGACGTCAGTAAAGTTTCTGCCTTTGATTGCTACCTGTGCCTCTGTAGTTGGACTGTGTATGTTGCCAAGTGAGATTAACTCAATACTTTTAAGTACGTAGTGGGTAATCAGTATGTTGACTTGCACAAGAAGTAACTAGATGGTCAAATGCTTGAATAAAACAAATTTTAAAAATTGTGATATGGAATGGACCAGCAATTATACCATTCATCCTTAGTTGCCTAGAGGGCAGGATCACATTGCTGTGGATCACATGTAGGCCAGACAAAGTAAGGATGGCAGATTTCCTTCCCTAAAAGATATTAATGAACCAGTTGGGTTTTTATGATAATTGAAAGGCTAACTTTTATGGAATTCAAATTTCATCATGGACCATGGTGGAGCCCATAAAATATAGGAACAGAATTAGGCCATTTGGCCCATCAAGTTTGCACCACCATTCAATCATGGCTGGCATTTGAACCAAGGACCTAGAACGTTAGCCTTAGGTTCTCGGTTACTAGTCCAGAAACATTGCAACAAGCTATAGCCTCAACTAATTTACAGCTGCTTTCCAGGTTTAAACATTTCGGTCTTGCTTGTGTCCTCCAACACAGGTTTCAGAAATTGCATTGAATGAAAATCTGATGACACCTCTTCACTGAAGGCAGGTTTGTGTTTGTGTGACAAGGTCACAGCACACAGTTGGAACCCCACAAGACATTTGAATGACCCACATTAGCACAACCTGCAAACCTGAAGGGACACTTCCTAAAACTGTCACCAAAGTGAAAAGCATTGTGCATGCACTATCTAATGCAATTCACCATTGTGCAAATGCATGGATATGCATGTGCAGAGGGCACGTTTTGGGTGCATTGCTTAGTCACATTGTCGGAAGAGTGTCCATTTGAACCAAAAGTGGAAGAGCTACCAGTTCACCCGAAATCAGACCAACAGAGTTAGGAGAAGGGAAAAGGAAAAACATACATTCAGACTAGTGTACCTCAGCAGGGCTGGCTTCTTTGCAGGAAGCAGCCGACAGAGGCTGTTGCTACAGGTTCACGAGCATTTCACATGCTGCAAATCTGGAGGCCAGCCATTGTAAAGCGAAATTGAGAGAAAGATGAATGCTGTAAAAACAAGGGAAAAATGCAAGTCTACCCATGAACTAGATAGGAAGTAGCAACAACTTCAGATGGGCTGGCAGATTAAAACAGAATTGCTCCCCTGTGAGTTGCTCATTCATCCACTGAAAAAAATAAATAAATCTGGCCCGTGAACTAATATTGATTTTGTATTTTTTGGATCGACCTACTTCAAGTCAGTGAATTATGGGAATGTAGCAGCCTCACAGTGGGAGTTGGAAATTCAGAGTTAAACATGTTTTTCTTCCACAGATGTTCTCTGTTTGGGATATCTGATTATCTCCTTTTATTTTAGAAATGTATTCCTGACCCAGCACAAAGGACAAAGTTGCTCCTTATTGAATTTTGCAGCTGGTCTTTGGATAGCTCTTGCTGTCTTCCAACTTTGCCAAATTATGCTCATTCACTATAGTGTCAGTTCAGTCATCACCCGATACTTACTGAGAAGGGAGTTGGCTTCAACAGCCCTAGCTTAAGATTGATTGTTGGTTCTTGGTTCTGGTCATTGTTTAGACTTGTCCTGCTTCAGATCATAAGCATATCCTAACTATTAACATACTTCTATAAAACTAATTCATCCCTTGACTCTCTTTGCAGAGACTGATTTTATTATCAAGGTGAAGGAGGATTAGAGCAAAACAACAATAATGTGTATTCATGTAGCACCTTAACATAGTAAAATGTCCGAAGGTATTTTAGGAGCGTGTTACTGAAGGACAAGATTTGCACAATTGTTTTAAGGAGGAAAGAGAGATAGAGAGGTTTAGGGAAGGAATTCCTGAGCTCAGAGCCTTGTCAACTAAATCAGACCAGAAGTTCACATATCCTAGAAGGTGGTTAGGCTGGTATATTACAATGACCGAGAAGGACAGAGGGATTTGGAAACAAGGATGGACTTTTAAAAGTGAATTATTTCTTTAACAGGAGCCAAGGTAATCATTGAGCACAGAACTGATAGGTGAATAGGACTTGATGCAAGTTAGGGTGCAAGCAGCAGAGGTTTGGATGATCTCCAGTTTCGAAAGGGTGAAACCTGAGATGTTGACCATGGATATAAAGCAGTTAAATCTCAAGGTATCAAAGGTATGGATGAGGATTCCAGAAGTAGGTGAGCTGAGGGAGGAGAAAAGAAAAACAGGCATTAAAACAGAAGTGAAGAAAGGTTTCAGTGATGGCATGAATGAATGATTGGAAGCCGATCTTTGGGCCACACATATCTCCAAGGTTGCAAGTAGCCTAGTTCAACCTCAGATAGTTGCTGTGGTGAGTGATGGAGTTGATAATTTGGAAACAGAATTTGTGGCAGAGACTGAAAACAACTCATTCAGTCAACAAGCAAAGTGATAAGTTAGAGACAGTGAGGGTTTCAGAGAAGTGCTGGTGAGGGAGCACTGTTTGTTCTCAGTACTCATGTGGAAACTGCTGCTATGTTTTCAAATGATAATGCCAAGGTGTTGCAGTTAGGAAAGAAGTAGGAGGAGATTTTTTAAAAAAGCCTTTTGGGACACACAAAGTAATGGTGGAGAAGTGGAAAGAGAAACCACTGCAGTTTGATTTGATTTATTATTGTCACATATACTTAGGTACAGTGAAAAGTTTTGTTTTGCATGCATTACAGGCATATCATACCATACAAAATGCATAAGAGTAATAGAACAGAGTGAGGCATACGATATTACAGCTGCAGTGAAGGCGCATAAAAAGCGAGATCAGCATTAAATTTAAGATTTGAAAGGTCCAGCCAGAAGCCTAATAACAGCAGAAAAGAAGTTGTTCTTGAATCTGTTGGTAGGTGTGTTTAAGCTTTTGTATCTTCTGCCTGAAGGAAGAGGTCGAAACAGATTATAACTGGGGTTGGAGAGGTCTCTGATTATGTTAACTGCTTTTCCAAGGCAGTGAGAAGTATAGATGGAGTCAGATGATGGAAGGTTGGCTTGCATGATGGACTGGGCTGCGTTCACAATTCTTCTTATGGTCCTGGGCAGAGCAGTTGCCACACCAAGCCGTGATGCATCCGGACAGAATGCTTTCTATGGTGCATTTATAAAAATTGGTAAGAGTCCTCAACGGATATGCCACATTTGATACTGTGGCTGTGACTGGAAGGATAAGTCTGGAACCAGGTGAATGCAGTTATATACACCTGGACAATAGTGGAGACATGTTGGAGGCAGGTGGTATGGTTAAGTGCGTCAAGGGACAAGGAGAAATAGTTTACTTCTGCTGCACAGAATGATAAGCGCAGAGGACAGGACCAGCCATATAGATATAGTAGCTATAAGAGTGGCTCAGAGACTGGGAATTTTGTAATGAGTTACTCAGCTCCTGCCTCCGCAATGCCTGTCCACTGTTCACAAGGCACAAGTCAGGACGATGATGGAATATTTCCTACTTGCATGGATGAGCGCAGCTCTGACAACATTCAAGCAGAATTTGCTGGAAAAGCTCAGCAGGTCTGGCAGCATCTGTGACGAGAAATCAGAGTTAATGTTTTGGGTCCGGTGACCCTTCCTCAGAACTCAACAGTTTCCATGACAAAGCTCGGTGAGGCCTTCACTCCCTCCACCACCAGCTCGCAAATCACAGCTGTGTCCACCATCAGTAAGATGCACAGTAACAACTGGGCAAGACAGCACTTTTCAAAAGTGGACAAAGGCAGCAGGTGCATGGAAACACCACCACTGGCAAGTTGCCCTCCAAGTTGCACATTTTTATGACTTGGAACTGTACTGCCATTTCTTCACTACCTCAGAGTCAAAATTCCTGCAGCACTCTCTCCAACTACAGTTCAGGAAAACATCTCGCTCAAGGAAGGGGGCTGTGTGCTCAGCAAGATTCTGGGAATGAGGTCAAAGGAGCAGGAGACAGCTCCCGTGACAGTAAGGACTCAGTGAATGTACGGTGGGTGATCGTAGTGGATATTAGAAAAACAAGAGAGTTTAGGGTGAGGGCAAGGGGTGAACTTTGAGGACATTTGAACTGGTGGGCAGGAAATTATACAGGAAGCACAGAGGCAGCTCGTTGGCTGGTTTCAGTCTCAGTAATGTCTAGTGAGGGAAATTGACAGGGCAGATTCTGATCTAGTGTTTCTCCTGGTAGGAGTGACTAGAACTAAGGAACGCAGTTTAAGCATACAATATCTCTTTAAGGATACAAGATCTTCCTTTTCATACAGAGACGAGAATTTTTTTTTATCTCCAGGTCATTAGTTTGTGGAATTCTGTTCTCAAGAAAACAGTGGATGCCTGGACTTTAAATTTATTCAAAGCTGAGTTAGACAGATTTCTGAGAGACTGGAGAGCCAAACGTTATGGGAGCAGAGGGAAAATTGGAGTTTACACTATGACCGGATCATCCATGATCTTAATAAAATCATAATACTACAAATGCTGGAAATCTGAAAGAAAGAACATGCTGGAGAAACTCAGCAGATCTTGCAAAATTTAACATTTCAAGTCCAGTGTGACATTTTCTGAAGGGAAGTCATATTGGACTCTTTCTCTGTTCACAAATGCTGCCAAACCAGCTTTCTCCTGCATTGTCTGTATATATTTCATTGATAATCTTATTGCATGGTGGAGCGGTCTTGAGAAGGCCATGCATATCTTCTACAAAGTCAAGCTAGGAAGGTGACACCAATAACCCAGGCAACTACCTCATCAGAAAAGCACAGGAGAAAAGACAAGGGGGAAGAAATGAACTTGTGTTTATATTGTGACTGCTTATAATGCATAACATATCCACCTCATAGATTTTGGGTGGCATGGTGGCTAAGTGGTTAGCACTGCTGCCTCACAACACCATGGGCACAGGGTTGATTCAATCCTTGGGTGACTGTATTTGTGGAGTTTGCACACTCCTCATGTCTATATGGGTTTCCACTGGGTGTTCCGGTTTCCTCCCACAGTCCAAAGGTGAGCAGGTTAGTTGGTTAGCATGCTAAATTATCCCACAGTGTCCAGGGATATGTAGGCTAGGCCGTTTAGCCATGGAAAATGTGGGGTTATGGGGATAGGGTGGGGGAGTGGTGTATGGTTGTGGGTGGGATGCTGTTCGGAGAGTCAGTACAGAGTCAATGGCCAAACAGTGTCCATTTGCATTGTAGGGATTCTATGAATTCCAATTGGTTGTTCGTCACAGAAACATGACAGCCAATTCGTACACACTAAGATTTCACAGAGAATAATAAGAAGGATGAGTAGTAATCTGTTCTTGGTTTTGGTTGAGGAAGAAATACCAACCAGGACACTGGGACATCCGTCCACTCTTTGCATGATGTTTTGTGAGTGTTTAAACAGGCTTCAAATCGCATCCAAAATGCAGCACCTCCAGAAGGCGTCAGTGCTGCACAGAAGTGCCAGCCCTAAGCACGCTCATTCATGATTGGATCAAGTGCATAAACCCTTCTAACTGAAAGGCCACAAACTGAGCCTGTTGAGCAAGAATATTTTGTTCTTGCCTGAGAAACATGGGCGTTGTTGAGAAAGTAATGTTTTCCTTGGAGGCAAAAGCTGAAGAGAAAACTCCATGGGATGATGAACCGAGCATAAGCAAATTAAAGGCAGGGCGATTCAGCATAAACAACTGCCTGTCCATTAATATCAGCGAGATCGGAGACTCAAATACAAAATGCATCTCAGTGGGGTTAAGAGAAGTGTTGTGTATGATCAGCCAATTAGGGAATAAGGGCTGAGGGGATAAATAGCTGTGATAAACCACAGTCTGCCCTGTGATTTTTCATTTTTGGCAACAAATGTTTACGCCTGGAAGGAATGCCATCCCTCCTCTTCCTTTTCCAATCAGATTAGCATTAAGAATGGACCTGCCAGCTGGAGGATGTGCCATGCCCATATGGGTAGGGCAGGAAAACTCATCATGCTGTTGCCAAGTGGGTATTGTTGCCAAGTCATTGTCATCTTCCTGTCAGCTGTTGGTTAAAAGGAAATTCGTTGTTTTCTGGAAGCTGAGGTGCAGGATCTAAAGGGTTTTGCCTTTTGGGCACATATGTCAATGTCACCAACTACTTTTAAGCAGCCAGACGATCAGAGGAGAAAGCTTTACACCTTGCATTTGTTCCACTATAACTGTGTGACTACATGTAGCGTTCTCAATTCTTCACTGAGTCCGTTCGAAATATACCCACAGTGCACGTTATAGTTCCCAAGTGCCATTATAAAATTTTTAGAGGGCAGTTGTGGGCTGGAAGTGATTACAGAGCAGTAATCTCACTTGGAGTTTCAGGTTTCTTTACGAACTGTAAAAGAGAAACTCCAGTCACATTGCAGCTGTTAGGCTAACCCATCAGTGGAAGAAAGTGAGCTGGTGTGCTATGACATCCATGATGTTTCATAATAGCTGCCCTGAGGTGCTGAGTATTTTCTCTGTTCATGTGACTGATCTATGATGATGGCCACCTTGAAGTGTTGTAAACACTGTGGGGTTATAACCACCACAGACAGTTTGAGAAATTTGAAACAAAATGTTTAACTTCCTAGTGGATTAGTTTGTCAAGGCAGTGAATATCTGAACCATACAGGTCAGTAATTCCTACCCTATTGACAGTGCTAAGGTAGCTAATAGTAACTGATGTAGCAATTAGGGAATTACAATTGATTTAGTGTCCTGGAATAGGAGGCAAATTCATCCAGGTAGACAAAGAGCAAGTATAAGGTTTGAGTGTGTTGTTTCCAATTTATAAAAATAGCTGTCAAAACACACTGTCCAGGCTGAGATGAATCCATGCTGCAGCATAAACAAATGACCCAGCTTTTCCTTCAGAATAAAATTGACACACAATATTCCCAATTAATCGATAGGCTGAATTATTGAGCTGAGATAGTTGATGTGGTGGTTGAGAGACTTCTGTCATGTGAAATGCACGTGGATTCTTAAAATCTTAAGCAGGGAATGTCATGGAATCTGACAGTTCCTAACAATAGGCCTTTGCTGTCTGTTTTTGGAGCATTTGTGATATTCTTGCATTTGCCAATCAAAATGTACCAAACCTCATAAAGCTTTTCCGTTTCACTTAATGGACAATCCCAGCCTTCCTCTGAAAGACCTTGATGTATTCTAAGTTTCAGCTTTGTCAGATGATAGTTGTATAATGAGAATGGATTTGCTAGTGGACGTCAAAAATAATTTGGCTAGTCATCTGCTCAAAGAAGAATGAGCCCAAGTTTCAGTTGAAACACCATCTCCACTAGTTTGGTCCCTTTCAGCTACTGAACTGAAGTTGTCCAGCAAAGAATGTGTAGACAGCAGCTGCCTACAGCTTGAGAAAGAGAATTCCTCAGCAATGAAGCATGCAATATACTGGATCATTGGTGTATGGGGCAGTAATCCCAAAGTGTAACTATATGCAGAAAAGACTTTAATGGGCTTCCTTACTCAAGGCTGAAAGTTGTTTCAGTAAGCATGCCAGCTTAAATTCACTTTGAGTTGCCACACAATGTTCATCTCTACAAATACTAAAGGACCAGTGTTATTTTTGGAACTCTTTTCTGAAAGTGATTAAGCATCCTGAACCATTTTTACAACCCAATTCAGAAGCAATGTCTTGTTTGTTGTTTTGTTGTTAGTAAGCTTTGACAGGAGACAGAATTGTACCTCCCTGCCTGGAAAGGGCAGCCAAGGGCTGTGCACTTGTAGAGGACAGCTCCATATACCTTCAGAAAAACACATCACTTTCCATTTCATTGTTGTCCAGGCCACTTCTTATGTATTCCCAAATTATTCATGATTTCGCTGGGTCAAACCATCCCTCTTCACTTTCATTGCATGGAATCCCTGTCACCTAAACCCTTTCCTGATCATTTCTAATGTGTGGTATCTCAGTGGGCTAGCATTTACCTCCTTGATGTAGAGTTCATTGTTAAAAGACAGTATTATGCAGTGCCTTTCATACCCTGAGAAACTCCCAAAGTGATTTGCTGACAATAACTTATTTTGGAGTGGTAATCATTATTGTAACGTAGGAAACCCAGCAATCAGGTATTGCACAGTTAGATCCCACAACTAGCCATATGATGGTGGCATATAATCAGTTGTGATGTTGGTTAAGGGATAAATGCTGACAAGGACATTTGAGTAGCTGATACACCAGTGCCACCCTGTCCCTTGAAATAGAACCCGTTGCATCCAATCGAGAGGAACGATGGGAGTCTTAGTTTAATGTTCTATTCATAAAAAAAACAACCTGTCCAGTTCGCTGCACTGAGCTTAGCTTTTGGATGCTCCAATGTGGGATTTGAACCTGTAACCTTTCAACTCAGAAGCAAGACTGTTATCCATGGAACTATAGTTGATAGCTAAAGGAGGAAGTGAGCTTCCTCACCGACTGGTGAGCTCTGTGATAGACTTTGTTCAAAATATAGGCAGAGTCACACAAGTGAGAAGATTCCGATTTTGATTTTCAGTTTGATCTGATATTGATGTTCTTAACTTAAGCAGAAAATCTTTCCAGATTCCTAGTGCTGGTTGCTCACTTCTGAACTGGGTATGCATGGACATTGTACGTGGCTTAATTGTGATGTGCTGTGCACTTACAGTATGACAACATTATTAGTGAAAGCCTGTGCTTGTGTGTTGATCACTTTGACCCTTGTCTACTGCTGTTTGATCCATGGATTCAGACATTAATTTGCATAAATTGATGAGCTTTTGACTCGAGAGGAGAATGTGTTACCCACTGAGCTTGGGCTGACTTAGGTCTGTTAAATGCATAGTTTTACTAGCTTATTCACTGTGGGAGTTTGTATCTGTTTTGTGCTCAGTTTAATGTGCGTCATCAAACCTACTGTGAGCTGTCATCTGGCAAAACCAGTACAATGTTTGCACCATTATTCTGTAAGATGCTGAGGAGAAGGGTGACTGTTTGGTTTATGTATCTTTGAGCTGAAGTGTTTTGTGAGAAATTAAATGATTTGTAACACAGCAATTCACCAGCTGCAGAACAAATGTTAGCAGGACTTTGAACCAGACAATTATGATGAAAATGCCTAGAAGAGATACTCCAGGCAACTGTACAGTTGGAATCCGATTTCAGAATCTCTCAAGATTTGGGGAAGGTGCCATTTGATTGGGAAACAGTGAATGTAACTGCTTTCTTCAAAAAAAAGATGGACAGAAAGCAGACAGCTATAGGGCAATTGCTTCACATCTGTCAAAGAGGAAATGTTAGAAGCTATTGTTAAAGACAATTTAATGGGCCACTTAGAAAAGTATTCAAGGGAGTCAGAGTAGGTCAACATTGTTTTGTGAAAGGAAATCACGTTTAAGCAATTTATTGACGTTCTTTGAGGAAGCAACATGGTGTGGATAAAGGGTCATACTGTATTTGAATTTCCAGAAGGCATTTGATGAGACGCCAATTCAACGTTTATTGTGGAAAGTAAAACCTCATTATGTAGGGTGTAATCTATTGGCATGGATAGAAGATTGGCTAGCTAACAGGAAACAGTAGGCAGAAACGGGTCATTTTCTGGTTGGCAACTTGGAACAAATGGTGAACTGCAGAAATCAGTGTTTGGGCTTCAACATTTTACAATTTATACAAATGATTTGGATTAAGGGACCAAAGGTACATTTGCTAAATTTACTGATGACACAGAGATAGTAGTTGTGAAGAGGTCATAAGGAGGCTACAAAAGAATACACATGAATCAAGTGACTGGTCAAAGATCTGACAAATGGAGAACCATGTGGAAAAATGTGAAGTTGTCCATTTTGGCAGGAAGAATAAACTAAATGATTGTTATTTAAATGGTGAGAGACTGCAGTGCTCAGTGAATTGCAGAAAGTTAGTATGCAGGCGCAGTACGTCATTAGAAAAGCCAATAGAATCTAATTGCTTATTTCAAGGGGAATCAAATACAGAATAGAGAACTGATGCTTCAGATACGCACGACATTGGTGAAACCACATCTGGCATACTGTGTACAGTATTGGTTTCCTTATTTAAGGAAGGGGTGTAAATATGTTGGAAGCAGTTCAGAGAAGGGTTATGAGACCAATAACTGGAATGGGTGTGTTGCCTTAAAGAAAAGGTTGGACAGACTATGTTTGTATTCACTGGAATTTAGAAAAGTAATACACAAGATCCAGAGGGGTATTGACAGGGTGGAGTTATAATCTACCCAAACAGTACGACCCTTGATGCCTCAGTGCAGCCACCTATAGGGAGCACTGGTGAAGAAGAGTAATGCAGAGGCCAGGGCCCATATTTACAAAATCAGCTGCTGCATTCACCTAAGTGTTTAATGTATTCAGAGGTTTTCAGTGCGAGGTCATTAGGTTGGGGGTTGCCTGGGCTGGATACTCGGATTGTTTGGGGGCTAAGTCGAGGATTAGGATTGGGATATGACAATGTGGGGTTCAGGGTACGTAGATGTGTGGGTGAGAGATGTTTGGAGGTGTCACAGTCTAGGTGCAGGGTGAATGGTTGAATTAATCTGTGAATCACTGAGGTATAGCAGAGATTAAACAGTGTAATGCTTCCACAGTAAGTATCCAAGGTAAATAGCATGTATCCAGGACTCTGACCCTGAGGCCAGTGTAGGAGACATTATGGGAGCCTGGCCAGTGTAGATCAGTCTGTTGGAGCCTGTACATGAGTCAGGGCTTCTGACAGATCCTAAAATGCAACAGTGTTCAATGCCTCAACTTTCACTGCTGTTGGAAACTGTGGCCCCGTTTCCTTCATACTTATGGTGGGGGGAGAGCAAGTTACACGTGTGGGAGAAACAATCTTTGTACCTGAGTTTCTGTGTACTGGTACACAAATGCTTAATTACTGGAGATAGTAGTAACTGCAGATGCTGGAGAATTTGAGACAACGAGGTGTAGAGCTGGATGAACACAGCAGGCCAAGCAGCGTCAGAGGGGCAGGAAGGCTGACGTTTCGGGCCTAGACCCTTTTTCAGAAATTACTGGGTTGGACTAGAAAATATTGGAGGTTTGAGTGCTCTGCCGCAGTGACAGCTTATCCACCAGTAGAGGTCCTCAGTGTGCTGTGGCAGGCTCTGACGTCCCTCAGGACTTGCAGTAGGTATTATGGCGTTTAGATCAAACTACAACCAAGTATACTATCTAAAGCGTAGTCTGCTAAGTATATACCAGCACAAACGTTTTGGATCCTTAGATTGTATAATGAGATACTTCCGTCTCTCTGTAAATTAAAGGAATTTCTTCACCCAGAGGGTTGTTAATCTATGGAATTCCTTGCCCAGTGAAGTAGTTGACACTACTTCAGTAAATGTTCTTTAAAAAAAGGTAGATTTTTTTTAACAATAAAGGAATTAAGGGATACGGTGAGAACGCGGGTAAGTGGATCTGAGTCCATGAAAGGATCAGCCATGATCTTATTGAATGGCGGAGCAGGCTCGAAGGGCCAGACGGCCTAATCCTGCTCCTAGTTCTTATGTTCTTATGTAAACTATTTCACAGCAGGTTAAGTAAACCTCCTCAAAAACCTTGTTTAGTTCAGTAAGACCAATATGCTGTGGAAAAGAAAACTTTGAGCCATTACTTTACCTATGTGCCATAATATTCTAACCTCCTATCCCTGGCACCAGTAGATCTATAAGCAGAAGGACTTCACCATCATAATGAGTATCTGAGACAATGCTGTCTTCAAAAAATCGAGTTGAAAGGGGTCAAGTTAATGGGTTTTTTTTGCAATTTAAGTGGGAATTGCGTAAGATTTTCACGCTGCGCTATAATCTCAGCAACAGTATTGTAAGTGATTGCACTGAGTTCTGAGTATTGAGCCCACCTATAAGTAAAATAGACGCCAAGCTAATCACAAATTTAATACAAGTTAAATGTTAGAACCCGAGGTGGTTTTTGTTATGAAAAGCCAAAGAACACAAGCTTACAAAGAAGAGAATTATGCTCAACAAAAATGTCTCTGAAAACATAATTTTTGTTGGGATGACAGCACCGTAATGGATGGTTCAGCATTGCTTATAACTGCTGTTTTTTGGGTTTGTGATCACAATTCGGCAGTCAAGGATGTGTAAGTAATTTTCTGGTAGTTTATTGAGGTTGTTAAGCAGCAGTAGTTTAGATATGAGACAGTATATAACTGTAACAATTGGGGACAGTTCACTGATACCAGGAGACAAACAGGCTGTCGACACAGAAAGTTTTGGTCTCGTTAAAGTGGTAGAGATGGCATCCTTCTCTCCAGCAAGTTGTTAGGGAACTCTTCTCTGGGCCTTCCACCTCTCCTTTTGGTCCATCTTCCATCTACTTAATGAAGATTGCTGAATGAAGACTGCTGCCTATAAAATCTGCTTGCTGAAAACTGCTGTCTAGGAGAAACTTCGCTCTGCTCCGACTCTACTGTTTCCTTGGTCCCTGCATGGATCCTCCAGAGCAGATTTGATCTCGCCCAGCACAAATATTCCAGCATGGAATCTGGCTCCTTAATTTTCTTAGTCCCTGTGCGGCTTTCCCAGCTTCTCTAACTTCCTAGGCCCCAGCGCAGTTATTCCAGTGTGGAATTGGCCTCCAGGCCTCCCCCGGTGCCTCCTATCCTGAGTAGTCCTCTCTCTGAGCCTGGCACTTATTGCTATCTCGGTTCTTTGTGTCAGTCAGTTGTCTGAACCCTTTTGGCCAATGGCCATGGTGTAGCCATTCATGATGTTGATCATCATCCCCTTGCCCGCCTTTATTTGTGATTTATCATGCTTTCTAAGTTTATTTTCAAAACCAACGTACTGATAATAGAGATAGTAGGAACTGCAGATGCTGGAGAATCTGAGATAACAAGGTGTAGAGCTGGATGAACACAGCAGGCC
>NC_063339.1:76373417-76378654 GCF_021869965.1 Rhincodon typus | reverse complement strand
CATCGACCAGTTGGACTGAAGCATCTTTTTCCATGCTGTGCAGGTCTATGGCTCTATGACCATTAGAAACTGAAAAAAAAAGTTGTCAATTGTCATAAAAACCCATCTGGACCGCTAATGTCCTTTAGAGAAGGAAGTCTGCTGTTTGTACCATGATCTAGCTGTGAGTCTGACGCACAGCAATGAGGTGACTCTTAGCATATTTGCAGAGATTTCTAAGCTGGTAAGTAGTGTAAACTGTTAAAGAAAGCATAAAATTATGAAATAAATCAACAACACGAAGAGATTTTTAACAACTCCAAAATAAAATAGTAAGGAGATGTACTGAAATGAGTACAGGGAAATGTAGTTTTTATAACATGTGCAGGACTCCATTTTTATCCATTGTATTTAATAATTCATAAATAGAAGGAGAACAACTGGATCTAGTGATAAAAAAAAATCAGAATAAGTAACAGAAGTAAACACCTGGGAGCATCTCGGTAATAATGATGATTCAATAACATTCAATATGAATATAACACAAACGAAAATAAGGCATTGGAAAACAAGAGAATGAGAAAGGCACTTAAGGAAAATAAACTGGAAAATCTCATTGGCCAAGATACCATTCATTGTGCATCCTTTGCCTTGTTAATCTTCCCTAAGCTGTCTCCCATTGAAAATAGAACAAAAACAGAAGTTGCTGGAAAAGCTCAGCAGGTCTGGCAGCATCTGTGAAGAAAAAAATCAGAGTTAACGTTTCGGGTCTGGTGACCCTTCCCCAGAACTGATGGTAGCGGGAAAAACATCAATTTATATGCAGAAAATAGGGAGGGGGATGGGATAGGGAGTAAATGATAGGAGCCCAAACAGAGAGAAGAGCAGTTGGACCAGCAAAGGAGTTGATAATAATCTGGCTAGGAGGGTGAATAGTTGTTAGTGGGGACTGTTAGTGACTAACAAAAGGTGGTGTATAATGGCAGGCTATGTGATAACAAGGCCTGGTGTGTGGGAGAGTGGGTGTGTGTTTCCATTGGATTGTCTAATCCACCAAATTTACACAGCTCTGGACACTACGGGCAATTTAGCATAGCCAATCCGCCTAACCTGCACATCTTTGAACTGTGGAGAATTCTCTTTGCTGTTAAAGCTTTTCTCACAGTTGGAACATATAAAAGGTCTTTTACACAAGTGAATGAGTTGGTGTAAAGTGAGATTGAATGGTTGAGTGAATACCTTCTCACACTGGGAGCAGATGAATGGCGTCTCTGCTGTATCTATGAATTTCCAAGTGGGGTGGGGTCTGAATCCCTCCCCACCACTCTTCACATTTCCATGGTTATTTCATCATCATCTGCCTAACTCAATCAGTTGAGTCAGTAGGGAATCTCATAGATTACGGACTTTTCAAGCATCAACTTCATTCCTGAAAATGCTGTACAAAGGGGCAATGCAAGTGAAATATTCTGTCATAAACACAGTTTCAGACAACTGGTTGCAGTTATCTATGTACCCAGGAGAGGGTGCTGGGCTCGGACAGGATGTTGAGCAATGGAGGGATTGCTGCCATTCTTTTGGTAAACTGTTGGCTGAGGCAGGATTATTGTTGGTCTTGATGGGAGGGTTTGGCTTGGGGGGGCGGTGTAGTGAAAGAGTCAGCAATTGTTCAAGAATTAACTGAGCGACAGCCACCTTTAATTTCATTCAGAGCCCAGTTCTACAAACAATAGTCAACAAGCAGCAAGGTGGTATGATTCCAGACAGAATAAGATTCAAATCATAAAACAGAGGATGCAGCAATTCTGAGATAACAAGGTGTAGAGCTGGATGAACACAGCAGGCCAAGCAGCATCATAGGAGCAGGAAGGCTACGTTTCGGGCCTAGACCCTTCATCAGTCTAGGCCCGAAACGTCAGCCTTCCTGCTCCTATGATGCTGCTTGGCCTGCTGTGTTCATCCAGCTCTACACCTTGTTATACTGATAATAGGGTGCGTTTGACGCCAGATGAATTGTTCATGCTAGTTTTGGGCATCATGACCTCTGTGTCTTTCATAATTCTCCCCTTTAGTTTCATAAGCTAGTATTTTCGAAAGTTAAGTACTGCTGGTAATATATGTTAAATGTAATCTCATGCTACACAATAAATACCAGAAAAATACAGTTGTATTATGCACCCCACTATTCAACACAACCATAATAGGTATAGATGGTGGCATGGTGGTAATGACTTTGGATTAATAATCTAGAAGCTCCAGTTCATTCTCTGGTGGCATGAGTTCAAATCTCATTGTGGCAGTTAATGGAATTTAAATTTAATTATAAATACAAAGCTAGTTTCAGTAATTGTAAAATTAGGCTGGTTCACTAATTACCTTTTGGGCAGGAAATCAGCTGTCCTTACCTGGTGTGGCCAATATGTGATCCAGACCCATAGCAATATAGTTTATTCTTAATTGCCTTCTATAACTATGTACTTGCCTTCATTTGTATTCAGTTCATTCACAATAAATGATAATCTTCTGTTAACTTTGCCAATTACTTGCGGTATCTGCACACTAACCTTTTGCAATTCATGTATGTGAACACCCAGATCACTCTGCATCTCCAAGCTCTGCAATCTCTCACAATTGAGATAGTATGCTTCTGTTTTATTGTTACTGACAGTGTTCCTGCTAATTTCCTTAGCAAAAGCTGGGGCCTCTGAGGCCCATGCACAGAAGCGACTTCCATATCTGGAAATCTGTGCTGTGATCACAGTGCCTGTACCGATTGACATGGCAAATTGAAACGGCTGCACACGCAGCTTAGAGGGAATGTTACTTCCTGCCAAAATGGGCAATTCTGTATTTTCACACATTGTAGTCCATTTGCCAGATCTTTGCACACTCAATTATCTGCATCCTTTTGTAACCTCCTTGCAACCGCTTCACAACTTACTTTCCAACCTAATTTGTATCATCGGCAAACCATATCTTTGGTTCATTCTTCCAAGTATTTATATTGTAGAGAGTTGAGGCGCCAGTACTGCTCCCTGTGGTATAACACTCATTATATCTTGCCAACCAGAAAATGGTTCACATATGCCTCTTCTCTCTTCCATGTCAGCTACCCAAGCTTCAATCCATGCTAATATGTTACTGTTTATACCGTGAGCTTTTATTTTCCATTGCAACCTTTGATGTGCCACTTTAATAAATACCTTCTGAAAATTTAATTACACTGTACCCTGACAGTACATGTTACTCCAATAAATTGATTCAACACATTTCTCTTTCACAAAATCATGTTGACTCTGACTGATGTATTGAAGTTAATATTAGCTTCTGACATTTTACTTGCGATACATGTTAAGCTCCCTGGTCTATATACTTTCTTACTTTTCAGTATCTCTTTTTTTTTGAATGCATTATTTTGGCTATTTTTCAATGTAATTACACCTTTCCTGAATCAAGTCAGTTTTGAAAAGTTAAAATCAATGCACCAGCTAAGTCACTAACCAATTCTTTTAAGACCATAGGAAGAAAACTATCAGGAACTGCAGACATTTTGACCCACTGTTCCCAACAGTTTGCTAAGTGCTACTTCCCTGGTAGATTTACAGCTATTTCTGCAGCTTCCTGCCAAAATGGACAAATTCATATTTTCCTACATTATATTTCATTTGCCAAATCTTTGCTCACTCACTTAATTATATTTTCATTCTTTTGTAGCCTCATTATGACTTCTGGGATGTTACTGAGATGTCACGTGTCATTTAAAGTGAAGACAGATGCAAAATGCCTATTCAATTCATTTGCCATCTTCTTACTTGCCATTTTAATTCTCCAGACTTCTTTTTAATGAAGTCTCACTTTATTAACCCTTTCCTTTTATTAAGTATATATCTGTCTTTGTACTTTTAGCCAGCTTTCTCTCATACTCTAATTTTTACTCCTTATTAATTTTTAACTTTTGAGTCATTCTTTGCTGTCTTTCACATTCTGTTCAATCATTTGACCTGTCACCCATCTTTGCACAATTGTATGCTTTTTCCTCAAGTTTAAAATGATAGTTAACTTCTTAGTTAACAATAGAGAGTGCATCCTCTTCTTAAAATTTTCCTTTGTTGTTGGATCAACTCTGTTCATTCTGAAATATCTCCTTGAAAAGTCTGCCAGTGTGTCTCTCTTGACTTGCCCCTTAATCTAAGTTGCAAGTTCACTTGTGGAAGCTCTGCTTTTATGCTCTCATGTTGTTCTTACTTAAGCTTCAAGACTTAGTTTTATATCTACTTTTCTCTACCTGAAACTGTCTGTAAAATTCAATCATACAACCACTGAGGGGCACTTTCACTATGAATTCATCAATTAATGCAATCTTTTTGATCAATACCAGATGCAGTATAGCTTGATCTCTGGTTGTGCCACAAGATGCTGTTCTTAGCAACTTGCCCAAAAATATTCTATGAATTTGTCATCTATCAATTGGATTTTTGCAGTTTATTTTTATTTGAAAATCTCCCGTGATAATCGCTGTACTCTTTTTAGAAACTTGTATTATTTCTTCTATAATACCCCATCCTATTGTGTAGTCACGGTTAGGGGCCTACAAGTGAGTTCTTACCTTTGTCATTCCTCATCTCTAGCCAGCCTATTTCTACATCCTGGTTTCCTGAACTTAAGTTATCCCTCTCTTCATTCCTGCTCCATGCTGAATTAGCGGATCTCCGCTGGCGTGTTGGAGTTGGCTTGCAAGAATGCTAACTTGGACAGTTATGAAATCGAGCAGTTTCTTGGCCCAGATTGCTGTACAATTGCTGTACAGATTGCTGCAGAAAGTGTTGAATGAAAACAGTACTGGATTTTGCTACGGAGATAGTAGGAACTGCAGATGCTGGAGAATCTGAGATAACAAGGTGTAGAGCTGGATGAACACAGCAGGCCGAGCAGGAATTCTGACGTTTCGGGCCTAGACCCTTCTTCAGAAATGAGGGAGGGGAAGGAGGTTCTGAAATAAATAGGGAGAGAGGGGGAGGCGGATAGAAGATGGATAGAGGAGAAGATAGGTGGAGAGGAGACAGACAGGCCAAAGAGGCGGGGATGGAGCCAGTAAAAGTGAATGTAGGTGGGGAGTTAGGGAGGAGATAGGTCAGTCCAGGGAAGATGGACAGGTCAAGGAGGCGGGATGAGGTTGGTAGGTAGGAGATGGGGGTGGGGCTTGAGTTGGGAGGGGGGGGATAGGTGAGAGGAAGGACAGGTTAGGGAGGCGGGGACGA
>NC_063339.1:76344733-76372758 GCF_021869965.1 Rhincodon typus | reverse complement strand
GACATTGATAAAAGGAATGGACAAAATTGAAAGATGGAATTCATTGCAATGAAATATGAGTTATGGTCCATGAACAAATATATAAATGAGAATATACATATTTAGTTGGTGAAGACCTATGAACATTATAAGTCGAAAGCGTTTTAAGAGTCTATGTGCATGGATCATTAAAATTTGTTTAGGTACAAAACATGGGCAAAAGCTGGTAAGTGAAATGTTAGCCTTTATAATTAAAGGACTAGAATATAATGGGGAGAAAGTTAAACTATAGCAATGTTCTTTGGTTAGACAACATCTGGCATGCTGCAGAAAGTTCTGGGTACTGCATGTTAGAGAAGATATATTGACCTTGGAACAAGTGTATCACAGATTCACAAGAATGCAACTAGGGCTCCAAGGGATGAATTATGAATACAAGATATATAAACTAGACGTTTATTGCCTCGAATATAGTGTTAAAAGGAGATTTAATTCAGGTTAGGATCTGGAATCAAATTAATAGGATAGATAGGGTGAAAATCTTTCTGCTGATGGGTGGGTGTGGAGTCTAGGACAAAAGTCATAAATTTAAAATGAAAGCAAGATAGAAACAACTTCTAACAAACATGGAACACACTCTCTCAAACAGAAATTGATGCAGACTCAATGAATATTTTTAACTCTGAGAGCAGTAGATTTTTCTCTAGGTTGCAGTATTAAGAAAATGGACCCAAGGTAGGTAGATGGAATATAGATTTGGATCAATGTCATATGTAATCACACTCAATGACAGGCCATTCAAGATTGTTCTATGTTTGGCTTCTCAAGCCTGCTGCACCATTCAATAGGATCATGGCTGATCCTCACTTCCTCTTTCCTGCCCTTATCCTATAAGCTTCCATTCCCCCACTGATCTAAAATTTATCTCAGTCTTAAATATACACAAGGATTCTGCCCTTACAGCTCTCTGTGGCAAGGAGTTGCAAAGATATTCAAACTTCTGAGAGAAGAAATTACACCTCATCTCAGCCATAAATTGGCACCCCTTAATTCTTAAATTACACCATCTGATTCTAGACTTTCCCATGAGGGGAAACATGGTCCCAGCATTTACCCTGTCAAACCCCTTAAGAATCCTATATGTCTCATTTGTTTAAACTCCAGTAGTAGAGTCGCAACCTGATTAATCTTTGCTCACAAGACAATCCCTCCATACTGGGGATCATCCAAGTGAACCTTCTCTGAACTGCCTCAAATGAAATAATATATTTTTCTTAATAAGGGGACCAAAACTGCTGTCAGTACTCCAGATATGGTATCACCTTGTATACTCGTAGTAAGACTTCACTACTGTTATGCTCCAACTCCCTTGAAATAAGGGCCAACTGTCTAACTTCCATTTTTTTGTTCCTTTGGCATGTTACAATTCAGATTTTCCACAAGTGTAGGCATGGAACTAGCTAACACTTACCTAGCTTAGGAGGGAATTAAAAACTGGGTTTTTTTTAAGTATAGGTTCAAAACAAAGATAAAATCTAAGTTTGTTGTGATTCATTGTAAAAGTTTGAATACATATTAAGTTCTGACAAAAGATGTATTCAACTTCCTTAATGCAATGAAAATACATTTCCTTAAAAAAAAACGTATTTGTAAAATGAATTTTTTTACAAGTGATTTTATTTGTTTCTGCAAATTCCAACATGAAGCTTTAGCCAAATGAACTCAATAATATACACATTGAAATGGCTGTCATTTGCCAGGCAGCTCCATATTTTAAATTTACATTGTGTTACTTTTATAATTGAGAGCTGAGATTTATATAAAAATGTGAAAAACTGAAGATTATCCCTCTTGTAGACCTAAAGAGTCTATAAAATGGAGAATCGTTTGACTCCACTCTTTCAGTGTGTAAACAGACAGATTTAGCCTCAATTCTCAAAGGATGTGAAATAATGTTCTCGAAGGACAGAAATTCTGCAGAGACATGTAATGGTTCTTAAGCTTCTGGCTGAAATCCTTCTTTCTGGTCATGAGAAACTAGAGATTACAGCTGTGTTTTCTCTGGCCTGCACTCTGGTTTTGACAGTACACTAAAGCCCATGGAGAAAAGAAATTTAAAACTGCAGTTTCAATTAATTGGAATAGTAATGATGTATTATGACAATTATTTCTCTGGAGTGAAAATTCAACCTACGCACTCTGTGCTCATTAATTAATCTTATACAAGTGATCATTTAATAGATCTTATTGTAGCGTCTGGTTTCTGGAAGTGCTCCGACCTCCTTTCTTGAAGCTGCATTAAAATAAAACTTCAGGTTCCTCTTTTATTATCAAACATATTTTCTTCTCAATTCTCTATAGGCCCTTAAGGTCTTCCACCACCTTTGCCATTACTGAAAAAGGCAGAAGAAGAAAGATCTGTCAATTGATTAGTTAAATATGCACCATCCTGGCCAATGACTAACCTCTTCTTTCCAACCAATTTTGTCCCATCATTAGCTACCCTGATGGAGCTCCTGTAATCTGTCCTTCCTTTTTTGTTGCTGTTAAGCTCTTGCCATGTTGATCTACCTCTCCTATCTCTTCTCTCTTTCTCCCAACCTCCCCCCCCCCCCCCCCCCCAAAAAAACCTTTCCATCTTGAAATCAGGACCAATTGCCTGGTTGTTCTCTTCTTGTGTAGTAATTGAGCTCCTAAAACTTGCCATTATCTGATATATTCGATACCTTCTTTTAACTCTATGACTATGACTCTATAACTGCTTTCTATCTTGACACTATCCTGTCCTGAGTTTATATAATTATTTCTGTATCTTGAAATCTTACATTTAGGAGCAAAGTGTTACATTTCCAGCTCTTCCAATTTTGGGATTTATTGTTGAATTGCAGTTTAAAATGCCAGCACTCTAAACTTGAATACATATTGGGTTCTGACAAAAGATTATTCAACATTCTTAACATAATGAAAATACTATGTCTCTTTTAAAGTAAAAAAAAATTGTAATTTTTTTACAAGTTTATACCTTAAAACATTTTTATTTGAGCGAAAAATTTTTTTGTGTTTTCATATCTCAAATGGATTATTAGCAATTGTGTTAATTAAATAATAAATGTTGGCACTGATCATGCATTTTAGTGTGAAAGTTAAACAGTGAGTAAGTGTGGCAACCAAAGATAAAAATTGAATGCCTGCATCTTCCTCTTTTTGATTCAAGCAGACATTTTACTCAAAATTCCGAAAAACTAAGGCGTAAATTTTCATTCCTGGATCAAAAGCACAGAGTGGGGACAGTTCCCAGCTCTGCATACCTGATCCAACCAGATCTTGGTTCTGGGAGAGGGGCTGACTTTATGGTAGAATGAGGGCATACCTGGAAAGAATTCAGAAGCTGCCAGGTACATAAGCAGCATGGGCAAAAAGGCTGGCCTCAGTACACTGGCACTTTGAAGCTATGAGAAAAACAATAAAACAATTCTCACACCTCTCAGTCCTTTTCCCCCACCGCAGCACATTGCCTTTGCCTCATCCATGCTACTTCATGCCCTCACTAAACCCCCATAACCCTCTTACTCTCCATGCCAAGGTATTCTCCTTTGTCCACCCTCCTTATGACCCTACATATCCTCCATGCCCATCTGTATCCCTTTTACCAGCACGGTCCTTTATAATCAACTTAGTTCCAACTCATTCAAACCCACGGCCCATCAATATCTACCAATCCAAATCACTCAGATTCCAGCATGCACACACCTCAGTAACTATACTAAGGTTAAATAAAGTTCTTTAAAAAACTCAATTTAAAAAAAGACATTTAACACATTTAACTCAGTACTAGTAAGAATTGCAGATGTTGGAGTCAGAGATAACACCATATGGAGCTGGAGGAACAAAGCAGGCCAGGCAGCATCAGAGGAGCAGGAAAGTTGACATTTCGGGTCGGTAAGAAGGGTCCCTTCTTACCTTAAGATTAACTTACCTTAATCTCCTACAAAAATAAACATTTACATTCATAGTTCCTCTCTTAAAGGGTTTATTAAGTCTTGGAGCTGGCAGCCAAACTGTGAACTAACAGGAACCCCACTTGTTGAAATGAAAGGTTGAGAAATCAGTTCTTTAGTGATAGCCCTCGGGCAATTAAGGGGGTGACAGTCCTGAAGTTGGCATTACACCCCAGTCCCTCTGATGCTCATCAATCGTGAAAGGTCTCAAGCATCACGGGAGACTCAGCATGATCCTTCTCCAGGCACATTTGGGCATGGACATAGCACAGAAGAGACACACTATGCGGCCAAATGTGATGATAGAACTGAAATGAAGCATTCTGACGTTTAGAAAACAACGTACTGTAGAACCTTGGTTTAGAATCAACTGTCTGCGTGTTAACATTTCAATATTGATGCAGCTGTGGTCCTGAACTCTACTACACAGAGAAGAGAAAATTTGAGAGTGAACTGTTCTTACAGACTCTGGATATGAGCCTCATGAAGTATTTTTAGAGGATTATAATGAGGGCACCTGTCTGTATAAATTCCCAATCAGAGAGCAAGAAAATGTTTAAATTGTAACTCAGAAGCAGCAGATGTATTACTATATTCAATCAATCAAATAGCATATTATAGAATGTTCAACCTTATTGTTGCCATCTTCACGGAAGGATTTTGATTTTGACACTAAATAAAACTTGTA
This sequence comes from Rhincodon typus, assembly GCF_021869965.1. NCBI lineage: Eukaryota > Metazoa > Chordata > Chondrichthyes > Orectolobiformes > Rhincodontidae > Rhincodon > Rhincodon typus. The sequence goes on along the minus strand of NC_063339.1, from coordinate 76,368,093 downwards.
CTGAAGATGGACCCCTAACAGCTGTTTGATAGCATGCAGCCATGTAACCCAAGTCATCAATTTTCAGTTTTTTTAAAAAAGATTTTGTGCAGTGTTCATACCAGACTTAGTTGTTACTTGAATCCCTCTGTGATAAGTTTCAAGGCCAGATGACATCCTCAGGAAGTATGATTAATCACGCATGTGCAATTTGTCATATGTGGCTATGCCAAAGCTCCCTAGATTAATTTAAATGGACTAATATTGTGCAACCTGGAGGCCAGTTGATATCATTATGCAGGGATTTTTGGAGTCACAGGTAGACAGGGTGATGAAGGCAGCATTTGGCACACTTCCCATCATTAGTCAGAACATTATGTACAGGAGTCAGGATGTCATGTTGCGACTGTACAGGACATTGATGAAGCCACTTTTAGAACACTGCATATAATTCTGGTCACCGTTCCATAGGAAGGATGTTGTTAACCTTGAGAGGGTGCAGAAAAGATTTACAAGGATGTTGCCAGGACTGGAGAGTTTGAGTTATAGGGAGAGGTTGAATAAACAGGGGCTTTTATCCTTAAAGTGTTAGAGGCTGAGGGGTGACCTTATGGAGGTTTATAAAATCATTAGGGGCATGGATAGAGTGATTGGCCAAGGTCTTTTTCCTAGGGCGGGGGAGTCCAAAAGTAGAGGGCACAGGTTTAAGGTGAGAGGGAAAAAATTTAAGAAGGACATGCAGAGGGTGGTGAATGTATGGAATGAACTGCCAGAGGAGGTGGGTACAGTTACAACATTTAAAAGGCATCTGGATAGATATATGAATAGGAAGCATTTAGAGGGATTTGGGCCAAATGCTAGTAAATGGGACCAGGTCAGATTGGGATGTCTAGTCGGCACAGATGAGTTGGACCATTGAGTCTGTTTCCGTGCTGTATGACTCTTAATGACTTCATCTGATAGTTTGTGAACCTTTGGAATTCTCTAACCCAGAGGGCTTTGAAAGCTTCATTGTCGAATTTATTTAAGGCTGAGATAGACAGATGTTTGGTTTGCTGGAATCATAGCATATGGGGAGTGGATGGGAAAATTGAGCTAAGGCAGAAGATTGGCCAAGTCTATTGCGTTTCAAAGCTACTCACCGGGCAACATGGTCAACCCCTGCTTTTATTTCTTATGTTCCAACATTTGATTTACCTACGAGCATTCTAGATTCCCATTAAGAATGGGCACCTCGGCAACATGCAGAGATTTGAACCCAGTAAGAAAAGGCATGCTCAAGAGAGAAGGTGTAACAGGAGAATGAAACTTTAATTAAAGGCCCTGTTGAACCTTATAATCTAGTCCACAAAATGCCTGTAGTTCAGTTCTGTAACACTGTGGTATGTACTCAATATAGTAGCTGAACCCAAATGGACAACACAACAGATTTCAGAAGCACTGGCGCAGGGAAGGGAAATTCAGCCGGAATTCCCCTTCTGATCATTATTTAGAGTCATAGAGTCATATAGCACGAAAACAAACACTTCAGTCCTGCATCCACTACTTCCTCTGGAAGTTCATTCCATACACAAACCACTCTCTGTGTAAAATAATTGCTCCTCATGATTTTTTTAAATCTTTCTCCTCTCACTTTAAAAATATGTCCCCTAGTCTTGAAGTCCCCCAGATATTTCTGCAAGAGGCCCCGTAGTTTCCTCCTTAACTTCCCACAATGTCCTGGGATACAATAAATCAGGTCCCGGTGATTTATCCACCTTTATATTTTCTAAGACCTCCAGCACTTCCTCTTCTGTAATGTGAATTATTTTCAAAACATCAATATTTATTTCCCTGAGTGTTCTAGTCTCTATTTCTTTCTCCACAGTAAAAACTGAAGCGAAATATTCAATTAATAGCTTTCCCATCTCCTGAGGCTCAACTCAAAGACGACCTCTTTGATTTTAAGGGGCCCTACTCTCCTTCTAGTTGCTCCTTTGCTCTTAGTAAGAATCTCTTTGGATTATCCTTAATTTTATTTGCCAAGGCTATCCTGTTTTTGCCTTCCTGATCTCTCTGTTAAGAATGCCCCTACGCTGTTTATACTGTTCAAGAAATTCATTTGAACCCAATTGTAAAACCGAGTTGGAGAAACTCAACAAGTTCAGCATCTATACAGAGAAAAATGGAGACAATATTTTAAGTCCAATATGACTTGTCTTTGGAATTAGTTAGACAGCATTGGACTTGGTGGCAGGGTCTTTAACAACCAAAATATCCTTCCAATATTTACTACTTGTATTCATGAACACAAAGTTTGTGCAGCACTGACTGGTATATAGGATTCATGGATTTGAACTCCAACCACAACTGAGTTAAGAATAAGGCTAAGGATGTGCGTATGTACATTTTTCTGAGCAATTGATGTAATTTATTTGTTGTATCTGATTTTACTGAAGAAGTGCTTGTATCATCAATCTTTAGAAATGAAAGTTCATTTAAGGGTTTGGATAAAATAAAAGCATCTCTTAATTGCCATCACAAAGCACCATTACTCAAAAATCATTAACACAGTCATTTCGTTCTGATCAGAGATCACAATTATGCAAAGCAGTGAGTTAAGTTTCTTGGCATCAAAACTTGTCATGCATTAGAATGACATAATATGAAATACTAATGGAATAAGTTGCATTCCAGCCAAGTGCAATATTATAGAGCTCTCTAACTTTATTTAATAAGAGCTTTGATCTGTCAGGTTTTATTGCTTAATTGATCTGCCTCATTTTTATTGCACGTCACAAGGGCAACTTAATGGACATTTAAAAAGCGTTTAAGTGTCATTGCACTCACACACATTAGATGTATGAATATATTTTTTGTTTTTTTTAAGCATAGCTTTTATCAAGGCAAATCAGCAAGAAACCAATAAAAAAATTCAAAGCATGGAAATTACCCCAAAACGGATTTCATTTAAGTCAGGAGCAAAAATGTTCTCCATGTACCCTGGCAACCAACAGTAAGACTTGGAGACATAGTAAGTTTAATTTTACCAACTCCAGATGAATTACCAAAATTCAACTAAGTGTCAATTTCAGAGAGTTTCATGAAGAGTTTATCTTCATGAGCTCTGGCAAGTTGTCTCACGCAATTTTGTGCTGCTCACATCATAATACATGTACCACTCCTCAATGGCTTTGAGCACATGCTATCTTGCGCTCACCACTGGTGGAAGTACTTGCTACTGCTGGGACTTTCCAGGATTTATGATGCAGGCATCATATTTAGAAATAAGCTATGCAGCAGGTCAAGTGCTGTTAGCTAGGAATTGCCCTTCACAATATGTCTAGTGGAAGGAAATGAAATAAAAAGGCTGTTGAGGGCATAACGGTGGCACAAGTTAGACTCCATTGAAATACAAGATCACATTCATAAGTTCATTGCTAATGATTGACTGTCATTGGAACTGGAGTTACAAGAATCAAGCTACACAGTCTAACCATCCTGACCACCGTGCCATGTTGGAGCCTTGACTAAAGGAGTCCTACTCTTTCCCTAATGTCTAGTGTTGCACAAAATGTTCTCATTGCTTGTTTTGGGAGCATTACATACTGGATGGCTTACACACTGGCTGCAGCACTGACTTCGTGGAGAAACAAGATTGAGCAATGTGATCTGGCTCAAACTGCAGCCATAACAGCTGTTATACGTTTTTAGTAGAGGGGTGAGAGAGCCCACACAGGTGGTTGGTGGATCTTTGGAAGCAGCTAGTTGCAAGAAAAGTTAATGCAGCTGTCACTATGATGGCCACTAGAAGAGGATGGTCACCCATCCACTTCAGTCACTAGCCTCACTCCAGGAGTTAGCATAGTTCTATGATAGTGTCCTAGGGCATGTACTGTACTTATCTGGAGGAAATGGCATCAAGGATGATGAATGCTGCACCTCCACCACATCCTTTGGGTACCCTCAGTTGTGACTACTTCATGTGGAGACTGTTCCACAGCTGCTGGAGGTTGCTGCTGGTCCTGGATCTGCTAAGCATCTGTTTCATCCCAATTTCCCTGCACAATCATTGCAACAGAATCACAGTGGCAATAATCCCTGCAGTGGCTGGATCCATTAGTCATAGCTCCAGTGAACCTGTGTGGGGAAAATCAGGAGCAGAATAGTTCCTTTGTAACGTGACCAATAAGCATTCACATCACACACAAATAACCATGTAGCACAATCCTCCAGATTGAACGTAGATCGCCTATACATGGATCTTTGACATAGGAAAACTTATTCCTATGTATGCAGTACAAATCATGCCCCCAAATACCAAAGGAGGTGGTAAGTTAACTGACACCCTCCCTCCCTTCTCCTCTCTCCTCCCCCCACCCCCCACCCCCCAACCACCATCCCCACTTCCAACAGCAACTTAGAAAGGCAGTTTCAAACGTTGGTAAACCCTACAGTTCAAGCTGCGAGGACATCAGCTCCATGCCCTTGTGCAGGCTATGAGACTTTGAATCTCTTTGTGAAGAGAGTCCTACCATTCATCTAGAATCATACAACATGGAAAACAGACCGTTTGGTCCAACCAGTCCATGCCAAACATAATCCCAAACTAAAGTAGTCCCACCTGCCTGCTCCTGCCCCATATCCCTTCAAACTTTTCCTATTTGTGTATCTATCCAAATGTCTTTTAAATATTGTAATTGTACCGGCATCCACCACTTCCTCAGGAAGTTCATTCCACATGTAGTCCCTTGCCTTATTTGTCTTGACCATGTATATCCTCCTGAAATGTAAAGCTATCCTCCTTACTATTTACCATCCCACCAATTTGCTTATCATCCACGAACTTACTGATCAACCTTTCGACATTCAAGTCTGAATTCTTTATATATCCCACAAACAGCAAGAACTCCAACACTGGACAGACTAACAGAAACGAAAACACTTCAACCATCACCCTCTGCATCTTGCCACTCAGCCAACTGTGGATCCAATTTACCAAAATTGCTTGGATCCCTTTGGCTATTACCTTCGCTGTCAGTTTCTCATGTGGGACTTTCTCAAAAGACTTGCTGAAGTCCAGTAAACTACAGTGAATGCATGCCCTCATGTACACATCTGGTTACCTCTTTGAAAAATTCAATCAAGTTGAGCAGAAATGAACTTCACTTAACAAACCGTGCTGACTAGTCTTGATTAATTCCTGCATCTCCAAGTGCAGATTAATTCTGACCCTTAGAATGGTTGCCAATAATTTCCCCACCACTGAGGTTAGAGTGACTGGCCTGAGGTTTCCTGATTCAGCTGTTGCAACCTTCATGAATAACAGTACCACATTGCTGTCCTCTAGTCTCTGGGGAGGAATTGAAATTTATTGCTAATGCCCCTGCTATTCTCCTTCCTTGCCTCACTCAGCAGCACTCTTCCAATGTGGTCTTCTTGGATTTGAGCTGTGACAGTCTGAACTGACATAGTATTTGTTTACATTGCCTGCCATAAACTACTACTCTCCTGTCCACATGTAATTTCATGTGTTCACTGGGCTCCTATCCTCACAATTAAAATGTTACCATATAGACAGTATGGAATAGCAATGCAATAGCAATATTTTGATTCACTTCATGTCTACACATAAGGGAAGTCAAAGGGAAACTTTGGGCACAATTTAAATGCAGTTTCACATTACATTGGACTTATCCTCCAGGTAATGTCAACCCCAAGCTTTGTGACACTACCCCTTCAGGAAATCTGCTAGACTTGTCAATGATATTGTGTTGATTTGAGATTTATATTTCAACCTCCGTGCTAGTGAGGAATGTCGCAACATGGAAACATTGGTTATATTGTATTTAAGAGTTCCACAAATAAAGCATTTTTAGCCAACCTGCTTATCGAAAATGCATTGCTCACAGTGAGTTGGAGTTATTAAGCTGTGATGGCAGATGCTGATAGTTTCAGTCATTATAATGCAAAGTCTGGGACACTGACTCCAGTTTTGTCATCTGAGCTCTAATTTGATGTTTTTCAGTTACTTCTATTTGACAATTAACATATCAAAGGGTCAGGAATAATTTACTGTCTCCCCAATCTGGGTTGGTCAGTACACAAAGTAGTAGGCAGATGAAATGTTACTTTTTTAAGAAAGTTAAGAAACAAAACAAATAAAAACAAGAAACTGGTATTATAAGTTAGAACGTTTATTTTCTTCAGTTGCTCCACGTAATAATAACTGATATATTTGGAATTGTGCAATGTTGTAAAATATATGAGGAGGCAGTTCAGAAGCATTCCAAACCAAATTTGACACCAAGCCACACCAAGCCACATTAGGTCAGGTGGCCAAAAGCTTGGTAAAAGTGGTAGGTTTTAGGGAGCATCTAAAGAGAAGACACGTAGGGAAGCTGAGTAGTTTAGGGAGAAAATTAAAGAACTTAAAGCCAAGGCATCTGAAGGCACACCCGCCAAAGATGGAGTAATGGAAATTGGGAATGCAAAGAAGCCACATTTGGAAAGCACAGACATCTCAGAGGGCTTTAGGGCTGGAGAAGGCTAGAGGTGAGGGAGGAGCAAGGATGTGAATTTTAAAACAAAAGCACGCCACTGCCAGAAGCCAAGGTAGGTCAGTGTAAGTAATATGCAGAAGTTTACGAATTAGGTGATAATTAAAGAACACGACAAAAGTGCAAAGAGTAAAGTATAGAAATGTTCACTTGAAGGACCCCTAGCACACACTATTTTAGCCCTGAGGCCTTTAGCACCTATGTCTTTGGTCATGCAGAATGTAAAAGTATGCCTGTTACCTTGGAGGCATGTACTAGAGTTTTAAAAATCTTAGTACTGTACATAAAAGGCTGCATTCAGTTTACAGCAATACTATCTCTTGTATCAATTCCAAAGATGTTCAGTTTCGTTTTAAGTATGCCACAAAGACCTTTGTAAAATAAGTGTTTATATGGTAAACGTATATCACTTTATAAAATTTTACAAGGCACTTGAATTTTCTTTTGCAGGTAGCGCAATTAAGTTGGATCGAAAGGAAGGCAGCTGCAACTTTCTATGGAACACCTCCAAGTTCCACTGTTGATGAGGCTCTAAAAAACTTTTTAAAGGTGAAGTCTAGTTTGAACTAAATGTCGGTGTTTCTATATTGTACTGCAATAATGGGGGCGAACATGAATAATTATCAAAAACATTAAAAATTATAGATGTCTCATCCAAAAATGAGCATTATTGGCCATTCAAGATAATTTCTGTAATCCTAGGAGCTAATATTTTCCTTCTGCTTTAAAGGTACTGATTATTTTTTGTGTTCTTGTAATAGAGCATAGAAACAGACCTTCTGTCCAACTCATCCACGCCAACTATGTTCCCAATTCCATAAACTAATTCCATTTGCTTGCATTTGTTCCATATTCTTCCAAACATTTCCTATTCATGTACTTATCCAAATGCCTTTTAAATGTTGTAACTGAATGTGCATCCACCACTTCCTCTTGCAGTTCATTTCATACACGAACCACTCTCTGTGTAAAAGAGTTGCCCCCATGTCCTTTTTAAAACTCTCTCCTCTAACCTTAAAAATATGTCCCCTAGTTTTGAATTCCCTACCCTAGGGAAAATATCTTCGCTATTCACCTTATCTATGCACCTCATGATTTTATAAACCTCTAGAAGGTCACCCCTCAACATCCAGTGAAAAAAGTCCCAGCCTATCCAGTCTGTCCTTATAACTCAAATCTTCCATTTCTGGCAACATCCTGGTAAAACTCTTCTGAACCCTCTGCAATTTAATAATGCATTTCCTATAGCACAGCGACCAGAACTGTGCACAATAGTTCAGAAGACGCCTCACCACTCAAAAGGTCAGAGCAATGAAGGCAAGCATGCTAAACATCTACTTCACCACCCTATCTATAGGTAACACAAACTTCAAAGAATTATGTACACGAAGCCCTAGGTCTCTGTTCTACGACACTATCCAAGGGCCTACTTTGAATTGTATAAGTCCTAACTTGCTTGTTTTACCAAAATGCAATTCTTCGCATTTATCCAAATTAAACTTCATTAGCCATTCTTCAGCCCATTGACCCAATTGATCAAGATCTCTTTGTAATCTTCGATAACTTTCTTCACTCTCCGTTATACCACCAACTTTGCTGTCATTGTAAACTTACTAACCATGCCTTTTCTATTCTCATGTAAATCATTCATATAAATGACAAACAAAATGGACCCAGTACTGATCGCTATGGAGTCACAGCCCTCCAGTCCGAAAAACAACCCTCTACTATCACTTTGTTTCCTGCTGTTAAGCCAATTTTGTATCCAGCTGGCAAGCTCACCCTGATTCCCATGTGATCTAACTTTTCTAAATAGTCCACCATGGGAATCTTGTGAAGGGCTTTGCTAAAGTCCAAGTAAACAATGTCTACCACTCTGCCCTCATTAACCTTCTTGGTTACTTTCTTAAAAAACTCAATCAAGTTTGTGAGACACAATATCCCCCGTACAAAACCATACTGACTATCCCTAATAATTTCTTGCCTCTACAAATGCATATAAATCCTGCCTTTCAGAATCACTTCCCAACAACTTACCCACCACCAAAGTCAGATTCACAGGTCTGTAGTTCCCAGATTTCTCCTTACACCCCTTCTTAAACAAAGGCACAACATTAGCCACTCTCCAGTCATCTGGCACCTCACCCATAGTTATTGACGATACAAATATTTCATTCCAGCTGGGCCAGATAGCTTTTTGACTTAGTAAATGGAGGTCTCTTCCTATTGTGTATTCTTGGCTTTGATTGTTCGTCGTCTTTTTACATAATTAATCTAAACTTGTTCAGCTGGATTTCACATTCCCCATCCCAACCAGCAGATGTGAAGGCCAGGGGATCTGCTAAAATCCAGCAACTGCTACATGGGAAGCTGGTAGCTTCACCTGCACAGGCTTGTATCAGACAAAGGGGTGACCTTTTTGTGACCCCTTTCCCCATTGCAAGCATTCCCTTCAAGGTGACTTTTTTTTCCTTTACCACCAGTTGCCAGCCTCTCAAAGCAACTATCCCTAACCCCACACTGCAGGGATCTGCAGCTTGGTGCTGGTGATATTCCTCCACTTAGCTTGGTGTCAAGTCCCAGCAAAGATCATCACTGGGGATATTATACTGGGTATAACTCATACACATTACACTAGGTCTATACCCAGCAATGGCCATAGCTCCCCACATGTTGCGGCTGTGAATCCTAGAACTGTTGGTTATCTGACTAGTTCAGTTCTCTGAGCTGGGACCTGAGGGGCAAAAATGTCATCTCAATCTTACTGATGACCAATTGGTCATTAAATAATAATGGAACAGCTATTTTTCCTGACTGTTCTTTTAACTGGGAGGGGCTTAAATTCATTAGCAAAAGCATTCACAGTCATAATCCATATACTATCAGCCATTGTAAGTAAACTAATATTGTTATCTTTATCATATACTTTACAGGCTGAAGAATTGAAACCAGAATACTCCAAAGTGAACTCGGTCTACATTGCAAAGGTATTCTAGTGCCAATTTTCTGTATAGTTACCAGTGGGATAACTAAAGGGGTTTTGGGATGCTAACTGGTCAAAGCCATAAAATTACTGCACTCTATTGTAAAGATGTACAGACATTCAATGTAAACGAGGTTAAAGAGGCTGACTGAGAGCTATCGAGACTCACATAGCATTAGCAATGATGATACCTTTGTCATCCTATCCAGTTTACAGCAATAATTTCAGTCAATTTGAATCCAAGCCAGTGAGTGAGGCAGGATCCTAGATACCTTTTTGTATGGGTAGAGTTTGATAATTTCACAAGTTTACAGTTTCTTTCACCCAACAATCCCACTTGTTATCCCTTTATATTTATCTAACCAGTCAATTAATTCATCAAATAACCCTAATCACCCACTAAATTACTTGCAATTTTAACAGTTTCTAACAAAGTATTGGTTGTCATCAGAGTTTTTACAGAATGTATTTACTACGCCTTCTTTATTTCACAGAAGCATGCATTGCTGCACATACGTTTTTAATGATCAAACAGAAGTTTATCATACAAGAGAAATAAAAATAAAATCCCAAAACAAGCATTCTAAATATAATACAATTTGAAAGTTTTCAAAACACATGGCAAAATATAATCTGATCTACTTCCCAACAGCATCACTTTACAGATAATCAAAATCCAGAAAATGTCCTTCCTTATCAAATCTGTATGTTTGACTGAACTGTTTCTTCTCGGTTCTGGTTTTCTGATTTGGGAAGCCTTTTCCTTTGACTGCTCACAAACTGAGATCTTAGACTTTCACAGCTTAAAATACCAATGCAGATTTCTAACAAACACTCCTGGTTTGTAAATTTTCACAAACTGAAACCTTTACACAGATGTAACTTATTCACTTAAAAGTGGAGTTATATTTGCTTTTCAATCTACAGGAACCATTCCAGAATTCATAGAGCTTTGGAAGATGATTTTGGTTATAGCAATCACCAAGTCTACTCAAATTACTATAACTAATTTAGCTTTTCTGGTATTCGTAGTGCTACAGGGATCTTGGGAGCTATGCCACTGCCCTACATTGGCTTGAATTAGCATCTGCGTTACCCATCAAATCTAAGGAGGTAAGAATAATTCAGCACAGGATTAGCAGCCTTTTTTGCTTTGAGAAAAACATGGTATTTAATTAGGCAAAAGTTCCTATTTGCAAGTGAGTTATGTCGGTACAGGTCCAACTTAATATGGTTGTAAATTTTTTCTTGACAGTTTTGCAATGTTGAACTTCACTTTTAAGATTCTGCAATTGAAACCAGTTTTGAAAGTCTTACCATATCTTTTGTTGAATGGCACGCTGTTATTTTATATATATATAATATTTCTACATAATAAAAAAGGATCACCATTTGAATCTTTAAGCCTGTTCTGCCATTCAGTGAGATCACAGCTGATCCATATCCTAACCCACCTTGGTTCTATAGCCTAGCATACCTCCTGTTTTAGTGGATGGAAGTTCCACACTTTGTGTGCAGAAGTGTTTTCTAACCTCCCTCTGGAACAGCTTGTCTCTGATTTTAAAGTTATGGCTCTTTGTTCTAGACTCCCCCATCTGCAGAAAATGTTTCTCTTTATCTATTCTATCAATTCCATTCAAAATCCTAAAACAGCAATTAAATCACTCCCTAATTTTTGTACTCCACAGAGAAGCAAACTTAGCAAGTATTGCCTTCCCTCAGGCCTTTCCTGTGATTTTTGTTGAAAGTGCGTACGTGTGCAGACAGGGGAGAGGACAGTAAACAGCTCAAGTTATGATTTTCACTGACTGCCACTGAATATTCAATTAACCAGTTGAGTAGTAGTTTTTGGCCAGGACACAAAGTGTTCTCCAACACAAAAGGACTGCTAGTATCTATTGTATTATCCATTATTGTATTAACCATAGAATGGTTACAGCACAGGAGGCCATTTGTCTCTTCATATCTGTGTCAATTCTTTGACAGCACAATTCAGTTAGTCCTGCTCCGCCACCCTTTCCTTATTGTAAGAACTTTTTCTTTTCAAATGATTTTGCAGTTCCCTTTTTCGAAGATGATTGAATCTGCATCCACCAATCCTAACTACATGTGTAAAAATATCCTCATATCATCGGTAATTCATCTTATAATCACAAAACCTATATTACCAGACCTTCCAAACCTGCAGCTGCTACTACCTAAAAGAACAAGGGCAGTGGATGCATGAGACTACCATAACCTGCAAATTTCCTTCCTAGTCTCTCACCATCCTAAATTGGAACTGAATTGCTGTCACTTCACTCTCACTGAGTCAAAATTCTGGAAACTCCTGCCTAAAAGCACCTCAGACTGCAACAGTTCGAGAAAGTAGCTCACCACTACCTTCTTGAGGACAGTTGGGGATGGGCATAATCCCTCATGATTTTGAATATCTCCTGATCTCCTCTTAAAACCTTCTAAGCAGAACAAACCAGCTTCTCTATATTAACCGCTTAACTATATTTGTAAACTGTTACTACACTCCCACTAATAACAACATTTTTACTAATAAGCAGTGTGAAAAATTCAACACAATATGCCAAATTTTCCCAGACCCTAATAGATAGCTTTGAAGTTGGAATGATGAGGAAAATACAATTAACTTGTATCAGGCCAGTGCTGCTACATGTTTCCACTTCCAGGCACTTTTCCCAGAGGCGAGGATAAGCTCAGCATCAGAGGAGCAGGAATGACAATTTTTCCTATCTGACCTCCTGTGCTTTTCTAGCCTAACACCTATAGATTCTGGCTTCCAGCATCTGCAGTCCTTATAGCCTCCAGTTTCCCAGAGGTGAGCTCCTAATAGCAGTAGCTAGCCAATTAGGGCATTTAATGGAATAATTAGGCCGTATTGTCGAAATAGATTACAATTTTTCCTACAGTACAGGGGTCACCTACTGTGTCAGATGACTAGAAATAGAGATTAGGTAGATCCACAGTGGTAGTTCTGAGCCACAAACCATAATAGACTATCTATTAAATTGCTGGTGTCGTATTTGCAATGCTCCAGGGTGCACTTATTTTTTTCAAGCAGAAGGCATACAACTGTAGCCATGTCTTGTGGATTGAAGTCCCTGCTAAATTAGCTGTAGCATCTGCTGCCTTCTCCTGAAAGTGCCTAAAGGTGCCACTGCTGTTCCTGTTTCTCGCCTCTCAGCTGCACCCTCACTGTAAAGGATACTAACTATACGATCCACAGGCCACACTGAATAGACTTTCCCACACTAACTCCAATTAAACAGGGTTCCCTGAGGCAAGTCCTTAATTTGCTGCCTCTGGAAGATCAGTTCTAATATCCGACCATGGCCACTGGGTTTACAACTCAGAATTGAGATAGACATAGGGAATTATAAACCCACCTGAGAAAACGTAGCCCAAATTCAAGCAGACTAGGGTTTTAGAAAGCTTCAGTGCAACTTATTTGGCTTTGTACTGTATGCCTCCATTTATAGATGATCCCATGTACCTTCATTGATTTGTACACATAAGCCTCTCTGTGTTCTGCCAACCATGTGGAATTATATCTTTAAATGGACTGACCTCCATACTAAGGAAGGATGGAATTTTTTTAAATGTACCTATTCAGATACACACTGGAACAGGCGGGATATAAATAGGTCCTCCTGGCTCAGAGGTAGGGACACTACTATTGCACCACAAGAGCCCTAATAAAATCCTAGTAAGACTTGAATCTGTGACACTCTTATAACATTGCAGTGAGATACTTTATTAGTTATCCCATGCAGACATTTAATAAATTCCCCACATATCATCAAAAGCAAATATGTTTTAATTGTTCTACATTCAATGGAACTATAGATGTTTTCTAATTAACCTGGTTAGCGATGGTATTACACATCTTTGGTGGAGGCCTTGAACTGGGGCTTTTTGGTTCAGAGGTTACACTACTGCTATACTACTATACCACAATGGCCCTAGCTCCCCGGTATAAATAAGAAGATTCTAAACAACCTATTCAGAGTTGTTATGATGCACCTTTGGAGCAAGTGGGATGTGAGCCTAATCCTCCTGGCCCAAAGGTAGGGACACTACCACTGTGCAATAAGAGCCCCCTCCTCCAGTATTAATATAGTCCATGTTAAAATTATATGCAACAAAAGAAAACAAACAAGTGCAGATACTGGAATTCAGAATCAGAAACAGAAACAGGAATTGCTGGAAAAACTCAGCAGGTCTGGCAGCATCTGTGGAAAGAAAGCAAAGTTAACATTTCAGGTCCAGTGGCCCTTCTTCAGAGATGCTGTCACACCTGCTGAGTTTTTCCAGCAATTTCTGTTTGTGTTTAAAATTACACTCACCTCAAGTTTTATTTGCCTCCATCTACTGGTAGAAGTAGGTTGCTGCAAGGCATTTTTTAAAATTCATTTGTGGGACCGAGGTGTTGCTGGCTGGGTATTGCCCATTCTGAGTTGCCCTTGAGAAGGTAGTAGTGAACTGCCTTCTTGAACTGCTGCAGTCTACATGCTGTAGGTAGACCCACAATTCCGTGAGAGAGGGAATTCCAGGATTTTAACCCAGTGGCAGTGAAGGAATAGTGACATATTTCCACCTCAGGATGGTGAGTGGCTTGGAGGGGAACTTGCAAGTGGTGGTGTTCCCATGTATCCGCTGCTCTTGTCCTTCTAGATGGAATTGGTCCTGTGTTTGGAAGGTGTTGTCTGAGGATCTTTGGTTAATTTCTGCAGAGTATCTTGTAGATAGTACACACTGCTGTTACTGAGCATTGATGGTGCAGAGTGTGGATCCATGTGGATGTGGTGCCAATCAAGTGGGCTGCTTTATCTTGAATGGTGTCAAGTTTCTCGAGTATTGTTGAGCTGCACCCAATCAGCAAAGTGGAAAGTATTCCATCACATTCCTGACTTGTGCCTTGTAGATGGAGAACAGGCTTTGGAGAGTCAGGAGGTAAGTTACTCGCCACAATATTCCTAGCCTCTGATCTGCTCTTGTAGCCACTGTGTGTATGTGGTGAGTTTCTGGTCAACGATAACCTCCAGGATGTTGAAAGATAGTGGGGGGATTCAGTGATGGTAACACCATTGAATGTCAAGAGACAGTGGTTAGACTGTTTCTTATTGGAGATGGTCATTGCCTGGCATTTGTATGGTGCAAATGTTACTTGCCACATGTTAGCCCAAGATCGTCCAGATCTTGTTGCGTTTGGACATGGACTGCTTCAGTATCTGAGGTGTCGCAAATGGTGCTGAACATTGTGCAATCATCAGTGAACATCCCCACTTCTGACCTTATGATGAAGGGAAAGTCATTGATAAAGCAGCTGAAGATGTTTTGGCCCAGCACACTACTCTGAGGAACTCCTGCAGAGATATCATGGAGCTGAGATGACTGACCTCCAACAAACCATGATCATCTTCCTATGTAACTGGTTTTATTTTAAAATGGAGTCTCACAGAGTTTCATAGAAATCAAACTTAAGATGGCTGCTGTCCTAAAGCTGTAACATCATGCTTCCATATTATGAGTTGAGTTGTTTAAACCTGGGGTGTAGTCCCACCTATTGTCATCTTGTCAAACTAATTAGTTTTTAACTGTCTTATCCTTCAATTTAGATAGTTTTCATTGGCAGGTTGTGATGAGCTAGTTTGAGCTGTTCACACCTCCAGAGAAACCAATGTCTGAGAGTTTCTGTTTCATTGGTTTGTTGAATTTCTGCAAGGTTTCTTATGATTTCTTCCTGAGATTAGTAGTCTTGCCTCAGTGCCGGCTCAATCCTCAAGGGTAATCATATGACTTTTGGAGCCATTTTTGTGAGTTGCCCTGATCCATTTTGAAAGATCCAATTAAGCTTCTTTGTGAATTGTATATTATAATTGCACAGTCATTACATCCTACTTTATTTACATTCTTCGTTCATTTCCCCATTCTTTCCTTATTTCCTAGTTCATCTCCCATTTGAACTTTCTACACTTAGCCTGGTTCTCACATGTACTATCAACCTACTATATGTTATATACATATGCTTCATATACTTCCTGTCCTTCATCTCATACTTCACTTATTGTCTATCTCTTCTGTCATTCAGGAGATCTGACTGCGGTTGTTCTAACATTCTACCCGTACAATCGTCTTGCAATGTAGGAGTGGGGTGAGGAAGGGGATGATGATGTTGGATGATATAACATTGCCTTGTGGTATTCTGTCCCTGAAATCCTGTTATGCCTCTGAGGAACCACTTGCCCTCTGCTTGCTTTCTCCTGCTCACTAGCTACATGTAAATGGTCTTTGAGTTTCTCGGGCTCCTGCTTCTCTAACACAAATGTTGCATGTCTCCAGATATTACAGTTCTGTTTTTCTTTTCATCTAGGATGCAAATGCCGCGAGTGAACTACTAGAAATGCAAAATGTCCTCAGCCTAAGAAGCTAAACACTGTCCTGTTTTAAGCATAAGAGCTTAGAAGGTCTTTGTTCCACTGCAGAATATCCTTGTGTTATGTAAAGAACTTTGAATCCAACTTGTCCTGTTATTCTGGTATTTTATTCTGTCTCTGAAGAACCATAAAATATCATAAATCATGTCAACTTGATGGTCAGAGGTTGAGAATGTTCTTCAAATCTCAAAGAGACCACTCTTTTCTCAAACCCTTACATACAGGAGATAGATATTGGATCCCAAAGAGTTGACTGATTTATTTTCCTCTGGCAGCCGAGACTTCCTATACTGTATGAAGAGACTGGCTTGTCTCCTGTATGTAAAAGAAATCTATTTTTCATGGTTTCTATTCATATTCTTCTAACAGGAGCTTCAAATGGGCTAATTTTAAGATTGTTTCCTTCAATTTATTTGGATAAGCATACAAGAGGTATATGCACAGATGTAAGGAAGACATTGTCCTTTTTTTAAGGTAATGCAGCATATAAATTTCCAGGATCACAGAATTGGTGTTTCAGAAGACTCTGATTTTGGAAGTTTGTACTGTTATTGTGCATTTGCCTCAACACATTTATAGTGCTTGTGTACCTTTGTGACTTACAAAATGACTGTTTAGAAGCATGATGAAATGTTTTCCATTCGACTGAGCAATGAGTTCATAAAAATACTTAAAGATGGAAGCTGTTCGTTCAGCAAAATGAACGTGTAGTGATCATTCAGAGCAAAGCAAACTAGGTTGGATTCTCACTCTATGTTGCCATTAATCAAGTTCAGATAACAATGCCACAGATGGCCTTCAACACCCTGGCCTAAAGAGAGGAGAAAACCAGTCAATATTTACTCAATTAATGAGTGCAGAAGGTGTACATTTGTGTGAAGTTGTGAGAAGAGGGCCAAGATCAGACCTGGGGGGTGTGTGGCATCATGGTAATGTCACTGGGCTTGTAATCTGGTGGCCCAGGATAATGCTGTGAGGACACAGGTTCACATATCACCAATTCACCAATTCAATTGATATATCTGAAATTAAAAACTTGTCCTTTAGGAAAAGAATCATTACGTTGTCTGGCCTGCATGTGACTCCAGACTGACCGCAATGTGGGGTGCTCTCTGAAAGAGGCAAGTAGCCCCTCTGTTGAAGGGTAATTGGGCACTGACAACAAATGCTGACCTTGCTCATGATGCCCACATCCTATGAAAGTTTTTTTTTTAATTTTTCCTTGATCTGCCAGCTCTTACTGTCTAAATGCATTTGTGAAGATTGCGAAGGACAGTTATGGAACAGAACTCGTGGAGTGACCTAAATCAGTGGCTTCAGGATGGTGGTACAGATTGGAGAGACAGATGTGTATTTCTGCATTGCACAGCAAAAACTATCATCTCCATTTCACCAGCTACAATATTTAGATTTAACTTAGGTGTGAGATTGATTTGTTACCATTTGATAATCTTATTTTCATAGAACAGCAAATTGCTAATGCAGTGCAAATGGTCATCTGCTGTAGCTTCATGATGAAGAAGCAGATAAATTTCAGTGTCTATTATTTGACTTGGGAGTAAGATCTCCATTTATAGTTCAAATATATTTGAAATAAGGCAAAGTGCAGAACCTTTATATAAAAATCCAAATAAGTTAATGTTTGAGTGTTCTTCACAGCAATTCAAGCAAGATATCTGCAAGTTAAGCAAATAACCAGGTGCTAAGATTAGCTTAGTACTGCTGCTATACCCAGCAAAGGCACTGTTTTTCATTTACAATGAATGACAAGTGTAGTGTTGGCAGATAAAATAGTCACAAAGACACAGATTACTTTTCTCTGTAGACTATAGTCAGATAAGCACAAAGTTCAGGGCTCTTGTGCATAGAACAAGAAAATAGTCAGATTTTCTAGGGCACCTGTAGTGATGAGAATTTATTGATTGTTTTCATGTCAAAACTGACTTGTCACCTCAAATTATTTGCAGAAACATTTGGGCCATTTACTAGGTTTTAAAGGTTTTAATGTTAGGAACCCCACCCCAAGGGAACTTGTAACGTAACATTTTCCCCATCCTTCCACTCAACATTTAGAATCTGTATACTGTGTTAGATTTTGCGACTGCAACAAAATGACTTAGCAGCAGGCCTGACAGGAATCTGCCACATTTACATTGAATGAGAAATTCTACTACTGCTGTATCAGCAACAAAAACTGATCCTGCCATTATCCGATGGAAAAATAATAAACAACATGGTCATTCTGGAATGCTACACTTTAGGTATTAAATAATAATGAATGATATATAACTTGACAATCATCAAAAATACTGATCGATTGAGATGAAGTACATGACCAAAAATTCATCCAAATTTTGTATTTCAGCTCTGTGCAATTTATTTTGCATTGTCCCAAAAGAGACACAGATCTTTATATAACTTACTGCAAATAACTTTATAATAACCTCTTCTCCTAGCAAGCAGCAGTGTTACCACACAGTTTTCTTTGTTTATGTGGTCATATCCATGGTTAGCCCATCAACATTTCAAAGGTCCACTCAAACTTATTCCTGTGAAATGACTGTCACTGAAGAGGGGGTGGAAGGCTACAAATCACCTTCAACTTTCTGACAAATACTCCTTTGAGTTGCAGAGTCTATTTCCAATTCTAATATTCTTTGCCTATTTTGGATTGGTTCAGTATGATTTTGATACACCTGCTTTAAAACTTTTGCACTGTTTCTAGTGCATAAAACAACCAAACAGATATTGTGAAGAGAAACAAATTTTAATGTCCAGTTTTGAGGTTGGCTGATATTCACTATACCACAATAAATTAGTCATTTATAGGAAATGAGAATATTGAACTCTTCCTCAGTTGCCTTTTCAGTTCCCTGCCTACACCAATTGACTCACTAATCTTTGGAAGACAAATAGCTAAGTGAAAGACCCGACAATGTGCAAGTTGTTTCTTCTTTTTCTGTAAGGCCCAACAACATATTTTCAACCCACTTAACACACTACAGTTTGTCTTTCTCTCCCTTGGGCATCCAAAACTTTCCAACTATTCACTTCCTGGACTCCTCTTCGCAAGGACTATTGAACTTGCAAATCACTCACTCACTCTCCACTTGGAATTTGGCTAGCTGTCCTTATCCTTGTTCCTCATTTTCTTTGGGCCATTCCTTCTGTCTTTTAAACCTCAACGTTTCAAGACTATGTTGCATTCAATCTGTGTTCTTATCTGCTCATCACCCTTTGCTTATCCTGTGAGAAAAGTCACAGAAGAGATAATATATGTAAAATTACATGAACACCCTGAAAGCATTCTACATTTAGCAGAACCCTTCAAATTCTTTTCAACTTGAAATAGACATTTCTGTGCCATTCACTTTAAATATGCAGTATGCTCATGTGGTTTATATTTTTGCTTTGAACAAGAACTTGTTCCTTTTATTATTTCCAATTATTTGATTGCAGAAACATTGTACTGTGGGCAAGTAATGGTCCTCCATTTGAACTTCTCCCTTCTGAACATAAGTTCAAACATAACTGGGGGTCCTTCCAAAGTTCCTATTTCCCCACAATTTGGAATCCATGGGCAGAGTGTGCAGTTTTCCGACCATTAGTTTTAATGTCTGTAAGATGGGGGTTGGTGCTTTAGTAGTTTCCTAAAATACACAACCCACAGTCAGGAATCCTGCTTATAGTACAGACTGTGAAGATTGTTCTGTGCATTCCCAAACTGTCCCCTTGATTTCAAGACCAGAAGCATATCTCGCTAGACCTCATGAAACATTTCCTTCAAGGTCAGGAATTTTCCAAAATATATCTTGACTCTGTTCTCTGAAGAGCAGGTGGATTGGTTGGATTGCTATATACCACAGATGTTTTCTTACAAAGCTGCCTGTACCAGGTATGGAGCATAGTCCAATGGTCTTGGGATCGATGACAGGTTGTGGTATTAGGGTGATTAGAAGAGTGCAAGGTATAAAGAGACATCAAACTTAATTTTTACAGCTTAAAAAAAACAAAGTTGTCATTCCTGTAGGAGCCTAATCCTCAGTGACCAGAATACTGGCCTTGGTTCAGATTGCTTTAGCTTTTGAGTCAAACAAATCCAAAACCCACAGCGAAAAATAACCACAACATGTTCATCTTTTCCACATAGAATTTGAAGATAACTTTTCTCTCACACAACTTATTATTCAAATGATTTTGAGTCATGTGAATGTAGGAATACATGAAATCTAGGATGTGTACAGAACTGAATGTGATGGTGTTTGACTGGTCTGTCAGGCTAGATTGGACCTCAAGTCATTAGATGACACATATCACTCTCAAGAGACTGACAGACACATTAGAAATATCCACAAAACGTAAACATAATATTTTGCAAATTATTGTGAGACAGGTCAGTGCCCAGCACAATGAAAGTTATGGGACAACCCAAATGACATCTTTCACCATACCAAAGTGGTTGCAATGTGTCTGTGTTACAAATGAGTTAATTTCCTAGATGATGAACTAATCTATGATGTATGATACAAAGTGACAGTCTTTTTGTCAGTACGATGTAGACTGATGAATACACTTGAGCGAATTTTTCCAAAGTGTTTCAAGCCATCTCTGGTCCAGTTGTCTGGTGAAGGCCTCTTCAGTGTGGAAATATATCTAACTCTCTCCATCTTTGTAATGGATTGTGAATCTAATAACAGGAAACTGTGTGGAGTAAGGAGTTCTCATAGTTTAACAAACTGCAGTAGCACATTTCACTTGTTGGATCGAAGGACAACATATTGCCATGTTGTCGCAGAGATTACTTCAATAGGATTCTGTTTCGTAGGTCCCCCACAAAGTGAGTTTATTCCCTTTGTTAAGCCAATGGGCAGAGGGAGCAGGCAATTCAGGAGCAGTAAAATTTAAAGTAAGTTTACACGTGACACCATCTTACTCTGCAATGTAAGGGCATCTATGAATGGATAGTGTTATGTGGTGGGGGAGGAGTGGGATGGGAATTTAACAAGTTTGGAGAAATTAATTTGTCAATTGGAGGAAATAAATAAGTGAGAATTCCAATTGAAAGAATTTTGAAAGAAGATGAATCACTGTTGATTAAATTTACAAAAAGGGATGTCTTAATAATGTCTAATCTTTTTCTGTCATCTGACAAGATGCCTTCCAAGTAGTAGTATGCAGCACAGTCATCCATTAAAGCATAGGGATTAATAATGCATTGCCACTCTCAGGACCACAGGGACTGATTGTGACTCTGAGTTAGAACGGCATGAATCTTCTACATTGCCTATTTTCGTAATGTTGCTGAATTATATCCCACAGGAGTTTTTATATTCAAATTCACTGACAAACAAGCATGACTAACCATACCACATACAGGACAGTGGATAACAATAGACTTATTCAGTGGCATCACGGTTATCTAGTCCTCAGCAGTTGGACAGGACCCGGTACTCGGAAGTTGGAGAAGGCCTTGGTCCTCGGCAGGTGGGCTGGCCCCAGTATTCGGCGATGGCCGGTTCGTGAAGTAGGAGGCCGTGGACTGAACAAAAATGACATTTGTCTTAACTTTGCCTCATTTTTTAATGTAATTTATGTAACTAAATGGCACTGTTTTTGTGGTGACTTGCACACACTTTACTGTATTTTCACAAATACAAGTAACAAATTGTCTATCTTTCTATGATGCAATCTGCTGAATTGTTATATTTGGTTTGTTTGCATCAAGCAATCTTGTTTTTGTTTTACAAAAATTAAAATTAGCACTAAACATTTGAATTTAAAATTTTTGTATTGTATTTATTAATAATTGAAGCTGTATTTGTTCTAATTTCTAATATATTGAAATCTATCATTCAGATTTTTATAAAGGAAATTTCGAGGGATGGGGGTGAGAAGTTGCTGGGGAGGTGAAATTTCCACACTTTGTCCCCAACGATAAACTCAATGGTACTGTTATAGCCTTTATCCGTCCAAACATGAAGTGTGATTAGGATGAATTATTGGTAATTAAATATATTGGTATAATTCAGCTTTTAATGCACTTTATTAAAACACTGCTATATAACCCATCGCTCCACCTACCGAGTTCTTTGAACAATGATAATCCTGTGCAGATCATTGTAAGGCTCTGTCCCTAAATTCTTGCATTCATTGAGAAATGAAGTGGATCTGAATGCAATAATGAGCACATTACCTCCTATTTTAGCACAATAGAAGCATAGAAAATAGGAACAGGAGTAGGCCATTTGGCACTTCGAGCCTAACACAGAACAGCACAGGAACAGGACTTTCTGCCCACCATCACTGCGCTGACCATGATACCATTCTAAACTAATCCCAACTGCCTGCACATGGTCCATATCCCTCTATTCCCTGCCTACCTGTCTAAATACCTGTTAAATATTGCTATCATATCTGCTTGTACCATCTACCCTGGCAGCACTTTCAAAGTACGTATCATCCTCCTTTTAAAAAAAAACTTGCGTTACACATCTCCTTTAAACTTTCCCCCTCACCTATGTCCCTATTATTTGAGAAAGATTTCTACTATCCACCCTGTCCATGCCTCTCATAATTTTATATACTTCTATCAGGTTGCCTCACAGCCTCCCTCTAGTGAAGACACTCCAAGTTTGTCCAACCTCACCTTATAGCTAATACACTCTAATCCAGGCAACATCCTGGAAAACCACTTCGCCACCCTGTCCAAAGCCTCCACATCCTTCCTATAATGTAATGACCAGAAATCCAAATGTGGCCTAACTAAAGTTTTATACAGCTGCAACATGACTTATCAACTTTTATACTTAATGCCCCTACCAATGAAGGCAAGGATGCAGTATGCCTTCCTTACCACCTTATCCACTTGCATGGCTACTTCCAGATAGCTTGCACCTGCCATTCATTGATTATCACTGATTATCTAACTCACTAGTTCCTGCTTTCACCCCATACCCTTAGACTCTTTAGCTCTCATCTCCTTCTTGAAAACATTCAATGTTTTGCCACTTGTTGTCAACCACTTTCTGTGGCAGAGAATTCCAGGGGCACACCATTAATTATTTGAACCCTTTCTCTTTTAGGCTTAGAGACTCAATGCTTTTGTTTATTCTAATAAAAAATTTGGTTCTTTCATGAAAGCAATAGATTGTAATATTAATACCCTTAGTCAGTCTCCACATCATGTCTAATTGGAACTAGCATCTTGCCACCATTCGAACACAACGTATCTATTTGCAGATGAAGTTGGAACTTTCACCTCAACCAAATAAAACGTTGATCAAATTTTCTTTTTAAAGACACTTGAAGGTTTTTAATTGGCTAGAACTTTTTTGTGACTGTTTTGTAAATCATTTGGCCCTTTGGAAATGTATTTAAAAGTAATGTATTGCTTTGTGTGTGTGTGTGTGT
>NC_063339.1:76306090-76344633 GCF_021869965.1 Rhincodon typus | reverse complement strand
TGTGTGTGTGTGTGTGTGTGTGTGTGTGTGTGTGTGCGTGCGCATGCCCACATTCACTTTTTAGTACAATGTTTTCACTACCTGGTGCTTCAACATTGAGATTATTTCCATTCACAACTGCTTTTATGTTATAAATGTTGAGGGAGTGGAAGAAACTATCAATTAAATATTCTAATACTTGGTCATGAAGTTTTCCTTGACACCTAAGAAAATGTTTAAAGGGATCCTTGTTATTGATCCTGTCATTCACTAATCTTATTTAATAACAGCTACAGACCCAACACTTACCAGTACAATACATTGAGAAAGTATCCTGTTAGTCTCACCATCAGTGAAAATAACTTTTGCTTCTTGAGCACAGGAGTACCAATACACTCAGTGAAAAGCTGAATATTGTGCCCAAAAATGTACATGATTTTAACTTTACTGGTATGGTATTTTACTACAGTAACTGGAATAAAAATGTTTAACTACACTATCACCAGGTACTATAACATCTTCTGAGAAACTGAATTTTGCCTTCTTTTACTTAATTCATGATTATATGCAAACTTTGTTGTTCATGGAATTATTCTGTGAA
Organism: Rhincodon typus; assembly: GCF_021869965.1. Taxonomy (NCBI): domain Eukaryota; kingdom Metazoa; phylum Chordata; class Chondrichthyes; order Orectolobiformes; family Rhincodontidae; genus Rhincodon; species Rhincodon typus. The sequence continues at coordinate 76,344,053 of NC_063339.1, read as the reverse complement.
ATATTGTGCAATAAACTTGGTGATCACATCCAGCTTGATAGTCCTTCCATATGAATGTTATCTTGCATCACCAACATGAGGCCTTTAGGAATTTGTCTGTGTCCATTTTCAGGCCCAGAAAGAATGCCAACTGAGAGGCCTAAAATCTGCCTGGAATGGGGCCTCGGTCATTTCATATCTGAGACGACAGTGTCTCTCATGCAGTTGTGGAGTTTGAATGTAGGCCCTCTGCCTTATGCACATGATGATATGGAGCTTACCAGTGGTGGGTTGGGAAGGGTGTGGCATTCTGGTGGAGGAATGACACCTATGGTTCCTGCTCCCACTGGCTCAGCAGGAACAATATCTGAATCTTTCAGTTGACTGCTGTGTAAGAATCAATTTCTATCCTACATTGCAATCAGATTTATATTAGAGATCCTAAAAGCACTCACTAGGCTTATCAGTCACATTAGGGCATAATATCATTAATAGGATGCCAGGAGCTTCTGAAAAATAGCCAAATCGTATCATAGATCATATTTTTTCAGGCATACTTACAGTGCAAGACTTTAACCCTCAAAATTGGGTCTCATTGTATCTGTTTCACAACTTAAAGTAGCTGCAACAAAGGCCAATTTGTACTCTGGAGCCACCTGACCCGATGGAAAATAAAACAGAAAGAAAATAGAACTACCAAGAAGCAATTTTTAAAAAATTCTGACCATGACTTGTTGTTAAGGTGTATTGAGCAAACCACAAGAGTTCCTAGCTCCATCTAGCTGTGCTGAGTTAGCTGGTCTCAGCCAAGGTGATAGTAAGGACTGTAGTCAGTCACAATCATCCTGAAGGCAACTGAGCATCATGATCTCTCCTCCTGACTACCTTCCAGAGTGTAGGCACTGGCTAATTTACTAAACTAGTAATCAGAGACTCTGGGAGTTCAAATCCTACTACAGAATTTAAGTTACAGAACTGATTAAAGTGACCGTGAAGTTGACGGAATATTCACAAATTTACTGCCTCTTATCAATGTCACAAATGACATCATATATGATTGTAACTGTGGTAGATTATCTCATCCTTCTCAACCTGTCTGTAGACAATCTGATAGAGTTCACCACATGATTCTCCTCCAATGTCTCTCCTTCACTGTTGAACCGCATTCACCTGGTTCCATTCTTATCTATCCAGCTGTAGCTACAGAATCACCTCTTTCTCCTTCACTATTATGTTTGTGTTCCTCAGATCTGTCCTTAAGATCTGTCTTTAACTTCCTCCTATTTCTCATCAACATGTCCTCTCCCCCACCCTGGATGGCATAATTTGCTATTTGTTATGATTCAGTTGATGGTAATGTCAAACATGCCAGATCCCAGGCCTGATAGCTTATATAGTTTTATTTAGTTAGTTAATATGGGGTGATTCATTATTGAAACATAGTTACACAACAAGGCTGCAGAGGTTCTTAAACAACAAAAAGGGTAAGATATGAAACAAACAAAGCTATCTATAGAAAACAATTTGAAATATCTTAAAACATACAGCAAAACAAAATCACATCCTATTATCCAATACCATATATTGTAGCAACTCAAATCTGAAAAATTTACTCCTCTATATCAAATCTTTAAGTTTGACTCAACTAATTCTCTCCAGATTTTTCCTGTAAACTGTGAAGTATTCTTACATGAATACTTTCAAAACTGAAAGCTTAGATTTTCTCAGCTTTTAATAACCTGCAGATTTCAAATAAAACGGTCCTGGTTTGGAAGTTTCACAAACTAAACATTTCTACTGAGTTAATTATACTTCTTTTGAACTGTTCAATACTCCTTTCTTTTGCCCCCAGTTAGGTCTCCTCCAAACTGGTTAAAAGCTTTCAATCCTTGGGTTTTCTTTACTATCCTGACCAAAAATAAGCTAATAGGAATAGGAGTAAACCATTCAGCCCATTGAGCCTGCTCTGCTATTTAATATGATTGTGGTTGATCGAACTCTTCAGTGCTTTTTACCTCCACTATCCTCATAACTCTTTATGCCATTGGTAAGCAGAAATCTATCAATCTCTACTTTAAACTTACTGGAATAGAGAATTCCAAAGATTTAAAATTTCAGTCATAAATGACATCCCACATTTAAATTATGCTCTCAGTTCCAGAATCTCCAACTGAGGGATGCATCTTACCTACATGTATCTCGTCTGTCCCTTTAAATATTTTTTACACTTCAGTGAGATCATTGGTCTTCAGTGTTATCCCACTTGTTGTAAACCATGGCAATAAAAACTAGTTCTGAAGAAGCGTCACTGATCCTGAAACGTTAACTCTGATTTCTCATCACAGATGCTGCCAGACCTGTTGAGCTTTTCCAGTAACTTCTGTTTTTGTATACAATAAAAAAAACTATCTTCCATTAACATTGCATGGGGCTCTGCTCTATGACATACTAGATTTTCTCATTGTTCTGGAAGGACTGTCTGACCTAGTTACATTTTTAAAACCTTTTACAGAACTATGCTGCTGTTTTAAAATACAAACTCTAAAAATTATATGTCACTTCACTCATCACATTGTCTAAATCACATTAAAGCCTCCTTGCTTGCACCACAACACATTCCCACTGTGCTGAATAATCTGCAAACATGGAAATATTACAATTTCCTCCCATGTACAAGTCGCTAATATAGATTGTAAACAGTTGGGGCCCAAGCACTAATTAGCACTAATCACAGCCTGCCAACCTGAGAATGACCCATTTATTCCTACTCTCTACTTTCTACCTATAAACCAATTCTCAATGCATGTTACTCCCAAACCCATGCAGTTTTTTTTTTCCTCTCCTCTTGTGTGGATGTTTATCTAAAGCCTTCTGAAAATCCAAATTCACCTCATCAACTAGTTTCCCTCATCAACTCTGTGAATACCGTCCTCAAAAAAAACTGTCAGGTTTATTAACTGTGATTTTCATTTTTATAAATCTATGCTGAATCTGTCTAATCATTTTCTAAATATTCAATAATCACTTCTTTAAATTCTAGCATTTTCCCTACTAGTGACATTAGGTTCACATGTTTGTGGTTCCCTTTTTCTCTTTCTATCCTTGATTAAACAACATTACATTTGCAACCTTCCAGTCTGTCAACACAGGCCCTTAGATCTTAATTATTTTAGAGAAACTTGTGTATTCCTCTGTCGAGATGAACACAAAGTATTTATTAAGCTTCTCTACCATTTCTTTATTTCCTATTACAAATTTTCTCCTGTCTCTGCTTGTTATGGACTCAATTGCCTTTGCTAGCATTTTCCTTTCTACATACCAGTAGAAGCTTTTATTGTCCTTTTTTTTTTGGTTATTTTACATTAATCTTCTTTTCACTGTTTCTTTATCAATTTCTTGGTCCTCTTCTCTGTTCTACATTTTTCCAAATACCCAGGCTTTTCAGCTTGAATATATGAGATATTTTTCCAATAAAGTCTGTAAATACTAGCCATTGTCTATCTACTATCAGACATTTTAATGTATTTTCCCAATTCACTACTGCCAACTTCCACCTCATACCTTCATAATGGTTGTTTTCATTTCTATAGTAAAAAAGATTAGGCTTCATTTAATCTCAAGGAACTTTTGAATTTTATTCTGTTATTCAGAAAGTACCAACAATGGAATTTATACCTTGTGCAATGTTTAGTTAGTGTTATGCTTGCTGGAGTAATCCATAGATATGGCCTAATCCTCTATCAGCCATTCAATACATATCCAAGGGAAATCTTGAATTCTCTTCAGAGACTAGAAGACATGGCACATCTGATGTTCTGTATTCCTCTTCAGCACTGCATTCCCTTCCAAAAGGAATATATGGAGTTAAACAAACAAGGTACTGGAATAGGGTAGTTACATTCACCAGCACTGAGTATACTTTGAAAGCCAGTTTCCAAAACTGATTCTAAAATAAACCATTGTTCCTAGACCTGCAAATAGTAACTGAACTGTGAGTGCAATCAGTCCAGTGAATCATTAATTAAAAAGAAAAGCACTTCTATTTCTTTATTTATTATTTATATATTTAAAGTACAAGCAGTGGAGCAGTCTCAATCTTGATTAATGGCACAGATTTTACCTGAATAGGAAAATTCCTCCATGACAGCCAGTACAGTGTGTGGCATATGCTGTCTGCATTGCTGTAGTGTTTGTTCTCATCCCGAGAGCCTTATACTTCAGTCATCCAAGACACCTCAGCCATCTTGGGTCTACATTTTCACCTGTAACTCACTGAGCCAGTTCTTGCTAAAATAAAATGTCTGCGCATCTATTTCACTTTTGACCGAGTGCTATTCCTTAGGGTATGACAATGCTGTCACTTGGAAAGGTTATTTTGTCCCTTTTTTTGAAGAGAAATTGTAAGGCAGAGGTAGCGAACTGGCTACACGACCTAAGTAAATAACTTATGAGACCTTGGGTGTCTTTTTTTAAAGTTGGAACAATAGAAGCAGCCTGGGTGTGGCCAGCTTTCACAGACCAGACTTTCTAGTTTTTTTTTTAGCTTTAAGCAGCCGAAGCCTTTGGGGTTTCAAAAGAGTTGGAAGCTTCAGTGAATGATTCCTAGCTGCTATTTTCTCTGAACTTTCTCTTGATGTTTCTTCCTCCTGGATTGGAAAACCGAATGTATAATTTGCTATTTTTGCTAAGGGGTGTGTTTATAGGATGTTACTATATTGAAACAGTTAATTAGTAACAGGTACTGTATCTATTATTCAGTTAAGTTTTCCAATAGTTGTTATCTAAGTGCCTTTCTTTTGTTTGTCTTTTAACTATAGTGTTTAAACAAATTGTGTTTTGCTTAATGTCGAGTAGTTTGACCGGTGGCATAGCATCTGGAATACAGCACTTCACATCTACCTTTAAAAATAAGTAAAGGGTAGGGTCTAGGCTAACTTTTTAAAATATTTTGAGGGGGGTCTGGTCTTGTCCATAGTAAGGGAAAGGAACTGGCTGTGCTGGTGGATTTAATGAAACTTTGTGAGTTTCTGTTTCATGGCATGGATGTGGAATTGTTTTTGTTTGTATGGTTCAGGATTTCCATCCTCTCTGTCCTGAGAACACCAACTGCCACTTGCGATGAGATGTAGTTTAATGGGGGAGTACAGGAAGATCCAACACATTTTAAGGGCCCAGTGTCCATTAATTTCCCTTCACCAGATCAAAATCATGAAGACAGTCATAGCAATTTCTACAATGAGGGAACTCGGTACGTAACTAGATCAGTTTAATTCTCTTCAGTGGTCATCTTAATAGAATTTTTATATTCTCTTGCCAAGCAATTTTAATTCCTCACCTCCTCCCCAAATCACCAGTTTTTGTTTTACGAAATGCTTCAGATCCACTCCACACAAGCTGACAGCGTCTGACAATACCATTCCCCAACAAACAACTAAAGCTGATGGAGAGAGACACTGTTTAATGGGATTCTGTATTGATACTGTATTCAATGAGGGATCTGATGGCAAGACCCTGAGTTTAATGGGATATTGGTGGTACGAACCCATTTTAAATAGGTTATTGGTGATGAGACCCCCATTAAAAGGGATCTCGTGAGAACTGTCTTTTCATTTCTTCATTTATGGGATGTGGCCGTTGCTGGCAGAACCAGCAATAAACCAAATTTATTGCTCCTGTTTACCTTTGAAAAGATAGTGAGCTGTCATCTTGAACTGCTTCAGCCCACTTGGTGTAGGCACATCCAAAGCGCTGATGATAATGCCGGTGAGGGACTGTGTGAGTTCCAGGATTTTGACCCAGAGACACTGAAGGAATGGTGATATATTTCCAAATCAAAATGGTGACTGGCTTGGACGGGAACTTGCAGGTGATGGTGTGCCCATGTCTCTGTTTGGCTCGTCTTACTAGATGATGGCGGTTGTAGGTTTGGAACGTGCTGCCTAGGGTGCCTAGTTGAAATCCTGTAGTGCCTCTTGTATATGGTGCTACTGAGTGGCGGTGGTGGAGTGAGTGAATGTGGATGTGATGCTAATCAAGTGGATTGCTTTGTCCTGGATGGTGTCAAGCTTCTTGAGTGTTGTTGGAGCTGCAGTCATCCAGACAAGTGAGGAGTATTCCATCATAGTCCTAACTTGTGCCCTGTAGATGGTGGAAAGGCAGGTAACTACTCACTGCAGGATTCCACCATCACCACACCCCCCCAACAACTCCCCCAGGGACATTGATAATGAGGGATTCTATAATAGTAATTCCTCTGGATGTCAAGGGGCAATGGTTAGGTTCATTCTTATTGGAGCTGGTCACTGCCTGGCACTTGTGTGGCACAAATATGGAAATAGGAACAGAAATAGGCCATTCAGCCCTTCAAGCATGCTCTGCCAAATAAGGTTATTCATCCACCCCTGCCCTGTGGCTGCTTTTTCCCAAACCATTCAATCTCATTAGCCCTAAGAAATATAACTCCTTCTTGAAACTATTTAATGTTTTGGCCTCAAACGCTTTCTATAGCAGAGAATTCCACAGGTTCACCACTCTCTAGATGAAGGAACTTCTCATCTTCGTCCTAAATGGCCTGTCCTGTATCTTTAAACTGGACCCCTGGTCCTAGACTCCTCGGTAAATGTTACTTGCCACTTGTCAGCCCAAACCTGATTAGCCATCCAGGTTGCATCTAGACATAGATTGCTTCAATATGTAAGGAATCGCAACCGGTGCCAATCATTGTGCAGTCACCAGCAAACATTCCCAATTCTGACCTTGTGGCAGCAGGAAGCTAAAGATGGTTGGGCTGAGGACACAAATCTGAGAAAGTTAGGAGTGAGAAAGAAGAAACATTGATAAGAAACATTTTTCATCCTCACAAATCTGCCTGTTGCAGATGCATCTGTCTATTATATTATCGGTAGGAGTGACTGCCACACAGCTCTTGTGGAGACAAAATCTAGTTTACATATAGAGTCGTAGAAATGTACAGCTTGGAAACAGACCCATCAGTCCAACCTGCCCATGCCAACCAGATATTCTAAATAACTCTATTCCATTTGCCAGCATTTGGCCCATATCCCTCTAAACCCTTCCTATTCATATACCCATCCAGATGCCTTTTAAAAGCTGTCATTGTACTGGCCTCCATCGCCTCCTCTGGCAGCTCATTCCATATATGCACCACCCTCTGTGTGAAAACTTTGCCCCTGAGGTCCCTTTCAAATCTTTCCCCTCTCACATTGAACCTGTGCCCTCTAGTTTTGGACTCCCCCACCCTGGAGAAAAGCCCTTTTCTGTTTACCCTATCCATGCCCCTCATGATTTTATAAACTCTATTGGGTCACCCCTCATAGAGGCTGAAGCATGGATGGGGTAAATAGACAAGGTCTTTTTTGTTTTATTAGAATGGAGAGTATCCTCAAATAACTGCGGGTGCTAAATTAGAAAAATAGAAATTGCTGGAAAACTCAGCAGGTCTGGTAGCATCTGTGGGGAAAAAAGCAGAGTTAGTGATTCAAATCCAGTGACTTCTCCTCAGTACTGATGATCAGAACATGTTCAACTGTTAATCCAGAGACCCAGGTAATACTTTGGGAACCCAGGTTCAAATTCCCATCAGGGCAGATCGTGGAATTTAAATCCAATTTTAAAAAATGTAATTAAGAGTCTAATGATGACCATGAGTCGATTGTTGAAAAAACCCATCTGGCTCACCAATATCTTTTAGGGAAGGAAAGTGCTGCCCTTACCTTGTTTGGCCTATATGTGACTCCAGACCGGCAGCAATGAATTTGGTCCTCTGAGCAATTAGAGATGGTCAATAAATACTGACCTAGTCAGTGACACCCTTATCCTGTGAATGAATAAAAAAAATCCACATCTCAATGTTGGGGAAACCCAGCATGTCAGTGCAAGGGATAAGGCTGAAGAATTTGCAACAGTCCTCAGCCAGGAGTGCCAAGTGGATGATTCACCTTGCCTTCCTTCAGAGGTCCCACCATTACAGATGCAAATTTCTAGTCAATTTAGAGTCATAGAGATATACAGTACAAAAACAGAACCTTCGGTCCAACTCATGCATGCTGACCTATATAAATCTGGTCCCATTTGCCAGCATTTGGCCCATATCCCTCTGAACCCTTCCTATTCATATACCCATCCAGATGCCTTTTAAATGCTGTCATTGTACCAGCCTGCACCATTTCCTCTAGGAGCTCATTCCATACGCGCACCACCCTCTGTGTGAAAAAGTTGCCCCTTAGGTCCTTTTTAAATCTTTCCCCTTCCACCTTAAGCCTATGCTGTCCAGCATATGCTGTCCTATTTACCCTTGTCTAATTACCCTATTTATGCCCTATGCAATTTTATAAACCTCTATAAGGTCACCCCCCAGCCTCCAACACTCGAGGGAAAATAGCCCCACAGCCTATTCAGCCTTACCCTATAGCTCAAACCCTCCAACCCTGGCAACATCCTTGTACATCTTTTCTGAACTCTTTCACGTTTCACAACATCCTTCCTACAGCAGAGAGACCAGAATTGCAGCAGTATTCCAAGAATGACCTAACCAATGTCCTGTATGGCCACAACATGACTCCCAACTCCTATACTCAATGCACTGACTAATAAAGGCAAGCATTCCAAACACCTTCTTCGTTATCTTATCGCCTGCAACTCCACTTTCAAGGAACTATAAACCTGTGCTCCAAGGTGTCTTTGTTCGGCAGCACTCCTCAGGACTTTATCATTAAGTGTGTAAATCTTGCCCTGATTTGCCTTTCGAAAATGCAGCACCTCACATTTGTCTAAATTAAACTCCATCTGTCCCTCCACGGTGCATTGGCCCATCTGATCAAGATCCTATTGTACTCTGAGTTAACCTTCTTTGCTGTCAACTACATTTCCCAATTTTGATGTCATCTGCAAACTTACTCCTATGTTCACATTCAAATCATTTATATAAATGATAAAAAGCAGTGGACCCAGTACCAATCCTAGTGGCACACCACTGGCTACAGGCCTCTGGTCTGAAAAGCAGCCCTCCACCACCACCCTCTGTCTTCTACCTTTGAGCCAGTTCTATACCCAAATAGCTAGTTCTCCCTCTACTCTGTGTGATCTAACCTTGCTAATCAGTCTACCGTGAGGAACCTAGTCGAACACTTACTGAAGTCCATATAGATCATGTCCATCACTCTGTCCTCATCAATCCTCTTTGTTACTTCTTCAAAAGAACTCAATCAACTTAGTGAGACACGATTTGCCATGCACAAAGCCATGTTGTCTATCCCTAATCAGCCGTCCAACAACTTGCCCACCACTGATGTCAGGCTTTTCCTTACCACCTTTCTTAAACAGTAGCATCATGTTAGCCAACCTGTAGTCTTCTGGCACCTCACCTGTGGCTGTTGATGATACAAATATCTCAGCAAGGGACCCAGCAATCACTTCCCTAGCTTCCCACAGAGTTCTAGGGTTCATCTGATCAGATCCTGGGCATTTATCCACCTTTAAACATTTTAAGATGTCCAGCACCTCCTCCTCTGCAATATTTAACCTAATTTACTCCATGTAGTATCAATAAACAGCTGGAGACATTTAATACAGTGAAGGCTGTGGGCCCCTGACAACATGACCCTTGGCAATAGTACTGTTGACTTGCGCTCCAGAAATACTTGCAGCCCCAAGCAAGTTGGGAATCTCTACTTTTGGAAATCTTACCTAGCATAAAGGAAGATGATTGTGGTTATTGGCAGTCAGATATCTCAGCTGCTGTACTGGAGCTCATCAGGATAGATATTTTCTGATCAACCCGTTCTGTGATATTAATACACCCATTTGGACCATGTGGGGATGTGAACCTATGCCACCTCATGAAAGAAGAAACATTTCTTTTCCTTATCAACTTTCCTCCCCATCCTCTTGTCTGCCGTCATCAGCATCATAAAACAAAGAACTGCGGCTGCTGGAGATGTGAAACAAAAACAGAAATTGCTGAAGCAATTCAGCAGGTCTGGAGGCACCCATGGAGAGTAAGCAGAAATTAACGTTTCGAGTCCAGTGACTCTTCACCAGAAAGGTGCATTCTGCTTTCTCCCAAAGATGTTGCCCTCTTCATCAGTGTCCCTCCTTACCTGTCTTTCGGACCGCCGCCGCCCTCTGCTGTCCACAATGTGCGTTGTAAAACACCCATCTCCTCTACCAGCTGCAGATTTAACCTACAGCCTTTCACCCCAGCGCTGCTCCATTTAAAGAATTTCTTCGTAAACTTTCCTGACGAGACTCTGTCCTACAATAACGGTAGGGAAGGAGGGGGCGGGGGATCCGATTTCGGAAATAAGATATTTGCTATTAATGTGTTGGGCTTCCGCCCCAGAAGCTGCCGCCATGGAGAGCGATGAATTCTATTCTCAGCTCTTCTAACATATTCCTTAAAACTTTCAAGTTCTTCCTTCAAGGTTTTGCTCACCTATTCAAATGTTCTCGTAATGTGATCTTGTGTCAGTTTTTGTTTTAACAACTGCAAGAAAGGGCACTAATAGTACGTTTTAAAATTGTGGCTATCAGATGAAGAAGTTGTCTTTCAAAGCTGAGCAGTTTTTCACACAACAAAAGGTCCAAATGATAAAAGATTATAAAAAGGTCAATGATACCACCTCGACTGTTCGTTGAGGAGAGGTACCAGGAGCCTACAGCCAGTACTGTCAGAACTACATTCCAGGATGTAGTTAAGGATAGAGGAAAACTGAACTTTAATCAGCCTTATCAAACGGAAGGTTCACTAGGTTTTTAATAAAACCGTTCTTTCTAAACTCATTCTACAAAATAGGTGGCGACATAGTCGATGTGGGCAGCTGTTCTGCACACTGTATTCCGACATCGACATTTCGCGCTGTCTTCCCCGCTCTCCCTGCTGCAAACCCTTTAGGAACATATTTGCTAGTCCGCTGACATCGTGTGTGGTGAATGCGATGGCGAGCTGGTGTTTCACACAAACTGCCGGACATTCGCGCCCTCCAAATAGAGGGGGGTGCAGTTCCTTGGAGTTAGACTAGCTCAGTCCGATAACGAAATAAAAACTGAAAAAACTGCGGATGCTGTAAATCGAGATTATCCAGCAATTTTAGTCTGCTAACTGGTCAGTTGCTCAAACAATGAACTGTGTCATCCACGCAGAACGTAAGATGAGAATTATGTATTTACCTATATCTAGATTGTTCGCTTTTGAGATTGTGATAGGTTTTGAAAAGAGTAAATTCTCCCGGAGAAAGTGGGTGGGAGTGGGGGGGGGATCAGTTAATGACCGGGTTGGGGAGAGGTCACACATTTAACAAAGGAACTGCGAGCTAAGACAAGAATTTATCCTAAACGCAGCAAGCTATGAGACGGAACATACTGAAAAGATGTTGGGGAGCGGATTCTATCGTAAATTTCGAAAGCAAATTCGATTAAAAGGGGAAAAACTGCACAACATGAGTGAGACTCGTGGCCACTAGTTCCCACTGAGCTACACGGATGTACAATTCACCGACTTGTCTTTGGACTTCCAAAATAGGTAAGCCGTTTCACAGAGACATTGAAATGGACAGCACACAGCAAGCGTTCAGAAATAGTACTGGCTAGACAGGTACTGTGCGATAGATGGACAGGGAAAACAGTCAGCTGTGACTGACACCCGAAGGTTGAATTACGGCCTCCTACCTACCTCTGGCTGACAACTTTCAGTAAATATACAGTTCTGATTCCGTTCATTCTGAGCGTTGGTCTCGAAAGTTTTTGACTGAGTCTTTTGATGCGGAACCTGATACCTTAACACCTGAATGGCGATGTGCTTAATATGTATTCAATGTTAGTATGTATTCAATAGGAGCACATCATGTACTCTCAGAGCTAACCTCTCCCAAAAGACTGCGCATCAATTAAGTTATGAGTCACACTGGAATCCCGCAGTAAATTTACCGCTTCCCAAGAGAAGTTCAAACGTTTGAAGCCAAGTTAACTTGCTGTCTGACAGAGATTCGCACAGCAATAACTCAAATCCTCCACTGAATTTTTGCGTGACTGGAACAAAGAACAGGGCACTGCAGGAATTTTACACATCCCCAGACAGTAATGTCGCTGTCAGAATCAGTAGTTGAAGATCTGAAATGTTGATATATCAATTTATATGAACGTATATGAATATTCCACATGTAGGAACTAGGAATAGTCCCATGAAATTTGGAGGTGACAGACTGAAATTATACTAAATTGCGAAGGTAACCGAAGACGAGGGGTTATGAACTATTAGCAAATGAGCAACGGCTGTAAACGCCAAGTAATCTAATTCACGTCCTCGATGGGCCTTGCGCGTAAATTAATCAACTGGAAAACACCGGTGATTTTACTGGTGGTAATCAGTAGATGAAATTTTAAAAAAACCCACCGCGGATGATTTGGTGGTGGACAAAAACCGTTCAGTGTATAAGAGCACTTCTGGATATTAAAAAAAAGTACTCGACTAAGATAAGCGAAAGGAAATAAAAACCAAAAGAACTGCGGATGCTGCAAATCACGAACAAAAACAAAGTTGCTGGAAAAGCTCAGCAGGTCTGGCAGCATCTGTGAAGGAGAAAACAGAGTTAACGTTTCGGGTCCGGTGACCCTTCCTCAGAACTGTTTGTGTATAAGCGAAGTCGTCCACTTTTTGTGTATGGATTTTCATAAAAGGAGCTTTAGTTCGCAGAAATATGGGTATTAAAGTCGGAATAAATAGAGACGCTAATAAAAAAGACAAAAAACTGTTTCGTATTATGCGACGGAAAGGAGTAATTATAGAGGCAAAAATAGAAATTGCTAGAAAAACTCAGCAATTCTAATAGCATCTGTGGGAAGAAAGCAGAGTTAACATTTCGGGTCCAGTTACTCTTCTTCAGAACTGAGTTATTATAGCATTTATATGAGTTTGGTTGCTCTCCGAAGCACTTCGCAACTTTCTACAGACAGCGTTAAAGCTAGCGAGAAGGTGCAGGGCAGTTCTCCACGGGGATTGGTGACGTGAAGGGATAGTTGAGAATGGCAGCTTTTCTTAGCACGGTAAAGGCTACGACTGTTCTTCCCAGGCCTTCAACATTTTGAAGAGCTAAACGATCTGGTAAATAGATTGTTTCTGCTAGTCCACAAGTTACTCAGAAAGAGGATGCGTGTGTTTGGGAAATTTGGCAGAGGTACTTTGAAAGTGCTCTACACAAATGAAGCAGTTGCAATCAAAGAAGGTGAACGTGATTAGCCCGGACAACTCACAAAAGCTTCATTATTTACGACAGAAATCTCTCAGGTCAAGCAATCATTTTAAAAAAGACAATTTCAGGATTGTGACATAAAAATTTATGTTATTAGCATCCACAGTGTGAGTTATATGCATGAATGAGCAGAATAATTTACAGCAGTCATGTACAGTGACAGTTATATGTAACATCAATCTGTTACAGAATTTGAACAGGCAGTGAAACTAAATACAGATTGCATCAGACAAAATTCAAATTAACCAGGTTTGTCGGAGGAAACGATGCCTTAATACACAATCAAATGACACCTTCCTCAACTTCACATCTTAATGACGAGATACATTTGTGTTACATTGACTTCACAGCATTTAACGAGAGTCAGGCACATCACAAGGGGTGGGGGGTTGTGTGTGTCTCTACATTTGTATCTGTGCCAACACCACAAACAGCCCGAATACACAACGTGTCTGTCACAATAGTGAAATATAGATGAGCAAAACAGGCTCAGTTCTGAAGTGCAGTCTAAGTTCAGAATTGAATTATAATGTCGGTTTAGCATCATAAGGATTGTCTCTTCAGTAGGCACCAGCTTTCCACAACATTTTCTTATTTTACTTCAACTTCCACGTTTCCATTGTTAGTATATAATGTGTGTATATGTTAACAAGCTGTATCATACAGGCTGAGACGCTGACAGCTGCAGTTTGGTTTTAATCTAATCCTAGATTGCTGTGTAGGCCAGGTACTAGTTATTAGGGCACACTTCACGACTCCATAAATCAAGAGTTTTTCTTACTGGCCATTAACTACCAGGGGCACTAGGTGAGTTGTTTAAGGCAAATCTTTCTTTTAAGTGGGTATCAACAACAGTTCAGTGGGATCACCGAGAGACTGCTTAAAAATTCAGGATGGACTTCAGAGAAGACTCTTCATCCAATGTGAATGCAAATAAAACATTACCCAACGTAGAGAAAGGCTGGTCCCCCAAAAAAAAACATTTCCACCAATACATCGACACTTGCTCCCCATCCTCAGTCCCGCAACTCAAACGGATTACATACAAATAAAAAAAATTACCGGAGTTTCTCAAAGCTACTGAACATTCACACCGAGTAGTAACAGTGACTGAATAGGAAGCATTTGTAATTGTAAAAGATGTTGTCCCTTCCAGCAGAGCTAGATGACAGTTCAAATTTCAGTGCAGTTCAGCTTGCATACTTCCCGTGAAAGCAACTCTTGTCAATGTGTATTTGAAGAAATAGTTTTGTGACATACAACTGAACATGAATTCTCAAAGGAACTGTTTCACGTCAAAACGGTAGCGTCTTCGGGCCCTCTCGCTGGGTTGTGAAACCGGGATCGGTTGAAGTTAAGACTCAGCTTTCGCTACATGGGCAAATTCTAAGGCGTGAATTTGAAGGGAACCCGGTTAACTGCTGAAACTCCGGTCCAAACGTGAGCTATATTCCGCCGCGTGTTCTGACACATGTTTCCAACTCCCCGGGCGAATACCGAGAACGGGGAGGGTACACCGGGGAGAAGGGAGAGATGTGACAACTTTTGGTGGCTTTTCATCCTGTTGAGGAACGGTCCCGAAACGTTAACTATCGATTTCTCTCCACAGGTGCTGCCGGACCTGCGGAGTTCTTTCCCGTAAATTTCTGTTTTTGCATTCATTGGGATGTTGTGTTTGGATGATATTTGGGGGGTGGGAGAAGGGACATTGCTCGGTGGATTTGGATGTGGGCGGGGGGGGGGGCGTTGTGGGGCAAGATGACGGTCACGCTGGGGAGACGATGCCTCGGTGCTTGTCCTTCAGTTTGACCGACAGGGTGAAGGCCTGCGGCCGAACGGTCAGCCCGTAGGAGCAGCCGGTGCCCAGCTCCTCGGCCGGGTTGGCCTGGAAGACGCACTGGTGCAGCAGGATGGCGGTGAAGAGGAAGAGCTGCGTCTTGGAGAGCTGCTCGCCGAGGCACCGGCGCTTGCCGGCCGAGAACAGCATCACGCTGGCGGCCAGCTCGCGGTCCAGGCTGCCGTCTCGGCGGAGGAAGCGGGCGGGCTCGAAGGAGCCGGGGTCGGTCCACTTGCGGCGGTCGTGGTTGACCGACCACTGGTTGACGAAGACCACCGTGCCGGCTGGCAGCTGGTAGCCGCCCAGCTCGACGGGGCCCGTAGTGGCGTGCGGGATGGTCAGCGGCACGAAGCTGCTGAAGCGCAGCGTCTCGTAGATGAACGCCTCCAGCCAGGGCAGGCGGCGCCGGTCATCGGCCCTGGGCAGCCGCTCCCGGCCCACCACGCGGTCGAGCTCCTGGCCCAGGCGGCTCTGCAGGCCCGGCAGGCGCACCAAGTGGAAGAGGATCCAGCTCAGGGCGGTTGAGGTGGTGTCCTGGGCCGCCCCCAGGAGGTCGTTGACCGAGCTCTCCGCAAACTCGGGGTCCAGGCCTACCTTCTCGTCGCCATCGTCCTCCTCGGCTTTCCCGCCTTTACCCGGCATGCAGCGCTCCACCCCCGCGATAAAGGCGTCGCTCATGTCCCGGGTGACTCCCGGCCGGTAGGTGGCGCGGTTGCGGGCGACCTGCCGGCTGACGAACTGGAAGAAGCCGCTGTTGAGCTGCTCGAAATCGCGGTAGAGCCCGCGCACCGGGTTGGGGAAGGCCCGCAGCCAAGGCATCACGTCGAGCAGGCTGCCGGCGCCCACCGCGCGGCTGAAGCGCTCGCTCAGGCCCAGCAGCCGCCGAAACTCGCGGTCCTCGTTGGCGCACCGACGGCCGAAGCACAGCAAGCACATGACGTTGGCGGCGGCGAGCGCCAGGTCCCGCGCCGGCTCGAAGGGGCGCCCGGCCGCCCCCAGCCTCAGGAAGGCCTCGATGAGGTGACACGCCTCGCTCGACACGCACTGCTCCAGCAAGCCCGGGCTGCCGCCGCAGAAAGCCCGCAGGGTGCTCTGAGCCAGGCGCCGGTGCAGCCGCCACTGGTCGCTGTAGCGGCCGAAAGGCAGGCTCTTGCCGCCCGACACCAGGCGGAACGAGGCGAAGTCCGGCCGCCCGGCGAACTGCGCGCTGCGTTGCACTAGCGCCCGGCGGATGGTCGCCTCGCCGTTCAGCACCACCACCCGGCGGCGCCCCAGGTGGATCTGGAAGAGGTCGCCGTAGCGCCGCGCCATGCGGGCGAAGGTCAGGTGCGGCGAGTCGCCCAGCTGCAGGGCGTTGCCCACCAGCGGCCAGGGAAAGGGGCCCGGGAGGCTCCGACCCCCGCTACTCCTCCTCCTCCTCCAGTCCCGCAGCCAGCGGCAGGCTTCTAGGCAGAGCAGCAGCAGCAAGGACAGCCACAGGATGGGCTGCACCTGCAGCCTCCTGTCCCCTTCACTCCACCCCAGAACAACATCCATGGGCGAGGATTCCCTCCCTCTCTTCACGCTGACCCAGGAAAGTGTCTGTCGCTGGACTCCTTGTACTCAGAGCCCAAACTCTGTAGCACACAACACCGACCTGTGCACTTCCAAGTCCTCCAGAGATGGTTGGCACACGATTTGCTTTCACCTCCCCATCCCAATTCTTCTCTGCTCCTGCTTGTTCTTCCACCAAACTTTCTTCTCAATGCCAATCCTCGTGTTGAAGCGGTGATGCACTTTTCCCTTTCCACTCCTTGTCACCTTGTTGCTTGTAGTTTTGTGGCTGAGCCTCTTGCAGGAACTGTCTTGCTCCTGAGCTGTAACGAACTCCAGTCAATGTTCCGCTCCGAAGCGCTGAGGTTTTGGTGTCTAAGGGAGAGGGGTTTCCCGTTTATAAAGAGTGCGAGGACCCGCAGATTGCCCTCCCTTTCCAACTGTCTTCACTCCATTTCATCCGGTTACGTGATGTCAAACCAATGGGAATAAAACGGCTCCGGGGTTGGAAGATCCGGCAGACTCCCCTTTCTCCCCAACATCAGCGCGATCATCTTCGGTTCTGATCCCCCGGAGTGGGAGAATATCTCCTCCCCTTTAAAGAGGCCACACCCGCGGCAGCGTCTCCCGCCCCCTCCAAAGCCGCAGTATCGGTGACGGCCCAGCAGGCCGACCTTAAAGAACGCGTGAAAGTAACTGAAAAATGATTATGTCCGAGGTAACTGTATTCCGCAAAAAAAACTTCAACCGGAGCCGCGGGATAGTATTAATTAATTAATCTCTTAAATCTGCTGGAGTTCGTTCTGGGAAATTCTTGTCAGAAAGAGCTCGCATTTATAGTGAGATTTCATATCCAGATAAGTACTTTTGATGCACACACGCAAACAACACCGATCGTGGACAGATAAACCTTTTTCTCCATGCCGGTTGAGGGGTAAATATTGTCAGGTATTTTTCTCCTGCCCTTCTTCAAATGAACGCTATGGCATTGTCTTACCGTCAGACGACAGCTCAGACTTCAGTCCAAGGTCTCAGCTGAAAGCTGGCACTTCCACCAACGCAGCATAGCTCCAGTACTTCGCTGGCTTGGTATTTGTTTTAATGACAGGGCATCATTCTCCCTTCTGAGTCAGACTGCTTGGGTTCCAGTGCCACTCAAGGCTGCAGTAGTAAGAGTGTTGTTACTTAGTTGGGGGTGCTGTCTTTAGGATGAGAAGTCAAGCTAAAGCTCCATTTCTCGCCCTCAAAGTGATGTAAATGATTTTACAGCAATATTTTGAAGAATAATGGGCTGTTCTCTATGGTGCCCTGGCCAATATGTATCCCTAACCTCAAAAAAAAAGTTGATGTGATCGTTATCACATTTGTGATTTATGGGAGTTTGTTGTGCACATTTGCACTGCGTCACGTTTCTTACCCGTTGAGTTAAAGTTGACGAGGAGATTTCGGAATACACTAAACAGATACATCCCAATGAAGAAGAAAAATTCCAAGGAGAGGATCCATCATCGGTGATTAACTAACAAAACTACAGATAATATCATACTTAAAGCAAAAGTATATTATTACGCAAAGATGGACGGACGTCAGAAGATTCAGCAGAATATAAAACAAAGCGAATAAAAGACTAAAAATGTATGAGGGGAAAGTTAGAATACAAAGGAAAGCTAGTTAGAAATATTAAAACAGATACCGAGTTTCTATAGATATTTAGAAAAGCAAAGAGCTAAGGTGAACATTTGTTCTATGAAAGGTAGCCTGGGGAATCAATTATCATCATCATCATTGGCATCCCTTGCAGACGAGGATGACTCTCTTCCACTCTCAGGGTGAGTCCATAGGTGGTTTTACAGATCAATGTGGCTTCCATGGGTGCAGTTACACTTGGGGCAGAAGGGATCATGGGGTGGGTGGAGTGTTTGTGTGGCAGCATGCTCCTTAGGCTGTTTTCGCCTTGCTTCAGCTTTTTCCGGATGGCACGTGGTGCTTGACGCCTTCCCAAATGCTCCTCTGCCACTTTGATTCCCAGGTGTCTGTGGGAATGCTGCACTTCTCCAGTGAAGCCTTAAGGGTATCACTGAAATGCATCCTCTGTCCACCTGGAGCTCACCTGCCATTTCAGAACCAGGACTAGAATGCCTGCTTGGGGAGTCCCATGTTGGTCATGTGGATGATATGCCCAGCCTATTGTAGCTGATCAAAGGCTGTCAGTGCCTTGATACTGGGGATATTGGCCTAGTCGAGGATGCTGGTGTTGGTGCATCTTTCTTTCCAGCGGATTCGCAGGATCTTGTGCAGGTAGCGTTCGTGGTACTGCTTCAGAGCCTTGAGGTATCTCCTGTACACAGTCCACATCTCAGAACCAAGTAGGAGGTTGAGAACCACTACAGCTCTGTAAACCATGAGCTTGGTTTTAGATCTAATGTTGTTCTTGAACACCTTTTTCCTCAAGTGGCTGAAGGCTGCCGAAGATCATGGGAGGCAGTGCTACATCACTCTGTGAATAGCTGCTTTGGTTGACAGGACACTCACAAAGTATTGGAAGTAGTCAGTGTTCTCTAAGGCCTCCCCATGGATTTAATGGTCAGGGACTCTCTTCATAATGCTAGGCCAGGTTGATGGAGGACCTTCATCTTATGGATGTTCAGGGTGAGACCCATGCTCTCATGCTTCTGTAAAAGTGCTGACGATGGTCTGCAGTACATCCTCTGAGACTGCATATACACAAGCATCATCCACATATTGCAGTTTGGTGACACCAGTTAGAATGACTTTGGTTTGAGCTTGAAGGTGACAGAGGTTGAATAATAAGTTAGCACCATGCCAGCGGGAAGTTTGTCGGCAGTGAGGTGAAGCATCGCAACGTGGTGGATTGAGAACAGTGTTGGGGCGATGACGCAGCCTGCTTGACACTGGTCTGAACATGGAATGGGTCGGTGGTGGAGCAATTTGTCATTGCCATGACTTCCATGTCATTGGTGAAGGATAGTGACAAGCTTCCAACCAAAGTGGAGAAGGACATTTCATAATGTTTCCCCATTGACGTAAAAGAAGGCTGTGTACGGGGGTAGAGATAGCAAGAACAGCAGATGGTGGAGTTAGAGACAACAGTGTGGAGCTGAAGGAACACAGTAGGCCAGGCAGCGTCAGAGGAGCAAGAAAGTTGACATTTCGGGTCAGGACCCTTCTTCAGAAATTTTCTGAAGAAACTTTCTGGAGAAGGGTCCCGACCCGAAACATCAAATTTCCTGCTCCTCTGATGTTGCCTAACCTGCTGTGTTCCTCCAGCTCCACACTGTTAACATGTACAGGTGTAGGTTCTTTTCTTTGTATTTCTCCTGTTGAGTCGTGAAAATCATGTCTGTTGTGCCCTCTGTGGCCAAAAGCCACACTGCGATTCCATAAGGATGCCTCAGCCACAGGGAGTAGTTGGTTGAGGAGGACCTTGGCGATGACTTAATTCATTGTTTATTAATTATTAACTAATAATAGAAAATAAAATGACGGCAGATGAATTGAGCAGGTATTTTGCATCAGTCTTCGCAACAGGATACAAGTAACATCCCAGAAACAGAGGTATATCAAGAAATTGATGGGAACAAGGAACTCATGTAAATTACAATCACCAAGGAAGTGATATAAAGTGAATCGTTGGAGCAGTCTGATGTGCTGGGATCTTGATGGGCTTTCATCTTAGGATCTTAAAAGAAGTAGCCAGTGAAATAGCTAATATATTAATATCAATTTTCCAAAATTCCTTAGATTCAAAGAATGTTCCATTAGATTGAATAACAAATATTATTCCTTATTCAAAACAGGAAGAGAGTCAAAAAAAGGAAACTACAGGCCAGTTAGCTTAATATGTTATGGGACAATGTTAGAAATTATTATTAATGACATTATAGCTGGATACTTTGAAAAGTTCAAGGTAATCAGTCAGAATCAATATAGTTTTATAAAAGGGAAATCATGTTTCTATGAGGAAGTTACATGTGAATCAAGGGGAACTGATAGATATACTGTACTTAGATTTCGATGCATTTGATAAGGTGCAACATAAAAGGTGTTGTGAAAATAAAAGCATAATGTGTACAGGGGGTAGCAAACTGGCATTGAAAAAAGATTGGCTAGCTAACAGAAAACAAGGAGCAACACATGTGCATTATATTTTCTGGTTGACAGGATATATTGACTAGTGTACCACCAGGATCAGTACTAGGGCCTCAATGTTTTACAATTTATACTAATGGTTTGGATGAAGGGACTGAAGGTATGGTTGCTAAAATAAGTTAAGAGGCCATATTCAAAGCTTAAATGACTGGGCAAAGATCTGGCAAATGAATACATGAGGGAAGAAGAAGCATATTATATAAATGGTGAGAGATTGCACAGCAACCTTGTTCTAGTGCATGAATCACAAATTGTTAGTATGCGGGTACAGCAAATGATTAGGAAGCTAATGAAATTTTATCATTCATTACATGGGAATTTATTACAAAAGTGGGGATTTTATGATTCACTTATTTATGACAGCAGTGAGACCACACCTGCAGTACAAGTACTAGTCTATTTACGGAAGGATGTAAATACATTGGAGGCAATTCAGAGAAGGTTTACTACAATAGTTCCTAGAATGCTGTACTGTTGTGTAAGGAAAGGTTAGACATGCTATCTTGTATCTGCTGGTGTTTAAAGAAGAGGTAATTTGATTGAAACATACAAGATCTTGAGATCAGAAGTCACATGACACTAGGTTATAGTCCAACAGGTTTACTTGAAATCACAAGCTTTCAATGCACTGCTCCTTCACCTGATGAAGGAACAGCACTCTGAAAGCTTATGATTTGAAATAAACCTGTTGAACTATCACCTGGTCTCGTCTGACTTCTGAACCCATCCACCCCAGTCCAACATTGGTAACTCCACATCAGCATCTTGAGGTGACTAGCAGGGTGTTTGTGGAAAGGATTTTTCCTCTTGTGGGAAAATCTAGAACTAGGGGTCACTTTTTAAGACAGAGAATGAGGCATTTTTTTCTCTCAGAAGATCTCTTCCTCAAAAGGTAGTGGAAGAAGATTCTTTAAATATTTTTAATCCATGAGGAAAGGCTGAGGGTTTTGAGGCTGTTTTCGTTAGAGAGAAGAAGGTTAAGAGGTGACTTGATAGAGACATACAAGATGATCAGAGGATGAGATAGGGTGGACAGTGGGAGCCTTTTTCCTCGGATGGTGATGGCTAGCACGAGGGGACATAGCTTTAAATTGAGGGGTGATAGATATAGGACAGATGTCAGAGGTAGGTTCTTTACTCAGAGAGTAATAAGGGCGTGGAATGCCCTGCCTGCAAAAATAGTAGACTCGCCCACTTTAAGGGCATTTAAATGGTCATCGGATAAACATATGGATGATAATGGAATAGTTTAGGTTAGATGGGCTTCAGATTGGTTTCACAGGTCGGCGCGACATCGAGGGCCGAAGGGCCTGTACTGCGCTGTAATGTTCTATGTTCTATATGTCAATAGATTTTTGATAAGGAAGGAAGTAGAAGGTTATCGAGGGTGATAAGAATGTGAAGTCAACAGATCAGTAATTATCTCAAGTGGCAAAACAATCTAATTCATAATTTCAATACATTGTAAAATTTGATACTCAAAATTCTGAAGCTAGTATCTTATTTCAAATTTCATCCCCTGTTGCTATTATCTCACCCCCCCCCACTCCCAGTCACTAGGGGAAGAGATTGATTATGAGACCATTATCATCAACATAACAATCACTCATCATGTTTTGTTTAACTCTGCATGCTAGTTTATTTTAAATAGTAAAATACATTATAAGTTATGGAGTGGTTATTACAGCAAACGGAATGATTTTTATGAGTGTGAATTTTGCAGGTCCACAGCATACTAACTGCCAGGCTAGGTCACAACACTGCATACACACAGAACTAGGTATCCTTGAAGGTGAACTCTTTTAAAGGCAAGGTACATATGTAAGAACCCCTCCTTTCCAAAAGTAAGTTTAACAATTTACAATAAATTTATAAGATTTTGGGATTCATTTTAACTGCAATACTTAAGTAAATTGAAAGTTGTCATAGTTCTGGAGAGCTATATACTGCTTTTATTCATTAGAGAGGGACAGTGGATGGTGAATTTAACCTGAGGGTCACCATGCATCAGGTGAGAAGCAAGGCCTTCATGATTATCTCAACCACTGCAGGAATTGAACCCATGACGGTAGTGTCACTCTATATAGCAAACCAGAAAAATTCATCAAAGTTTGCTGATCCTGCTTAGTTACAACACCAATTCCAGGTACAGATATGTTTTCATAAGTTTTGCAGAAACATTATGTTTATCATTTAAAGTACAAAATAAATAATAATTAAAGTAATGCATCTACATTGGGACACTATTTCACAACACTGTTTGACTGGACACAGGTATCTTGCTCTGTTGACTAAACTTCTGCCTTTGATCTTACTTCTTGTGCACCAAACCACTAACCAACCCTTGTCAGCCACCCCGCCTTGTGTACGATCAGACGTACTCTGAACTCTAATTGGTTTATTCGTGCATGAAGTTAATGGCCGATTTTGGATTTGTTAAAATAGCAGTTTTCAATTCTTTAAAAGTAATGATAAGTTTAGTGACCTCATTTCCTACCGTTTCCTGATTCATTCATTGATATACAAATTATTTTGTAAGGTGATCCCTTTTATTTTGTCCATAGATCGTTACCTCAATCATGTGATACCAGTGAGTAATTAATATAACTGTTAAGAAGAGGTTTCTGTCCTTGTGTCAAAGGGGCAAAGAAAGATCAGTACTTTTTTAGACAAGGAAATGGTGACCTACGCTACTTATTTTTGCTTCCGTGCTTTATTCGTTTTCTCTATTTCGCAAAATTCTACTGTTGTATGCAGGATGGATACAGGGTACGATACTACTGCGTTATGTTACTTGATTAGTAATTCAAAGGTTCGATCTATAACCAGAGAATTTGAGTTTAAATCCCACCATGGAAGGTTTATGCCTGAATTTCAGTTTAAAGTAAGCTGTTACCATTAAAGGTTGCCAGGAAGTTGTCAGATTGTGGAAGGAGAAACTATTACGTCTTTTACAGTAGGAAATGTACTGTATTATTCTGTGCGTTCAGTACATAACGCCAGTTCCACACCAATGTGGTGACTCTCAACTGCCCTCGAAAGTAACCTAATAAGCCACTCAGTTCTAACAAACTGTTTTTGGTGGTTGAGGAGGCAGTCCACCACTATTCCTTCCAGGAAGCTAGAGATTCACAATTTATTGCCAGTCATGTATATTTCCTTGAGTAGGAATGTTGGGTGCAAATCCAGAAATGATAGACTTGTTGATAGTTGCAACTTAAAAGCTTAAGATTTGGGGGTTTGCTAATGATACATTTATTGTACAAATTGCTCATCAAATTGTTACTGATGGATTCCTTCTGTAATCTGCTATGCCCTAACAAGTTATACACGGAAAGTATTATTTTATGTTAATTGTGTAATAATACAATTTGCTTGTAGAATGTGAAGCTAGTGTGAGGTGTTGCATTTTGGAATGTCAAATCAGGGCAGGACTTACACACCTAACTGTAAGGTCCTGGGGAGCATTGCTGAACAAAGAGACCTTGGAGTGCAATTTCACAGTTCCTTGAAAGTGGAGTCCTAGGTAGATAGGATAGTGAAGAAGGCATTTGGTATGCTTGCCTTTATTGGTCAGTGCATTGAATATAGGAGTTAGGAGGTCATATTGCGGATGTACAGGACGTTGGTTTGGCCACTTTTAGAGCATTGCATGCAATTCTGGTCTCCTTACTATAGGAACGATGTTGTGAAACAGAAAGGGTTCAGAAAAGATATGTGAGGATTTTGTCAGGGTTGGATGGTTTGGGCTATTTTCCCTGGAGTGTCGGAGGCTAAGGGGTAACCTTATGGAGGTTTATAAAATCATGAGGGGCATGGATAGGGTAAATAGACTAGGTCTTTTCCCCGGGGTGGGGTGTCCAAAATTAGAGGGCATAGGCTTAAGGTGAGAGGGGAAAGATATAAAAGGGACCTAAGGGGCAACTTTTTCATGCAGTGTGTGGTGTGTGTATGGAATGAGCTGCCAGGGGAAGTGGTGGAGGCTGGTACAATTACAACATTTTAAAAGGCATCTGGATGTGTATATGAATAGGAAGGGTTTAGAGGGTTAAGGGCCAAATGCTGGCAAATGGGACTAGATTTATATAGGATATCTGGTCGGCATGGATGAGTTGGACCAAAGAGTCTGTTTCCATGCTACATATCTCTATGACTGTATGACTCTATGTAGTGTCACCTTCCCGGTGATTAACTATCAACCTAAAAGTCTCAGTTGTTATTATCCGAATGTTCTCCAAAACTATCAATATCTCTTAACAAGAAGCCTATGTGATTCCACAATAATTGTTGATACAAACACTGAAATTACAAAGATACAGCAAAGTTAGTAAAGCTCAAAATAATCAGAGAAGGCTAAACCATTCTTAAACACACACTGTCTCCTGAGTAAAAGCCTTTTCCCTGAGAACATTTTCAATTTGTTGGCCTAAGTTTATATTAGGTTGAACCATATAACAACAACCATGAACCAATGACTTTTCTTTTGACTTGGGCTATATGTTTTCTCTTCAAAATTGCTTAAAGCTAACCATAATAAACCAGAATATAATTATTCACTTGCATAATCAAGTTAAAAATGAGTGATTTATTGTTTAAAAAAAAAATCAATCCTACATGAGCCTATAAGTCTGTATAATATATGGGTAATTGGCTGGTATTTCCAGATCTCATGATGGTAACTATGTCCTGGAGATGCTGAAGATGTCCACAGTCATCAAAGACATTGTCTGTTTTCTCTGTTTGTGATGTCAAGTTTTTATTTTTTACAGCAGTTGCTGTTCCGGAATTTGCTTATCCTGATATAGTACAGCCAAGTTTTGTGCCAGATTAGCTCGTGGCTAATTGCATTCCTCAAACTGTTACAAATGGTTCAAATCATTTTAGCACTTACTATTTTATTCCTTCTGAACTTCCAGCTCATTCTAAAGCTACTGCTTTCACATCCTGGATTCTTCTAATTCTATCAAAGTTTTAGCCTTCTGTTGATTCTGTACATAACCTTCTCCTTCATAACCTGCTCTAATAACTGTCCAGTCTTTTCAACTTTTTTTCCTTTCTTTGAAGCCTGGACCTTTTCCACTTGCTGCTTCACTGATTGTTTAGCTTCCTGTATGTCCTGCTTTCTTTATGTCTTTGACATCTGAGTTACTCCAGATCTTCCTGTAAACTAGTAATCTTTCATTGGATTTATGACAGAAAGTAAGTGGTCAATCCTGCTTCTTTTCTTTCCCTTTCAACTCTTTATTCACCTTTGTGAGTTGAACAGAGATATCCCCCTACAGACTTCATCATCTGAGGGGTGGTATTCTCAAGTTTGGATTTAACTTGAGCTAGTAGCTCAGCCTTTTCCTCTTGAGTTTTCACCTTTCTCTCTACAGCAGTGAGCTAGACTTCTAGTTCTAGCAGTTTTTAAAAAACACTGTTCCTTTCTTCTTTGATACTTAGTTCTGCACATGTTTCTTGAACAATCTGCAGCAGTTTCTGTTGTGTTACTGATGTTGGTCTGCCTCCAGTTGTTGGTCTAATATTGTTTATCATTTAGAACAACATCCCAAGGGATTGATTGTACTTGTACCCATCACCCCACCAAACACGGTTGTGCCTGCACTTAAGAGTCGGTAAACTTTTGAATGCTGTATTACATAGATTTTATGATGGCTAGATGTTTTCTAGAATTTGCAGGGTTAATGTATTGTTGATATTAATCAATACTGAATAGTCACCAGTTTTCTTAGGACAGATAATTTGAATTTTTGAAAACTGTAGATGGTGATGATAGTGATGTTTGTTTATTACGAGATTGAGTGTGGAACATGTGTTCGCCCTCTTTATCCCATTGTGTACACTGTCAAATTCTGGTTTGTGGATCACTTCATGTATACTTCTCCATTGGGATACCAGATGGTCTTTCTCGCAGCTTGATGATCTCCTTGTGCGTGATCAGTTTGAGTCAGTTCTTTGGAGCGGTCTCAGCCATTGCTCCAGTGCACTGCCTTTTCTGCCACATGCTTTCCAGAAATTGATTGAAAGCTGGCTAAGCCACATCTTCTGGACTTACTGCTATGTTTAGGTGCACTAGCAATTGTGATAACCATTGAGTTTGTACTTTAGGCCTGTAAGCTTTGTTGACCTGCAAGGATCACTTTGTACACCTGACTTTTAATAACTCTTTGCTATAAGTCTACAGTTTCCAGCAAAACTTGATGGAAAGCTTCATTCAAGTGGATGCGATCACGAATTCAATTCTGTTTGCTAGGTCTCGATCTGAAAAATCACAATAAGCCATTTTTTCTGTATCTACTCACAAAGTGGTTGATGGATTCTGTCGACTTCTGTTCAAGAGGTGTGAATTTTACTCAATTAATACAGAAGTTTAATCCGACTCTGAATTAGTTTTCTAATGCAGTCCATTTAGCTCTTCAACTGTTAATTCTGATGTTTTGGGTCTGTTGTAGACCTTTATTCCCACTTGCAAAGCAAATCCTAATGGCTCAGTTTTCTTCAATAAACACAACCAAATCAGTGCAAGATTCTGAATGCTGTTAAAGTCTGTTAAGAAGTCTGTAGTATGCCAACTCAAAATAGGGAATTTTGTGGATGTTCTGAGAATATGCCTTCGACCTTCCCTTGTTTGCTATTGATCCTGTACACACATCCATTACTGTCTTTTTCAAGTGAGATACACTGGCCTATCAATAAGCATTTGTCTGTTAACCAGCAAACTGAGTTTTCAACACGGTAATGAACAAAGACATCATCAAGGGTTGTCTCATGTACTTTAGCACGTTTTAAAACTGTTGGCTAACTGTAGATTAACTTGCTGACAGTTCAAGCATGATAGCCCTCAGTAGCAAAATATATTCTACTGCTGTTTACCATGTCATGTTAATGATAATGGTCTCATAATCACTTCCTCATCAAGGATTATTTAATTCAGTAGGTTAGTTTATATAAAACTATAAAAAAAGTTACAAAGTAGACAT
Source organism: Rhincodon typus (assembly GCF_021869965.1). Lineage (NCBI taxonomy): Eukaryota > Metazoa > Chordata > Chondrichthyes > Orectolobiformes > Rhincodontidae > Rhincodon > Rhincodon typus. Next base: position 76,316,286 of record NC_063339.1, on the reverse strand, counting down.
TACAGCAAAACAACTCATTTATTTGAGTGTGTGCAGCTTGCAGACCCATAGCAGACTAACTGACAAAGGGTCAGTGTATGCACATAGCAGATGAAGTCCTTTGAAGAGAAATGCTCTTAAAGGCAAGTTGCACATACAACAGAGACCGGTTATGAGTCAAGGGGCACAGGATTATGACATGCAAATGTCTATCAGTGACAGAATCTATAGTGATAGTAGGAGATCAACAGAGACAGAAACGGTACTAACAAACATGCTGTCATTGGTGCTAAAGTTAAAGCAATGGATTCTCATCTACTCAGTTGCCTGGTTTGAAGGATTTGGTCTGGATCAGCACAATTGTGAAGGAAACTTTCTCCCCACCCTGATCAGAACTTACCTCAAATGTTAATCTGTAGACAGAGGTGTTTCCAGTTCCAGATTTTTCAGCCTTGATTTTGGATTATTGTCATTTACATTTTTATTTGCATTAATCTGGCAAAATCAGTTATTATATTCACCTGCAAAGCATTGTCTGAATTAGAAAATAGTTGTCTCATTGCAATGGAGTTCTTTAGGATGCTAATGAAGGACATGGTATGTAGATGTTACATTTCTTTCAGTGTGAGATACATGTGCAACTTCTAACTCACTAATTTGTCAATTTACACAAATTTCATTATGATACAACTATTATTACTGATCCACAGGTTAAGCGGATTTGAGTGGATAAGCCACAGTCTAACTGAATGGCAGAACAGGTGGGCTATGCTTAATGGAACTAGGCATTTTTCTTAGTTTAAATAATTAGCAACCAAGTTGCCAGCTGTAGCTCAGTTGGTTGCACTCACCTCTGCATTATGAGGTTGTAGTTCAAATCCTATTCCTGAGACTTCAACACAGAGTCTATGGTGATACTCCAGTGTGGTGCTGTCTTTTGCTTGAGACATTAAACTGGAGCCACATTTGTTTTCTTAGGCCGTTGTAAAAGATATTATGGATGTTACTTTCAAAAGAGCAGTGGAATTCTTCTTTGATGTCCTTGTCAAAATCTATCCCTCAACTAACATTAAAGGGTATTTTATTCTACCTTGGGTGTATTTATTTTTGTTGCTAGGATAGTCCCACCTTCATTAGCCACAAACAAAAGAAAGGGATTGCATTGGACTCCTGTGATTCCACTAATGATCGGTTCCAAACTCAGCTGTCTTATTACAATAGTGAGAGAGTGGTACCAAGTAGTGCTTCCTGGGAAACCCACTGCCAGTCAACCTGGGCTGCTGCGTCAAACCATTTAGTGGCTGGTTGTGAGACATGCAAATAGGGGATAGCGTCTCCATTCCCTGTCTGAGGGATCCAGGGCTTACCCTTCCTGTGAACTGAGCCATAAGATGCAGTGTAAGATTGATTAAAAACTATAAAAGAAAAGAAATAAAGTAGAAATGATCCACTGTGTTGAAGTGGGAACAGTGATGATCCAGAGCAATTATCCCTTTTGCCAAGGAATCTCTGATCTCTGGATACATCACAACAGAAAGACGCTAAGCAGAAAACTGGTATCTCCATGGAATGGAAGAGAATTTCTGAAACATTTCTCACAGGGCAGTTTAAGTCTCTGCTGAGGTACAGTATAGACCATTATTAATAAAGATGTATGAAGTATTATCATCAGTTTTGGAATTTAGGTTTTAAAATAGAGGCAGATTTTGGTTTCAGTTTTGAGAGACTAATTTTGTTTTAAAAGGCCATAAAGTCACTTGGAACAGTGACCTAATTATGTCATTTTCAAGAAAGCATATGATTCTGTCAAGGGCTAAGCAATATACCTGTGGATTGAATGGTTATACAGCCAAGTTTATGGCAGACTGAAAACAGTTTTGTCAACTAGTTTTGATTTCCATTCAGAGGAGTTTGGTTCAGGGGAACAATTTTCACCCCAGACGGGTTTTAGTTTGCAAGAAAGGAGGTTCATTCCACCACGACTGGAAAGAAGTAATGATAGTGTCTCAGTAGTCCAAGAAAGAAATTAAAGAGTTGATATAGGATTGATATTTCTCTGGGACTGACCATCTGTCAGAGATATATCCAGTAAACAAGTTGAAAGTTTGTTTTGCTATTTAAGATTTTTCTAAACTGACTTGCGTATAATTTTGTTTGTTTTTGTTTCATTATACGTAATAACCTTGCGTTCTTGTATGAAAAGAACATTGGAAGCCTTGTGTGACTATGTTCAGTGACTGACCACAATGGTAACCAACTGTAAAATTTCAACATATGATCTATCAAGCCAGATTTCACTCTGGGACCTGACTTGACAAGTATTATTATCAGCTGTGATCATAACACCATTTACAAATTGGGAAAAAATTACTAGGGGAGAAAATTCCTTTTAAAAAGGAATAATATGGAATCTAAGAATAAGCAAATGTTTAAGGATACACTGGAATTCAACAAAGATGGATGATATGTACGTGTACATTCTTGCCAAGACTGGGGATGGGTTACAAAATTGATGGCCTTGATCTTCACTCTTGTCCTCTGCACAGTCCAACTTCTCTTCAATTTGGTAATAATATACACAGGCACATCCATCATTGCTTCAATCTCTCTCTCTGGGGATGACATGGCTGTCTGCTTATTCCACCAGATAGTTTGTTGTCCAGATTCCACCACTTCTTAGCCCCCAGAGGGGTTTACATCATGATCACAATTTGGAAAAGCAAACACAGTAAGCCCAGTGGAAAGAAAATAGAGAGAAGCTAGTTGTGGGAAACATTTCTCAAAAATCTGTTGCAATTATTTTGTAACTTTCCTATACGCATTTACAGACAAATCTTGTTATAATGTATGCATGTCTGTGGGTATGATTGTGTTAGTGTAATCATCAGTATGTGTGTGTCTGAGTTAGAACATATGCATGTGCTTTTGTGTCTCTATGTTTTTGTGTATGTATGTCTAAGTGTGACTTTGTGTGTATAAGTATGAGTATATTTCAAGTCTTTAAGTCAGTCTGAATATGTGGGAGTCTATTAATGCAAGTGTGTGTAAGCCTGTGGGAGATAGTGTGTGAATGGTGTGTATGTGCACGCACATGCGCACTGATGTAACCGAGTATATTTGCGAGTGTGTGATTTTGTACATGTATGCGTGTATATTTAATTGTAAATTCATATGTCTGTGAGCATGTGTATGTGAAGTGTGTATGCGTGTCTATATGCAAGGGGTGAATTTTATCAAAATTGTCCTCACTGGGTCACAAAGCAATTTGTTTTCCTGTTGAGTTTTGTATGGCTCTTAAACAGTCACAGCATTAACGTGCAACTTCCATGTATCCCAACCAATCACAGAGTGCTGTATATCTTATATGTTTTGAATCAGCAGGTATGATGACAGCTCAGTGAGAAAGAAATTGAATCAGTGGCAAGGGAGAGGAGTTTGGATCATGGACCAAAAATGATGGCTTCAGTATTCTAAATATTTCATTTCTGTGCACATATATAACACTCTCAAATGGTAACATACCCATACTCGCAAATAGACACATACCATACCTTATAAAATCTATAGGAAAAGAAAAGAGAAAATAGTAAAGAGAGCAATGTAGCCTGGTGATTAAGGATGAAATGACTTCATTAATTGTACTGGATATTCAAAGAGATAATCAGGCAATTGAGATTTTTTTATGGCTAGAATTAGCCACAATGGCAAAGGCAATTAGAGATGGGCAACAGCAATATTGTCATGTGAAGAATAAAAATTACATGAATAGGAAAGGATTTAACACTGGCGGGCATTGTGTGGGTTCCTCGTTACCACCTGTGAAGTGGTAGAATGCATCAATGCAGGGATTAAATAACTATATAATAAAGAAAAATAGATTTTACTTTTTACATCTTAGAAAGGCAGTGAACTGGGATATCTTTCTGCAGCAATATGCGCAAGAGCCAACAAGTGGTCAGACCATACTGGATTTAATAATGAGGGCTAAGCCAGATTTAGTTAGCGTGTGGATATTTATCTAATAAATTCAATGTAGTGTTGAATAGGAAGAAATAGAAAACAACTAAGATTCTAGATCTAGATATAGCTAACTTTAAGTGGATTAGACACACTGTCCACTGTACACTAGACAAATGTGTTCATGATAAATCAACAGAGTGGGTGGTATTTAAAAAATAATTTAATGTCTCAGAGAATTTATTTACATTTACAGGGAGTAGGAGCTCTACTTGACAGAGGAGGAGATGTCAGCTTTTATCCCAACAGTGTCCATTCCACTGGAGTATAATTTTGCAATGGTTTGCCTCAATTCTTGTGGAACTGGCCTCAAGAAGGATACTTTACAATCTTTACATGACTGTTGTTCAATTGAATCCTGAAGATTTGGCAGAGACAATGCTGATTAAATATCTCCAGTGCTCTTGTGTACTGCTCATACATTGTCTATGTCTCTCTGTAGTATAGGAATGTAGCAATAACTAGGCTGCACACTAGGACTTTTGTTGATTTTGTGGCAGTTTTTGATATCAATCGTTCACTGCCAGAGCTAGTGTAGCCGATCCAGTTTTGGATCTCATCAATGGTGGCCTTTTGGGAGAGATATTTGCCAATGAATGGAAAGTGGTCAACATATTCCAGAGTGTCTCCTTTTGACATATATGGGAGGTGGGACCAGATATGTGTTGATATACACATTTGTGATAGCAACCTTCAAAGACAGGCCAATTTTCTGGACTGTAAAATTGATGAGATTGAAACTGGCTTGTAGATCTGGCAAAAGTAGACAATACCAGTCTTCCTCAAATTATGTATAAAATATCTTTATGGTGGTCAGTTTTGGTACAGAGATGACTGAACATTTCCATCTACACCATCATTAATACAGACACCAGAGGGCAGTAGTTCTTTGCTGAGGTGAATAGCCACTGTTGGGTATATTTTGAGTATATGGAGACAATCAAACAGCCTTACATGACCCTGATCTGGATTTGATGGTGTCTCTATCAGTTTTCCCACTCAAGACACTTGCAAGATGTCATCATGAAGTAATTGCATATTTGTGATTAGGTTTCATGGACATCCTAAATCCATAGAATGAGTACAAGGAGTCTTGATGTGAACAAAAATCCTCCTGCTTTAAAGATTTCAACTAGGATACATTCAAGTCTGCGGGCTTTGTTGGATTTTTTTTCAAATTGATTGCTTGTTGCAGCTTTCCCACTGATGGCAGTTGATCATGATCATGAATTCTACACAGGGTACTAGGAATAGCACAGTGAATTATGTATCACCAGGATTCATGGCAGAGTTGTTATTCAAATTTCTTTTTCCAGAGTATGTGGGATGGCTTTGTCGTCTTGAAGAGAAACATCATACTGGATGCAAAAGGGACTCTATTCATTTGAGCTTAATGCCTTTGGTGACACAAAAAAACTTCATATACCATGATGAACATAATATTGTTGGTCCACTTGGGCTTTCTGTTCTCGCCACATCCTTTATCTTTGTCAGATTTGTCTTTGGGAGTCAGCCTACATTGGGATGCTGATTTCTTGGGTTATTCTGTGAGGCAATGAGGGCTGCACATTTTTGTCACATTTCAGCATTGTTTATATTGATCCAGTCCTGGTGGTTACGGTATGGGCTACACTCAAGAGTTTAATACATTGGACTTCAACTGACTCCACTGACTTGAGTTGGATTTGTGAAGATTTTCCTCCATTTGGGAGTTTCCCTCTTCAGTCAGGCTGCTTTAGGCCTGAGACATTGATCTTCTTCCTCTTGGACATTTGGACCTTGTAATGTCTTGATGCTAGAAAGATGTTCATTACTGATTAGATAAGTTGATAATCGCAGCAGGGCATCTTTCACAGACCTTCCATAGGTCTTTGATCTGAAAAAACTGACACAATCCAGGAGGTACCAAAGCTTTGATCTAAGATATCACCATGGTTTTTTTTAATATTTGTCTGTGGGAAGTAGGTGTTTGCTATGTTGGGACCATGGAAGGTGCATTTTGTCAACAGGAGGACATCATTTGCAATGGCTTCTCCCACCTTGTTTATTCCAATGTTTCCTCTCCATACCTTGAAGTCATGCCAAACACTGGCATTTAATGATTTATATTTTTCTTTTAGATGACAATGAAGATTGTATCAAGGTCTGAACAGAACTTTCCCTTTCCCTGGATAGACACACCTGGAGTACAGTGAACTGGTCTGGATATTATATCTTAGGAAGGATATGTTGGCCTTGGAGAGAATGCAGAGTAGATTTACCAAATAATACTTGGACTTCAAGGATAAAATTACAAGACAAGATTACACAAACCTCCTGAAATTTTGACAATTAGGGGATGATTTGATCTTCATTTTCATGAAATGAAGATAGGAGCAGGAGTAAACTCTGCCATTTCTACACCATCATGACTCATCTCATCAAACTAAAAGTCTGCCTGTATACCCACCCATTCCATAACCGTTGATAACTACAGAAACTAAAATTTTGCCTGTATCAGCCTTAAAATATATAATTAAGAGTGGAGCATCTACAGCTCTCTGGATCACAGTGAAGAACTTTTTCCTCATCTTCGTCCAAAATGATCATCTCCTTAGCCTGAGACTGTGCCTCTGTGTTCTCAATTCTCCAGCCAGCATCACCAGTGCCTTGCAGTATCAGGTCTCAGTTCCAATGTGATGTGACATCAGCATGACATTTACTGAGGATACAGTTTAGCTATTAACCCAGTAGGCCATTCAGTTGCTTAAGCTTGCTGTGCCCATTAATAAAATCATGTCAGATGCTGAGAGAACTTGTCCCAAAGTAACATCATGGAACCTTCTGCTTGAGAGGACAGACCTAACACCTCAGGTTGAAACATCTGTGGAGATACACCTTTCAAGTTTTAGGTCAGTTGAGGATATTGATAACAACATAATTTGAAGAATTGTCTCCAAATATTTAATATCTTGACCCATGAGGAACATGAAAGAATTGAATGATAATTTACTGCCTGACACCAGGGGCTTTGTGGTCATTATGACAGAAATATCACAGTGCAGCAAGAGGTAATAGGCGGACAGAGCACACTGGGACAAGAGGTAACCAAGGCAGTGGATGGCCCATTTTATGTGGGAAAGTCAAAGGGTGCATGTTGAGGTTCAGACCCCCAGGGAACACTGTGGCTGAGGCGTGGTGACCAGTAACCATCTGCCACTTGCCAGTGTAGACTATCAAAGACGAATTTAAGATATTAGTTGTTGACCATCTAAAATTTACTTCTCAACACAAAGAACAAATGACTCATCAAGAGTGACCTAAGTCACTGGCCTCTTTTGGAGTCTCTGTGGGCTTGTTACTTTTGAGGATAACCTGTACAGTGTTAAAGAAACTTCAAATGCTGGCACATGCAGTGATTGCACATAGGTTTTCTGGATTCTCAGAAATTGTGGATTGCTGCAGTTTTGTGCTGCTGGATTGGGGTGGCCTTCTGAAGTAGTAGCATCCCTCTCTCAGTCAGAAACTCTTGGGTTCAAGTCTCACTTTACAGCTTGATGGCCATGGTAGTTGTGCCATAACTCAGCCAATAGGTAGATTTATCAATTTGTCATACCTATAGTAGGCAGTAAAAGCAGGGGCATTTTCTGGTCAGAACAGCGTGGTAACAGCCTCACACCATTTTAAAAAATATTCCATGCACAGGTTCTTGCCTTGAGCAAAAATCAATCATTCTTATTACAAGAGATTACTGCCCATTGCTGGGGTGCAGTAAGCACACTAATCAACATTCCGTTAACTAACTGGTTAATTTGATGAAAAATTCTCCAAGACCTACAAAGAATAATACATTGTCACAAAGAACGACTGCAGCACATAAGCAGGCCATTCAGCCCATCATGCCCATGTGCTGTCAAATAGTCTCCCTTACATGCTTTTTATTTCCCCACTATCCTACACACATTTTTAACTGTATATGCAGTTTTAACTGAATCTGCCTCCATCACCTTCTCAGGCAGTGCAATCAAACATTCCAGGTCAAAACATCATGCTGTATGAAATATTTCTTTGTTTTCTTCCTAGAAGCAAATTATTTTCTTCATAATTTGTAAAACTATGCAGCAGAATTGAACATTAATGAAAGTGCTGTCTGAAATGTGGCAATCTGATGCCTCAGTACAATTGCAATTATGGTCGATATTTGCAACATATATTCCATGAAATGATGCTATCTGATGGGTTTATAGTTTCCAGACCCTCTGTAAAATGTGGCATGTACGTAGTCCTGAAACTTAATAGACTCATCTATAACACTTGATACTATTATGACCCCAATAGTAGTAAAAGAAAACAGGTCAAATCCTAGAATGAGACTTTCCTTGATAAACCATAAGTTTACTATTTATTTTTCTTGTTTTTGTTTACTGTAGAGATCAGAAATATTCACTGTTTGAATGTTTATAACAAAATTATTGTGCAAAAGTGAAACACAGACAATGTTACACTATCCAAGAATTACTTGAAACATTATCATCATAATTGTAAACCTTTTATCCCACAACAACCCTTACAGATTCAAATTTCACTGAAGAGTCAACTCCCCTCTCCTGCTAATGCTTCTTGCTCAGCCTGAACAGTTATAATTGGTCTCTAGAACTTTCTTCTAACTGACTTTGAAGCACTTTCGGAGTAAACACGAGTTTTTCATACACTCAGCTTACAGCAGTTTACTGACCAGACTTCTTACTAGCTTAACACTTCAGCCTCTGATCTCTAGTATCCACACAAACACAGTAACTCACTGAATTTCTGGATATTTTTGTCTCTGCCTCCCATGTCACTGGATGCCTTGTTGCTTGGCAACAGCCTAATGTACTCTAACTCCTGTTAATACATTGAACAGTTAATTTCATGTTCTATTCCAAGGCTATAAACCATCACTAAAATTGCATGTAAAACCAACCTGAGACATCTGGGCACAAAAACATAATAAGTCAAACATTAAGTCTTCCTCCTTAATAAACACAATATGGAAATACAAATTAAACTTAAAAACATACATCATTTCTCCACTTTAGAATCCAAGCTCTCAGACAATAACATATTATGAAACTTCATCAGATCACAGACAATTACTTGCCCTAGAAGACCTACAATTTTTGGGCAGATTAAATAATGTCCTTCACTGAGTTAATGGTCCTCTAGCAGAAGTTAATGTTTTTGTTCCTAGGAACACCCAGTAGAGTGCAGACTCCTGCTATCACAGAACTCCTTGTGATGAGCTTTGACAAAAACTACTGCATCTCCGTTGAGTTCACAGCCTTCTTTACAGAGGTAGATTGTAAAAGGAAACGAGCAACAAACTCTTTCCACCTAAAACTTCACAAGGTCAGGCTGCAGAGGTGGTGAGACTTTGACTGTGCAAGAAGAATCTGACAGGGAAAGACTTCTTCCTCACAAGCCAAGCTATACCTTGATGTTTGTTTGAAAGTTCTAGTGAGGAGACAGTCTGTAAAATAACTTTGACAATATGTTCATGGGAAGATGCACATCTGACAAGATGCACCCGTAGGACTTCGAGCATGCTACATGCAGACTACTGCTTGACAGACTTATGGTAGAAGATTTTTTCCTGGATAAGCTTCTATGTGAAGGTCAGATGTTGCAGCACTGATCAAACTTGCCTGGAACATTCCCTAAAGCATTTCTTTTTCTTTATTGGCAATTGGTACCAACTCTCCTGCCAGTACAGACACCGTTTCCCCCATGCTACCATTTCAAAACTTCACAGTTTTCTCGTATACAAGAAAACACACTCGTACACTCTAAACAAATCTTACACTGTTGACATTCATTCTGTTTTAAGCAAAGGACTTCAATAAGTCAGACTCCACACGATTCCTCACACTAAAGTATATTTAGATTTTCTTTGCCATTCCAGACTTGAAAACAATACAGAATATTCACTGTAATTATTTCCGTCTGGAGTCTGTCAATCAGGGTCCCTTTAATAATCCATCAGAAACTCCTATTGAACAAAAATATGTCCACGTAAGAATTCTTTTTGAAGAGGGCTATCTCTTATAAATTGTAATCAGAGATAGTAGGAACTGCAGATGCTGGAAAATCTGAGATAACAAGGTGTAGAGCTGGATGAACACAGCTGGCCAAGCAGCATCATAGGAGCAGGAAGGCTGACGTTTCGGGCCTAGACCCTTCCG
>NC_063339.1:76297758-76305690 GCF_021869965.1 Rhincodon typus | reverse complement strand
CCGAAACGTCAGCCTTCCTGCTCCTATGATGCTGCTTGGCCTGCTGTGTTCATCCAGCTCTACACCTTGCTATCTCTTATAAAATTTGTTTAATTGTCAACTTTTAAATGTTGAGGATTTGTAGACAAACTGTGGAGAAGAACCTAAATTGTGCATTCTACACTGGGTATTGGTCTGTTCAGAATAGGTATAAGTCACTGCACCAAATCACACTAAGACCAGAACCATGACCAGCAACTTGTTTCCAATCTCTGCCTCGAAAGCATGGGGATATCATTTTGTTCAGTAGCACAGCACCACCATGTGGTGAGATTTGCAATGACACCTCAACAGAAAAGGATAGAATCAGGCACAGGAATTTTTTTCTGGTGATTCATTTTGTGGGATGTGGGCATCGCTGGCTGGCCAACATTTCTTGCCCATCCCTAGCTGCCCTTGAGAAGGTGGTGGTGAGCTGCCTTCTTGAACCGCTGCATTCCTCCTGCTGTGGGTTGACCCATAATGCTATTAGGGAGGGAATTCCAGGATTTTGACCCAATGACAGCGAAGGAACAATGATATATTTCCAAATCAGGATGGTGAGTGATTTGGAGGGCAACTTGGAGGTGGTGGTGGTGGTGTTCCCATATATCTGCTGCCCTTGTCCTTTTAGATGGAAGTGGTCATGGGTTTGGAAGGTGCTGTCTGAGGATCTTTGGTGAATTTTGCAGTGCATCTTGTAGATAGTACACACTACTACTACTACTGAGTGTCGGTGGTGGAGGGAGTTAATGCTTGTGGATGTAGCGCCAATTAAGCGGGCTGCTTTGTCCTGGATAGTGTCAAGCTTCTTGAGTGTTGTCGGGGCTACACTCATCCAAGCAAGTGGGGAGTATTCCATCACACTCCTGACTTGTGCCTTGTAGATGGTGGACAGGTTTGGAGGAGTCAGGTGGTGAGTTACTTGCCACAGTATCGCCAGCTCCTGGCCTGCTCTTGTAGCCACTGTGTTTATGTGGTGAGTCCGGCTGAGTTTCTGGTCAATGGTAACCCCCAGGATGTTGATAGTGTGGGATTCAGTGATGGTAACACCATTGAATGTCAAGGGGTGATGGTTATATTGTCTCTTATTGGTGATGGTCATAGCCTGGCATTTGTGTGGTGCGAATGTCACTTGTCACTTGCCACTTATCAGCCCAAGCCTGGATATTGTCCAGACCTTGTTGCATGTGAACATGGATTGCTTCAGTATCTGAGGAGTCACAAATGGTTCTGAACACTGTGCAGTCAGTCATCAGCAAACATCCCCACCTCTGACCTTACGATGGAGGGAAGGTCATTGGTGAAGCAACTGAAGATGGTTGGGCCTAGGACACTAGCCTGAGGACATCCTGCAGAAATGTCCTGGAGCGGAGATGATTGACCTCCCACACCACGACCATCTTCCTATGTGTCAGGTATGACTCCAACCACCAGGAGCGTTTGCCCCCTGATACCCACTGATTCCAGTTTTGCTAGGGCTCCTTGATGCCACATACTCAGTCAAATGCAGCCTTGATATCAAGGGCTGTCACTCTCACCTCCGGAATTCAACTCTTTTGTCCATGTTTGAATCAAGGCTGTAATGAGGTCAGGAGCTGAGTGGCCCTGGCGGAACCCAAACTGGGCGTCTCTGAGCAGGTGCTGCTTGATAGCAGTGTTGATGACACGTTCCATCACTTTACTGATGATCAAGAGGAGACTGATGGGGCGGTAATTGGCCAGGTTGGATTTGTCCTGCTTTTTATATACAGGACACACTTGGGCAATTTTCCACATTGTCAGATAGATAACAGAGTGTTGTAACTGTACTGGAACAGCTTGGCTAAGGTAGCGGCAATTTCTGGAGCACAAGTCTTTAGTACTATTGCCAGGATATTGTCAGGGCTGGTAGACTTTGCAGTACCCAGTGTCTCCAACCGTTTCTTGATAGCATGTGGAGTAAAGTGAATTGGCTGAAGACTGGTATCTGTAATACTGGGGACCACTGGAGGAGGCCAAGATGGATCATCCACTCGGCACTTCTGGCTGAAGATTGCTGTGAATGCTTCAGCCTTATATTTTGCATTGATGTGTTGGGCTCTACCATCATTGAGGATGGGGATATTTGTGGAGCCTCCTCCTCCAGTGCGTTGTTTAATTGTCCACCACCATTCATGACTGGATGCGGCAGGACTGCAGAGCTTAGATCTGATCTGTTGGTTGTGGGATCGCTCAGCTCTGTCTATCACTTGCAGCTTTCGCTGTTTGGTGTGCAAGTAGTCCTGTTTGGTGGCTTCACCAGGTTGATACCTCATCTTCAGGTATGCCTGGTGCTGCTCCTGGCATGCCCTCCTGCACTCTTCATTGAACAGGATTGATCCCCTGACTTGATGGTAATGGTTGAGTGGGGGATATGCCAGGCCATGAGATTACAGATTGTGTTGGAGTACAATTCTGCTGCTGTTGATGGCCCACAGCGCCTCATGGATGCCCAGTCTTGAATTAGTGGGCCCATTTCCTATTCTATCGAACATATAACTTGTTCAAATACAGACATTTTAAATTGCAGTTTTTATGTTGTTAAAACAGGGTTAAGTGCTGCTGCTGCTGGTTTGCAGAACATCCTCCTGGTTTGTTTAGCCCATTCCCGCTGCACTCTGCTCTGTCAGTAACTCCAGCTTTGTTTTGTTTTACTGTCAGCAGCCCCCAGCTGATTCTATCCCGCTCTGTATGTGGCTTTCAGAAGCTCTCGGTGACATCCAGTAACTCCATAACTTTTACAGCCTCTATGTGACCCCTCATTAACTCCAGTCTCACCCCCCTGCTCTCTGACACCCTGCAAACTCAGCAACCTTATCTGCTCCTTCTGTGACCCTCCCTCTCAGTAACGATAAGCCTTTCTTTCCCACGTCCTGATCCCTGTAACCCCTCCTGGCCTCTATCTACCTGGATTTTTTGATGCCACTGTCAGGTATTAGTGGATGGAACTTGGGCACATTAGCCACAGAAGACACTTCAACAATGATATCAGCATAGCCGCAGCACTGACATTGAAATGTAGGCTCCTGCACCCTTGGGGTGGGTGTCCTTCTCCCTTTCTATGAAACATTGTCAATAGAAGTAGTGGAGAAATCCAGGACTGGAAACATATCAAAACAATGATGTGAAGACTTACACTGCTAATGGTAAACCCTGTCAACAGTGTTTCTGCCAGACACTTTGACAAGGGTGTGTGGAGGTGAAGTGGTGAGAAAATTAAAATTGGCCCTCTTAAACCTTCAGAAAATGAAGAAAAACCAAAAATAAATGAGTCTATTTGCTTTAAATCTATAATTCTATTAAATGAGGAAAAAAAGCAGGAAGACTCTGAAGACAAGCAAAAACCTCAGAAGATTTTGATTACAAGGCTACGGACTGGGAAGACTCCAAAAGGTTAGGAAGTTGAATCTTGGGAAACACTGAAGCCTGGCCATGAATCAGCAATACTTTGGAGAGGAAACAGAATCAGAATACACAATAGTAAGAGGGAGAAATGCAAGTACTCACCCAGATCAGTCCAGTGTGATAGCCCATAGATGTGACAGCTTAGATAGAGACTTTACCATTACCTCATCCATTTAATAACGTGGAAGCCCCACAATTAGCCAATAGTAGTTTCAGTGCCACAGAATGGTTTCAGAATCGGTTCAAAGAATATGCAAAGGAGCAGGCACATCAAGCCCACCATTTCTATATGCAGCAGATTCAATAGCTGATGATGACCTGGTAAAAAAAATAACATGGAAGAGAGCACCAAGGAGGATCATGCATTGATTAACTCATTCAATGCATACTTTAGCACCCTAAGAAATTTAGTGATAAAACAGGAAAAATGTATCCAGTTATCTCAACACTTGGGAGCATTGATAGAAGTATTTTTGATGATTTATATCAAACAGAAGATGTTGTAGCTGCAAAGCTTTGAAAGTTGAATTGCTAAGAGACCATATACTAGTCAGTGTGAGGGACATGAAGTTATCACTATCTTCAATCGAAAGATAAGTCGACTCTGGAACAGGGAATCAGATTTTTTACCCTAGTAGAAATCACTGAAGGGAGGCAATGGCCTAGTGGTATTATAGCTGGACGGTTAATCCAGAGACCAAGATAATTTTTTGGGTTCGAATCCCGCCATAGCAGATGGAGTTTGAATTATTAAAAAAAAAAACAAAAAAACTGGAAATAAGAATCTAGTGATAATCATGAATCTGTGGCTGATTGTCAGGGGAAAAAAAAATACATCTGGTTCACTAATGTCCTTTAGGGAAGGAAACTGCCATCCTTACCTGGTCTGGCCTACATGTGACTTCAAACCCACAACAATGCCTCATCCCATAAACGAATAAAGGTTTTTTTAAAAAAAAAATCAGAATCAGTCAGTACAATGAAGAAACAGAGATAACAAGGTGTAGAGCTGGATGAACGCAGCAGGCCAAGCAGCATCAGAGGAGCAGGAAAGCTGACGTGTCGGGCCTAGACCCTTCCTCAGAAACATCTGGGATTCCTCAGACGTGGTAGGGGTTGGGACTGAAGTCACTGGCCCCAGTGCTGTTCCTATCCTGGCGCCCAGGTCCTACCCTTGATCAGAGTACGGCAGTACTGCCTGTACCCTTCCCCTCAGCAACCCGAACACAGTGGCCCCAAACCACCCTACAGAAACACCTCCCCCCCCACCTTAAACCTAGCACAGCAGTCCCACCCACTGACCTGAGCACAGTAGTCCGAGTTATTGGGCTCTGAAATGACTTCTTATCCTGGACCACTGTATCATCACCTTCCCAGAAGCCATCCAAAAGTGGTAAGTGAATAGAATGAGCATCATGGACCATAGGCTACACAAGATGTGGCTCCAAACAGAATCAGAAGTGCAATATATGTTCAGCAGATGGAACTGAGTCCTATAATTGTGTGTGGGGTTGGGATTCTTTTAGAAAAGATTGTAAATTAACTGAACCTTCATTACTTCAAAAACAAGAAAAAGGCCCTATAAAAAGAAAAAAATACAGAAGAATGGAAATCATGTAACAAGGAAAAAGTTCATAAACTTAAAGTTACAGAACAGAAGGTGAAAGCAACATTTCTCAAGAAGGTCAAAGAGAGTCAAAACAGTTTCTGAACCTTCAATTTGAAGGTACAGGGGGTTAAAACTAAAGTTAAAATCAACATGGAGTTAACTGTTTCAAAACTGGCAGACAGTTAGCCATGGTTCAAGTCTGAGAGAATCGGACCACTAAACATAAGACTCCAAGGCACAGGAGGCACAGATCTTAAGGTGGGTGGACAACTCGCCACAGAAGTTTAGTCACAGAGAACACAACATCATATTGACATTATATAGACACCAAAAATCCGAATACCTCACTGTTGAGCAGAAATGCACGTTTGTTTAGATTTCTTAGGAATAGTGGATTAAGTACTTCAGAATAAAGGCAGGAGAGAATTTTGAAAATAATTTACAAAGCTATTCAAAGATTTAAGGAAATCAAAGCAGGAGAATTGCATTATTCCACAAGAAGATGCTAACCCCATCTAATCATAAACTCCCAGCATAATTGAAAGAGGGTCATATTGCCAGTGATACAGCTGACACAACAGTGCCTAGGGCTAGTTACTGTTACTAAGATAAAAGGAGAACTAGGATTTTGTGTGGATTGCACGCAGTTAAACGAAGAAGTTAGAATGAAATTGATCCTATTCCATTTGTCAACAATAGCTTGACAGAATTGGCAACAAGCATGTTTTTCACAAGACTGGGTGCCAACAATAGGTTTTGGCAGATATGTTAGAGCACAAGTCAAGATTTTAGCCTACCTTTATTACACCATTCAGGTGGTATTGCTTCAAACACTTAGTTCTTGTGTATCAGGGAAGTCTCCTCTGACAGCACCTTCCAAACCCACATTGCTGGGAGTGCAGTATAGACACGCAACAGTCATAATGAGACAGAAAGACAGATTTGCAGGCAAATCTCAGGAGAAGTGTAAAATTAATAAGGTAATAATAGAAGGGGATTTCAACTTCCCCAATATTAACGAAGATACAGTTGAGTTTAAGTGTGAAAGGCTTAGAGCTGGCAGAATTCTTAAAATAGATCCAGGAGAGCTATTTAAACCAGCACAAAGAATGTCCTATAAGAGACAGAGGTGCTGGATCTAATTTTATACAACAAAGCTGGACAAGTGGTAAAAATGTCAGTGAGGGTACATTTTGGTGACATTGACCATAACTCAATAAGATTTAAGGTGCTAGGAATACACTAGGAAACTACAGGCCAGTGAGTCTAAATTCAGTCATAGGGAAGCTATTGAGAAAGACTCTGAGGGACAGAATTAATCACCACTTGGAGAGGCAAGGATTAATGGTTTTCTCAGGGGGAAATCAAATCTAACAAAATTTAAATGAATTTTTCAAGGAGGTGTTTAGGTGCGTAAGGAGGGTAATTCAGTAGTTTGTAGATTTCACTAAGGCCTTTGACAAGGTCTTGCATGGATTGGGAAGAGTCCATAGGATGCAGAGCAATCAGATCCAAAATTGGATTAATGGCAGGAAGCAGAGGGTGACAGTCAATAGTTGTTTTTGACATTGGAAGCCAAAGTGCATTGGCATACTGCAGGGTTGGTCCCTTGCTGTTTGTTGTGTAGATTAAAGACTTAGATTCAAATGTAAGAGGTATGACATGAAAATTGGTAGTGCGGTAAATAATGAGGAGGATTGCCTCAGACTACAGAATGATGAATATGGACAGATCAAATGGGCAGAACAGCGGCAAATGGAATTTAATCCAGAAAAGTATGAGGTGATGCATTTTGGAAGGACTAACAAGTAGAGAATACACGATTAAAGGTAAGACCTTAGGAAGTACAGAGAGGTAGAGGGACCTTGGTGTGCATGACCATAGATCGTTAAAGGAAACAGATCGGATGAATAAGGTGGTTAAGAAGTTATATGGGAGACTTGTCTTTATTAGTCGAGGCATTGAATGCAGGAGCATGGAGATTATGATAGAGCTTTGTATAAGAAGTTAATTAAGCCACATCTGGAATATGGTGTGCAATTCTGATCATCACAGTGTAAGTAGGATGCATTTGCATAAGTGATAGTGCAGAGAAGATGTTTCCTGGGTGGGAGCATTTCAACTATGAGAAGAATAAAAAGAGACTAGGCTGGGATTGTTTTCCTCAGAAGAGAAGGGGGAAGGGGAACCTGACTGAAGTGTACAAAATGAGGAGGGGCAAAGACAGGATGGATAGGAAGAAACTTTTTCTCACTGTAGAGGGGTCAATAACCAGGGGGCATAAATTTAAGACAGGAAGTTTAGAGGAAAAAAAAACTCCCGTGGGGGGGGGGGGGTTCAGGGGTTGGTGACAGGAATTGGTGGTGATACTTGAAACTCACTGAAAGAGTGATACAGCATTTAAGTGATATTTACATGAACAATTGAAACACCACAGCATATAAGGCTATGGGCCAAGTGCTGGAAACTGGGACTAGGGTAGAGTAGATAATTACTTGATGACTAGTTTGGACATGATGGACCAAATGGTCTCTATGTTCTAGAACTTTATGTCTCAATATCTATACTACGGTATACAGAATAGTATAACTATTCTAGACATGGTTATAAAAATCCTTCGTGTTGAAGGTTTTATGAGTCTTATCTCATATCATGAGTGAATAATAGAGCAGAGGACTGGGACTGGAAAATGGGAGTGTAGAATCAGGGATGGAAAATTGGGAGTGGTGGATAGGTTCCTAGGATCAGGAGCAGAAAGTTAGTAGCTATTATCCATTAAGGGGATGGTTCTCTTCACCACAAAGTAGATTTGGAACACAGAGGATATCACTCGTCATTAAAAATGTAGTTGTAACTTTTAACAAATGCTTGGCATATTC
>NC_063339.1:76284219-76297258 GCF_021869965.1 Rhincodon typus | reverse complement strand
TTTGGCTACTAGACTAAGTTTAGTGGAATTTTACTCCTGTTATAAACATTAGTTACACAACACAGATGCTCAAATATATTTCCAATTTAGACCTCTGAACTATTTTTATAATGTAGACCAATAACTTTGTGAAACAAAAACAGAAATTGCTGGGAAAACTCAGCAGGTCTGCTAGCATCTGTAGAGAGAAAGCAGAGTTAACGCTTTGGGTTCAGTGACCCTTCAACAACTTTGTGAATGCATTTTGACTGAATCTAATTTTCTGATCTGTCAGATACTCCCAATAAATCAATGGTTCGGAAGGATCTTGAATAGTGATCAAAGTCATAATCAAGAGTTCAGCAATGAGAAATAGCTAACAGTGAGGGCTCAGGTGAGACAGGACTGAATAAGTTTTGATCCATGAAGAAACGGGTGATTTATGGCATTGGAACCTTTCAGGCAAAATTATAATTGGAAGAACTTAACCAGTTTCCTTACAAATTAAAGGCAAGCAGAAAAGGTCTGGAATTGTTTAAACCATTAAAATAAAAGATAAATGGAGATTCTAACATTTTCTGCTGTGAAAAACACCAGATTATTCCAAAGCAAGGGCCCTTACAAAGCAGAACATGGGAACTCACTTGGCTGCTCAGGCATAATTTTCTTAATATGGTAATTATCCCAGATGATTCTTTTCCCCAAAGGATGGAGGCGTTTGTGGAAAGTGAACAAATTATCCACATTCCTCAGTCAAACCAACCTTTGTTTTCTTGGTCTGCTTTGTTAATATAAGGACGCGGTTACCATGCACAAAATTTCAGCAGCCCCTGCACTAAATGGAAGGAGCTAACTAGGCCAGAAAATTGACTTTCACATCCGCTTCTTCCAGTGAATTTTGGCACCTATTTTCTCTCTTCTACTTCACTCAAATCAATCAATTTAGATGTCATGATTCTGGTCACTTGTGTAATACTATAATGTATTTTTCATTCATCCAACTAAATAGATCCAAACAACAAATATAGTATTTTAATATGACTGACTTAGATGTTTATACGCCTGCCATGTTCCTTGATCTATTAACATTACAAGTTTGAAAATATAATGCAACTGTGCGCTTTTTAGTACCATACGTATCGAGATCTTGACTTCAGATTCCTGACTTGTTCAAATATAAACAAAACGGAATAAAGCTCTGTTCATGCCACAATCATTCAGTATTTAAATGCAGGAGTGTATTTCCTATCTGCTATATAGATCTGGATACCCTCCATGCAGACAACAGCCCAAGGTAAAACTTAAAAGATTATTTCCAGAAATGTTCTATACAGACACTGCAGGACAGTGAGTTATCAGGACTTTTCTCACAAGTTAAAAATCATTGGAAACTCAACACTAGGTAATATTGTATTGATGATTTGCAACAGTCAGTCAAGATTGTGAGCCAAAGAGCTGTTGAAATGTTTCCTGAGCTAAACTGGTCAGTTTTCTCAAGATTCAACTCTTTGACAATTGACTGAAGAAATAGAAAAAAAATTGCATTGTTCTTCAAAATGTCTGCTTCCCATCAAAAGTTATTGGGCAAAGGCTATGAAAGATCATAGTGGAATAGGGGCTAGGATGAGATGGGTGGGGAGAAGAGTTGGAGATGAGTGGTGGACAGATTCTACGTAGACCCTGAAGAGTCGTCGTCTTTATTCTGACCCCCGCAGGTCAAAAATTAAAATATTTCACCTATTTTGGCTTCTTCCAGCACTGTTGCTTCTCCTTGCCATGATTCAATGGTGGCTCTGGCATTGTGCTAACTTAGAATTATGTTTCACCACTGTGACATTTACATTTTAATCAAGCCCTCCTTTCCTAGGCGGTGGATGCTACCAGAATTCTGGCAGATTAAACATTGGAGAGAAGCAGAAAAGTTGCTAGAATGTAATGACTCCCATTCAGCCACTGTTTAACTACAACCATTCTGCCCATCATTATCTGCACCATTTCTGCCAGGGTGGCTGGATTAAAATCTTGCCTTACATTTCTTACTAATATAACCTACACTGTACTCCGCGTTCTATAAGTAGCTGACGGGTGAATGATGTATACTAGTTTAGCGAATATAATTTCTCTTTCTCTTTTCTTCAATAGAAGGGACTATGATGCAAAGTTTAACTTTTTTGTTCAGTAGTGATTAGAATTACGAATGGAGTCTGATTAAATGTGTTCATGGTTGGTGCCACTTGAACACTGTGAACTGGTGACAAATTAATTCTGTTGAAAGAATTCAGAAGCAAAATGAAAAACAATTGCAATGAATGAATGAATTAATTAATTAGCCATCAGCTATCATTTTGACAAAATTACTTTGGCAGCGCTGCTGAAGCAGACACAGCTAATATGTTCAAGCTACTCAAGAGAATTCTAAAATTTAATGTCAAGACCCAGTGTAGATTCCAAGTCATTGCATGTTAAAATTTCCATTCAGCATGCATACTGTTTATGTAACTATGGGCCAATTTACAGGAATTAGATGCTGTCAGGGAGTGTTTTAGTGAGGGCTGCAGACAGTACAGTTAAAGAAAGATCTGAGGTTCTGAGGAAGGGTCACCAGACCCGAAACGTTAACTCTGATTTCTCTCCACTGATGCTGCCAGATTTGCTGAGCTTTTCCAGCAATTTCTGTTTTTGTTAAAGGAACATCTTGTTTTAGCATTACATCTCATCAGAATTCGTAGATACTTGGCATCACCAATGCATCAAAAAGTGGTGTTTGTGGGTGATTTTCCTCAGTTTCCATAGGTTTCCATCACAATATGAAGGACTCAATTGCAAAAGAAAATGATATAAAGTAAATGGCAGAGAAAGAAGTGTCTTCCTTTTTGTTAAGTCAAGCTCCTTACTTTATCATATTTGCTATGCAGATTGCAAAGAAAACCTCAATACCCAAAATCTTAAGAATCCATTTCTTCACACTCCTTGACTGCTAAAAAATAGATTTTGGAAATGAACGCGAACCAGAATCGAAAAGAAAATATAATTAGCACTATGCTGAGCAACCTTTATTTGCACAGCACTTTTAGCATAGTAAAATGTTCCATTATACTTTACAAGTTCATTATCTAACATAATTAGACACAGAAATCACATTAGGAGACTTTAGGATAGGTGAGCAAAAGCTTGGTCGACGAGCTAGGACTTAAGAACACATACAGAGAAGTGTAGGTTTACAGAGGGAACCCAGAGTTTTGGACCTAGGCAGCTAAAGATTCAAATCAGGAGTTCAGAGAAGACCAGAATTAGAGGAGCATGAAGATTGTAGAATACCAGAGAGTGGGAGAAGGCTACAGAGTAAAATAGGGATAGCAGTTAATACATTATGGATACTGGCATATAAGTCAACATCCTTTCAAAATTCCTCCAAAATTCTTTCCAAAAATAAGGATTGACTTATACACTGAGTACAAGTGTGAGACAAGGGTTTCGGTGGTCATCATTTTGAACTGTAAAGATAAATAACACTGATAATTTATACAAAATTAATGTGGCACAGTTTATGGAATAATTTATTTTAATGCAAAAATACCTTTAACCACAAATAAACTGTTTTGTAACCATTCAATTTTATTGTTTTTCTTGGCTGACAAAATGCATTCAGCAAATTAATTCTGTGTCACTTTGGCTATGGCACCATCAGATGCGACATATTTGATTTCAGAATCATTCTTCCACAACAAATCATCTTCCTTTCCTTCTTTTGAACTGGAATATTCTTTGAAGAGTTTGATCAAAGTTTATGCATTAGAGAAGCATTCCACAACTTGATGACTGAACCACATCAACCAGTAACTGGGGTAGCATGTATATTTCTACTCTTTGTCAAGATTTTATCCACCATCCACCATTTCATTTAGTGCAAACATGATCCTTGAATGGCCTATTGAAATCTGGCATTCCATCCAGGTTGCTGATGTAGCATTAATGTTTTTGCAGCTGTTTGACAATCAATCACTGTAAACTGATCACTTTGGCAGTAAGGATTTTTATAGTCCCTGAGCGATCTTGGTCTTCTGCTGCAACACAAGATACTTTGATCCATAAAACGAATACATCAACTTGCTGCTGCTCCAAAATCTTTGCTGGACTCAGCATTTGATTTGGCCCATTGCTATGGATCCAGTTGATAATGCTACTGGACAAGTCAAATCCCAGAATGAAATCTGGCTAGATAGATCTATCTAGTCTTTTCTTTCAATTTAACATGACAGTCTTTCATTGAAATGTAAGCACACAAGGCTGCAGAACTGGCCTTAACAAGAAAATAAAAGCTTATTGTACAAAAGAAATAAAAATTAAATGAAACAAACCAAGCTAAATATAATAGTTTGAAAGATTTCAAAACATATGGGAAACAAAATTCCATCTCCTCCCAACATGGCACTTTACAGTTTATTAAAATTCCAGTAGAACAAATCCTTCCTCATCAAATCTGTAGGTTTGACTTGACTACTTGTTCTCATTCTGTTCCTGTGAGGCCTCTTCTCTTGACTATTCATACAGTTGAGAACTTTATCTTTCTCAGTTTCGTCATAACCTGAAGAGTTCGAACCAAATCGTCTGGTTTGAAAGTTTCACAAACTTCATTCCTTCACTGAGTTAATTTATTCCTTTAACTGAACTGCACAATCTCCTTTTTGAGGACAGACTATACTCACCTCTGACTTCAGTCAGGTCTTTCTTAGAAATGAGCCCAAAAGCTTTTTAACAATATTTTTACAAACCTGTTCATCCTAGGATCTGCTACAGCTAATAGCTAATGTTTTCTCTCTCTCTCTCCTGTCATAAGCCCCCACAATATAAACAAACATCCATTATCACTCCAGAGGTCTTTAAGTCATCTGCTCTTTTTGACATATACTGGTTTTAAAGTTGTGTTTCTGGAAATACTGACTCAGCCAGTTTTTAAACTTCACAAAAAAGACAACTATCCATATGCCACAAGTTTGAAATCCAAGCTCTAAAATAACATCATTAATATACGTAAATCATACACTTTTGAAAACATCATTTAAAAGCATATATAAAAATTGTACTCTAGTGACAGTGAAAATTTTCTGATGGTTTTCCAGCACCCATTCCAAAACATGCTTTTCAAGATTTGACTAGTGGCTTGTTGCTCTGGTCTTGGGCATCGTGTTCAAGATGGATTGCTTCTTACACTCTCTCACCAGTTTTGTAACGAATACTGAACTCCCTTGCTACAGCTCAGTTATATAGTAAGTTAACAACTATCATGACTTTTAGCTTAGAACTTGCTTTATGCTTCCTTTGTTTTGTTGGAAGACTCTTTTATTTTTGTCATTTACCAACTGAGTCCTGCTGTGTGGGCATGTCTTTAACTCCCTTGCATTTTCACAATAGAGACTGTAGCTCGTATTTGATCACCACCCTCCTTAAAAATAAGAAAAGCTGGCATTTGTGGGGTGAAAAATGGATACTTTCCATTTACGCGAATGCAGCTTGTAATGACTTAAAAGGGTTGGGGGTGGGGGGGAGTCATCTTATATTCCAGGTATATGCGAAATCATGACTTTTGAGTTGGAAAATATTGGTCATCTTATATATTGGTCATCTAGGATAAACTTTGCTTTTCAAGTGTATAAGCTTTTGAAATGTGTAACCTAGATAACAGCCATATGTTAATTCAGTGTAATGATTACATATTTAAAAGTCATACAAAAAGAAACATTTTAAATGCCTGTATAACCATGAACATAAGTTTTGATGAATGTTGACTGTTCTGCATTACATTAACAGTCCAATTATTTTAAAACTGCAATTATTGAAAACAGGGATTCCTAAGAATGTACAATTACATTTGTTTACCCTTGAACTGCTATTCTTGCAATTGTCTTAAGAGCGCATCCTGAAAAGCTTCATCAAAAATTGGCTTTTTCAGCAGTAGACTTTCTATATCTAGAAAACATCTAGAAGAAATATCTAGGTCTCGGATCGCTAATATTTATAAGTGCCACATTGAACAGTTAATATGCCTATAATATAACATTGGTTCAAATATCATTCATGATTGACAAATCACAGAGTTGATACAATGCAGAAGGCCATTGAAACTTCTCAACACTACAACCATTCTTGTAAACTTCATCAGCACCCGCTCCAATGCATTCCCATCTTTCCTACAGTGCAGCAACCAGAACTGCCCATATTATTTCAACTAAGATCTAACTTATGTCCTATATAAGCTCTGCATAACCTCACTGCTTTTGTACTCTATGGATCTATCAATAAGCCCCTATGCTTCATTGACAGGTCTTTCTTTCTTTTGTACATTTTTTAGAATAGTGCTCCTTTTTCATATGGTCTACTCATATTCATCATTCACACTGCCACCTCACACTGCTCTGCATTATACTTCATCAATTTCCTATCCACACACTCCACCACCATGTCAATGAGATAACAAGAGCTGCAGATGCTGGAGTCAGAGATAACAAAGTGTGGCGCTTGAGGAACAGAGCAGGCCAGGCAGCACCAGAGGAACAGGAAAGCTGACATTTCCGGTCGGGGGTCCCTGGTCTGCTGTGTTCCTGCAGTTCCACACTTTGTTACCACAATGTCAATGTTGTTTACGAGTTCTACACTGTCCTCATCACGTTCAATTCTCCCAAGTTTTGTTTCATCTGCAAACATTCAGAAAAGTTTTTACAAAACTTGTCATTTTGCCAGCAATATGCAAATAAATAATAAGTTTAAAAAAAAATCTCATCACTCAACGTGCCGTTTAAGACAGCAAGGTTGAGATTGATAGTTAATAGGACTGTCAAAAAAGCTAAACAGGTTGTGTAGGAATTAAGTTAGTTAAAGAGGGATTATCAAAAAAGAAGGGTACCTAACATAAAAGGATACCCCAAAGTTTGGTAAGGGCACATGAACAGTAGAGGGTGGTGACAGTAGAGCCAATTAGAGACTATAAAGGGGACTTACATATGGAGCAAAGGGTCATGGCTGAGGTATTAAATGAATACTCTGAATCTGGTTTTATGTACAAAACAGATGCTGCCGAAGCCATGGTGACAGAATAGGCAATTTAGTCACTTTATAAAATAATGAGAGGTATGGTTAGTGATGGTTGTCATTTCCCTGGAATGGGTGATTTCAAGTTTAGGGGACACATTTTTAAGGTGAGAGGAGAAAGATTTTAAAAAAGACATGAGGGGTAAATTTTTTACACAGATGGTGGTTCACGTATGGCATGAACTTTCAGGAAGCAGTGGATGTGAGTACAACTGCAACGTTTAAAAGACATTTGGGCAAGTACATGAATAGGAAATGTTTGGAGGGATATGGGCCAGGGGCAGGCAGGGGGACTACTTTAGCTTGGATCATGTTCGGCATGGACTCATTGGACCGAAGGATCCATTTCCGTGCTATATGACTCTATGACTAGAAGTGTTTGAAATTGAAAGGAGGAGGTACTAAATGAACTAACAGTAAATAAAACTGACAAGACATCAGCACCAAATGAGAAGCATCTAAGGATATTGAAGGAACTGGAAATTGACGCAGCACTAACAATAATCTTTCAATCTTGCCTGGACTCAGGAATGCTGCTAGGGATTGGAGAACTGACAACATTTCTCAAGGCAATGTCCTGACCAGAGTCAATGCACCTGCTTTAAAATTTAAATAAAACCTGTCATTTAGCGTTAATGAGTGCATTCTCCATTGCAATGCTTCGATCACTGTGCATTACTATTTACACCAAACCAAGGGATCATCAGGTTCAATACACTGTTGTGGAATTCTTCAAGTCTTTACACCTTAGTCACTAACTTGACTAAGTTGCTGAACCATCATGAAAAAGGTAAACATTTAAGACTGACCTACAGCCTGGAGATACTTAGGCAACTTAACTAAAGTTGAATTCTCTGTTACTTCAGATCTCTCACACATTACCTCTTTCAAATAAATGCTACAGGTACCATCAAGACCCAATACTTAAGTGAAAATATATTTTTTAAAATAGACAAAATGAAATAAAAATGGTTATGATACTATTTTTCTCCAAAGTGGGAATGGAATTTCTATTTAAAATGAGGTAAAATGCAACTTTAACCTATATATGAGAATTTCATATAATTTTTCTTCTATGTCTTTATCAACAAATGCATCAACGTATTTGTCAGACGTCTAGGATGAAAACATTTTCACCTGCCTCATATTTCTACTCTGCCCTCTTTGTAAGGGCAATACTGGGTTACAGGGTCTTGCATTACAACATAATTAGATTGGACCAAAGATATTGATCGTAGTTCAGAAACTATTCCAAATATCTAAAAAGTATGCAAAATTAGGGCACTACCATCTCAAAGATTTTTATTTCAATGTTACTAGAATAACAGACTTCTATCTGGCAAGATGTTTTCACAACAGCAATTCCAAAATAGGAATGGTTCATCAGGGTTACTGGTAAGGAATTTAACAGAGCAAGTTCAGCAATGCACTTAGCAATTCATATTCCTCAACTACACTATTCATCTGATGTTTACACATGGGACACCAATATTTGCTCTTAAATTCTGGACGAAACAATGATAAATCAACATTGAAGAAACAGCTATAGTGGAAGGCTGTGGTAATAAAATTATTGTACAATTATTGATAGAACATTTTTGCTTGTTCACCAGTGAAAGTTTAAATAAGCATTTGATGAGGGAGTCACATTGAATCAGAGCAGAATTTTGGAAGTAGAAAGCCTAAACTTGTTACATTTAATGTGAGATCACAGACAGCTATCCAAGATGGAAGTTGTACCTCATGTCCATATTGTTATGTTGTACAAGTGATTTACTTCAACTCAGTTGAGCTTGACTTCTTCCAACCATGTTCTTCCCTATAAAGCTGGAAGATTTCCTTTGACAACATGCAAGAAGAAATCTTCAGATGACCGTATAACTGAACATTCACATTAATGTAACCCCTTCGTCAGTGTATGTTCTTAATACCATTTGCAGCACAATGTAACTAAGCACTTCTGAAGCACACTTTCATGCATCAATCTGGGGTACAGCTCCGTTCTTAGTGGTTTGCTGTTCAGAAAGAGAGTGACACAGTGTTGCTTGGTGTCACCAGTATGTTTAATAACTGCTCCTCTTCGGAGAGTCTGGGTTTTTCCTTTTCGTAGTGTATCCATTTTCTTCCTACTCTTTAGTTTCTGTACTTTTGCTATATTTCTTTCTCAAACATTCAATGGTGCCCTTTTATGCTACAATTTCTATATATAGTTTCTTTACACCAGCAATTTGCTGCTGCGTGACCTGTTTTCCACACTGAGTTTTGAGTCTGTGGGTGCTCATCCATCAACTGCTATTTTGTCCATCAACTGCTCCCATGCTCAAGCATAGCTGTTGAGCTTCCTTGATTGCTAATTCCATCAAGACTGCTATTTCCAGTGCTTTACATCTAGGTTCCTTTCCCTAAATAATCACTTCTGGATTGCTTTACGTCTTAAGCCACACAACAGTCTGCCTCTGATAGCACCATTTAAATTGTCTCTGAATTTGCAGTACTCTGCTAACTTCTTTAAAATTACTGTGAACCAGAAGACAGATTTACCATTATGCTCATTGCATTTGTTCTGAATTTGAATCTTTCAGCAATCACAAATTATTTTGGTGAAAAATGGGATTTCTAGTATTTCTTCCTAAGTTTGGGACCCAGTTTCTCTGGTTGTACCAGACTCCTGAGGAGGTTAAACTTCTCCCTCATAATACTCAAAAATGAATGTATGACTGTAATATCTTTAACTGGCTTAGGTTGAACAAAATAATTGAATCTCTCTTTGCAGGAATTCCAGCTTTCTGCATTTTCATCATATGGTCCTACAGCACCAAAATGGAAAGTGCATGATTTAGTGCATGCTAAATTTTAGCGCAATCTTCTTCCTTCCTGAGATTGCCCTTTTTTGATCCACACCCCTAGCTCAAAATACTTCCTTCCATGTAGGATATTCGTTACTCACAGTGCTCCTTCAGTTTGGAGCATGTGGCAAGCTTCTTCTGCACTGTTCACCTCTTCCCTGCAGTGAATTCCCTTATTTTTTAAACTGACAATACAGCTTCAGTGCGACAATGCGGTCTTGTATAGGATGGGCTGAAGGGCTAAAAGTTAATGATGATAATTGACAGCTGCACGAGAAAATAGATTGTACAGGATGGGAAAATAGGCTGGGAAAGTTTAGAATAATACTTGACAAGCTGCATGACCTTGAATGAGTCCTGTGAACGTTCCTTTATGAGCCGAAGGTTCTTACTTAATAAAGATTCATATTTAAGCAAATTGCTGTTGTCAAGCCTTCTCTTAGTTATATTTCACTGAATCTGAAAAGATCCGCTTGAATACACGCTGTGATCCAAGACATTTTTGGCAACGAGTAATAGGATTCGCGAAAATATTTAAGAGAAGGGAAAGGCAGCCTGATGCTCTGGTGACCTTCTGTATTCTGGGATGGAATGTGGCAGACTCTGGATTCAGGTCCGTGGCTATTTTCTTAGCACGATTAGGACCCCCAAAAGGGTGAGGGACAGTTATAACTTGAGAACCAGAGAATTGGAGTCCAGGTTTCTGTGCTGTGCGAGTGCACTGAACCTTGTAAAAGTGTTAACTCTTTGCAGTCTGATTTGAATGCACCTTTATTTGTTTGTTCCCAAATGCAATCTTGTACAATTTGTGTGTTTTTGTTTCCTGGAGCTTGAGATCTGGGGATACTTTGAAGTTAGTTTGCATTTTGGGAACATATGGTGTTTTGCAAGTATGTTGTGAGCCGGTATCAGTGTGGGACAGGTATGATTAATGTAATGTCCTTCTAAGAAACCATTAGTGGTTGTGTAAAGCAAAAATCTACGAAATGTTGTTTCAAAAATTTGGTCTGTAAAGCTTGGTAAAAATGTATCTTTTGGAAATGGCTCCGTGTTGTGTTTGGACTTGGTAAAGTTTAATTCCATGTTTGGAATTTCATTTTCTGGTCAGATTGAACTTCCCAATGCTGTTTTAACACAGTAAGTCTTGAATTCCCGATGATAAGATTGACTCATTGTTAATATCCAAGTGATAGAGATATTGGAATGTTGAAAATGCAACTCCCCATGTGTGAGGAGTTTCGGAAAGGCAAATTTAACAACAGGGTGGGCTTTTCGT
The DNA here is from genome assembly GCF_021869965.1 of Rhincodon typus. Lineage (NCBI taxonomy): Eukaryota > Metazoa > Chordata > Chondrichthyes > Orectolobiformes > Rhincodontidae > Rhincodon > Rhincodon typus. The sequence goes on along the minus strand of NC_063339.1, from coordinate 76,286,071 downwards.
TTCTTTAAGGAGGAGGAAAGACGGATGATGTAATTATATGCAGGAGTTTACACCCCACCTGCTTTTGAATCCATAGTAGATTAATACTAATTAACCAATTCTGCTCGAAGAGGAATGGATGGAGCTTGTTTTTTTTTTTTAAGGAATTTGAGACACTGAAGCCTGAACCCACTTGCGGAATTTCAACATTGCAACACAGTAATGGTTGAGGTACCCTCGACCCATCAAGCAATTCATCAATAACACAAGTCAGTATCGGGGAAGTACTGTGGAAATATCAATTGTAGAGTGTGTCAGGAATCTTGAAACTATTGAGCCTGGGTACAGTTAAGCATATCATGATAAAAACGATGTTAAGACTCACATGCCCTGGTGTTCTAAAATATTTAAATGAAATAGTTACCTGAAAATTTAAACGGATCCTGGGAGATGATAAAGTGCATGCACACAGTCTCACTAGTTTCAATCCATACAAAAGTGGTTAGTAACTTTAAGGGAATAAACAGAATATTGAATTTGGACAAATTTATATAGAGATATATCCAATATCTAGAATGATTCATCAAGTAACTTAAAAAAAATGTGGGTCGTCTTAGAGAAAGAACAAACAAAGTATGTTGTGCCTGAATCAAGCAAAAATGTTTGACTTCTGTTTTAAAATATTATAAGATTATGCTCCATGGACTACATATCTTTATAGATCTCTGGACTTAGATATGGTGGCAATAGTTAATTTGCAGAATTGGATGAGATGAAGTAAGAGACAAAAAAAACAGAATAATGGGTTGAAGTGGCAATTCAGGTTAAAATGTTACTGTAAAAAAATTGAGGTTTAGATGGAAGCACAAAACTGAGAGCTTTCTCTTGGTGATATCTGTGTCCTTGTCTTTCCTTTTAAGATAGAAAGATTTGGTGGTCAAGCCACTACCCGAGGCATCAGGACCATACGCGGAGAGATAAGTAAAACCTCATAGATCGTTTGATAAGATCATGTGGGAGTCAAGAGTGTGTGACATGGTCTCGGGATTCTAATGTAAGTGTGCAAAAGTGAATGTTACCTCGGAGGTAACAAACATGAGACGGTCCAAAAATTATGCACTGAAGAACGGGTCTCAGACATGTACACCTACTGGATGAAAGGATTAGTTTGGCTTGGAAGAGCACAAAAACATGGTTTAAACAATAAGACACTGACACAAAATCCATAGAGAAACTGACTTTAAAAGCAGTAGTAGTGAAAGGGATGTAAAAACAATTACAATCGAAATAAAAAGTGTGATTGGCTCTTATGTCAAAATTTTACAGAGATGGGTTCTGGGAGGAGTAATGGTGGACTGAGTGAAAGAGCCCATCGGATGACATACAGATACCCCATCTTGAACGTCTGTATGATGCATGTACTCCAGTGTTTACCATGCGTATTGTAGCTCAAAAGCGGGTACCTGCATTTGGAGATAGTAGGAACTGCAGATGCTGGAGAATCCGAGACAACAAGGTGCAGGGCTGGATGAACACAGCAGGCCAAGCAGCATCATAGGAGCAGAGAGGCTGACGTTTCGGGCCTCGACCCTTCATCAGAAAAGGCGGAGGGGAAGGGGGTTCTGAAATAAATAGGGAGAGAGTGGGAGGCGGATAGAAGAGGGATAGAGGAGAGGATAGGTGGAGAGGAAACAAACAGGTCGAAGAGGCGGGGATGGAGCCAGTAAAGGTGAGTGTAGGTAGGGAGTTAGGAAGGGGATAGGTCAGTCCAGGGAGGACGGACAGGTCAAGGGGGCGGGATGAGGTTGGTCGGTAGGAGATGGAGGTGCGGCTTGAGGTGGGAGGAGGGGATAGGTGGGAGGAAGAACAGGTT
>NC_063339.1:76262429-76279219 GCF_021869965.1 Rhincodon typus | reverse complement strand
CAGCATCTGTGGAGGAGAAAACAGAGTTAATGTTTCGGGTCCGGTGACCCTTCCTCAGAACTGCAGTTCTGAGGAAGGGTCACTGGACCCGAAATGTTAACTCTGTCTTCTCCTCCACAGATGCTGCCAGACCTGCTGAGCTTTTCCAGCAACTCTGTTTTTGTTACCACGGATAAGTGAGTTGTCTGAGGATAGGTTGAGCAGACAGCTTCCACTGGATTTGATTGGAGTGTATAAGATCCTGAATGGTTAAGGCGGAAGTGCAAAGGATGTTTCTTCTTGTGGTCAAGTCCAGAACTAGTTGCACTGTTTTAAAATATATGGTCTTTTTAGATCAAAGATGAGGAAGACATCTTCTTCTCAGAGGGTTATGTAACTGCCTCAGAAAGCAGTGGAAGTGGAGTAATTAAATACTTTTAAGAAGAAGTAAATTGAATCCTCGGGGTAGATGGAAATATGGAATTCAAGGCACAAATTGATCAGCCACGATCTAAATGAACGGCACTGCAGCCTCGACGGGTTGAATGGTCTACTTCTCCTCCTATTTCAAATAGCCACATATGTAAAACGGTATATTCACAACAGCTAATATGTGGGCTGTTCCCTACTCACCCATGGCTTCAGAATGACTTCATTTCTTAGTAAAAATGAAGTTATAGAGGTGTAGTTCTGAAAGGATTAAACGCGAAGTACGTGGGCAAGGATATGGCAGATGAAATATAATGTTGTTGCGAAGTTGGATTGGGATTGGGAGGTAGGAAGTTAGAATTTGGTGTTTGTAAAATACTTGGAGGGAAAGCATTTCATGGTCCCTTTAAAAGATCACATGCTTTTTCTGTGCTTAGAGATTTAAGGTGGATGTCTGTGAGCAGCAGCTTAAAAACTTGAAAGTACACAGTGTCCACATTGAAACATTTGTATCAAAAGGCTGCACAGTTAGCAGGCCAAACAAAGGTTTTTACCAAGACAACAGGCTTTTCAATTCAGCCAATCAATTTGAACCAGGCACTTAGATTCCAAAAACCAATTAATTTTAAGTCTGATGGTTTTGACAACATAGGACCAATCATATGGTCCTAAATATTGATAAGAAATATTGATATGTCATCGAGGGTATAAAAGAGGAGGTCAGTTGGACAAAACCGCAGAGCTAACTACCATCTGCTGAAGCCAATAGCCCTCAGCTCTCAAGAGAGAAACGCTAGCTCTCACAGCCTCCTCTGTGTCTCAGAGAAAGCACCATCTGAATGATAGTACCAATAGCATAACTAGTTAATATTCCTGAGAGCAGAATTGACAGAGAAGGCACAGAGCATTCTGGAAGACACATAACCTGGCTGTAATTTCGAAAGACTACATTCTATTTTTATTTTATTTAAGTGGGACTTGTATTTATTGGAACAGCATACCAGTGGAATTTTGCTTTAATTGGGAATAGTTAGTAGTTACAAAGGTGTTACTCGGTTTGTTAATAGTTTAGTTTATTTGTTCACTGTTAGAGATAGATAAATAAATTGTTACTTGTTGATTTTAAAGTGAGGGTCAGGGATTTATTTTGTTTAACTGCAAGAAGTTGCTGAAAAGCAGGTTACACCACTTTTCCAACTCCTTTTGCAGATTATAGGGCTGGGCTAGATGCTCCTCTTTGGGTGTTTCAGCTTTAGTTCTCAGAAGTTGTGGGGGGCGGGGGGTGGGGTGGGGAGAGGTGGGGGGTCAACCTCCGCTTTATAAAAATGTGGTTAAGTGTGAGCTGTTCACTTTGGTCAAATGAATGAAGATATAAACTATTCCATAAATGACAACAGAATGCAAAGTATTGATGTCTAAAAGGATCCAAGTGCCTTTGTTCATAAGTTATTAAAAGCTAGCATGCAGGTGCAGCAAACAATTGGAAGACAAATGGTATGTTAGCCTTTATCACAAGAGAATTTGAGTACAGCAGCAAAAAAGTATTGCTTCAATTGTACAGAACAATGAGGGCAGTACTGGCATCCTTGCCTGAGGAAGGATATATTTTGAGTCATAGATTTAGACAGCATGGAAACAAACCCTTTAGTCCAATTAGTCTGCACCAACCAGATATCCAAGTCTGACCTATTCCCATTTGCCAGCATTTTGTCCATATCCCTCAAAACCTTTCCTATTCATATACTCATCCAGATGTCTTTTAAATGTTGTAATTGTACCCACCTCCACCACTTCCTTCGGCACCTTATTCCATACATGTACCAATCTCTGCGTTAAAAAGTTACCCCTCAGGCCCTTTTTAAATCTTTCCCCTCTCACCTTAAAACTATGCCTCTAGTTTTAGACTCCCCACCATAGGGAAAAAAAACCTTGGCTATTCACCCTATCCATGCCGCGCACGATTTTATAAACCTCTATAAGGTCATCCCTCAGTCTCCGATGCTCCAGGGAAAAACGTCCCAGCCTATTCAGCCTTTCCCTATAACTCAAGCACTCCAGACTAGGCAATATCCTTGTACATATTTTCTGCATCCTCTCAAGTTTACCAACATCCTTCTTATAGAAGGGTGACCAAAATACTACGAATTCCAAAAATGGCCTCATCAATATCCCGTAGAGCCGCAACACAACATCCCAACTCCCGTACTCAATGTTTAGGCCAATGAAGGCAAGCATGCTAAACACTTTCTTAACCACTGTCTACCTGCGACTCCACTTTCAAGGAACTATGATCAGGAAAAACCTGATCAGGTGCCCTGGATTTATCTACCTTTATGTGTTTTCAGACCTCCAGCACCTCCCCTTCTGTAATATGAACTCCTTTTAGGACATCCCTATTAATGTCCCCAAGTTTCGTAGCTTCCATGTTCTTCTCCACAGTAAAATGATGTAAAATATTTGTTTAATATCTCACTCATGTCCTTTAGCTCCAGACAGAGACAGCTCTGGGGCCCTATTCACTCCCTAGTTACTCTTTTGTCCTTAATATACTTATAGAATCTCTTTGAATTCTATTTGCTATAGACGGAGTGCAGTAAACATTAATTTTTGGGATGAAGATGCTGTCCTATGAGGAGAAACTCTGGATTCTGAGTCTGCATTCAATGGAATTTAGAATAATGAGAGGTAATGTCAAAGAAAACTACAAAAATTTTAAAGAGACATAAATAGTAGGTACAGAAAGGATGTTTTCCCCCGGCTATGGAGTCTAGACCCAAGCGACGGAGTCTCATAATCAAAGGCATGCTATTTAGGATTCACATAAGGAGAAACTTCTTCACTCATTCAGCAGTGAATCTTAGGAATTTTCCTACCCCCGAGAGCTGTAGAAGTTCAGCCATTAAGTTCAAGACGGAGACTGATAGATCTGGTTCCTAATGATATCAAGGGACATATGGGAATAGTGTAGGAACATGGCTTATAGTTAGATGATCAGCCATGCCCTAGAATGGCAGAGTAGGTTGCAGGGTGTGAATGGCCTCCTCATGTTCCTATTTACAGGAACACCATACAAGATATAATTTCTGTTTATAGTAGTAGCATTAACAGTCCTTCCCATTCTGGTGCAGTTGTTCAGTTCTCATGCTGATTGACAGACCTAAATGACATTTCTAATTACCAATCCATCTGTGGATTCACTATCAACAGACTATACACATGGTGGTACCATTAAAAGATGCTGTCAAATTCATTGAAGTATACCTTCCCTCATGCAAAGTGGGAATTTATTTGCATTAAAATGCATTCTTACCTTCATAACTGAGAATCTGACACATGGTGGACACAAAGTACAAGCCAAAACACAAGCAGTCAAGCTCCTTGACTCCAGGGTGTTAAATTTTGCTATGCAGGCTCAAAGCCAACTAAAACATGCCAGTGGGAGCCTGAAATTCAACATGCGATAGGATCCAGGAAATAGAAGGGCACACAGACATACTATAGCTTATGTGAAGTCTACCCTGGTGCCACTTATTTTATTCTTTTAATTTGTTCGTGGGATGTTGGCATCCTGTAATGATGTTTTCATCAATTTGACTAGATGGAATTGTGGCCAAGTAACCTTACAAAATGCTTTCATTCCAAAAACTGCATGACTAAATCAGTGCTGGCAAATAAGCCCTAAACCTCAGCTAGATACTTTGCCATCACTGGAACTTTGATTCATTAGATTTAATAATCTCAACTCCTCTGGTTTTGACTGCATGAATTCTACATGGCACACATTAGAGAGAGTCAGACTTCCAACTAAAATTCCTCTACATGCACTGTCTGGATTACTTTTAGTTCCCCTTTGTGTCAAGAATAACACAACTCCACGTCCCACACTGTTCTAATTCATACTGCACTGCTCGTTATCCCAATATCATTAACATTAAAATATTCCACATGGCCAGAGGGTCAAACCACCGCCAGAAGTTCCTCCTGCTCTAGGCTTGAATTGTCATTGTCTTGTGAATGAGACCCATTCCTGTCTTCATGACCTTACTCATACTGATGACCACCCAATCTCCCTTCTACTCCTCATGTCAGTTGATACTGATAATAGTTCTCTCCCCTCAGTACTTGTTGGTCTCTCCTTTAAATCAGTCACAGCATTTTCAAAACCACTCCTTAATCTCATTATCCCTTCTCAAGGATCTATCCTTGACTTCTCCTTATTTCTCACATTATTGCAGTTTCTTGTTATAATCATCTGAAGGTGAAGCATCCATTTTTGTATTTTGACTGCATCACCCAGACTTAACACAGCTCACTTTTGTGCCTTTAAGTCCCATTGTTCTCAGTTCAAGTCACAGTCCTAGGACTTGAACACAAAAATTAAGTTTGACACTTTACTACATTGTTGGACGTGCTAACTTTTGGATAAGACATGAAACAGAGTCCCTGTCTGTCTGTTAGGGTGACGGTAAAAGATCCCATGGCACGATTTCAAAGAAGAAGAAGGATAAGGGGAGGCAATGATCTAGTAGTATTATCGCTAGATTGTTAATACAAAAAACCCATAATGTTCTGGTGACCTGGGTTCGAACTCTGCCATGGTAGATGGAGGAATTTGAATTCAATAAAAAACAAAAAATCTGGAATTAAGAGACCATGAAACCATTGTCGATAGCTGAGAGAAGTCCTATCTGGTTCACAAATGCTCTTTAGGGAAGGAAACTGCCATCCTTACCTGGTCTGGCTTACATGTGACTCCAGACCCACAGTGATGAGGCTGTCTCTCAAAAATTAGGGACAGGCAATATATGCTGTCCCAGCCAGCGATGAATGAATACAAAAATGAGCAGAAGAGTCACCCCAAGGCCCTGGTCAATATTTATTTTTCAATATACATCATAAGATCAAATTATTTATAATTATTAGGTTCATGGGAGTTGGTTGTGTACAAATTGGCTGCTGTTATGACTGGGTGAAGAGAGTGGTAGAATAATTCCCTCTTTTCCCACTCCTCAATTGACTACACCAGGTTTCTATCTTTTTAAACTGCCAATTTCAGTGTGTGTTTAACAGTATACATGCTATGAATTTTACAGACACACAAAGGCAGGATTCCTCTAAGTTTCAAAAAGACAGAAGCATTGTATTTATTGTACTCAACCCAGTCCAATGAAATGGACTAAAATGAAAATGTTCTTTCATGTATACATAAATCTGAGTGTAAGTTATAGAATGGGAGGATATATTCAGCAGTATTTTTAAAGTCCGATACAAGTGTAGGTATACAGATCCTATAATTTGATGTATTAGATCTCAATTGGTCTCCTTGGATTTGCATCAAGGAAGTTCAAATATGTTGATTGATGATGTTTTTGCAGTTGGGGCTGGTTCTTTAAAAAAAAACTGCCTAAAGCAGGTGGGTAAGGTATGTTGAATAAACAGAGCTGATTCTTGCAAGCTGGAGGATGGACAGACTGTCTCACTCAGCAGTCCTGCACTTTTGGCACCACGTCTGCTTCTTTTCTGACCTACAGGAAAGTAGTTTTTAAATATGATTAAGAGTTGACTGGGTTCGTCAAATGATCTCTCTCTCTCCAACTTACCAGTCACCCAAATATTATCATACTTCCAGCTACTTGATTTCAGCTTAATCAACTGTAGTTGGATGAATTCCTCTCTCAGCCAGATATAATGTTTGGTTCTCACTCAGTTGAATATCTAGGTGATTTTCTAGTTAGTTTTTTGTTTTGCTAGTTAAAAAGATGATCTCTTCACATTGCTACAAGGCAATCGTTTCTGGTGGGGTTTTCCAGAAATTTCAATGGGTTTGGAATGTGCATGGTACAGTTATGCCATCTTAGCTGGTTCAGCCATTTTAGAAAGTGCTGTTTCAAGTCACTGCAAGGATGTTTCAGTATTTTAAAATCCAGTGCTTTTCAACAAATAATCCAGAAGTCATTTTTGATATAAAGCATTGTTCATAATAACTTCAGAGATAGTAGGAACTGCAGATGCTGGAGAATCCGAGACAACAAGGTGCATAATAACTTGATTGGTTGTAAAACATTTTGAGATATCTGGTCATTATGAAAAGAGCCATATGAATGCAAGTTTTTCTTTGCACATTTCCCAATTCTTTTGATATTGCTATATTAGCAAGCTGATTATCTGACATCTAATATTGGATGAGCAGAAATTTTCTCCAACAAAATATTGGGAACGCTGAAGACACTGCTTTCTGTTCCTGCTCCAGACCTTGTTCCCTATGTATAAATTTTGTCAGTCTGCCTGGCAGTTGTCCAAGACTACACTAGATGGTTTGCAACTTCAGTATCAAAATTGGCCCGGAGGTGAGCTTCTGAACAAATATTTACTCCATCACTGTGATCACCTTTTCCCACCCACCATAACCTCACCCCATCTCATTTCACCTGCTGCTGATACCCTCATTTGTGCTTTTGTTACCTTTGCATTTAATTTTAATATGGAATATTTTAACTTACTCCTGGCTGGTCTTCTACATTCCAGCCATAAGACCATCAAATACACTGCTGGCCATGACTTTTCTCTCAACAAGTTTTATTAGCCTATCATTCATGAGCTCACTGAATCTACTGGTCCTTGCTCAAACAATATCTTGATTTTAAAAATCTCACCCTTGTTTTCAATTCCCTGCACCACTTCAACCCTACTTTCATAATCTTATCTAACTTGACAATCCTCCAGGGTATTTGCACTCATCAAATTTTGGCATTCTGAGTGCCCCTTATTTGAAGCCCTGGATTTCCTCCCTTAACGTTCCCTCTGAGCTGCATGGCTGCCATCTGTGCAGCCACTCCAAGGGTCCATGTACAGTAATTGGCATTGGCACGGTGACTGCGGCATTGACTTCTCATTCCAGAGGTTGCTGCTGTGCACAAACCTCCAAGGCCTGTGCAGCTGGAAAGAAAATGAGAGCGAACGCGTCCTTAAACTTCACAGGCCTTCTTTCTCACATTCCACCTTAAAGACACTTCGTAAAATGTACTTCTTTGAAAGGTTTTGATCAGCTAATCTAATATCTTCTTCCATGACTTTATTTCATATGTTGTTTTACAAAGCTCCTATGAATTGCCTGAGGATGCTTTGTTACATTAAGGGCACTATCTAAATACAAATTGCTATTGTTTACTTCTGTTGTGGTTAAAGTTGTCTGCTGAGTTCTGAAGAATAATAAATCTTTCTCATGTTATGACTTATTAAAAAGAAAGATTTAAGCCATCAAGTTATGTAAGTACAGTCTTTGAATGACCATCTGAAAGGTTCCTACCTACATTTTACAACACTGATAAGCTATCATGATGAGGTGCAGTTTAAATCATCTATAATGTGCCATTCAGTTCATTATGCTGCTCTGCAACATAATGACAGACTCTTTCCAGATTGACTCCTCCTTTCCCTTCCTCGACACGTGTTTCCATTTCTAGGATAGGTTGGTCACCGATATCCACTACAAACTAATCGACTCCTATAGTTACCTTGTCTATACATGTTCATGTCCTGTGTCCTGTTCCATTCTATTCCATTCTCCCTATTCGGTCGCATCTGTTCTGACCAGGCCAGTTTCGATGCAAGGGCCTCTGAAATACCCACCTTCTTCAACCAAGGATTCCCCTCCACCATGGTCAACAGGGCCCTCAGTCGGGTCTGAATTATCTCTCACACTTCAGCCCTCATCCCCTCTCTCCCTCCCACAACAGCAATAGGGTTCTCCTTGTCCTCGCCTACCATCCTTCCAGCATCCACATCTAGAGGATCATTAGCTGCCATTTCTGCACTTCCAGTGGGACGCCACCACCAGACACATACTCCCCTTCCCTCCTTTGTCAGCCTTGCACAAGAACCGTTCTGTCTGGGACACCCTGGTCCACTCCTCCTTCACTCCCAACACCCTCTCCACGGACCCATGGCACCTTCCCCTGCAACTGCAAAAGGTGTAACACCTGCCGGTTCATTCCTCCCTCCTCAATATCCAAGGGTCCAAACACACCTTCCAGGTGAAGCAGCGCTTTACTTGCACTTCACTCAACCTAGTCTAGTGTATTCGCTGCTCACAATGTGGTCTCCTCTACACTGGGTAAACGAAGCATAGACTGGGTGACTACTTTGCAGAACACCTATGTTCAGTACATAAAAAAAACCCTGAACTTCCAGTTCCCTGCCACTTTAACACACCACCTTGCTCCCTGACCAACATCTCTGTCTCAGGCTTGCTGCAGTGTTCCAGTGAAACTCAGCGCAGGATGGAAGAACAGCACCTCACTTTTCACTTGGGAACTCTACAGCCCTCTGGACTCAATATTGAGTTCAACAATTTTAGGGCTTAAGGCACCTTCTCCTACATACTTTCCACAAACCCTACACACCAAGCCTTGTTTTCTCTGGTTGGTTGGCTCGCCGAGCTGGTTCGTTGCTCCACAGACATTTCATTACCCTGCTGGGTAACTTCATCAGTGCAGCCTCCGATCATTGGTGACTGCACTGATGTTACCCAGCAAGGTAATGAAAAGTCTGCGGAACAACAAACCAGCTCGGCGAGCCAACCAGCCACAACACCCACGACCCGAGCTACAAATCTACTCTAAAACCATAGAGGCCTTGCTTTCACATGGTCTGCTATTACACACTATCCATTGTTAGCCACTAATAGTCCCCATTCATTCTAGGTTGACCGTTATCCAGTCCTTTGTCTGGCCAACTGTCTTCTTTCTCTTTGCGCCCAACCTATCATTTGCATAAAAACTAACTTTTTCCAAGCTACCATCAGTTCTGAAGAAGGGTCACTGGACCCAAAACATTAACTCTAATTTCTCTCCACAGATGCTGTCAGACCTACTGAGAGCTTTTCCAGCAATTTCTGTTTTGTTTGTTAATTAGTACACAGCTGAAATAATGCAAACACTACCCAGTGTTTGTTCTCACTGTCTTTCCAGACTATGAGCACTTACAGAATACACAAAACAATTCAGGAAGCAAACAAGAAACCAGTAAGTGCTAGGTAGTCATGATTCCTGTTTAACAATTCAAATTTTGCAAGGAGCATTCCTGGTTTGATTCAGGTTCATTCCGTTTTGGTACTTAGACTCATAGAGATGTACAGCATGGAAACAGACCTTTCGGTCCAACTCGTCCATGCTGACCAGATATAAATTTAGTCCCATTTGCCAGCATTTGGCCCTCTAAACTCTTCCTATTCATATACCCATCTAGATGCCTTGTAAATGTTGCAATTGTACCAGCCTCCACCATTTCCTCTGGCAGCTCATTCCACACACGCACCACCTTCTGCGTGAAAAAGATGCCTTTTAGGTCCTTTTTAAATCTTTCCCTTCTCACTTTAAACATATGCCCTCTAGTTTTGGATCCCCCACCCCAGGGAAAAGACCTTGTCTATTTACCATATCCATGCCCCTCATGATTTTATAAACCTCAATAAAGTTACCCCCTCAGCCTCTGATGCCCCAGGGAAAATAGCCCCAGCCTATTCAGCCTCTCCCTATAACTCTCCAACTGGGAAACATCCTTGTAAACCTTTTCTGAACCCTTTCTAGTTTCACAACATCCTTCCTATAGCAGGGAGACCAGAATCGCACACAATATTTCAAAAGTGGCTGAACCAATGTCCCGTACAGCCGCAACATGACCTCCCAACTGCTAAACTCAACGCATGGACCAATAAAGGCAAGCATACCAAACGCCTTCTTCACTATCCTATCCACCTGCAACTCCGCTTTCAAAGAACAATGAACCTGTACTCCAACGTCTCTTTGCTCAGCAACACTCCCCACGACCTTACCATTAAGTGTATAAGTCCTGCCCTGATTTACCGTTCCAAAATGCAGCACCTCACATTTACCTACCTATCTAATATGAATTCTTCTGCTATATAAATCAACACAGTTGTATACATAGTCAAATGTTGGAAAAAATGCTTAAAAATATTTAAGGATTATTCTATTTTCAGAGTTATGTTAGTCATACACATTATCTTTTGAAATTAGATGCTATTAACTTCAACAAATACTCTACCTTCATATAAAAAACCTTTTTTTTGGCATTTTGTTTGCGGACTGAAATGGCAAAACGATTTTAAAAAGTGAAAAATTGTGAAAAGAATTACTGTACTTCTTAAAAACCAAAATTAAAAACTTCCTGCCATTCAGTGTTGTTTACATTGCTTTTTGTTTAAGCAGTGCAAGAAGGAAAGCACATGAGCTGGAGCCAAGGGTGCATACAGAGGGAGATCTGGCCACCCTATCGCAAGAAGCTGATTATTTGAGTGGGAACTAGTTGTTGAAGAAAAATGCCTTCTCCCTGCCAGCAATTATGTAATTTGCCCCCAGGTGGCTGAACAGCTTGTGGGTATGAATGATTAGTCAGTGGCCATTGGACTTTAGAAAGGAAGATGCTCTCCTTTCCTATGCAGTAAAAATACCCTCAAGCCTAAAGAAAGCCAGTTTTTCCTCCCCCGTAAGCCACGGCTTATAGCCAGTAAGTCAGAGACTTTAAGTGTGGTTAGTTACTCTGTGTCAATTGCAAACAAGTGAAAGTACCTGCAGGAGGAAAACTGAGGAGCAGCATGCCCTGACAAGCGAAAGAATAATTCTCAGTGAATCCTGTGGACATGGATCATTGAACTGCATTCCCAGTCTTTCCCTCCCTTCCTTTTTTTGTGCCTGTACATGTGTTTAGGGGTAGCTTTATCATGGCAATGTGAATCAGAAGTATGTAATCATTATTCTCTAACCATCATGGGAGTTTTATCATAGTAGAGTTGCGTCGAAGCTTCATAATTGCTTACGTGTAGCTAGAATCTGTGTGTTTGGAATAAATAGTAACTTTTGTTAAGTAAGAAACCTGATCCATGCTTCTGTCAACCCGGGTTTAAAATACAGGTAAACTGGGGAATTTTGCACACTTTTATAAAATCTGTAACTTTTGTGACAACTCCAGGAATAGCGGGGTCTGATTTTCAGCATGCTGCCACAGTGAGGCATAACAGTAAACTACATTTTAGTATTGCATCAAATGTCAATGTGGAAAATATTGTCTTCAAATTATTTGAACTGATGCCCCATCTGCCAATTCAGGTGGGTGTGAAACATCTCATCACATTATTGCTAGAAAAGCACAGATTCTTCCTAAAGAATGAATCAACATCGTGAGAAAACAAAATAACTGGCCCATTTATTTCATTGTTCCTCACTGTGTGAAACTAAGTTATTATGCTTGTCTATATAACAACAGTGACAGAACTGAAAAAGCAATCTCTTGGACATGAAACTGCCCCGAGGTTATGAAAGATGGGGGAGTATTGCTAGACTGGTTGTGGAAGCTTTCAACTAAAATAGCAGTGTGATGCAAACCAATGCAAGTAGTCAGAGGAAGGGGAATCAAGGACAACAACAAAAGACAGAAAGGGGAATAAGAAAAGTGATAGGTAGAGAAATCAAGGGACAGGATCAAACAAGGACACAGTGAAAAATAATGGGAACTAGACAAGTAATGTTAAAAGGTTATGCCTTCTGGCTTTGTACCATAATGTGCGGAGCATTCACAATAAAGCGGATGAATTAATCATGCAAACGGACGAAAACAGGTATGATAGTTGGAATTACAGAGACATGGCTGCAGGAATGACCAGGAATGGGAAACGAATGTTCAGAAATGTTCAGTATTTAGGAAGGACAGATAAAAAGGAAAATGCCGTGGAGTTGTATTACTGGTTAAAGAGGAAATTAATCCAATAGTGAGGAAGGACATTGGCTCCAATGATGTGAAATTTGTATGGGTAAAGCTGAGAAACACTAAAGGGCTGTCCCTGCACCCACAAAATGTAGGGGTGATGTTGGGAATTACATTAAACAGGAAATCAGAGATGCTCACAATAAAGGAACATGTGTAATTATGGGTGACTTTAATCTGCATACAATTTGGGCAAATCAAATTAGTCATAATACCGTTGAGAAGGAATTCCCAGACTTTGTATAGGATGATTTCCTGGACCAATATGTTGAGTAACGAACTAGAAAACAAGCCATCCTTGACTGGTATTGCAAAATGAGACAAGAATAATTAGCAATCTAATTGTGCAAGGTCCCATGGGGTTAGCATCCATAATAAGATAGAATTCCTCATCAAGATGGAGAGTGATATGCATTTGATTCGGAGACTAGGGTCCTGAATCTAAATAAAGAAAATTACGATGGTATGAGGCATGAGTTGGCTATGATAAATTGGGGAATGCCACTGAAAGGGATGATGGTGAAAATGCAACGGTAAACATTCAAAGAGCACATGGGTAAACTGCAATAATTGGTCATTCTAACCGGTGCAGAAGTAAAATGGGAAAGGTGTCCAACCATGGCTTACTAAGGAAATCAGAGATAGTATCAGATCCAAGAGGCATACAAATTTGCCAGAAAGAAACAACAGACCTGAGGAGTGGGAGCAACCTAGAATTCAACAAAGGGATTGATTAAGAAAGGGAAAATAGAGTACAAAGGTAAGCTTGCAAAGAGCACAAAAGCTGACTGTAAATGTTTTATAGGTGTGTGAAGAGAAAAAGATTGGTGAAGACAAATCTAAGTCCCTTATAGTCAGAAACAGGGGAATTTATAAATGGGGCACAAAGAAATGGCTGACCAACTAAATACTGTGTTCTGCATTCACAAAGGTGGATACAAACAACATACCAGACATGTTGGGGAGATAGGGTTTAGTAGGGGATAGGAACTGAAGGAAATCAGTATTAGTAGGGAAACGGTGTTGGGGAAATTGGTGGGATTGAAGGCCAATAAATCCCAGTGCCTAATAATCTACATCCTAGACTATTTTAACAAATGGCCCTAGAAATAGTGGATATATTGGTGGTCATCTTCCAAGACTCTATACAGTCTGGAACAGTTTCTACATACTGGAGGGTAGCTAATGTAACCCCTCTATTTAAGCAGAGAAAAATCTGGGAATTACTGACCAGTCCATGTGACATCTGTAGTGATGCCAGAGTCCATTTTAAAAGAAATAATAGTTGAGCATTGGAAAACAGTGGTAGAATCAGACAGAGTCAGCATGGATTTCTGATAGGGAAATCACGCTTGACATATTTACTGGAATTCTTTAATGATATAACTAGTAGATCTGATGAGACGGCAGAGCAGTGTATGTGATTATTTGGACTATCAGAAGGCTTTCGACAAAAGCTCCACTACGAGATTAGCACGTAAAATTAAAGCACATGAGATTGGTGGTAATGAAGTGAAATGGATAGAAAACTGGCAGACAGCAAGCAGCACGGTGACTCAGTGGTTATCACTGCTGCCTCTCAGCACCAGGAACCAGGGTTCGATTTCACCCTTGGGCAACTGTCTGTGTGGAATTTGCACATTCTCCCCGTGATAGTGTGGGTTTCCTCCAGGTGCTCTGGTTTCCTCCCACAGCTAAAGATGTGTGAGTTAGGTGGATTGGCCATGCTAAATTGCCCCAAGAGTTCAGGGATGTGTAGATTAGGGGGGTGGGTCTGGGTGGGATGTTCTAAGGGTAGGTGTGGACTTGTTGGGCCGAAGGATCTGTTTCCATGCTCTAGGGGTTCTATGATGATGACCTAAGCAAGTAAAGAGAAGGAAGAAAGTCCTTTTCTGAAAGGCAGGGAACCGTAGGGATCAGTAGGTAGGACCCTAGCTTTCACAATATATATTAATGATTGAGATCAGGGAACTAAATTTAATATCTCAAAATTTGCAGATGACACAAAGCTGGGTGGGAGGGTGAGCTGTGAGGAGGGTGCAGAGGTGCTTCAGTGCAATTTGTACAAGCCGAATGAGTGGGAAAATGCATAGCAGATGCAGGATAATGTGGATAAATGTGAGGTTATCCATTTTGGTGGCAAAAAGCAGGAAGGTAGTTTATGATCTGAATACCTATAAATTGAGAAACAGGAATGTGCAACAAGATGTCCTTATATATGGCTGCAGGTGCAGTAGGCGGTAAAGGCAGCAAAAGGTATGCTGACCCTCATAGCAAGAGAACTTCAGTACAGGAGCAGGGATGTCTTGCTGCAATTATGCCAGGTGAGGCCACACCAGGAAAATTGTGTGCTGTTTTATTCTCCTTATCTGAGGAAGGATGCTGTTGCTATAGAGGGAGTGCAGTGAAATTTCACCAGATTGATTCCTGGAATGGTAGGACTGACAAAAGAGGAAAGGTTGAATTGATTATGATTACATATGCTGAAGTTTAGAAGAGTTTGGCGGGGAGGTGGGGTGGAATCTCGTATAAACCTATAAATTTCTAATAGGACTAGACAGGTTATATTTGGAGTCCAGAACCAGGGTCCATACTTTAACAATAAGGGGTAAACCAGGACTGAGTTGAGGAGAAATGTGTTCACCCAGAGAGTGGTGAGCCTGTGGAATTCATTACCATAGAAAATGGTTGAGGTCAAAACATTGTGTTTTCAAAAAGGAAGTAGATGTAGTTCTTTTGACTAAAGGGATCAAGGGATATGGGGTGGAGGCAAGAATAGAGAATTGAAGTTGATGGTCAGCCATGATTGAATGAATGGCTTATTCCTTCATCTAATTTCTATGTTACTAGAGTTGCAGATTTAAGCCAGGTTCGCAAGAATGGCAAATACAAACATAGGTGCGAAGTGGGGCCTCTTTGTGCTAAGCTTCCCTTTCACCAGCATTCTGAAGAAATTTGGTCCAAATCTAAATTGATATTAGATTTGAAGTATCCAAATATGAGTTCTATTCCGGTTTCACTTGGAGAGCAGTTGTTTCGAAGAAGCATGCAGCAAGGTAGCAGCATAGCCTAATGGTGCATCGGTGGTCTTTGACATAATGTGTTTCGGGCATGAATTCATTATACTTGCCCATACATCAGTTCTAGGTCTTTGACTCTGCTGCCATGCAAAAACACTAATCTGTGGAGTGCGCACCTTCTCCAGAAGGTTAAATAATCATCAGCTAAATGCCTTAGACTGCATAATTGTACCTCATGATAGCTGTCTACAATGGGGCAAAGGACATGACAAGGCATTATGATAGATGCTGCTAATGAAGTTTTTACTTGGTGATATTAAAAGGAGATTAAAAACAGTAGAGATTTTTGCAATCAGTTTATTTGAAGACATTCAAAAGTTTTCTGTTTTCATTTAAGCTCCATGAATAATTAAATGGTTTGTTTTGAATCTGGATTTCATATGCGTAACTTTACTTGGCAAGATAATTAGGCCTTTATGATATTACCTCAGTACTGAAAAGAACAATATGCTATCTTTAAAAAATATATTGTTCTTGTCCCCTTGGGGATTTTTATTTTTACAAATTTGTATACTTTACAAGGTTTAATGTTTACTTTGCAAAGTTAGCTGCACCCTCATCTGTGACTCAGATGATTTTAGGGTCATCCCTCATTCCAAGACCTGAAGCATAATCTAGATTTTCATTTCAGTGCAGTATTAAGCAAATGCTACATTACAGGCATAGTTCCGCCAATAAAACATTGACTAGAAATCCTGTATGTCTGTTCCAGTGGTTTAGGTGAATATTAAAAGATACTGCAGCACTAATTATATTGAGACATAGAAAATAAGAGGAGTAGGCCATTCAGCCCTTCAAGCCTGCTTATCATTCATTATGATCAATAGCCTGTTCCTGCTTTTCTTTCATACCCCTTGATCCCTTCAGCCACAACAGCTACATCTACTTCTTTCTTGAAAACATAATGTTTTGGTTTCAACTGCTTGTTGTAGGAGTGAATTCCACTTGCTTACCAGTCTCAGCGTGAACTCTCCGCAGTCTTAAATGGTTTACCCTATATCCTTAGACTGTAACCCAGTTCTAGACTCGGCTGCCATCGGGAACACCCTTGCTCACCTACCCTGAATAGTCCTGTTAGAACTTTATAGGTTTTTATGAGATCACCTCTCATTCTTCTAAATCTAGTGAATACAATCCTAACCAACTCAAATCTCTCCTCATGTCAGACCTCCCATCTCAGAAATCAATTTGGTAAACTTTTGTTGCACCCCCATTTACAGCAAGAATGCCTTTCCTCAAATAAGGAGATCAAAACTGCACAAAATATTCCAGGCATGGTCCCATAATAACCTGTATAATTGTAGTAATACATCGTTGTTCCTGGACTTGAATTCTCTCGCATGAAAGCGAATGTATAGTTTACCTTCTTTACTGCCCGCTGCACCTGCACGCTTACTTTTAGCAACTGGTGCATGAGGACACCCAAGTCTCGTTGAACATTCACCTCTCTCAATTCACAGTCATTCAAATAATAATCTGCCTTCATATTCTTGTTACCAAAGTTGGTAGTCTCACCTTTAT
>NC_063339.1:76178259-76261929 GCF_021869965.1 Rhincodon typus | reverse complement strand
TCCCATCGTCTACTACAGAACTCTACAGGCTTCATAATAACAACACTCCTCACACGGAATTATTTAAGGGGATTAATGTCTTCTCTCCACTCCACAAGTCAGATATTTGGCTTGCTTCACTGTGGCTCACCTCCTGTTTGTCTTAATTAATTAATGGACAGTTACTGAACATTTCAATTTGCAGGCTTCTTTCTTCCCAACACACCAGTTAAGCAGATGGTACTAATTTAATGGGCTTGTGTAATACAGAAACCACAATAACCTCCAATTCATTCAAAGTGAAAATAAACTCAGCTGTACTTTTCAATTTGTAGGGGCTTTTGTTTTTGAATGACTGAAGCTTTGGCCTTTATTTCACATTTCCCACCAGAAAAATACAGTACACTGGCATTTGCTGAGATACATTCTCCCTTGTCATTTTTCTCAAATGGCATTCTATTTTGCAAACTCAGATAGTCAATGTCAATTTGGACCTTTGTTGCTCAACATTCTCACCTTTCCTTTGGACACAGTCACTGCATAACGCTGAACCTGAACGATGAGAGGTTTCTCACCCAGATTCAAGACATGGAGATCAGTTGTGACAGATCCACAGATCCAGAGTGCATATCAACTTAGGGTGTCTCAAAGCACTTTTGAGATCCTGGAGGTTTTATTCTGTTCCCAACAAAGGTCCAAGACATATCAGAAGTGAGAAATGAAACATTTTTTTAAACCTTAATAAATTACACACTTCTTTATAACATTACTACAGCAACAATGTTTTCATTAGCTCAGGCTGACTTCAGCTCTGAAATTACTTCGCTCTTATGGAGTGTAGGGTTAATCGGAAAAAAAACACTAGTTAAACATTTGGTTTGTTTTTCAATCTAGATTCGCTCACAAGAACAGAGGTCACTCTTGACTCATCTGGGAGAGGAATAAGCACAAATTCTTCACCCGCAAATAGTCCTAACAAAAGAAAGTCAAATTTTGTATTTCCAGACTCTTTCACAACTTTGGAATGTCCCAAAATATTTACAGTCAATGGAACCATTTTTGAAATGTGATCACTGTTGTAATGTAGGAAATGTGGTAGCCAATTTGCACTCATCTACAAATCCTACTAACTAATGCAATATTGATCAGAATTTTTTTTTAAGTCATGTTACCAGAGGGATAAATATTAGCCAGATCACTGGAGAAAAATCTGTCACTCTTCTTTGAAAAATGTTATGGGATCTTTTATTTCCAATGGAGAGAGCAAGTGGGGCTATACTTTCTGACTTCCCATCTGAAAAGATGGAGATTCTGACAATGCAGCACTCCCTCAGTACTTCACTGGAGTGTCAGCTGGATTACGTGTTCAAGTCTCCAGAGTGAAACCTGACCTATGAGTTCTAGACTCAGAAGGAGTGCTACCAACTGGCACTCTTAATCATTGCTGGTCTCTTCAAGATCCTCTGAAAGAAACCATTTCCAGATAGACATTCTTATCCCAAATCCCTCAATAATTTTGCCCAAACTGACAACAAAGGAGCCTATAATGTTATCTATGGAAGGTGGCACTGTGATGCAGATAGACAAGTATTAGGAGACCACAGGGGAAAGCATTACGAGAAAGTAAGTCAGGAGATGCACAATATTGGGCAATGTGGGAAGTTAAAGTAAAAAAGTGACACATATTAAGATGTTTGAAAGCTGCAGTCACCTGGAAAGTATTTTATGATCTGATAATTGCAGATATCAATAGCATGTCTGATTGTGGAGAAATAGCAGTCTCCATGATCCATCAGACAAGAATGCAGCATGTTTCCTCAGGCAGAAAAGTACAACCACATCATGGATCTGGACAGGAAAGCACTGTTGGAGAGGATGAACAGATTGTGGCAAGGTGTTTAAAACTGTAAGACAGTCTGGGAATCACAATCCACCACTAAACCAACAGAAACTCTTCCACCTCAGATTCCAAATATGGAGGAATGCGAAATATATTTTTAAAAAAAACTGTCCAGGCAACTGAGAAGATCATCAGGAGTTTTGCCCTTTTAAGGGGATTTCCAGCACCTGTTGAGCAGATTTATCAGAGATAAGCTTTCCCCAAAGAGTAAAATCACAAAGTCTCTGGCTCAAACTTTCCATCACTCATTTAAATAAATGTATCCATCTCTATTTTGCAGGGCACAACTTCTTTGCACAGTATTCTATTCTTTATGGAATCTTTATTGAGTCCAACATCCCCAAACTTGTGATCCAAACATTATATATAGAAATATGATTGTTCAATCCAACTCCCTTTCACTTGACTGTACAGTATTCAAATGGACTAATCTAAAACACCCTCAATTCAGCAGATAGCATTCTCACCTCCGAATCATGCCCCACTCTAAAGACTTAATGAATAATCCAGGCTAAGAAAATGCTACACTGTCAGAGGTGCCATCTTTGGAGGAGACATTATACCTTGAGCCTTTTTGCCTCCCTCATGGTGGATGTAAAAGTTCACATGGCATAAACTGAAGTACGAAGATCTCTCCGGTGTCCTGGTATATACTTATCCCTTAAGCAACAATCAAAACAGATCTGATTATATAAATAATTCCTATACATGAGAACTTGTTGTGCACAAAGTGGATGCCATATTTCCTACGTTGTTACTATGGCGGTTATTCTTGAAAAGTGTCTAGTTGGCTGTAAATCACTTTTGGACGCACTTGGTCATGTCATAATGAAGCCCATTCCATGGAAGATATGACCATATCGTTTTAATGAGACCATAGGAATGTCATATATTCTACAGACTTCAATATTGCATATTCATATATAAGAAATATTCTGGAGTTTCTTCCTGTGATTTTTTTTTTCCCATGTTTCTCTGTGATAAGAAAAACGAAATGAAGAAAGAAAGGACGATTTTGCACTTAACAGCCTTACAATTTCTTTGGAATGTCTCAAAATGCTTAATTCACAATGGATTACATTTTAACTGTCCAATCACTTTTGTTAGAAAACTAGAAGCATATGTGCATGCAACAAATGTAAAAACAGAAACATGGGAATGTACTAGCTAATATCATTTAGGTCCCGTGATCTTGGTCTCAGTGGTTTAATAAACAGACACACTGTTCAAAGCCTATAGAAATCTAGTAGTAGTTTTTGTCCAAATGGTATATAGGGAATTAATGTGCTCATTGGAAGTTTGATTAGGGTTTTTAATTCAGTCTCTCCATCAGCTAGATGATTCACACAATTTCAATAAGAAGGACTTAAGCTGTCCTGAACAAATTGTTGCATTATTAGATATGACAGATTCTCTTGAGATTATGAAGATACGTCCTTTGGTGACGACGGAAATTGGGTTGGTAGATTAAAAAAAGCTTACAAAAGAATTCAAAACATTGCAGATAGACCATATTTCCCTATTAAATGAGGCCATCTATGAATAATAATCACCTATTTTAGGTTGTTATTTTATGAGTATCTTATTCATTGGAGGACTGGAAAATGACATGTAACTCACAGAACAGAGAGATCGGCATTACACGCACCCAGGGAAACTGGAACAAGTCATAAGTAGTTACGAGACTTTTGAAAAGGAAGATGGTTGGTACTTGTAGCTGTAATAGCAGAAGTTTTTTTTAATCCATGTCAGATAATTGTAAAGGGTCAAATAGACATATTTTAGAGTGTTAATTGAAAAAAGTTAAGTGTACAGTGGAGGGGGCACTTTGCAAGAATTTAAGGCACATATAAAACTCAGTCTCTGCTGGTATGCTTGATGTTTTCTGCACCAAGAACCAGTGGGATTTGCAGAGATTGAAGTGAAACATCAGTCCCCAAAATACCATGTTAATTCAAATTTCACAGGGTTTACAGTCAGAGATACAGGCGTGGAAACAGACCCTTAAGTCCAACTCGTCAATGCTGACCAGACATCCTATATAAATCTAGTCCCATTTGCCAGCATCTGACCCATATCCCTCTAAACTCTTCCTATTCATGTACCCATCCAGATGCCTTTTAAACGTAGTAATCGTACCAAGCTCCACCATTTCCTCTGGCAGCTCATTCCATATACGCACCACTCTCTGCATGAAAAAGTTGCCCCTTGGGTCCCTTTTATATCTTGCCCCTCTCACCTTAAACCTATGCCCTCTCGTTTTTGGACTCCTTCATCCCAGGGAAAAGATCTTGTCTGTTTACCATATCCATGCCCCTCATGATTTTATAAAGCTCCATAAGGTCACCACTCAGCCTGCGACACTCCAAGGAAAATAGCCCCAGTCTATTCAGCCTCTCCCTATGGCTCAAACCCTCCAACCCTGGCATCATTCTTGTAAATCTTTTCAGAACCCTTTCTAGTTTCACAACACCCTTCCTATAGCAGGGAGACCAGAATTGAATGCAATACTACAAAAGTGGCCAAACCAATGATCTGTACAGCTGCAATATGACATCCCAAATCCTATACTCAATGCACTGACCAATAAAGGCAAGCATACCAAACACCTTCTTCACTATCCTATTTACCTGCGACTCCACTTCCAAGGAACTGTGAACCTGCACTCCAAGGTCTCTTTGTTCAGGACCTTACCATTAAGTGTATAAGTTGTGTCCTGATTTGCCTTTCCAAAATGCAGTACCTCACATTTATCTAAATTAAACTCCACTTGCCACTCCTCGGCACATTGGCCCATCTGATTAAGATCCAGTTGTACTCTGAGATAACATTCTTTGCTGTCCACTACACCTCAAATTTCACTGTCATCTGCAGACTTACTAACCATACCCACTATGTTCACATCTAAATCATTGATATAAATGACAAAAAGCAGTGGACCCAGCACCAATCCTTGTGGCACACCGTTGGTCACAGGCCTCCAGTCTGAAAAGCAATCCTCCACCACCACCCTCTGTTTTCTACCTTTGAGCCAGTTCTGTATCCAAATAACTAGTTCTCTCTGTACTCCATGTGATCTAAACTTGCTAACCAGTCTACCATGAGGAACATGTCAAACATCTTATTGAAGTCCATATAGATCACATTCACTGCTCTGCCCTCCTCAGTCCTCTTCATTACTTCTTCAAAAAACTCAATCAAGTTAGCGAGACATGAGTTCCCACGCATAAAGCCACGTTGACTATCCCTAATCAGTCCTTGCCTTTCCAAATATACGTAAATCCTGTCCCTCAGGATTCCCGCCAACAACTTCCCTCCAACACCAATGTCGGGCTCACAGGTCTATAGTTCTCTGGTTTTTCCTTACTACTTTTCTTAAATAGTAGCACAACATTAGCCAACCTCCAGTCTTCCAGCACCTCACTTGCGCCTATCGACGATACAAATATCTCAGCAAGGGGCCCAGCAATCACTTCTCTCATTTCCCACAGAGTTCTAAGGATTTATTCACTTTTATGCATTTTAAGATGTTCAGCACCTCCTCCTGTATAATATGAACGTTTTTCAAGATGTCGCTATTTATTTTCCCACGTTCTGTATTTTCCATATCCTTCTCCACATTAAACACTGATGCAAAATATTCATTTAGTATCTCTCCCCATCTCCTGCAGTTCCACACATAGATGGCTCTGCTGATCTTTAAGGGGCCCTATTCTCTCCCTATTTACCCTTTAGTCCTTAAAAGTATTTGTAGAAATCCTTCGGATTTCTCCTTAACCCTATTTGCCAAAGTTATTTAACTGCCCCTTTTTTACCAAACCCGATTTCTTTTTAAGTATACTCCTCCTGCCTTTATACTCTTCTAGGGATTCACTCAATCCTTATCCTTCCTATAGCGTCTATACCCTGGAATATTAAGCTGCCAGTCCTGTCCATCCCTGAGCCACATCTCTGTAGTTGCTATGATATTCTAGTCCCATGTTCCCTGAGTTCAACTGTCTCACCTGTTAGGTCTCTTGCACTGAAATAAATGCTGTTTAATCTATCAGTCTTACCTCATTGTTTGCTTTGTTCCTGCCTGCCTTGACTGTTTGACTAACTCCTTTTCCCAACTGTATCAGTCTCAGACTGCTGTCTTTCTTCACTGTTTCCCTGGGCTCCCCCCGCACCCCTTTGCTCATTTAAATCCTCCCGAGCAGCTTAGCAAATCTCCCCACCAGTATATTAGTCCCTTTCCAGTTCAGGTGTCCTCTGTCCTTCTTATACAGGTCACTTCCATGCCAGAAGAGATTCCAATGATCTAAAAATGTGAATTCTTCTCCCCTGAACCAGCTCCTCAGACATGCATTCATCTGTTCTATCCTCCTATTCCTAGCTTATGGCACCAGGAGAAATCCAGATATTACTATCCTCAAAGACATGCTTTTTAAAATCTCGTTCTTATCTCTTCCTATGTTGTTAGTTCCAATGTGTACAACAACCTCCTTCTAGTCCCTCTCGTTTTTGAGAATATTCTGCATCCTCTCCAAGATATCCTTGATCCTGGCACTAGGAAGGCAACACACCATTTTGATGTCTCACTATGGGCTGCAGAAACATCTATCTGTGCTTCTGACTAGAGAGTCCCCTATCACAATTAACCGCTTGGAACCTGGCATACCCCTCGTTACATTTGAGCCAGTCTCGGTACCAGAAACCTGGCTGTCAGGGCTACATTCCCCTGACAGTCCATCACCCCCTACTTCTGACAAAACAGCGTACTTGTTTGAGATGGGGATAGCCACAGGAGACTCCAACACTACCTGCCTCCCTCTCCTACCTTCCCTGGAAGTCACCCATCTACTTGACTGTATCTCTGGTTTATCCCACTTCCTACAACTGCCATCCATCACACCCCCTAGCTCCTGTAAATTCCTCATTGCCTCTAACTGCCACTCCAGCTGATCCATGCGATCTGATAGAATTCGCAACCAAACGCACTTCCGACAGACATCATCATTAACATGGAAACTCTCCATAATCTCTCACATCTGACAGGAAGAGCACATCATTCTCCTAAAGGCCATTTTTGCACCTTAACAACCTACAGACCCAGAAAATGGCAGCGTCTTACTGCTCTAAAAAGACTGCTCCAGGTTAACTTAGGACCTATGTTTTATATTTTTAAAGTTTAATCAAGAGACATATCTCAAAATAAAGATAAATCAAAAAGAATCCACACTACTCACTATTGTAGATTTACCAAAAAAAAACTAGCCACTCAGCTGCTCCCCTGTTGCGATCTCCCCACACAGGTTTCTCCAAGGTCAGCTGTGAATTTCACCATTTGTTTATTTTTCTTAGATGAACTCCAATGTCCAGAGGTACTTGAAATCAAACAGCTGAGGCAGTAGCTGTGGAGGTTCACTGCTGGGTCAGACAGCAGTGTAGGTTTCTTTCTCCATTGATTCACTTCCCACCATGTGGTCAGTGCCTTTGTCTCCCTTCCTCCTTTTTAAAGTGCCGTTGGTTTGATCTTTTTTCTCCCAAAACAATGCAACAGCTTATAAAATAGTAATTACTGTTTCTAGGATTCCAGAAAATTAGCTCCAACACGAAAATACCTCAAAAAAATGAGCAACTCTTACAGTCACAAATTTTTCCCAGCCTCCATCTTGGATTACCCAGATCCGGTTTCTTTGAAGCTTTGTTTTTTTTGTTACAGTACATGCTAAGTGCCCTGTCTATTTGACTGCTCATGATTTTCTGACATGGCTAAACAAAACGTCTGCTATTACTGCCACAAGTACCCACCATCTTCCTTTTCAAACGTCTTGTAACTACTTTCATGATTGTTCCAATTTTACTACAGTGCCCCTTTAAAGGGCCTGTGAATTAGTTAACTTGTTTCCCATTTCTCTTATAAAAAGTATCAAAAATATTTGGAGGGTCTTGTGGCATAGTAATAACTGCCTCTACCTCTGGGCCAGGCAGAACTGGGTTCAAATCCCACCTGCTCCAGAGGTATGCTACTGCACTCCTGAAAGGGCTGCTTTTTAACAAAAAATTTGGGAGGTGATTGTAGTAACGTCACTTTAATAAATTTAGAGGCCCAGGCAAATGTTTGGGATTTTGGTTCAAATTCTAAGGTTGCTGGTGGAGTTTAAATTTGATTCCAAATTTTCACTTTTATTTCTTGCAGTCACCATTTAAGGAGTGGTTCCTTAGTCAACTAGTTTTGATTTTAATTTAATTGGAAAAGAGTTTAAAGCCAAGTCTCTGGAGCCTAAGGATTGTAATCTCAGGATCATGTTGTGTGCCATTGGTTTCTTCTGTGGCTGGAGGACACTGCAGTGTATCAGTATAGTGATGGGATGTAGGGTTAGGAGCTGTACATCTGTGCTGTCTCACTTTATGACCAAATCTAAAACTGAGTCACTGGTCTCCTCCTTCATCAAATGGATGCAAGACATTTAACATAAGGCAGATTCAAACTGACTTTCAGATTATTACAAACTTACTAAATGACTGTTGTGTATCAGTTTATACTCACATACAAAATGCACAAATTTCAGATGTTGGTGGGGGTTTGGACTGTGTGTAGAATACCAATATTTATATTAAAATAGGAGGTAATGTCATCTTAAATTGATTAGGAAAGCTCCCAAAAAAACAGCTTAACAAATCGGACAGAGTTCATACAAGTAGATAGGGTTTATTGAGGGGATTGGAAAAGATTGTTTATCTGGACTTTCAGAAAGCCTTCGATAATATTTCTCAGACTAGGTCATCTCACAGAGATGACAGGCATTAACAGAAACATAAAACACTGAATTGTGAACTGGCTGCAATCCATAGCCACAAAGTTCTACTGTGGTTCAGGTTGGAGGCGAATGACAGGTCTCCCGAGGGATAAGTTCTGGACCCACTAGACTTCCTGGCCTTTAATAAAGATTTTAAGTGGAAGTGGGAGTATGGAAAGTAAGCTTGCAGATGAAACCAAAATCTGTGCAAAGATTAAGATAGGAAAGGAATGCAATCAAATTCAATAAAACTTAGGATGTGCTACAGGAGTGGGCTGCATATAGCAAATAGCATTTAATTTAGATAAATGTAATGTTGCCATGTTGGTGGGGTCAATTAGAATATAAATATCATTTGCACTAATATTAATAAAAAAAGAGACTGAGAGAAAGAGATCTTGCAGAAATTACAATGTAGAGAAACAACAGTTAAAGCTAATAGCTTACTGAATTGTATGAACAGATCCTCTCTGTCCAAACAAAGAACATCAATATAGCTTACTGGCCAGACAGCATCTATAGTACTGTGGCCAGTTTTCATTCGCCCCAATGGTGGGTGATTTATGGTCCTTAGAAAGATCCACAGCAAACTATCAAGGATGATTCTCATCTTAAAGAACATTAGCAACTCAGTTACGCTTAAGAATCTTGATACCTTAGACTCAACAAATGTTTGTAAAATAATGAAAGGCCTGGATAGCATCATAATTAATAGATTACTTGGGTTTAATGGATTAGGGCATAATTTAAATCATACAAGGAGGAAATTGTCTGATTATAGGTAGTTCTTCTTTTCCTATAGTTGTAAACTTATGAAATTATTCTGGAAGTTGGGGGTGGTGGTTACTGACTCCCACTGTCAGTGAGCTGGAAAGATAGAAGCCAAGTGTCTTTATAGATATCTATTGGTTCATTGGACTGTACAACTGGTTTTGATCACATGATGGAAGTCTGAGAGAGATCTACCAGGTTACATTTTCCATTATTGGCCCAGAGTATTCTCTCTCATAACTCTCACTTTCCAGATTACAAGGCAGTGGACGTGGGTGTAAGGTGCAACTGTGTAGGAGTATATGTAATCGGGGGTGGGGGTGGTCGAACAGTGTATATCATGATGGGTCTGGATATCATAGTGTGCACTATAGTTAATGGACCAACTGCTCATCACCTGCCCATCAATGTTGCCTGTTTGTAATTAAAGATATTCCTATGAGCCTGGTAAATAATACATCACTAACATTATTGACGGGTTCTTATCTCTGAGCCCCTAACCTAGGGCAAAACATAGATTGTGTCATCATTGGAAGGAACATTACTAGGATATGTATGGGAATATGGAGTCTATAACAAAGAACAATATACCACAGGAAGTAGCTCTTCGGCCCTCCAAGCCTTCACTGACACATTTTGCCCTTCCATACTAGAATTGTGTTCACTTGCAGGATCCATATGGCATGGCAGGTGTACTGCAAACCTGCAGTATATTTATAGTTTGAGAGAGCACATTATTCACAGGATGTGGATAACAATGGCAGCATCAGTGGCATTACCTGTATAGGCCTAAGTGGTGTTGGAACATTATCTTGAACGACTGCTGTGGTGATTCTTTTGTGGCAGTTTGATACAACTGAGGACCTTACTGGCCACTTTATGGAGCCATTTTAATGGTGAGGGGCTGGAGTCACATACAAACCAGACTAGGTACAGACAACAGCAGATTTCCAGGTGCAGTTTGCTGCAGTTTGGAAATTTCATGGTCTCTTTTACAGTTGCTGGCTTTTATTTTCAGCTTCTTTAAAAAGTGAATTCAAGACTTTAAACTATAATGTTAGAATCTGAAATTCTAATTCTCAAATTCACTGGATTATTAATCCAGTAGCACAACCATTACAGCAGTGTACCTTTGATAAGGAGACATGGATATTGATAAGGGACCTGTATGTCCCTTGTAGAATAGAGCTTAGATTGGCACTGATATGGCTTGAGATAACAACCTGTTTCTTTAATTCAAAACTCTATGTAGTTCTGTGGTTTAGCCAACTATTAAGATGCAGTAATATAAAGATATAGCATTACACAACTAAACAGATGGTACAACATGGTACAGACAGTACAATCCTTCTGTGCTGAGAGCAGAGAGAAGCTATGAAAGCGTGCCATGGAGATACACTCAAATGACACCACAAGACCTGTACTCAGATTAGGTGCTGGCACCAAAATTGGGCAGTTAGTCATGCCCCATGAAACAGAAATCTGAAAGCAAATTGATCTATACATTTAGCAGCAAAAGATGGAAGGTGAGGGAATGTAGCACAGCAGTGGGAGATGAGCTGCATTACACGAGTAAATGAGTACAGGAACAAACAACTTTGTGTCCGGACAGAGTAAATTACTGACGATTTTGAGTCAACTTGGGAATATCACGCCCTCCAATTTTCCAGTCAGGAGACTTTTCATCCATTAAGATCACATGAAACAGCTGCCTGCGAAGAGGGGAGGAAAGGGATGCGCAGAATAAAGGGTGACAGTAAACAGCTGCGTGGAAGAATTTGATACTTAATTCAAGTATCAATTTATGACAAACAAAAAATTGTACACCAATCTGAACTAAAATATGAATGGGTTCATTGACATTAATAATATTCAGCTGTGTTTATTGTCTCCAAACTGATAAAGACAATCAACATGTAAACTGGCATTGAGAAGTGTGTTAGACCTTCAGTTTTACAGCAGTACTTTATCGCATTCCTCTACTTCTCGTGGCATCCTAAGTAGGACAGTTCAGTGCTACAGTATTTGTTTAATCCCAAATCACAGAATCTTACAATTCAGGAGGAGGCCTTTTAACCTATTGTACGATTAGGCCTAATAACCATTCATTACTACTCACTGTTAAGCAACTCGAGCCTTTACACTTAGGCAACTTCACATCCATGTTGCTACTATTCCCTTTATTCCATGGGCTTCATTTTGCTAGCAGGTCTATTATGTAACATGTTGTGAGTGGATGCCAGTGTTGTCACTGTTCTATACCAGTTTGGCTAATGATGTGGCTAGTTCTAGAACATGTCTTCAGTTCTTTTGCAGGAATGTTGCTGGGGCCCATAGCTTCTGCAGTATCTACTGTCTTCAGTCATTTCTTGTTATGCTATGCAGTACATCAAGTTAGTTACCTTGGTTCGCTTCCAGCCTTGGGTAACTGTCAGTATGAAGTTTGCACATAGTCCCTGTGTCTATGGGTATCCTCCCATAGTCCAAAGATCTGCAGGTTAGGTGGATTTGCCATGTTAAATTGCCCATATTGTCCAAGGATGTGCAGGCCAGGTAGGTTAGATAGAGGATTACAGGGATAGGGTAAGGGGTGGCCTAGGTGGGATGCTCTTCGGAGGGGCGGTGTAGACTCGATGGGTTGAAGGGCCATGGGATTTTGATGTTCTGAGATTCGGGGGAGGCACCAGAACATACGAACAAGTGTAAAAGTGCAGTTCAACATTTCCTGACAAGACAGATCACAATTAGATACACAGGGCAGATGTGCCTCAGTAAAACAAGACAATTCTGGGCCCAAAAACCAGACTTCCAAGCCCCACGGAAGGCACATCAAAGAGAGTTCACGGTGATCAAGCAATTAACAACATTTCGAGGTGATAAAAACCAACTGTCGCGATGCCCCATGACTGGCCAGTTCGAGTAGGTCGCCAGGAAGGTATAAAAACCGGGCCCTGGCAGGCCTCGGCCTAACCCCACTCTCCCTCTAGCCTAGAGGCAGGTCTGGAAACGGTAGAGGCCTGAGCAGCTCGGCACCCCCCACCCACCTCTACCGACCAGAGAGAGCCAATCCATGAAGAGAGGGGAACATACCAAAGAATTCAACAAGCCTGCAAAAGTTACCAGTATCTAATTTTCTAAAGAATCGAGTACATAGAAGTGGGGTTGTTAAAATTGTAAAACTTAGTTCTTACCTGTTGCTGTCTTCAAATAAAGTCGCAGTTGCTGCTCTCGGCACTGTCTCGTGCCATGTCGTTCTAATACACGCAAAGGTACCTGGGTAATTCATCATCACAAGTACTGCTCGAATGAGTCCGCAGGGTCCTAGGAAACGCCCTGTCCCCGCCGCACATGGGAACCACAAAGAACAATTTAATACTTTTGTGGGAAACAAAAGCATGCCTTCAGGTACAGCACATGTTTCACCGCATTGAGCGAACAAAAGACTTTACAGAAGCCTTGTTTTACAAGCTTTACAATTGGTTCTTCCATTTTCGTACACAAATTTGAGGTTGAATTAAGTCTCGGGGAATGCAATATTTCATCTCCTATACTGTAAAATGTAATCATGCACCTAAGCATTTTTCTTTTCACTTCCCTTCAAACATTCTACTCTCCCAAAATCGTACTTGACTCCTGACCAAGACAAGCTGTTCCCTGCTCCCTGCCAAGAATGCCTGTAGATGTGAGGTGACGTGGAAGAGTCAATGGAATTGACATACACTCATTTCTTTAGTCAAAAGGAAAGAATGGAAGGGACAGTAGTAACAAAAGCCTTTGCAAGTCTGTTCTGTTTCACCCTCTGATAGTACAACAGACAGAAGGAACGAAAAGAGAATCATAAACATAAGCCTGGACTTTGTTACGCCATAACCAAGTAAATTATTCTAGTGCCATGCTTAACTAAATACAATCTCTAAAATCTTAACTAAATACACAATAATGATCATAATCTATGAGAGAAGAATTTTTTGTTTGAATTCTCATTTGTTAAGATTGAAGGGATGGTTGAATGACACTCATAATCTTTTTTAACCTGTATGACGAGAAATTGTAGTTCCACCATGCCCACGCAACTAACCTGATGGTTAGTGCGTGATAAGAATAAATAAATAGTAATTAATATCAAACTATTAGCTGGGCTGTGTTTTCTGACAATAGGAATTTGATTGGCAGTGTGCCAATCTAATGTCATACACAATTCTTGTAGCCACACTAAATTTTCATTACGGTGCCTTAACACCCAAACTTGGTATCAAGCAATTCCCCCTTCCTTTCATTTTACCTCTCCTCTTATACATTTTTGTTTCAAAACTTCATAGTATCCTGCACTGTGAATTGACATTGTTTTCTCAAGCTCAAAACAAATTGCGAATATTGACTCGATATATCTTATAAATATCTTCTATCATATCTTAGCCAAAAAATTTAGTTCAAATTTCAAAAAAATGTTGTATTAGAAAAGTAAACAGATAAGAGGCTGCCTTCTTCGGTCAAACTGACATTCCTGCTATGGCCAGTATCCAGTTTCAGATGGAACTAAACAGCCAAAAAGAAATGTTAATACCCGACATATACATTTCAGAATTCCAGTATAATTTTGTTGAAGATCATGGCAAATATTTAGTTTTATTTGAATAAATATTAATTTAGTTCTGTTCATACACATATTTGTTCCTCAAAGAAGCACCTTATTCTGAACTAATGCTCTGTTTCATTGCCTGTAATTAACACTAAACTGTTTTCACTTCTTACCAAATATTGGCATATCCAAATTTTCAAAAGCGCACTTTGGCCCAAAATATAGAAAGTTCAGAAAAAAAAACACTCCCGTTAAACACACTTCCCATATTTGTTCAAACTATTCAAACTCATTTGGAGCAAAAACTCTGATATGACTTAATATGTCAAGATAATATAGCAGATGGATTTCAACTTCCTGCTGAAAATCATCTGATCTTTTTCCAGTTGCAGAATGTTAGTCTTTCAGCATTAATCAGCCATAAAGTAACAGTGATTTATGAGAATATATTATGGAAATAATACAAACATGTTTCATAATACAAATCATGGGAATTAGTCATCACATTACATGGGAGCTGAAATTAGACTCAGCTACAACATTCCACCTGGAATAGTCAGAAAATTCTGCCATCTTAGATCAATGATGACAGTCAACCTGCGCTGGGACAAAGGGCTCTGCACAAGTTTTGGAAAGACAGTCACTAACTCTGGCTCACTAACAAAATGGGCATGAACAAAGAAGCAAACCAACCCACATGCATAAAAAATATTATCTACAAACGGGACCTATATCCTCAGCATATACCTGTTTGACAGTGAAACCTGGACAACATACACCGACACCGAAAAAAAGGCTCAATAATATCCATCTCCAATGTCTATGGTAATGCATGCTCAGTGATAAGACATTGGATATATGAACAGGAATTCAAAGCAAAATTCAGCAGACTGCCAAATGTTGCCAAAATATCCAGAAGTCCTACACACAGAATGTTAGGGGCATGTATGATAAGAACAAAATGGCAACAAGTCTATTAAAAGAGTTGTGATCTGGCATTGACACTCTTTGGCATATTCTTTCCTTCGCTACTGTCACATGACTTCAGGCCATCTACAAAAGTATCTACTTACATGCCAGAATGGATAGAAGGCTGTTCAACGTTGCTTGCTTGCTTGAGATGAAAGACAAAAGTGCACTTAGACCCCATCATAGAGCTGCTCTATGTTGATGATGCCGAACTAGCATCCCATATCAAGGAGCACTTTCACCAGAAAAAGGATAGACTACAATACCTGTAAACACCATCAGCATCAGTAAGACAAATGACATGAGCAGGAATGTTGCATTACGGATGATGGATATTGATACTGACAACTGAGAGACAGCTGCTGATGAGCATGACCTCTGCAGCGAATTGGAAGAAGGGAGTAGAAATAGAAGTTCAGCTGGCCAAGAAGATGGTCCAAAGAAAAACAAGGCCAGCAAATCATGTACATGTTCAGCCCACTACTAGTCCTCATCTGCAGCAAATGCGACAGAGACTACCATATCAGAGTGGGGTTTACTGATAAACACCAGGTGATGCTGAATGCAGAGTTATAAACTTTTGGCTTATGACATGAATAATGTTGAATTAACCATTGGCCTTTGGAACTATAGTTTCTGTATAGATCAAGAAAGCTGCATAGGAGAACTGGGTAAATTGTTGCATGATTCTGCGGAATAAATTAACCAAAATTTCCTAAATAATGGCTTTAACTGTTAGATGGTTTAGTAATGAATTTTGCCCGGTGTGAGTTCACGCAAGCAAGGACAAAACATAAGGCAAAGGGAAAAGTTGCCAAGTACAGAAAAACTGAAGGATTTGATAGAATTCTCTGTTCCAAAAACTAATTAGGAAATAATGGAGATTTCTGGATGTGTGTGGTTTTTAATTGGAAATTCATGCCTAATTTCAGCACCATAGCTGGAGCTCTAACATATTTATTGTGAAAACAGGCAATGGTTGAAAGAAGTGACTCACAGCTTCATAGAAGTTGAAGGCAAGAATGACTGGTGTTGGCTGCCCCTGACTTCACTAAATCTTTTAAAATGGTGATTAATATGTGGTCTTATTGCAAGATGATGAATTGAGAAGAGAGAAACCATTGGGGTACTTTTCTAAGAAACTGAACAAGTACCAGAAGAAATGGTCTACAGTGGAGCAGACTCTGGGATCGGTATTTGCTCTTAAAGATTTTGAATTTTATTTCCATCATGACCATAAAGAGACACTGATATACATTTACCATAATCACTCGGCCTTTGTAGAGAAAATTAAAGATTGTTTTGATGGAGCTTGTTAATTTGATCTCATATTAGAAGAATTGCTCATATTGCTGGAAAAGGTATTGTAGTTACTGACACATTATGAAGAATGTAATGATGCTAGAATAGTTTGAAGAAATTACAAGAAATTGGACAAATTAAGGAAATTTTCTTTTGTTTCATTATGTATATGTAATGTATTCCTGGTGATGAAACATATTTAGTAATTGTGCTTCATCTCTTCAAATGTGGAGGTATATAAAGACTACATATATTTTTTGGAATATAAACTGGGACAAATGAAAGTTTGGACATTGTTGTGTTGCAGACATTGTGCCTGATATTTTTTTTTACAATTCAAAGATCCAAAGTGGAGCTCGTCCCTTATTAATTACATCATGTCATGCACTTTTTGGTGAAACTGGATTTGATACTTTAGTGAGACAAGGTGGTACTATATGCCTTTGAGTTGAAGGGATACCCAGCACCAGTCTTTGGATTATATATCCTATTTGTGAATGAATGTGTGCATATTTGAATTGAAAGGGCATGTAGTTTAAGTTTGTATAGTGGTAGTCAATAATCCAATTTATCACTTGTTAAAAGTTTGCTTATAGTAGGCATGTAGCCACTAAACAGTGCATTTAGTACTCGCTTCACTCAATCATACAAATGAGTAAAGCAGGATGAAGTTGAGAGAATTGCGTGCATCTGAAGTAACAGACACAGTTTCATTCCATAGTTTTCCTCTGTTATCATAGAATCCCTACAGTGTTGAAGGAGGCCATTCAGCCCATCGAGTCCACACCAACTGTCTGAAGAGCATCCCAACCAGATCCATCCCCCTTCACCCAGTCTACCTCTGTAACCCTGCATTTCCCATGGCTAATCCACCTAGTCTACACATGCCTGGACACTGTGGATAATTTAGCATGACGAATCCACCTAACTTGCACATCCTTGGACTGTGAGAGGAAAGCAGAGCACCTGGACAAAACTCACACAGACACAGCGGGAATGTGCAAACAGTTACCTGAGGGCGGAATCAAACCCAGGTCCCTGGTGCTGTGAGGCAGCAGTGCTAACCACTGGGCCACCATGCTGTCATTTTCTTGGTATCAGGATATAGCAGGTTTTGGCATTTTTTATGAAAATTGTTGCATATTATGATTCTTGAGCAGAAAGAAGAACATACCTTATAAAACATAAGCATTGCAATGGTAAACCTATGGTATACTGCAACTGATTTTCGCAATATGTTTAACTATATTGCATAAACAACCAGTTCAAGACATCAACTATTGGCCCAGAATGTCTGACTGTCAGGCAGTCGTTATTCCAGTGATGAAGGGAATTGGACATGAAAATCCTGTGGAATACCCATACGAAGGAATTGTCCAGGAAACCAAATTTTGCACTGGGCCATTCCACTATGCCTGCACGCCTCTGAAATTCTCCATTTAAATCAGAGACTTAGAATAGAACAGAACAGAACAGAATAGAAACACATTGTCATGTGTACTCCATTGCAGGAGTATAGGGAAAAGCTTTTACAATGTCTGCCTTCTTATGGCGACATCTTAGGCACAAGTACCTAGGTATAATTCTTGGATACAGCAGAGGAATAAAAGTAGTTGCGTTACAGAGTTGAAAAATAAGTTAAAAACGAGACATCATTAAAGGGTTGACATTAAAGTAAGGTACGAAATTTCAAATAGACATTACATGTAGCAGCTCAGCGCAGGGTCCCTCCATGCATGGTCTGACTGCCTGCACTGGAACCCAGTCCAACAACAGTCCCCACTCCACTCGAAGTCCCAGTCTGCTCCATACTGACATTCAGCTGCTCCATGGTAAATTCCAGGACTGCCTCCCCTGCTCGGGACTCGCTGCCTGCACACTGCTCTGGGACTGCTTCCCCACACTACTCTGGGGTTTGCAGCCCACGTGCTGTACCAGGGTGCGCTGCTGGCGCTGTTCCAGGCTCGCACCCACGCGCTGCTCTAGGGCTCACAGCCCACACATTGCTCCGCTCTTAGCCCACATGCTGGACCAGAGCTCGCAGCCCACGCACTGTTCTGGGGACTCTGATGAAATTATGGAAATAGTTACTGAGGAAAGTTATATTATTAAATACACTTCCAAGTAACTATTTAGCAGACCCCATATTTACCACGCACACCCCAGGCACACCTCTCCAGACCACTGACGCATAATCCCTCTCTGCCTTGAGTTGACATTCTGCCCCCTCCTTCCAGGCACTTATCACTTACCCCCACGCCTCTCTCCAGAGACCTGACATCCCTGGCTTGATCCATAACTGACCCACCTTCCCCAATTCCCTAGCTCCACCTGATCTCTCCCCTTTTGCCTCTTAAGGTAGTCACAACAGTTCTCTAAAATATCACAGCAACCTCAGATAAAAATCTATTGCTAATTAAGTGAAAATGGACGGGTCCAACAAACAGTAATAATCACCAGCATTAATCAATCAAACAGAGACAACTGTATTTGGCCTCAATCAAACAATCCAACTCAAAGCGCACAAACATAGATACTGAACATGGGGAAGTTTGGATTGGAAGCAATAGTCACACATTGAACAGCTGACTAACACATTTTCCAGGGTTACGTTTGAAGTCTGATCATCTGGGTAAGGCACTAGAGGTTTGTTATCGCTTATGGAATCAAATCTCCCATAAATAATCACATTCATTAAAGTAAAATGAGGAAAAACATGGAGGAGGCAAGTAGCTAGGTAGAAAAGGTGTTCTACATTCTCTCCTGAATCAAAATAATTAATGAAAGCAAAACTAAAATATCTTCAGTTATTGCTATGTGCACCGATGGGCATCAACACAGTTCACAAAGGTGAATTAACAGATGATTCTGAAAAGAAAAAGGAATTTACAATTAAATAGCATCTCACAATGTTCCTCAATACATATATCACAAAGAATTTCGCATTCAATAATTTTGTTGGTTATTCAGTTAAGCATAGCTAAGCAAAATTGCACAAACAGCAAATGAGATGAATGACCCATTAATCTATTTTCAGTGGCATTGGTTTAGGGTGGAGTTTTGGCCACAACATGTGAGAACTTCTGTTCTTCTTCAATAGTTGCATGTGATCCTTCAAATTCTTTTACTTCATTACTGGAAGAGGCACACCCTTAATAATACATTGAAGTGTCAGTCAAGATAATGTCACCCTAGGATGGGGTTTGAACCCGTAACCTTCTGACTTTGGCAAGAGAAAGCTACCAACTAAGCCAAGCCTATATTCACTTAGGGATAATGAAGTCCAGTTTTTGTCATGCATGTGAATAGACATATTGTTAAACTGTTCAAGTCCTAGCCAACAGCATGGAACTCAACATTACTAGATTTGGATTTAGGGCATGACAAGGAGACTCCATGGACCTTTAAAGATGGTGGGTGAGACCCGATTCCAGCTATCCTAACTTTTGTTAGTGTCAGATAAGGGTATGGGGGCGAGTGTGGGTTGTGAACCCACGTCCTGCATCCCCAACGTGGCCGTCTCCTTTGAGAGGACAGGCATTGATGAGCGCCCTATTCTTCCAAGCACTCAATCACAGCTTCCTCTGAGATGTTATGAACCCCAGTCTAGATGATAGAACATACTGAAAGGTTCGAAATGTCTCAACCATACTCTCTATGCCAATCTATGGTACTCCATTCACCTCATACCCTCTTTACCAACTTATGGCACTGCTATGCTCGTTCATCCAGTAGATACTGTACAGGATCAGTTAACCTCCTACTAATTATAGTATGCTTGGAAAAGCTTTAAAAAGTCATTAATTTATAGCTTTCTTGAAAACAAAAACTGCTTTTACCTTAGCCTAATAACTGAAACTGGTAGAACTCTCAAATTCTTCAACTGTGTTCCAGCTCTTTTAGTCAAAGTCTCAGAGCATTTTAGCTAATGTATCACACACACAGTAGAAATATAACAGTGCACGATTGAAACACTGTCACCAACACCAATACAATGCCTTCTCTTTGATTCATATCTTCATCTTTATCTCCAAATCCTCCATTTTATGTTTGGTTTAAAATATTTTTTATAGGATTTGGGACAGTTCACCGCGTACAGATACTTTGAATCACATCCAAAACTTTGATGGACCATACCTTAATCATTTCTGGAGTTCAACACTTAGTGTAAATTCAAAATTCTCTTCGCTTCTCAAAATTATCAATAATATTTCTGTCATCCTTTCTCTTGGTTACAGTTCTCCTCTCAGGTTGTTTAACCAATTTATTAGCATTGTGCCCTCCATTTACTGGAATTGCGCGCTCCATTTTCTGACATATCATTGATTGTCCTCTCTCGCTATGAATGCTATTGGGAAGGAATGCTTTCCTAAGAATCTTTTGTACTTCTGACTTCTGTTCTAGTAGCATATGTTTATTCAAAAATTCAACTCCCTTCAAAATTAGAAGTCTGTCCATTCTTGATACTTTGG
Organism: Rhincodon typus; assembly: GCF_021869965.1. Classification (NCBI taxonomy): domain Eukaryota; kingdom Metazoa; phylum Chordata; class Chondrichthyes; order Orectolobiformes; family Rhincodontidae; genus Rhincodon; species Rhincodon typus. The sequence continues at coordinate 76,241,175 of NC_063339.1, read as the reverse complement.
CACAGTCCAACAGCTTAAATGGTAGCACAAATTGGGAGATTTCCAAATGAAACTTCTACAGTCTTGCATACTACCCAATGAATTCCATTATGTACACTTCCATGGTACTGTCCTCGGTCTAAATTTGTAAAAATCTGACGACACCTCATAAGCAGTCAATGGATCATCTTTTAATTAAATTTTATCCATGGAAATTAACAACCTGTCCAAACCATCATCCATGTTCAAATCAACATGCTCTAATTCTGAAAGAAACTTTTATTCTTATCTTGCTTCTGCATGATAATGAAAATACTAAGGCCATTCCTTGCTTCCTCTTTGATAAAGAAGCAACCCAGATCTACATTGTACATTTGTTCTTCATAAGGCTTATTTTCAGAAAAGAGTGCATAATTGTATCCAGAAACTTTACAGTTGAACTCAACCATCCTGTGCTCTCAGTGTTACAGAGTCATGTAATATCTTTCCTATAACAAGGCACCCATAACTGAGGCCTCCCAAAGTCCTGTACAACCTCAACATTATACTGAAAAGAGACTGATTAAGCGCTCACCATATTTATAACACCAATTCACATCCATTTAACTCAATGAATATATCCATCATCTGTTCCCTCATTCCATTAGATCTCAGGTATTCCTCTCAACCATATTAGATGGTGTTAGAACCCCCATTGATATTTCAATATTCTGTTTTATCATTTTTGGTTCAAAGCTGTGAACTATGAACTGAAAGGTGAAGGTGACTTTTGGACTGTGAGCAGCAGTTCTTTAAAAAAAGAACAAAAAACTCCCTCATATTTGTTTGAGACCAGGATTCAAAGTTAATCACAGGTTGAGTTTTGTTAAAAAAAAAAGCTTTGTAGGTGCTTCAACTCTGAAGAGGCATTGAATGGTAACTGAGGCCTTATAGGGAGACAACCAGTCATCAAGGAGAAACCAGAGTTTGAACTGGTTTTCAAACTGTGTTTAATTAAGGAGGATTTTGGCTACCACAGCTACAGAATGCAGGTTTGATTGCTTTCTAGTTGTCCTCTCATTGTCAACTTATTGAAAGTTCAAAGGAATAGAATCTCAGTTATAACAATTTAATTAACATTTCCCTGAGCCTACTGGATTCCATCTGCATGCATTGGTGTTGTCAAACTTCAAGCAAGTTACAATCCAGTGAGATTATGGGTCGTGGAACTAGCTGAAGTGAATTGCCCAGTTACATTTCATTTTTCTTTTGACTTATCCATTAAGTGTATCTATTTGACAATTTGCATTCATGAGAGTGGAGGCTAGAATCAAAGACTATTGAGTTTAAATCATAAACATTAATTAGATTACCTTGTGATTTAAATTTGTTCAACTAAAGATACTGTATTGTTTTATTAAGTATTTTGTTTTCATCTACAAATCAGGTGTCTGGTATTGATTATTCACAATGTCTGCAATTGGTTATTCAAAAAGTCAATTTTGAGGGTGAACATTTTGATTTTACCGCTTTGCGAATATAGGCATAGGGAGACTGGTTTGAATTGGCTGTCTGTCTCTGTATTGTAACAATGGACAATATAGTCTCTCATTCAGAATACATTCTATGCTCTTACTGCCCTTTGAATACCACCAAGAGGAAGAACCAATGTTACTTATTATTTAGTTGAAGTGCATTGGTAAGTGGTAATCAGCAGGTGGTTTCCTGGCCGATGTTTGACCTGATGCCATGCAACTTCATGGATTCTAGATTCAATGCTGAGCACTCCCAGAGTAACTCCCTCCAGATAGTATGCCATTGTACTGCCATCTTTTGTGATTCTACCCTTCTGGTGAAACAGGATATTCCTAACGCTTGTGATGGCATGTGGTACATAGCCATACTCGTAATCACATTTACAATGTTAGGCTTTGGAACAGCTCTCTAATTTTGGCACAAGTCCCCTGATATTGGTAAGGAGGACTTTGGAAGGTCAGTTGGGTTGTGCCCATTGTCATTTCTGACATCTGGGTCAATGCCATTCATTTTTATTCCTTTGTTTACTTTGCAGCAGCATGATAAAACAGAATGGCTTTCTTGATCATTTCAGAGAGTGCTTAAAAATCAACTTTACTGCTGCGGATCTAGAGTCACATGTAACCCAGGCCAAGTAAGAATGGCAGATTCCCTTTCCCAGAGGGCATTTGAATCAGGCTGGTTTTTAAGAACAATTAACCAACGATGGTTACATGATAATTAAGCTATCTTTATAATTCCATATTTCATGAATTCAAATTTCAGCATCATTCAAGGTGGGATTCAAACCCATGGCTCCAGAACATCTGCCTCGAGTTCTGGATTATTAGTCCAGTGACATTACCACTATGACACTGCCTGAACATATCTTTGAAGGAAGACTCACAAATTCCAATCTGCACTGTGAAAACATGCTTCCTTATTTCATCCTTCAACATCCTAGCTTCTCTTTTTCCTGGGCTCCCCCAATTTCTCTCCATTCCCTAATTAACGTGTTACTTACAAGCCCATTTTGCAAGTTTGCTCAGTCCTTGTTGCATATTGGCACAGTCTTACTCTACATTGTATGATATTGTTATTACTGTGTTATGATCCCAGCTGATGAAATACTGTGCAAGTTGGATCCCAGAGTGAAAGCTGGTTTATAGATCTTTAATTTTTGCAATTGGTCATGGCAGTGATTAGTCATTGAAACATATTCACATGTGGCTACAAATTTCTTTAACAAACACAAGTTTATTACAAAAAGGAAAAAAAAGCTATACAAGTATACACATAAATACACACAAAAGATAGCTTTGAAAGTTCTTAACAGTGAAATAATTTTTCAACCTGTATTCCAGCAATATCATTTTACAGATATCACTACTATCTCAACTGCTTTCTATCTTGTTCAACCAACTATCCTTAGACCGCTAAGAAGTTTTGCAACTTCTTTCCGGGTTTGCTGGAACCACATTTTGGTTCTGACAACTTAAAAACATCTATACAAACTCACAGCTTGGACACTCCACAAATGAATACCCTTCTGATTGGGTGACTATTCTCCTGATTTTTCTGCTGGAAGGAAACTTCACTTTTGAACTTAACTGTCAATTCTTCTGAATTGAAGTCAAAATTATATTGGTGGCCCTGTTCTCTCTGTACATCACAGAAATAAGATCATTTAATGCCATAGGCCTGTTTCATCATTCACCATGTACATGGCTGTTTTTGATTGTGGCCTTAACTCCACTTTTGTGTGCTCCCCAAATACCTTAGCTGCCTTGCAAATCAATGGGAGACAGTTTGAAAATAATGTGTCTCCTCCTTCATCCCAGTTCTAGGTTCCCCAAGAGAAAAAATATCTTGTCAGCTTCTATCTTCTGAAGCTCCTGTTTAAACTTACATTTTTCAATAAGATCATCTCTAATTCTTCTTAACCCCAATGAATGTAGTTTTGACCTATCCTCATAAATCACCCATTTTATTCTTGAAATTGAACTGGTGAACATTTTATGCACTGCCACTCATGGCTATTAGAGAGTTCCAGGATTTTAATTTAGTGACAAAGTTCCAACTGAGGATGAGAACTTGAAAGTGATGGTGTTCTCATGCATCTGCTGCCCTTTTCCTTCTCAGTGATAGAGGTCAGAGGTTTGAAAGATGCTATTAAAGGGCCCTTGACAAGTTGCTGAAATGCATCTTGAAGATTATAAATATTGCAGCCACTGTGCACTGGAAGTTAATTTTATGGTGGTGGATTGCTATCAATAAACTAGATCGCTGACTCTTGCTTGGATAGCATTTAATTCCTTCAGTAATCTTCCATCCTCAGGTATAGTAGTGTTCTTTAGATACAGAAAGCATTTATAAATATTCCAACGGCCTACCAGTAAGTTCAGAATGAATTATTCCATGTGCAGTGATCAAAGGAATTTGTCAATTCTCAATTATCTTAGATATTCAACATTTAAATAAGTAAATCAGAAGTACATACACCAAGTCTGACAAGGTATTTTAGTTTGGAGGGGTAGGAATCAAGCACAGGCAGGTGGGACTAGTTTAGTTTGGGAAGATAGTTAGCATGGGCTGGTTGGACCAAAAGGTATGTTTCTGTGCTGTATGACTCCGAGTCCCTCTTTAAATACTTCCCTTATCTTTAATTTCCCTAAAATCATAGATCCAGTCTTTCTTTCCACCTCTATTTTCACAGAATGCCTACAGTGTGGAAACAGGCCCTTCCGCCCAACAAATCCACACCGATCCTCAGAGGATCCCACCCAGACCCATCCCCCTATAACCCACCTAATCTACACATCTCTGAACACTACGGGCATGGCCAATCCACCTAGCCTGCACATCTTTGGACTGTGGGAGGAAACCTATACAGACACGGGAGAACGTGCAAACTCCACACAGACAGTCACCCGAGGATGGAATCGAACCCGGGTCCCTACCGCTGTGAGGCAGTAGTGCTAACCACTGAGCCACCATGCCACCCTCATCTCATAACATATTTGAGAAGACACATTGAAATGATATTCTGAAACTAGCAAGCATTTATAAGTTAGTCATACAGTTTAGAAATAGCCCACGGAGACTATGCCAGTAACAAGTTACTGAAGACAATTCTTTCCATCAAATTCTCAACACCTTACACTCTGAGACCACTTCATTTATGAAAAACCTATTTAAATTAGTACAAGTGTCGACCCATATTTATACAGCATTTAGCGCAAAACATTTCAAGACTTTACATTGGAGTATTATACAACAGAATTTGACACCAGGTCACAAAGATATTTATAGCAGATACCAAAATCTTAACCAAGGAAGTTGTTATTAAAGGGCTGTGGTCTTTTTTCAGTTTTTACTTCGAGTGTGAGACAGTTCCATGAAGTCCCTGGAATACGATAGCTGTGTAGGTCAGTGTTCCTAAGAAGGGAAGTACATATAGTGACCTAGGTTACCCTAAAGAGAACAGCTAATGTTAGTTCCAGGACAGAAGTGTTGGGAAAAAATCTTGAAGAGATTACTTAAAGCTTAGTACATTTAAGTAGATGCATATCAGCTTGAGGAAGAAACTATCTGCAGTTCCAGTCTAAACACTGAAGTCACAAGTGACTTAAACCTACCTAGGGAGATGGATACAGGAACTCGTTAGTATTGTACAAGTCACATTTTGGGTATTGCAAATTGTGTGTGTTTTGGATACCACACAAAAGGTGCTCCCTTTTCAATTTATAAAGGAATGCTTTGGGATTAAATGCAGGAGAAGGTTTAGATTTGTATTAAATAGATGGGTTGGTTTATTCCAGTTTATCTTCGTTTCTTTCAAAATAACCTTGTCTTATTGCAAAAGCAAAATCGTGTGTGTTTGTGTTTTAGCAAGAGATCATTTTATTTAAATCAAAATATGATGCATCAAGCCAGGTTTCTGTCTGGTAATATCAGCTGGCATCTTAACAATAGCCTGCCTGGAAGAACTGCAAGTGGCTGGTGAAACTGAAGTGCTCAACAGCAAAGGATTGCACTCAACTTCCATGGAATGCCTATATTGATAAAAATGCACAAATAAGTTTTTGCAATAAAAAAATTGATGGTTAACTAGGAGAATAATGACATGCATCAACTGAACAAAGAAATCCAGCAATACATAGACATAATGCAAGACAATTCAGTAAATATTTGCAAACAAAAAATGTTCCATCATAAAAATGAAGAACATTTTAAAATTCAAATATAAGAAACAGCAAATGGAAAATATAATAACCAATCTGAGTATTGTTACATTTAAAGAGTTGAAAGTAAATAGTTTGGCCAGATTTTGTTTTGGAAAGCACAGGTGCTATTTATCATACAAGTTCAACATAAACCTTAAATCTTACTGCCTTAAACTTAGAGACAGTAGGAACTGCAGATGCTGGAGAATCTGAGATAACAAGGTGTAGAGCTGAATGAACACAGCAGGCCAAGCAGCATCAGAGGAGCAGCAAGGCTGACGTTTTGGGCCTAGACCCTTCAACTTAGCCTTCAACTTTGCCTTAAACCTAGTAGGGCACAGCAACCTAAATTAATATCTATAATTTAACAATAGATAATTCACAACTATTTTCTTAATTAAGCTAAACATTTAGCTCAAAACTTTGTTTAGCCACTGGAAATTGCAACTCAGAACATTTTAGATCTAACAGCCACAAACTTCACAGATTGTGCCCAACCAGAAAGTCAGTTATAAATCATTAAACAAAGTTCAGCAGCCTTTCCACAAATAATATAAAAGAGCTTACATTGAGGCACAAGAGTTTTTAAAAAAATAATAGCAGTACCTTGTCTGGTTTTGAAATTATCGTTAAGTATGAGTGAATTTAGCAAAATAAATCTACAATTATGATATAAATATGCTTAATGCCGTGTATTTCTTTTTATATGTTGTCTATAGGAACTCGAGTTAGGTAAACCGTGTTACTAAACTGAAGTTATTGTATGGATAAAACAGTTCAGATGAGGGAGAGGAGTTCCGATATGGCAGGGGTAAAGAATTCAATGCAAGTGGCAAAATGAGGCTACACAAAAATTAAAGTATCAGCAGTTCATTTCTGGAGATATAGACTTAAAGATGTTAAACCTATATTAAAGTGAGATTAAGCCATACTTGGAGTATTATGCACAACTCTGGATTCGATATTATCCAAAGTTGTTGAACAATGGAAAAGACGGGAGAAGGTTTAAAAAGGCTAATTCCAGAATGACAAGTTATTCTTGTTTAGAAAGGCTAAATGTCTGGGTTTCTTTTCTTTATAAAACAGAATGCCTAGGGGTGAAATTTCAGTTCAGATAGATTGGAGAAATTGGAACCTTTGGAGATGAGAAGGCTAAGAAGAGATTTGATAAGTTTCCAAAATCATGAGGGGGTTGGACAGAGTAAATAAGGAGAAGCTGTTCCTGCTAATAAAATGATTGAGAACAAAATGGCAGATATAAGGTAACTTCCAAAAAAAGTAAATGTGATGGGAGAAAAGAAACCTTATCACACAGATACTTAAAGTCTGGAATGCACCACATGTAGTGGAACAGGTTCAATTAAGGAAATCAAGAGGACATTAGATGATTATTTAGAGAGAAATAATGTTCAGGGAATGAGGAAAAGGCAGGAGAATGGCTTAGTCACAAAGTCATACAGCACAGGAGCAGACCCTTCGGTCCAACCAGTATAATAAACTGAGTGGCAGCACAGAACTGATCGCCTTCTGTGCTGTTACAACTTTGAGATTGTGATATAGCTTTCTGGACCATAGCCACTTGAGGACAGCTAGAGGCAAAAGAAGAAATGTGATGGCTAATTTATGCACAGAAAACTCCCACATAAAGCAATGTGAATGATCAGATATCCTGCACTGATGTTGACTGAAGAATAAAATACTGGGCAATCACTGGGGGGGGGGGAAAAAAAATTCCCATACTCAGGAACACAAAGTCAGGAGCAGCCTTGTAGGCATTTGATCCAATTCTGCCATTCTAGACCATAGCTGATCGCCTACCTCAATGCCATATTCTCACGCTATCCCCATAATCCTTGATGTCTTAAGTAATTTATCAAATCTCTGCCTTGAAATTATTTAATGACTGAATTTTCACAGCCCTCTGGGGTAGAGGATTCCAAAGATGCTCCTCATCGCACTCCTAATAGCTTGTCTTTTATTCTAAAACTGTCCCTAGACTCCACAATGAGGGGTGACATCCTTACAGCATCTACTGAGTATCCCTTTTAAGAATTTCTAAGTTTCTATGAGATAATCTCTCATTCTTCTAAACTCCAGAGAATACAGGCACAGTATCCTCAATCTCTCCTCACAGGACCATTGAAAGCATACTGTCCAGATGCCTATCAGTTTGGTATAGCAACTGTTCTGATAAGAAACTAGAGAAGGTGGCGTGCACAGTCCACGTCATCACGGAGGCCAACCTTCCATCCATGGACTCTATTTATACGGCTCACTGCCTCAGAAAGGCCGCCAACATCAAAGACCCATCGCACCTCAGTAATGACCTCCTACAACCTCTGGTCAGACAGAAGCCTGAACACAGATACGAGCAGGTTCAGGAACAACTTCTTTTCAACCGTTATCAGACTGTTGAATGGACTCTAGCCTCGAGTAATGTAACCTGTATGCCTCTAAGTCTTTTTTATCTGTACATCCTGTTCTTGCTGTGATCTGCCTGTACTGCTCATGAACAAAGCTTTTCACTGTATTTTGGTACATGTGACAATCAATCAATCAGGACAGTCCCACCATCCTAGGAATCAGACTTGTGAACCTCCACTGTATTCACTCTTTGACAAGTTTAGGCAATGGGACTAGAACACACAATATTCCAGGTGAGGTCTCACCAGTGTTCTTTAATACTGAAGCAAGATTTCTTTGCTCTGGTACTCAAATCCTCTTGAGATAAAGCCTAATATTCTGTTCAACTTCCCAATTGCTTGCTATAGTGACTGACAAACAAGAACACCATTTTGACATCAAAACTTTTCAATCACTCACCATTTAAGAAATATTCTGCGTCTTTGTTCCTCCTTCCAAAGGGGCTAACCTCACATTTATCCATATTCCACCTATCATGATTTTGTTTAGCCTGGCTAAATGCCCTTGAAGCCTTTTGCATCCTCTTCACAACTCACCACATTCCCAACAGGTTTTGTACGATCTGCAGACTTGGATATCATGTAATTGGCCTCATAATTGATACAGATTATGAACAGCTAACGTCCAAGTACAGGTCCATTAGTCATGCCATTATTCCTACTCTATGCGTGCTAACCAGTATTCAGTCCATGATAATATATTATTCCAATCCAATGCGTTTTAACTTTGCATACTAACCTCACGTGCAATTTTATCAAAAAGCCTTTTGTAAATCCAAACATGCCATTTACACTGGTTCCCTAATACGGACTCTACTAATAACAAAGAACATAATTCCCCCTTCATAAGTCTGTTTTGATTCTGCCTACTCAAACAACTATTTTCGACATAACATCAGGCTAACCGGTTGGCAGTTGCCCTCCTTTCTTAAATGATGGAATTACATTTGCAAGTTTCCAAACTGCAAACACCATTGCAGAATTGACATAATTTTGAATGATCACAATGCAACCATGAGTTCTTTCCAAACTTTAGTGTGTTATTGGACTCTCAGGAAGACATTAAAACAAAGCCTACTTTGTCCTCTCAAAGATATGTAATAGATCCCTTGGCCCCTGACTGATTTAAGGTCCTTGCAGTACCTTGTATTTTTATTTCCACTCAAACTCTGCATCCTGTTCTCTCATTAATATACTGATCCTGTCCTTCATCGATAGCATTCACACACTACATTTTCCCTTTATATCTTAAATATCAAATACATTTAATATTCACTTCCCAGACTTGATCATCTCTAATGTCAATTAAATACCTTTTTACTTGCACTAGTGGCGTCAATTCACCTAGCTCGTTGACAATACTGTGCTTTCAAACAGTGGTTTTAATTCTGCCTTTTTAACACTCCAGTAAATTGTTCTTGATTGATTCTCAGATACGTTTCTCCTTTGCTCATTCATTTAAAATTTTCTTCCTTCTTTGATTCCTAATCCCCTGACAATATGGCTTATACCCTCCGCAACAGCACTCCCCACCAGGATATTAGTCCCAGCACTGCCAAGACAGAAATTGTCCTCTTTGCACAGGTCCTATCTGCTTCAGAACCAGTTATAATGCCCCAAAGTCTAAAGTCTGCTCCAGCAAATTTTCCAGCCATGTGTACATTTGCTCAATCATCCTATTTCTATATTCATGAGCACTTCAGAATGGACCCACGATATCTATTATATGTAGTTGAGGGGGCAGAGAAGGCCTTGGTTTAATATCTTCCCAAGAGTCCAACAACACAGCACTCCATCATTGGTATTTGACTATGGTGCTCAGGTTAAATGCATAAATACATTTAATGAGAAGCCAGATATGAACATAAGGGAGAAAGGAATAGAGATATGGGCTGCTAATGTTAAATGGGGATAGCTAGGAGGACAGTCATGGCAAACATAACCATAGCATAGGTCAAATGAACCTGCTTTCAGGCTTCAAGTTCTATGTCAGCATTGCTGGCTGTCCAACTGAGCATGCCAATCGCCAAACAAGACCTCTCCTCTACACGAAACATATATGAAGGGTACATCTGCTATATAAATGTTGATTTAGCTCACACTCACCATTAACAATCTTTATTAAAAAAAACCGCAGAGATTTAACTAAAATAATTGTCAAAATAGTTTATTTTTATTAAATTTAAGTTTTCCATCATTACCAAGAATGACTTTTTATTAGCCTTGCTTAGAAAAGCAAAACAGGCACCATGTCTAGGATGCACAAAGAAACAAAAGCATTATAAATTCTTCTGCCGAACTGTCATTCAGTTTAAAACATTTATCCACCAGGTGTACGCATTTCTATACCCTCTACAGACCTTGTAACTTAAAACAAACCAAAGACACAAACCAAAAAAGGAATATACTTTCTAACAAACCTTTTATAGCATAGATAGGTTCAGCAATGCTCTATCAGTTTGGCACGTGAGCCATTTGCTACAGTTGTTATATGGTTCACCTCCAAAAAGGTACTTTCCACCTGAAAAGACTAGGAACTCAAAAGTGGCCAGACATCTAGTGCCAACTTGTGTTCAGCAGTTTCCAGTTTGTTACAATGACCTCAACAGAGGTAATCCAGACAGCATAGTTTCAAATTGCTGTCACTGGAACTGCAGCATGTGAATCTGGAAATAATTTAACTCAAACACGTAATGAATCTCGGTTCAACGTTGTGTTCTTTGCCCACTTTTATCTCAGCAAAACATTATGAACATGGGGTCATAATAAATCATCCTCCCTATGGCCTCAATTTTAATTTTAGATCTGTCCGAAAAAAAATCAGATAGCAATTAAGTATGGCTTTATTCTCTGAAGGTGGAAACTGTCCAAGTTCAAATTGCTTATGACAATCAGGATAATGCGGAGCCTATATACAACATTACTGCTTGTCCTGAAGACATTTGTTTGCAGTTAGTTGCTTCCAGCATAGGACTTGGAAGGGCCAATCACATTTAGTCTTTAGCATCCCCAACCCCATCAGAATTGATCGCAAACATAGCCTCTGCCTCCGGTAAGCAGGGTGAGTCATAAATTTTACAGATCCGGGTTTCACCTCGTCCTTTCCTCAGATACAACCTGAAAAAGAAAGGAAGGTAAGATAGGTAATGTGCAATTATCAGTCAGATGTCATAACTAAATTTTTGTTACTTAAGTAAATTGGAAATGCCTTATTGCCATCCTTTATTCTCAACTAAAAAGAACACTTAGTTCCTAGTACTTCAGGAAAGCAGCTTAAAAGCTTTTCCTCACGGCTCAATTAGTTAACTCTGTCAGCAGCCGAGCCATAATTGTTCAGTTCCTGACAGATGTTGCATTTGCTCTCAGAGAAACAGCTATAACTGGCCTCACTGTAGATTTGGGGAGATGATCAGCCAAAACTGCTGCTCATCACCAACAAGAAATCTCTACTGGAAATTCACAACTGGATGTTGCTTGAGGAGAGATTCAACATCCATGGCAGGCTGATCAGTCAACACTTCAGCATTCAATCATTATTGAATTATTGATGAACGCTAAAAAGCTTATTCCAGAGAGAAAGTAAATGGTTAAGTACGTAAGGGAAGAAGAATCTGGTTGAAAAGAACAATAGTAGAAGTTCTCAAATTGGATGGCGGAGCAGTCAAACGGAATTCTCCTAATGTTGTCAGGTTACAGTATCTTAAGAGAATTAAATAAAAAAACCAAGTACACTGCCGTTAGTATAGAAGAGGCTCAAGGGTTGGGGGGGAGGAGTTTGATGGTGGAGCAGAAAAATATTAGGAATGCATAGGTAATGGACACCAAAGGTTAATCAAAAGCCTGGCTTAAAAGATGGAAGGATAGATAAGCTGAAGGAGTTTCAGAAGATACCTTTCAGAGTACAGTCCAAGGCAACTGATGACCTTTTCACCAATAGTGTGGCAAAGGAGACTAGAAAAAGGGCAAAATAAAAAATGAAAGAACTGCGGATGCTGTAAATCAGGAAACAAAACAGAAATTGTTGGAAAAGCTCAGCAGTTCTGGCAGCATCTGTGAAGGAAAAAACAGAGTTAACGTTTCGGGTCCGGTGAGGGTTCTGAGGAAGGGTCACCGTACCCAAAACGTTAACTCTGTTTTTTCCTTCACAGATGCTGCCAGATCTGCTGAGCTTTTCCAGCAATTTCTGTTTTGTTTTCTAGAAAAAGGGCAAAGTTAGAGGATCAACAGGTAAGCTTGGAGTTATAAAACTAAAGGAAGTTGTACAAATAGGGTGGGGAAAACCTCAAAATATTTGATGGAGAGGAACTTGAATTGTTGCTTGACAGAATGGGAAGCAATGTAGGCCGAGGGACAGTCTAAGGTTGAGCTGAATCATGCAGGCTATATTCCAGACAACAGCCTTTAAGAACTTCTGGAGTTTCAAAGAGTAGGAGGGTAAGAGCCAGCAGGGAGGTATTAAAAAAGGAGAGTGTGTCCAGAGAGTATGGCTAAGCATGTGATTGGTGGATGGGTTTTGATGAGTGGAAAGAAACATTTATTGCAGAGTTGGAAATTTGTAATTAAGTGGATATAGGACTTGAAGCTCAGTTCAAAATTTCAACTGACATCCAAAGTTTTACATGGTTTGGGTTAATCTGATGGGAGTCAGGAAATAAAAGTGACGCCAGTAACAAAGCAACAATATTGAAATTTCATGTTTTCTACAGTGTAATACTGGGCCTTCAGCAGACACTTCATTACATATGACAAAGTCAATTTATTCTGATTCCCTGACGCTCAGTTGGAGGAAGTTATGATTCATCAAATAATTTAGATATTAGTCTGACATCATGGATGTAGTCAAGGGAAAAGAATGGAACAGCAGGACTGGGTATCATGGGTACATATATGAAAACAATCCTGTGCCATCGGATTGATATTGTCAATGGGAAAGAGATGGTGGTTGATTGGTATGAACAAGAAACTTGAGTCACCAGCAATGGTGTTACATCAAGGGTAACAGATGGCACTTAGGAAAGCCTCAGTGAATTCAAGGACTTGAAAACAGAAGGGAAAGAAGATTTTAAAGGAATAGCCTTGATAAACAGATTATAATTGGGTGTCATATGATCCTTATTTGTATTCCACAACAAATACAGTACTCTATTCACGAAAACAAGGCATTTAAAACAGTATCACACAGCAGGTTCAAATTACAAGGTATTGTGAAGTAGCAATAAGCTGATTCTTCTTCATAGTTCATCACACATTGCTTTTCTAAACACAGCTGAATTTTCATTGGGAGTCTCACTTCACCAGCAAAAATATGACAGTTCAATGATATCTTTGCATGATACACTTACTGGTAATTACTTTCAGATTGGCAATGAATATAGCTGGAGCAAAGATTAAATTAGTCTAATGTGGTAACTATATTGCATTTCCCAAAATAATTATTTTAAAACATACAAGAGGACTTTCCATAAAATACATTTCAGCCAAATTCCTGCAACAAAGTACATACAAGCAATAAAGAAGTGATATGATGAAATGCATCTGTCACAATTCCAATTGTTTATCTGATGTAGAAACCATTTAACATTGATGAAGGATGGTCTGTTTCTATTGCATCTGAACCAGAAGTATGGAGGAGAGAAAGAAGCACAAGTCATGTTTAAAAAATTGGCGTGTACAACCAATCAAATGCTAAGTTTCTCAAAAAGGTGGATAATAAGCATTTCAAAACAATAAAAGCAGCAGACTGCAAACAGTGTGATTCATGTGCTGTTTCTTCACTAGTTACAGGAATAGCAGATAACATTAGGGAGGCCAACAAATCATAGTAGATCACCTATTTCTGTAAATAAAATTTTGTTTCAACTAGTCATGAAGTACTTCACATTCATATGCAGGAAATTTGCATGAGTTCAATACCACACTTGTCATCTGGGTGTGTTCCTTAGACTAGTCATATTCAGGCATAACAATGTAGGTCAAATCAATCAAAGTAAACCTGTGCATGATCTGTCAGGTCTACATCTGTAATTCTGACTATATTAAAAAATAAGATATATAATTTGCTTTTAGTTATTGGCATTCCCTGTTCTCTGGAGGCAGGTTCTGGAGTTTGATAAAACATTTTTAAAAAAGAATCACTCAAGTTCCCAGCCCAATTAACATCCATCAATTATCAAATGACTGACATGCATTATCCTTTTGATGAATTAACTACCCATATGTGGAATCAAGGCTCATGTATGAACAGAAGAACAGAAGACCAAATGGTCCCTCAAACTGTTTCTCCATTCAACAAGATTGATTTGCTCATAGCCACAATTCCATTATCCTGCCTATTCCCATAACACTCAATTCCCCTGTAGTTAAAAAATATCTCTCTCGGCCTTGAATATACTCAATGACAGCCTCCAGCATGAAAAATGTTCAAATTGATACAGTATCAAAGTGTGACTGATATCCGTTAAACTATATGCCAGTAAAACAATTAAGCTTACAACTATGGAGTGAAAACAGTTGGAAAAGATTGTCAAACTATTCTAAAATAATTGGAACTAATAATTTAAAGTTCAAGGTAACAGTCTCAAACCATTTGGGCTTTGTAAATTGCACTCCAGTTGCAAACCATATAAAGCAAACTTGAAATCAGATGGTTCAACTCTACTATCTATAAATTTGTGAAGCTTCAACAGTTAAAACAGGCAAACAGCCAAATTCTGTCAGTCAGCTTTGATTAGTCACATTTGTCTGTCCATCTACCCAGGATACACAAAAGAGAATACACTTTTTTGTAAAGTATGATTACCTTCTGTTGATTCCATCTTACCTTGTTGTTGATGCATGAGCAATAATGTTCCCACCAATTGGCTTTTTTGGATCAGCAGCAAACATTGCTGCCCCATCAACCTGTGCCACAACCTGGTTAGTTATTACTACAGCTACCCCAAACTAGAAGAAAAATAAGTGCAAGATGTTAGGATGTGATAGACACTCCTCCAATTTCATTACATGTTACATAAATCTCATTTTTTCTTCTTCAGTTTCCATGTTCCTTTTGAGTTCACTTTCTACACACAATAGAGAAATTAACATTTCAGAAAGCCAAAGTAAACAAGGGCTTTGCCAGCAAAGCTAATAGCACAAAGTTGCAAAACCCTGTAGACAGATCTGTCTTAGTAAGAACCAATAAAGTGACAATTGATTCAGACACTGCAAACATATTGCATAACTGACCAACTGCGTGAATGCACCTGAAGTGCTGGAAAACAGGCCTATTCAATTTTCAGTGGAAACACACTGTTCGGTGTTGTGCCAATCTCTTCAAAGCATGTAACAAAGCTGTATTTGCAAAACTCTACGATCAAATGCATATGTTCAAAGGTATTAAGTGACAGGGTTTTTGATCAAATATATACAAACAAAATAAATAAAAAAATGAATACAAATGCAAAATGTTGATGTGAAAAATCTGAAATAAAAATAGGAAACGCCAGAAACTCTGAGCAGGTCAGCAACACCTGTTAAGAGAGAAACAGAGTTAGTGTTTTAGGTTGAAATACTATAACCAGTTCGGAAAGGACATTGAGCTGAAACATTAACTTTGTTTCTTTCAACACAGGTACTGCCTGATCTGCTGAGCAGTTCCAACATATGCTGTTTTAATACAAATCATAACAAGCATTTTGCAATTTACCAACAAACTTCCTTGTGTACACGCTAATAATAGTCCTCTATTTCAACAAAAAAAAGGATGATTTAACAAAGGCAAAAATTACATGCATTGGACAGGAAGTCAGTGATGAAAATCAACTATCAAAGTAAACAGAGGTTAAGAACAAATAATCTTAGAGCGAGCTGTTGGAACATGTAATTCTTTGCCACAGGGAATAGTGAGGAAGATATTATATCACATGGAAGTGGAGAAGTATGCAAAACATTGGAATACACAAGGGTACAGTTAGACCACAGGCCTGCAGGATTAGTTGCACTGATTTAGGAAAGAGCTCCTGGCATACAAGATTGATCAAGTAACCCAGCTGTGCTATAAATGTTTATGGTTCTAGATAACACTACTGGAAGTTTGTCTAACTATTCTGGTACACCAAGAAAGCAGACGGTAAACATTTGAATGCTGGATTATTTTTCAATTTTTCAGTATTTGGATCCCACTTATTGAGAATATCCAATCCCCACAAGTTATCACAATAAAAACTATTTGCAAGCTTGTTAAGTGACTCCCATATTGTTCTGTACTTTTCTTGCCCCACCTTTACTTCAGATATTTCTTACAAAGTTCCTCTATCATGCCTCTCACAAAATGACTGGCCTAATTCCTACTAACCTTGGTCTACAAATAGAATTCTGAATTCAGAACTAATATCAAAAATGCCAATACATATTGTAGATGACTTACCTCATCTGCTAGTCGCAGCAACATTCGAAGAAAACGTGCAAGATGCATCTGCCTAGCTGACAATTCACCTCGCCCAGAGTAGTCTGTCCTGTACAAGGCTGTTGCACTGTCCACAATTAACAATGCATACCTACAAATTGGAAATGTGACTTTAAAAAAAATTGCATTCAAACCATTGCAGAGTTCTTAACAGTGTGGGGACAGAAGCACTCGAGGAAAAGCTATTTGTCTCCAACAAAATTCATTTGAGCATTCTTTCATTCAACTGCATGTTGATTGCACTGATTTATCCCTCCACTACCATGTCACAAAATTGGTCTTTAAATTTATCAACCCTTGAATAAGAAAGCTGGGTATTGAATTAATTTGAGATTTTGTTGCCTGATCCTATCCCTCTCATTCACTGCAAGACATTTTTTTGGATCTGCCTTATCTGTACCATTTAACATTGTATTTACTGCAACAGATGTCTCAGCATGCAACTCAATAAGCACCTTCTTTCTAGGTATTGATATAAAATTTCATAGAATCACTCAGCCCATCATGGTCAAACCTTGCAGAGATTGCTGCGGCAGGATTGTGTAGTGCTGTGGTTGCTGTTGTCCTGAAGGCTAAGTAGTTTGCTGAGAACCATGGTCTGTTTGAGGTTAGGCAGCTGAAGGTGAGAAGTGCAGGCATTGGGATGGCCTTAGTGAGATGTTCGTCATCCTCAATGACCTGTTGAAGGCTGCGAAGAACATGGCATAATTTCTCTGTTCCAGGGAATTATTGGACGACGAAGGGTACTCTATCGGTCGTGTCCCGTGTCTGTTTTCTGAGGAGGTTGTTGCGGTTTTTCTGCTGTGGCACGTCAGACTTGGTAACTGACATGTTCAGCATCATGGGATAACAAGGTGTAGAGCTGGATGAACACAGCAGGCCAAGCAGCATCAGAGGAACAGGAAGGCTGACGTTTCGGGCCTGGACCCTTCTTCAGAAATGGAGGAGGGGAAGGGGGTTCTGAAATAAATAGAGAGAGAGGGGGAGGCGGATAGAAGATGGATAGAGGAGAAGATAGGGGAGAGGAGACAGACAGGTCAAAGAGGCGGGGATGGAGCCAGTAAAGGTGAGTGTAGGTGGGGAGGTAGGGAGGAGATAGGTCAGTCCAGGGAGGACGGGCAGGTCAAGGGGGCGGGATGAGGTTAGTAGGTAGGAGATGGAGGTGGGGCTTGAGGTGGGAGGAGGGGATAGGTGGGAGGAAGGACAGGGACGAGCTGGGCTGGTTTTGGGATGCAGTAAGGGGAGGGGAGATTTTGAAGCTTGCGACATCCACATTGATACCATTGGGCTGCAGGGTTCCCAAGTGGAATAGGAGTTGCTGTTCCTGCAACTTTCGGGTAGCATCGTTGTGGCACTGCAGGAGGCCCAGGATGGACATGTCGTCTGAGGAATGGGAGGGAGAGCTGAAATGGTTCGCAACTGGAAGGTGCAGTTGTTTAGTGCGAACCGAGCGTAGGTGTTCTGCAAAGCAGTCCCCAAGCCTCCGCTTGGTTTCCCCGATGTAGAGGAGGCCACAACGGGAACAGCAGATGCAGTATACCACATTAGCAGATGTGCAGGTGAACATCTGCTTGATGTGGAAAGTCTTCTTGGGACCTGGAATGGGGGTGAGGGGGGAGGTGTAGGGGCAGGTGTAGCACTTCCTGCGGTTGCAGGGAAAAGTGCCAGGTGTGGTGGGGCTAGAGGGGAGTGTGGAGCGGACAAGGGAGTCACGGAGAGAGTGGCCCCTCCGGAAAGCAGATAAGGGTGGGGAGGGAAAAATGTCTTTGGTGGTGGGGTCGGATTGCAGATGGCGGAAGTGTCGGAGGATGATGCGTTGGATCCAGAAGTTGGTGGGGTGGTATGTGAGGACGAGAGGGATTCTGTTTTGGTTGTTATTGCGGGGACAGGATGTGAGGGATGAGTTGCGGGAAATGTGGGAGACACGGTCGAGGGCATTCTCGACCACTGAGTGGGGGAAGTTGCGGTCATTGAAAAATGAGGACATCTGAGATGTACAGGAGTGGAATGCCTCATCCTCGGAGCAGATGTGGCAGAGGCGAAGGAATTGGGAATAGGGGATGGCATTTTTGCAGGAAGGTGGGTGGGAGGAGGTGCATTCTAGGTAGCTGTGGGAGTCGGTGGGCTTGAAATGGATATCGGTTTCTAGGTGGTTGCCAGAGATGGAGACAGAGGGGTCCAGGAAGGAGAGAGAGGTATTAGTGATGGTCCAGGTGAACTTAAGGTTGGGGTGGAAGGTGTTGGTGAAGTGGATGAACTGTTCGAGCTCCTCGTGGGAGCACGAGGCAGCGCCGATACAGTCATCAATGTAACGGAGGAAGAGGTGGGGTTTAGGGCCAGTGTAGGTACGGAAGAGGGATTGTTCCATGTAACCTACAAAGAGGCAGACATAGTAGTTCAGCATCATATCCTGTTCTTATGAGGGCGTCTTCCAGCGTCTGGTGTCCAACACATTCCTCCTCATCTGAGTAGATCCTGTGTATGCACAGGGCTTGTCCGTATGGGATGGCTTCTTTAACATGTTCAGGGTGGAAGCTGGAGAACTGAAGCATTGTGAGGTTAATCTGTGGGCTTGCAGTAGAGCGAAATACTGAGATGTCCATCCTTGATGGAGATGTGTGCGTTCAAGAATGAGACTGATTCTGAAGAGTCGTCCATGGTAAGTCTTTGCAGCATCCAACTTGTCAAGGACAACGAACATCTCGCCAAGGCTATCCCTACGCCTCCATGTCTTGCCTTCATACAGCTGCCTAAACTCAAACAGAACATTGTTCGCAGCAAACTACCCAACCTTCAGGAGAACACCACACAACCCTGCCACTGCAACCTCTGCAAGACATGTCGCCAATCAGGGAACACTTCAGCAATCATGGATGTTCAGCTTCCGATCTTCGGGTAAGCATCCTCCAAGGTGTCCTTTGAATTACAACGCAGAATCGCTGAACAGATAAAGATAGCCAAGTTCTACTCCCATGAGCATGGCCTCAATCGTGATCTTGGGTTCATGTTGTGCTATATCTAACCCCACCATACTGTTCTGTGTAAAATTGATCTTACTGTTCTGCTTTGACACCATCACCTTGATAACTTGTTATTATCTCTCTACCTTAATTAGTTTGTACAGTTTTGGATTAATTGGTACTTTGGTTAGATCCTCGTCATGCGATGGTTATACCTATCATGTCATTCCAGCCATTTGGCTTGTCTCTAGCACCATCTTATTTTTGATTTTTTTGTAATTATCTCTCTGCCTTAACTAATCGGATCATAGGTCATCCCTTCACTTGCTATTCAGCTGTTGATACTTTACTCACACCGTTTGACACTTTGATCACCTGCAAAGACTTGTTATTCAGCCTGTCAACACTCCAATCACACTATTTGTACTTACCTTTTGACACTCTCAATTACCTGAAATTATCTTGCCACTATCTCTCCACATATAAATTCTGTGCCTGTGCACTTCCCTCCACTTCACCTGATGAAGGAGCAGCACTCCAAAAGCTTGTGATTTCAAAAAAAAGGACTATAACCTGGTGTCAGGTGACTTCTGACTTTGTCCACCCAAGTCCAACACCCGTAACTCCACATCATCACTAGAGACGTGGTATTAAACAAACTAATGGAGCTGAAGGCAGATGAGCCCCCCGACCCTGATGGCTTGGATCTTTAGATCCTAGAAGTAGTAGAGATTGTTGATGCATTGGTTGTAACTTTCTAAAAATCCTTGGATTGTGGAGAAGTACCAGAGGTTTGGAAAACTGCCATTAAGACACCTCTCCTCAAAAAGGCAAAAAACAGGTAACTATAGGCCAATTAGCCCAACATCTATTGTTGGAAAAGTATTGGAATCAATTAAGAAATAATAGCAGAACATTTGAAAAATCATAATCTCATCAAGCAGAGTCAAAGGGAAATTGTATCTGACGAATTTATTAGAGCTTTACAAAGAAGTCTCATCCAGAGTGGTCAGAGGGGAACCAGTAGATGCATTGTATTTCGACTTCCAGGATACCTCACAACATGTAAAGTCGTAAGAGCTCATGGTATTTAATGGAGTATACTGGCACGAATAGAGAATTGGCTAATAGGTAGGGAACAATGAGTGAGGGTAGGGGTTTTGAGGTTGGCAACCTATAACTACTGGGGTTCCACAGGGATCAGAGCTGGGACCTCATCTGTTTACAATATATATTAATGACTTGAAGGAAGGAAGTGAATATACTGTATCCAAATTTGTGAATGACACAAAACAGGTGGAAAGGCAGTTTGCAAGAGGAATGCAAATAGCTTAAAGAGAGAAATTGAGAGGTTAACTAAGTGGGCAAAAGGTTGGCAACTAGAGTATAATGTGGGAAAAGAATAATTTAAATACTGAAAAACTACAGTAAATTGCAACACGAAGTGATTGGGGAAGATATTTGTGTACAAAACACAAAGGTACCACACAGATGCAG
The DNA here is from genome assembly GCF_021869965.1 of Rhincodon typus. NCBI lineage: Eukaryota > Metazoa > Chordata > Chondrichthyes > Orectolobiformes > Rhincodontidae > Rhincodon > Rhincodon typus. The sequence goes on along the minus strand of NC_063339.1, from coordinate 76,220,150 downwards.
CAGGTATTCAGGAAGGCTAATGGGATGTTGGCCATTATTTCAAGGACATTTCTTGTGAAATAGAAGTAGGGAAGTCTTTCTGCAACTGCACAAGGTGCTTGTGAGACCACATCTGGAGTACTGAGAGCAGTTTTAGTCCGCTTGTTTAAGGAAAGATATCATTTCAATGAAGCCAGCTCAGAGAAGTTTCAATAAGATAATCGCTGGTATGGAGGGATTATCTTATAACAAGGCTAAATCAGGTTGGGACTCTATTTATTGGAGTTTAGAAGAAGAAAGATGATCTCATTGAAACCTATAGGATTCTTAAGGCGCTTGACAGATACATGTTCTGATGAGTTTTCCTCTTATGGGACAGTCTAGGACCACTGGGCATAGTTTCAGAATTAAGGGGTACTGATTTAAGACTGAGATGGGGAAGAATTTCATCTCTTAGAGGTTTAAGTGTCTTTACAATTCCTTGCCACAGAAAGCTGTGCGGGCAGACTGCTTGTGTATATTTAAGGCTGAAATAAATACTTGATCAGCAGGGAAATTAAGGGGTATAGGGGTAAGAGCAGGAAAGTGATTGTGAGGAATATCGGACCAGCCATGATCTTATTGAAAGATGGAGTAGGTTCGAGGGGCCAAACAGCCTGCTCCTATTTCTAATTCTTACTGTCATAGGTATCAACAGTAATACAGAAGAGGTTAATCAAATGGACTTTGTAAAAGCCATTGATAAGGTGTCACGTTAGAGACTAATGTGGAGGCAGAGAACAGTGGCAGAATGGATGGTTAGCTGGCTTCAAAAACATAAAGCAGAGAGTGAGAATAAGGGATAGTTATCCAGACTAGCAGATGTTGGAAAAGGGCATTCCACAAGGACCATGTTCACAATTTACATTTAAAATTTACATTAAAATCATGAATCCTACATTTGTGGGTGACACCAACCTAAAGGATAGTGAATATTAAGGAGTGCAAAAATTATGGGATCATATTAAACTTACAGAATAGGACAATAATTGGCAAATTATGTTCAACACAGAATAACGCATGGTAGTATATTTTGGTAGGAAGAGTCTAAGTATGCTAAAGGAATAAATGGATCTCTGAATACAAATACATCAATCACTAAAAGCTGGGCCACAGGTTAGCAAGGCTAAAATAAACAAAGCGAGCAGTAAGTGTTGTTTCTAAAGGGACAGAATTGAAAAACAGGGAAGATATGCTGAACCACACCAAATCTTGGTTAGTTCACACAAGCACTGCATATAGCTCTGCTTACCATATGAAAAAGACAGAGACACTAGAGAAGGTGCAGAGAAAGTTTACGAGGACAATAGCAGAACTGCATGTGCATAAAATAATTAGAAAGCTGAGTATCTGTTCTTGAGAAAAGGTTGAGGAGTGACCTAGTAGGTCTTTAAAATCATGAAAGATTTTGAGAGAATGGACATAGAAAATGTTACATCTGTGAGATAGATCAAAATAGAGGTCTTCATTATAAAATAAGCAACCAAGAAATCCAATAGGGAATTCAGAAATTGCTTTACCCAAATGTGGGAAGAATGTAACTTGCTACCACAGTGCATGTTTAAAGAAAATATTATAGATTATTTAAGGGGTAGCTAGGCAAGCATTTGAGGGAGAAGGAACAGTTGTGATAGCAGATTTAAACCAGGAAAGATGGGAGGAGGTCAAATAGAGTATAAAGACCCACATGGGTACATTGGACTGAATGGTCTGCTATTGTATCATGTATCCTATGTAATCATATGCATAAATTTAATCTGGGGAGGGCAATTAGGCTTTGAGCGAAATAAACGTAAAAGATGTGAATAATTTATTTGTAAGAGAGATTTAAATATATGTCTGATCCATGTCCCTCCTTTTCCTGGTAAAATATGACTTTTCATGTGAACTTGCACAACAGCTACTTCAATAGAGTTAGTAGGTCAAGATTACTATGGACTCACAAAAACAAACAAATTATGAACTGAATTCTAATGCAGTAGTTTAAATTTTGAAAATCTTACGATAAATACTAAACAAGTCAGTACCTGGATTCTGTCATCATGGCAGATGCTTGATATAACAACTGGGTCTGATGATCAGTGTTGAAAGCTCGAGCATATGCAACATTATCTAGCACATCACTTCCTGAAAGATTGTATCTAAAAGATATATGCAAAGCTGCTTAGAATCACAAAAAGTATGACAACATTATCTCAAAGTATGCATCACTAAATTGTTAAATTTGCAAATTACAAAATCTGGCACACTTTCATATGTGGGGTTTATGGCCAGCAATTGTGATTTACAACTTCCTATGAAGATTCCAAAAGAACTGCCAAATATTTTACCAGTTACCTCGTATTAAAGCTATTAGAAAAGCAAGTGTACTATATTTTTAGATTCAGTTTATCTTCATTACAAAATCACATTATGCAGATTATTACCAGTAGTTTTATAATATTCACACCAATTATTTAGTAGATAGATCCAATGGCTTTTTTCTAAACTCAATTTCAATTGAGTTCTCCAGCCTTCCTCCTTCAAAATAATACATACTCTTGTGAACCATCTGAATGTATTTATACTGCACTTTTTCAACTTGTTTTCTCCTTTCTATTTTAACTACATAGAATTTCTGCTCCCTAAAGCACACATTAGCGTTTAATTGGCAGAGGACTGGGTGAACTTCTTTTCTGTTATAAATTGTATTGTCCACATTTATAACATTGTAATGTTCTCAAACTGTGATTATAACCTTCATTTCCCAAGGAAGCACTGCCATACTGCCATTGACAAGAATGGTGTCGTAATAGTGGGAAAGTTTACTTAAATAGCTTCCACAATTAATGCGGACATAGAAACCAATGATAGAATTATAAATAGGGATAGAACGCATGATTTAAATTGGACTGAATTACATTAGCATAGTTTATTGCTTCATTTGAATACAGGTTTGAAAAGCCAATTTACACATTTATTTTTAAAAATACACAGGAAACACGGTAGATTAGAAATTGAATTACAAGATTGTTGCAGCACAGAAAGAGGCTATTTTGTAGAATGGGGTAGAAGTAAATGGGGAAGGAAATAGGAAAATGCCAGAATTTTTGCTTCTGGTTTTCATTAATACTAGGCTGACTGAAGCAGAGTTCTTAATGAAGTCAAAAAGTCTTTTATTGCAGAGTTAACATTGTCACCTGATTATTTCAGCATCAATTTGTGACAACAGAAAACTTTAAAAACAATAGTCAGATCAGGCAGACTGAAATGTATTTGTTTCATGCTGCTTAGAGAAAAACAATTACAATTCAACACTTTTTCATATTGTAGCCAAAATTCAATGAATGTATTGCAGTCTGAATTATTAAAGGCATTGAGAGGTGAGAGAAGAGATACGAGGGACAGTGAGCCCACAAGCAAGAAGAAATCCTTTAGGTTGTGTAGGACCTTAGCAATCTCAAAGGAATGCAAGAAACAGGCCATGCACAGCAAAAGGAAACTTAAGAGTAAAAGTGCACGTGTGGGAGGAGCTGATGGAAGGAGGAGGAGGAGGAGAATGATGTTGAAGTGGGGAGCAAGTGATAACTAGAAATCCTTTTCAGATACCAATGTCATAAATTTTGCTTTTTGCTGTCACTGACCTCATGTCCACAAATCTGTCATGTAATTTCAGGATCTCCTCTAAATGTACAAAGACTCAACAATTGCAATAACATTTCCTGAATACAATTGAAAGGTACATGTAATGTGAGGATTACTGAAAAACAGCAGTACATAGATTTCAGTCGATTTACTCATTAATGAACCTCTTAACTGTCACCAATAAATTAACTTAGAGCTGCATGAAAGATATTACATATCAAAACTCCTTGGAAAATTGGAAGGTCACATCTTTAGTCAATAGCTAGCTTATATACATTCTGACTTGCTCTGTTGTTTTAAACACTACTATATTTCAAGAAAAAGAGATCCCTAAATTCTGATTCAAAACCCTCATTATTATATTATATAGTTCAACTATCATGTGATCCATCAAGTCTACTTAAAACAAAATTGCTTAACTTTTATCATTCAATACCTGAAAACTGACATCTTCAAAACCTTCTTAATCCCCTCTCAATCTACAACTCACAGAAAAATATACCATTCATGTCCTTTCCTGTAAAAACAAGTACTAATCATGTGCTGTCAACTTCCCCTGGACCTTTGACCTCCAACACATGAATTCAAATCAATGTTTTTGCTTTTGAATCTCTTCATAATCCCAGTTCTTTAACTCCATCCAATTCAGGTTCTTCAGTCCTCTAAATTTTGTTTTTAGTGCTTGCCTGCGGGTCCATCAAGAACAATTTTCAATGATCTTAACTACAAATAGCAAATAGTGTTGAGATGATGAACTCCATAGTCCATAGTCCAAAGTACAGTAGAGACAATAAGTAATGAGGTCAAACAGTCCTGAAATTACTCTTATGTAATATGGTATGTGGGGGAAAACAAAGTATAATTGGAGACAAATAACTTTTAAAATGCAGTCCAATGACTGTTTGAAAATTCATTGAAATAATTACAATAATTGAAATAATGCAATACAAACCTTTCAGCTACAGCAAGAAGGCGTTCTGGACGAAAAGTACCTTCAGTGTCAATATACATAGCTTTTCCCTCTCCACCACCACGGTCAATAGGTAACTGTAAGTAAATGAAAGGAGAGGCAATATTAAGTTTCAACAAAACAGAGAAAATATTTTCCCTTTTACCATCAATAGGTTCCGTCTTCTTGTAAGTGTCTTCAAATGAACTACTAAACCACTTTGCTTCACTACAATGGTGTTTGATGATGAACAGCTGTCACTGCCATGAGGTAACAGTGATCCCATAAGTAGTGGGAGTGGGAGCAGCACATGGTATATGCATTTTTTTAATCCAACTATTTAAATAGTGTTATCTCTAGATGTCCCATTATGGTACTAGCAGAATTCTTCGAATAAGGTTGCATAATTATGAGCAGTCTGAAGAAATTGCCAAGGGGCATAATATCACTTTCCCAGAGCAAAATAAGCTGATACAGTAGATATCCAAGCTCAAGGTACCACTGGCAGAAAGGAGAGGATAGATATTAGTCAAGTGTTCATGAAAACATAAAACTAAATGGAAATGCTGGAGGAGTCCACGAAAGAGGTGGTAACCTCAATAGACAGAATAATTGAGAAATTCAGTGATTGAGCCAATGTGATCAAATGAGAATAAAATATTTGGGAAAAATAAACTACCTGACATGTCACTGCCAATGTGTGACACAGCTGGGTCTTCCCAGTTCGAAACTCTCCAAACATCTCAGTGATTGAACCAGTCTCAATTCCACCTGAAATAACAAGAGCAAATCATAGTGTCACAGCAGAAAGGATCTTTATGAGAAAGAACAAAGCACATTAGTTTCTGATTGAAGTAAAGCAGGTATATACTTTTAAATGAGCGCATAATGTGGTGGAGAAACTCAGCAGGCCTGGCAGCATGTGGGGAGAGGGGTAAGAGTTTATGTTTCAAGTCTGGTATAACCACACTGGACTCGAAACTTAACTATTTTTTTCCTTCTGCAGAGGCTGCCAGACCTGCGGAGTTTCTCCAGCACATTGTTAATTTCAGATTCCCAGCATCAGCAGTATTTTGGTTTTAATTACATACTCTTAATGCTAGCTACACAAAACCTGAAGCAATCCTAAAACTGGATATTTTTTAGAACGTGTCATGCATCTTTTCTTTTCATCAAAGTCAACTTCGACGTACTTTTCAATGAAGTACTGCATGACGTTAGATTGTCACCTCTTTCTCTCTTTTCTATTCATGTTTTCCAACCAACTCTTGACGCCACCCAACCCTGACAGGCCTGAACCAGTCAACCTAAAATCTGGCAAAATTTTATTAAAACATATAAATAGAGAAATAATCTTTGATGAACTTGAGTTTGTTTGAGGATGTTACATATCACAGAGATGATCCAGGGAATGTATATTTAGATTTTCACAAAGCTTTTAAGGTTCCACAAAGTTAGTAAATAAAGTTAGAGCATGGGGTTGAGGGGAATATGCTAATATAGATTGAGAACTAGTTAAGAGACAGAAAGTATGAATAGGAATAAATGGAGCATTCTCAGGATAGCAGACTTAGAAACCCTACAATGTGGAAACAGGCCATCTGGCCCAGAGTCCACACCAACCCTCCAAAGAACATCCCAACCAGACCCATCCCCCTACCCTATCCCTGAATTTTCCATGGCTAATCCACCTAGTCTGCACATCCCTGAACATTATGGGCAACTTGGCATGGCCAATCCATCTAACCCACACACCTTTGGACTAGAACATAGAATAGTACAGCACAGTACAGGCCCTTCGGCCCACGATGTTGTGCCAAACTTTTACCCTAATCCTAAGGTCTATCTAACCTCCACCCCGACCTTACATTATCATCCATATGCCTATCTAATAGCTGCTTAAATGTCCCTAATGAGGCCGACTCCACTACCCTCTCCGGCAATGCATTCCACGCCCCGACCACTCTCTGAGTAAAGATCCTACCTCTGACGTCTTCCCTGTATCTACCTCGACTCACTTTAAAACTATGCCCCCTCGTAATAGCTACCTCCACCCTAGGAAAAAGTCTCTGGCTGTCCATTCTATCTATACCTCTGATCATTTTGTACACCTCTATCAAGTCACCTCTCATCCTTCGTCGTTCTAAAGAGAAAAGCCCTAGCTCTCTCAACCTTTCCTCGTAAGACCTTCCCTCCATTCCAGGCAACATCCTGGTAAATCTCCTCTGCACCTTTTACAATGCCTCCACATCTTTCCTGTAATGAGGCGACCAGAACTGGACACAATACTCCAGATGTGACCGAACCAGGCTTTTGTATAGTTGGAGCATAACTTCACGGCTCTCGAACTCAATCCCTCTATTAATGAAAGCTAACACACCGTACGCCTTCTTAACAACTATATCCACCTGGGTGGCAACTTTCAGGGAACTGTGAACATGAACCCCAAGATCCCTCTGCTCCTCCACACTGCCAAGAATCTTTCCGTTAACCCTGTATTCTGCTTTCAAGTTTGTCCTTCCAAAATGAATTACCTCACACTTTTCAGGGTTAAACTCCATCTGCCACTTCTCAGCCCAGCTCTGCATCCTATCCATGTCCCTTTGTAACCTAGAACAGCCCTCTGCACTGCCCACAACGCGACCCACCTTCGTATCGTCCGTGAACTTGCTAATCCACCCTTCCACTCCTTCATCCAAATCATTTACAAAAATCACAAATAGAAGACGACCCAGGACAGATCCTTGTGGTACACCACTCGTAACTGAGCACCATGTTGAATATTTTCTGTCCACTACCACCCTTTGTCTTCTAAGGGTCAGCCAATTCTGAATCCAATCTGCCACATTTCCCCCATCCCATGCCTCCTTACCTTCTGCATGAGCCTACCATGGGAAACCTTATCAAACGCCTTACTTAAATCCATGTATACCACATCCACTGCTCTACCTTCATCCACGTGTTGGGGAAAAATCAGAGCAGCTGCAGGAAACCCATGCAGACATGGGGAGAATGTGCAAACTCCACACAGACAGTTGCCAGAGGCTGGAATCAAACCTGGATCCCTGGCACTGTGAGGCAGCAGTGCTAACCACTGAGCTACAGTACCACGCTTGTACCAATAAGGTGCCTCAAGAATCAATGCTAGGTGCTCAGCTATTCACAATCAATTGCAACAATTTGGATGTGGCAACCAATTGAAATATTTTCAAATTTACTGATGACACCATACTAAGTGGGAAGCAACATGTAAGGATGTAATCAAGAAATCTGGGGCAGACTAAGCGAATGGGCTTGGACATAGCTAACCTATTCGATTTAATAAAGAAAAATAATAAAAAAAACTTTTTTAAAACCGTGAAAGGAAATGCAAGTATCTAAAGGGGCCTGGATGTACTATTTTGAGAATCACTTGAAGTTAGCATACAAGTGCAGCAAACAATTAGGAAGGTAAATGCCACGTTGGTCTTCATCTCAAGGGGATTTGAGTATAGGAAAGTAAAGATTTCTTGCTCACTTGGAATATTTTGTACAGCTTACAGTCCCCTGATCTGAGCAAGCACATATATGCCATAGAGGGAGTGCAATTAGGCTGACCAGATTAATAACAGTGATGGCAGGATTGTGTTATGGGGAGACTGGATCTGTGTTCCACAGAGTTTAGAAGAATGAGGGTTGACCTCATTGAAACATACAAAATTATCACAGGGCATTCTTTACAGGGTGAATGTAGTTAAGATGCTTCTCCTGGCTGGGGAGTCTAAAATCAATCAACAACCTCAGGATAAGGGGTAGGACATTTCAGACCGAGAGAAAAGGGAATTTCCTCATTCAAATGGTGGTGAATCTTGGGAATTCTCTATTCTCAGAGTGTTGTGATAGCTCAATCATCGAGTATGTTCAACACAAAAATCACTAGATTTCTGAGGACTAACAACATCAAGGCATGTGGAGATAATTCAGGAGAGCGGCAATGACGTGATGATTATTCATAATTTAATTTAATGGTAGACAACATTCAACGAGCAGAATGGCCTACTCCTGTTCCCATATGGTTATAAACAGTTACGATGGGGTGGAAACCAGAAAGATGCCTACTCTTGTGGGGAAACTAGAACAAGGGGTCAAGTTTAAAAATAAACAGCCAGGCCCTGCCATCACTGGTGTGCCCTTGTTGCTGAACTTTGTTTTGTTTTTTTTCCCCCCCAGTAAGTTCCTAAGACTTCTTCAAAACATAAAAAATCCTACCACCTAAAAGAACAAGTATAAGCCACACAAGGAAACATGGTGTTTTTCTTTAAGTAACACATCCTCTTGACTTGGATATAAGATTGCCACTCCATTATCATTGAGTTAAATCGTTCCCAGAGATGTCAACATCCCAAATAGTTAAAGTGCATGCATTTACATAATAAAAATCAGTCAATCTGCCTACAGAAAATATCAAATGACACAATATACAGCACTTTCAAAGAGAGAATTCACATAGTCCAAAAAGTACAGTAGGATATGCTTCCTGATTTCAGTCCTGAATGGTTCAGCTCTAATTTCATAATAAGCCCTTGTACTGAATGTCCCCACTAAAGAAAATTGCTTCAGTGTATGTACCTGAACAAATCTGTGTTGATCAAAACAAAGTAATCACTCAACTTTCTATAATGAAAAGTGAATATCAATTAAGTTTATTCAGCTTGTCAAGTTTAACCAATTAAACCCCCTCTCGTAGTGAATTTGCATTTTAACTGTTCCAAGGCCAATATATCTTTCAACATACACTGAATGCACTACATCAGGAGTCCTGATGAATCACTGCTCACCTAAATCATTACATTCTCCATTATATTCCAGCATGATAAGATACTGCCTAATATTTCATCAACCTTTTTGTCATTATTTGGTACCTATGGATTTAAAATTAGGTTAAGTGTGTAAAGAATAATCAATAGAAAGTGGAAAATTGTAGGTGTAGAGAGGAGAATTTAATTTTTGTGCATTGCAAGGCTGACAACTGGTCAATGATTTCAATGAATGTAACCAAGATCTTTTCAAAAAATATCATGCCCTCTTAAAATTCTGGGCATAAACCCAATAATCCAATTGGATTAGAGACTCAGTCTGCAACTTTTGCTTAGAGTGTGATGAGCAGTGCAACAGTAGTAAAGAAATGAAAACAGAAACTGCTGGAAAAGCTCAGCAGGTCTGAAAGCATCTGGGGAGAGAAATCAGAGTTAACGTTTCGGGTCGAGTGACCCTTCCTCAGAACTTGGTAGTAAAGGACTGGTGAACTGGCAATTTGAGGACATGAGTTAAGAATACAAGGCGCATAAAAACATATCAGCGTAAGTGTCATATTCCCACACTGCTACCACTGCAGAAAGCAAGACTAGTAATTGCTTTTTAAATTAAAAAGGGTAAACAAAAGGCCTACTATAAGGCTAAGGATGAAAGAAAAAGAAATCAAGAGCAATTATGTGATGCCAAGCTTTGTGAAAGAAAGCGGAGGTAATGAATTCCACATTACTAAATGCTCAGGAAAGAAAGCTAATTTTCTGTGCTGTGCCTTGGTTTTTAAACGATCATTTGGCAGCATATTTGCTGTCTGATGAATAAATTAAGAAAGTTCATAGGAGCACTAATGATTGCAAATAAAACTGGTAGATTTGAGAATATGCAGTGTGAGAAAAGAACATGCAAAAAAAAGAGAAAAAATATACAGTGAGTGACTCCATGAGCCAATGAAAATAGAGAAGAAACTGTGAGCACAGCCTGAGCAGGAAGCTGAATTATAACATACTCTAGATGTACATAATACCAGACTGTAGCAAAGAGTTTGGAGATGTTCATGGCAACATCTGACTGTCCAGGTGAGCAATGAACTAGTGAAGCTATGCTGGTGAGGTGGATCAGGCTTGAATGCCCAAGAAACACAGAAAATAGGAGCAGGAGTAAGCCATTCAATGTGATCATGACTAATCATCCAATTCAGTACCCTGTTCCCACTTTCTCCACATGCCTTTTAATCCCTTTAGCCCTAAAAACTATAACTAGCTCCTTCTTGAGAACATTCAATCTTTTCTCATCAAAGAATTCCATAGGCTTATCACTCTCTGAAGAAATTTCTCCTCTCTATTTCTAGTTCTATTAGAATTTTATAGGTTTCTAGGAGATCCTCCCTCATTCTTTTTCATGAGTAGTTATTTATTTTTATTCTTTTTATCTCTTTATTTTTCTAACTTTTTTCCCCAAAGAACCTTAGATGGCACCATTAGTGGCAACTTCTCAACTTTTCACTGTACACATTTGAGTACATGTGACAATAAAGCTAATTTAAATTCAAATTCAAATTCAAGAGTCAACAACATTGCTACAGGCCTGGAGTCACATGTAGTCCAGACCAGGTAACAATGGCAGTTCCTTCCCGAAAGGACATTAGGAAACCAGATGAGTTTTCCTATCAACAATGGTTTCATTAACAATCCAGCAACAATAAGACTAGGCCTTATCAAAACCTTATCAAAAGTCCAAATAAACCACATCCACTGGCTCAACATTATATCCTCAAAAAATTTCAGTGGATTTGTCAAGCATGATTTCCCTTTGGTAAATACATGCTGACTTTGTCTGATCCTGTCACTGCTTTCGAAGTGCTCTGTTATTAAATATTTTATAATGGACCCTAGCATTTGCACACAATCAATGCAGGGCTAACCGGTCTATAACTTCCTGTTTTCTCTCTACTTCCTTTTTCAAATAGTGGGGGTGACACTAGCTACTGTCCAATCCATAGGAACTATTCCTGAGTCTATAGAATCTTGAAAGGTGACTACTAATGCATCTATTATTTCTTGGGCCACTTTAAGTACTCCAGGATATAGATTATCTGACCCTAGGGATTTATTGGCCTTTGATCCCATTAATTTCCCCTAACATCATTTCCCTGCTAACACCAATTTCCTTCAGTTCCACCCTCTCACTAGATGCTGTGTTGCCAAACATTTTGGAGATATTATTTGTGTCCTCATTTATGAAGACTGAACTGAAGTATGTATTTATTTAGTCTGCCATCTCTTTGTTCCTCTATAATAGACCTACATTTGTCTTCATTAATCTTTTTCTTTTCACATACCTATAGAAGCTTTTACAGTACATGTGTTCCCCACAAGCTTACTTTCGCTCTTTATTTTCCCCTTCTTAGCCTATCACTTTGTCCTCCTTTATTGAATTCTAAACTGCTCAACCCTCAAGTCTGCTGCTTTTACGACTAACTTGTATGCCCCCTCCTTGGATCTAATACTATCCCCCAATTTCCATTGTTCGCCATGATTAGGCCACGTTCCCAGATTTATTTCTATGCTGGACTGGAATGAAAAATTTTGCAGATCCTCCTTGTGCTTTTTAAATATTTGTCATTTAAAGATGTAACTAGTACAGATTAGGCTAATGTGATCTAACAGTTACTTCAATCATTTTAGATGGCTCAGAGGCAAGCTCAATACAACCACAGTGTGAAAAGTAAGGATTACCTTTTTCAGAATGACTGAATGAACACAAATAAACTTCAAAGAAGAACCATTTGACTGGAAAACAGATTGAAGAAATGGCAAAAAGGAAATGCTCAAAAAACTCATGTTTGGTTTAAGGAATTTTGATGGGGTTCATCTGGATGTCAGTGATGATTTAAAAAGAAATGCATTTTTCCAGGATTTCTATGCTATATAATAAAGGATCAAAGTTTCATGGTCCAGATAATTAACAATCTATTCAAACAGCATCTGAGATACTTCATTACTACAATTATTGAGATTAGAATTGGAGGAAAAATCTAATTAAAAGGATCAGTTTTTTTTTTAAAAGAAATAAATGGAAAAGCGGTTAGATTCGATACTGCCTGGAAAAGGTAGATCAATACTAAGGACAAAACATGTGTTTGAGAAAACAGCACAAGTCAGAACCAGAGTGGTTAGAAGATAATAAAGTTTCTACATTTTTACACGTTTAAAAAGTATAAACAGATTGGCCAAATTTATTTCAGACCTATGCGTCACATGTGATGCACAGAATACATACATGGCTGAATTAAGGCATAGGATTGAGATACAATAGAAGACAAGCATGAGGCAAGTAATCCTTTTCTGCTAAGTGGATTGTCATTGGTTTACCAGCACAAATAGAAAGATGAAAACAGCTGTTGCAGCAAAGATAGCAACAAAAAATTCCCTAAAGACATTCAAGGAGATCATACATTGCTTAAATATAATTCAATTTGATTTGATTTATTTATTGTCACGTGTGTTTTGTTACAATGTACAGCAAAAAGTGTTGGAGTGTCGTCACTCTCCAGTGCCATCTTAAAACACAAAAATAAATAAAATAGTGAATTTTTTTAATGTTTCTACCTTTATAAAGAAAAAGGTGTTCAACTTTATAATCATTCTTGTTCATTCATTTTATTAATTCATGGGTTTGGATGTCACTGGTAAGTTCAGGAGTTTTTGCCTATCCTTGATTGCCCTGGAGAGATGAAACATAGGTGCCAGATCTATCACAACAATAGGAGCAAAAGTAGGCCATTCAACCTCTCGAGCTTGCTCCATCATTCAATATGATCATGGTTAATCATCAAGTACAATACCTTAATCCCTCCCTTTCTCCCATTTCCCTTGATCCTTTGAACCACAAGACCTATATCTCCCCCTCAATCACTCTCTGTGGTAGTGAATTCCACAGGCTCACCACTCTCTGGGTGGAGAAATTTCTCCTCATTTCAGTCTTAAAAGATTTTCCCTTTATCCTACGATTCTCTGGGAAGCTAGAGAGGAGATTGCAGAGCCTTTGGCTTTGATCTTTATGTCGTCATTGTCTTCAGGAATAGTGCCAGAAGACTGGAGACTAGCAAATGTTGTCCCCTTGTTCAAGAAGGGGAGCAGAGACAACCCTGGTAATTATAGACCAGTGAGCCTTACTTCGGTTGTTGGTAAAGTGTTGGAAAGGATTATAAGAGATAGGATTTATAATCATCTAGAAAGGAATAATTTGATTAGGGATAGTCAACATGGTTTTGTGAAGGGTAGGTCGTGCCTCACAAACCTTGTTGAGTTCTTTGAGAAGGTGACCAAACAGGTGGATGAGGGTAAAGCGGTTGATGTGGTGTATATGAATTTCAGTAAAGCGTTTGATAAGGTTCCCCATGGTAGGCTATTGCAGAAAATACGGAGGCATGGGATTGAGGGTGATTTAGCAGTTTGGATCAGAAATTGGCTATCTGTAAGAAGACAGAGGGTGGTGGTTGATGGGAAATGTTCATCCTGGAGTTCAGTTACTAGTGGTGTACCTCAAGGATCTGTTTTGGGGCCACTGCTGTTTGTCATTTTTATAAATGACCTGGATGAGGGCGTAGAAGGATGGGTTAGTAAATTTGCGGATGACACCAAAGTTGGTGGAGTTGTGGATAGTGCGGAAGGATGTTGCAGGTTACAGAGGGACATAGATAAGCTGCAGAGCTGGGCTGAGAGGTGGCAAATGGAGTTTAATGCGGAAAAGTGTGAGGTGATTCACTTTGGAAGGAGTAACAGGAATACAGAGTACTGGGCTAATGGTAAGATTCTTGGTAGTGTGGATGAGCAGAAAGATCTCAGTGTCCACGTGCATAGATCACTGAAAGTTGCCAGCCAGGTTGATAGCATTGTTAAGAAGGCGTACAGTATGTTAGGTTTTATTGGTAGAAGGATTGAGTTTCGGAGCCATGAGGTCATGTTGCAGCTGTACAGAACTCTGGTGCGGCCGCACTTGGAGTATTGCGTATAGTTCTGGTCACCGCATTATAGGAGGGATGTGGAAGCATTGGAAAGGGTGCAGAGGAGATTTACCAGGATGTTGCCTGGTATGGAGGGCAGGTCTTATGAGGAAAGGCTGAGGGTCTTGAGGCTGTTTTCGTTAGAGAGAAGAAGGTTAAGAGGTGACTTGATAGAGACATACAAGATGATCAGAGGATTAGATAGGGTGGACAGTGGGAGCCTTTTTCCTCGGATGGTGATGGCTAGCACGAGGGGACATAGCTTTAAATTGAGGGGTGATAGATATAGGACAGATGTCAGAGGTAGGTTCTTTACTCAGAGAGTAGTAAGGGCGTGGAATGCCTTGCCTGCAAAAATAGTTGACTCGCCAACTTTAAGGGCATTTAAATGGTCATTGGATAAACATATGGATGATAATAGAATAGTTTAGGTTAGATGGGCCTGTACTGCGCTGTAATGTTCTATGTTCTATGTTCTATTATCCTTAAATTATGACCCTCTATTCTTGTACTCGAATCCTTTCACTATGAAGCCCAACATAAGTTTGCCTTTTTACTGGCTGCTGCACTTGCGTGTTTACTTTCAGTGATTGCTGCATAAATTATCACTCTGTGGTCTGGACTCCCCACCATCAGTAACATCTTTCGTGCATCTAACCTGTCTTGCCGTGTTAGAATTCTAGGTTTATACGCGATAACCCCCTATTCTTCTGAATTCCAGTGAATACAATCCTAACTGACTCAATATCTCCTCGTACATCAGTCCCGTCATACCAGGAATCAATTTGGTAAACCTTTGTAGCAATCCTTTCTAAGGACAACCTTCTTAAGAACATCCTTCATCAGATAAGGAGACTAAACCGTGCACAATATTCCAAGAATAGCTTCAACAATGCACTGTATAGTTACAGCAAGACATCTTTGTTCTGCACTTGAATCCTCTCACGATGAAGCCCAACATTAGTTTGCCTTTTTACTGCCTGCTGCACTTGCGTGTTTACTTTCAATGACTGCTGCATGAAGACGTCCAGGTCTTGTTGAACATTCCCTTCTTTCAATTTACAGCCAAATAATAATCTGACTTCCTACTTTTGCTTTCATAGTGGATAATCTCACATTTATGCACATTATCCTGCATCTGCCATGCATCTGCCCATTCACTCAGCCTCTCCAAATCACACTGCAACATCTTCCTCACACCTCACCTTTGCACCCAGGTTTGTGTCTTCTGCAAATTTGAGATACAGTATTACATTCAGTTCCTTCACCTAAATCATGAACATATATTGTGAATAGCTGGGGTCCTAATATCAATCCCTGCAGTACCCCACTAGTCTTTGCCTGCCTTTCCGAAAAAGACCGATTTATTCCTCATCTTTGTTTACTGTCTGCTGACCAATTTTCTATCCATCTCAATACATTACCTTCAATCTTATGTACTTAATTTTAAACAGTAATCTCTTATGTGGGATTTTGTCAAAAGCGTTCTGAAAGTCCAAATAAACCACTTTCACTGGCTCCAACATTGTCTCTACTAATACCGATTTGCTTCAATTCCTCCTTTGTGAAAACAGAAGAGAAGCATGAATTTAGTTTGTTAGCCATTTTTTCCCCTACACATCATAAATTTGCCAATCTTTATCACTTTATATACCTGTAGAAACTTTAACAGTCAGTTCTCATGTTCCCTGAATGCTTACTCTCATACTCTATTTTCCCTATCTTCATTAATACCTTAGTCTTTCCCTGCTGCCTTCTAAACTGTTCCAATCCTCAGGTCTATTGCTTTTTTTTGCCAATTTGTATGCCTCTTTTTTGCATGAAATACTATCATCTCTAACTTCCCTCATTAGCCATGGTTTGATCACTGTTCTCTTTGCACTCATGTCAAACAGGAATAAGCAAGTTTTGTAGTTCACCCATTCATTCTGAACGTTTGCTATTGGATATCCACTGTTATTCCTTTCAGTAACATTTCCCAATCTGTCAGAGCCAACTCATTCCTCATACAATTATAGTTTCGTTATTAAGATTAAGGACCCTAATCTCAGAACCAACTACCTCACTTTCCATCTTGATGAAAAATTCTACCATATAATGGTCACTCATCCCCAAGGGGTCTCTCTACTACACTATCAACTATTGCGTAATACCCAGTCTAAAATATCCTGTTCCCTAGTTGGCTCCTCAACATATTAGTCCAGAAACAATTGTTTTTATTCATACATGAGATGTAGATGTCACCGACAAGATCAGCAGTTACTGCCAATCCCTGACTGCCCTGGAAAGATGGCAATGCGAAGCCTTCTTGAACCCTGCAGTCATTGGGGCGTAGGGATACCCACATTGCTGTCACAGATAGTTCCAGGATTTTGAAACATGACAGTGAAGGACTAATGTCATACCTCCAACTCAAGATGGTGTGTGACCTGGAGGGGCATTTGCAGGGAGTTACATTCCCATGCATCTACTGTTGTGTCTTTCTGGGTGGCATGGGTTTGGAAGCTGGCGTCAGAGGAGCGATTATTTTTTGCACTCTCACCAAAAGGTTCAAATGGTACTGTACAACATTTAAAAGTAAAAGAGTAAAAGAAAAGCCTCTTTGCAAAGTTACCAGGTAATTAGATACTGATTCTCAATAATTATGTGTGATGAATGATATAAATATACTTTCCCAGCCTTCCCAAAAATATTGATCTCTTATCGTGGCATTGCTCCATAGCACCAATGACTTTGTGGCATTTTGGCTAATAATTTTTTATGCAAACATAAGACAGCAAGCTCTTGTGCAAGAACATAAAATAGGACAAACCTGCTCTAACATTCACTATATAGATGGCTGATCTTCTACCACTGTCCTGCCTGATTCCTCTATCTTTTGTTCCCTGAGAGACCAAAAATCTCTCTTAGCCTTGAATATCCTCAACACTGGAGCACCGTCAACTCTTGTGAAGAGAATTCTAAAGATTCACAACTGAGTGAAGGAAAACTTCCTCGTCTCAGTCCTAAATAATCAACCTTTTATCCTGAAATTGTGCTCCATATCAGTTTTCCCAGCCAGGAAAAACAAACCCTCAATGTCTACCCTGTTACGTTTGTCTAGAATCTAGTATGTTTTCATGAGATCCCATCTCTTTCTTCTAAACATTGGAGATTATAGAGACTCCCTTTCATTATAGGAAAGCCCTGTCACCCCAGGAACTGATTTAGTGAACCTTTGCTGTAATGCTGCCAAGACAAAGATATCCTTCCTTGAGTCCTGAAGTCAAACCACATACAGTACACACCAGGTAGTGCAGTATTCCAGCACTCTAAGCAAAAGCCAGTACAACTGTAGCAAGATTTCCTTACATTTGTACTCCAACTCCTTTGCAATTAAAACCAACATGTCATTTACTTACCACTGTTTGCTGCAGTCACACTCCTCCAAACAATAAATCAGAAATTTTACACCTTTTCAAAAATAATTTGCACTCTTATTCTTACCACCAAAAGGGATAATCATACAGTTCCCACATTATACCCCATCTGTCATCCTTTTACCCACTTACCCAGCCTATTGATATTTCTTGGCAATCTCTTGGAAAGATTTCTCAACACCTTCAAGGTGGTGAGGGATTTGGGGAGGAGCAGAAAATTTTGAAGAACAACATTAAGATCATTTGTCAATATTGTCCCACCATTTCTGTGGTGAGCTTGAGCTAATGCTAGCAGCTCATGGGTCTGCACCAGAAAACCAACTAAGGTTGTTGAGGGTGCACTTACCACCAATGTTGTGTCAATGTTTATTGGCAGAAAACAGCAAAGTTTATCTATTTCTATGTCAGAGATTCATCAATGAATGAGGGCTTTCCGGTGACTGAAATATCGGAATTGATGCAGCAGCAGCTGTTCCCCTGATAAAGATGGTCCCTCTAGGGCATCCCTGTTGCTCATGTTTTGCCCTCAGCAGCACTTTCACACTGACACAATGACTGCACAATCAACAAAGACAGCCTAATAATTGGTCTCCCCCTGTAAAATTCATGACAAAAGGCATGCTGCAGCATGAAAAAGGTCCAACTTCATGATAAGTTTGCGAGTCAAGAAGATTTGATCCCCCATGTCACCCTTACAGCTTACAATCCAAAATACTTTGGATGCTGGAGATTTGAAATAGAAACAAATTGCTGGAGAAACTCAACAGGTCTAGCAGCATCTGTGGAAAGAGAAACAGAACGAAGATTCTGAGTCCAATATGACTTCCTCAGAAGATTTTTGCGTTCGCCCGATGTTGGTTTCTAAAACATTCCTCTGTGGACCACTGGAACACTGAACTAGGTCTTCCAAACCTTGGCACCACACAGAAAACCAAATCTTGGCTGTAGAGAACAGTATCTATTCCTCTATGATGTTTCCTATCTTTACCCTATTCTCCTTATAATTTCCCCTGTTTGAATGGCCTCTGATATCGTGGAGCTCTGGTCATTTTGCCCACCCAACCTACACTGCTTGTGTTTATCCACAACTGCAAGTATCACACACCTTTGGTCAGTCATACTAATTATACTAAAGTTTGGTTGCCTGCCTAGAAGCAACGTTTGGAAGATTGATTATACTTGGAGTGTAAGAGGGAGAACTTAGTTGCAGTACCAACACCAGTGATCGAACCATGAATTATGTTGTGCTAAGGCTCTGCAGCTTATCTGACCTGGGGTTCATAGAGATATGGCTTTCAGACAAAGTTAATGAAAAGCAATCAGGTTCAATTTTATCCTGCCAAGTAAGGCTGAAGGTGACTGTAGGCTTCCGACTTCTTTTCTGAATAAGAGCAGCTAACTCAGCACATGCTGGTGCTCAAACTTGGGGCCTGGTAAACTGTAACATTTAGTACATTGGGTGTGCCTTTATATGAATATAACTTCAATGCTCTTAGTAACCATGTAGTTTAAGACCAAAAATGTCTAAAACAAAAAAATAGACAGTCTCCTATCAAGCTAGTGCCAACATGATGTTTTGAAAAGAAATATTGGTTTCCATACTGCACAATAAATCTCCTTTTGTAATTAGGTTTGGCTTAAACTGCAGAGACTTTTCAAAAAAATCTTCACTTTCAAATTGCAAGATGCTGAAAATTAGATGTCTGTTTCTGAAGACAAACTAAGCATGGAATTTAGAACATACTTTCCTCCTGCCAAGAGCCCAATCCAGCGAACCAAAAAGTCCCTCAGATGCCTGAGAAAATGACTAGCATACTAGGAGCCTCTACTCACAAACTTTAAAATCTCTCCCACTTCGATGCTAAAACCCATACTCTAAGGGTGTTAATTTCAAGAAACAAAGTTCCTACGCAAGATGTTCTTTTTTAATCCTCTCAATCAAAATAGAGAGAATGACCACATTAATTTTGAAGAAATTTGAGAATAAATTTCTCAGTTAGGCTTCTAACTCATTTCTCAAAACATTTAACCAATGCAGCACATCAAATCTATATTGCAAATTTTCCAGACCAGAAGAAAGAACACTTTTCCCTCTGATATAGAGATATAAATGTGAGGCAAAGGAAAGACAGAGAAAAGGGGAAAATTAAGTGTCTTATTTCAAAGCTGCTTCACAAATTACAAGTCCATGGCAAGCTATAAAAGGTATGCATTTTCAGCAAAGTAAAGGGATATGTCAATTCTGCAAGTAATTTTTTGCTGATCTTCACCTGAAACTCTAAATCCAGTTGTGAAGCATCTACTAACATTAAAATATTCTGCCTTCAATAATCTCAACTTGTTCAGCCATATATGAAAACTGGATGCTTTCAGAAGCTCCGTTGGTTTTGTTATGCTTTCTTTGGTGCTATTAAAAGGTCTTCCTGCAAGCATATGAATGTGCCCAGACTATTGGAGGTTTGTTGTTTGAAACAGGATTTCTTGGAACCTTTGTTGCAGATTACACAAAAACATGATATGTCTCACTGGAGTAGCGCTCTGGATAACTTTTTTCAAGCCCCACTATTCCCAGAGTATCACAGAAGTTAAAGATTTTAAACAGAATGCCAAATTCCCTAATTTACTAGTCTTTTAGGCCCAGGTTGACAGTAAGCACAAACCAGCTTTCTGTACTTGTCAAGAATTAATACTTATTACAATAATAGACTCCAACTACATGTAAACAATTATGAACAGTTGGTATGAACTCTATTTAAAATTCCCACACCTCAAATTATTCTTGACACACGCACAAAAAAAAACATGGGCAGAGGGGAATGCAGTTCACTGGTTCCCTTTCATAGGATCTGCCGAGATGATTCTTGTGCTGATCAGAATGCTGCTTTCTCGGTCTTCAGTCTCCAGATCCTTTCTCTGGTTTGCAGAAGGCACAGGATAGCTGGTTCATGTTTATTAAAAGTCCCTGACTTATTAAAAATTACAGCTTACAGCAACTACTGAAGGAAGAATAAATTGCTTTTCTTTAGGCTTCAAGTAGTGTTTACTCCAGAGAACAGAAAGGGGTTCCTAAATTACTGGAGGTCTGATGGCTTCTCGCTATCTTGTTCACAGTCCCATGCTGTTCAGCTACCTGAGAACCAATCATATTTTGGCAGGTAGAGGCCTCTGTTATTGGTAAATGGTCACTAGTTGACAGACCAATCAGGTAATTGATGTCAATTGAATCTGCACACATCTGTGGCTTCAGCATGTCTGCACATTCCCATACTACTGATTGAACCAGCAGCTGTGTAAATGGTTCCTCTAACAAGTGTCAGGACATTTGCTTTCAAAAACATGTAGTAATCCTTCAGTAATCCTTCATTTTTCAAACAGTTCTTTTCCCATTCCATTGGCAACACAAAAGTACAGGAAAGTAAAAAGACAATCTTTACAATCGAGCCAAACACATCTACAAAATATAACTTGAACAACAGCACACAACTAAAACTCCGTATGTTAAAGCTATGGATTGTGGATTATTACAAGATGGAATCCTATCTTTAAACAAGGCATCAAGATGGACCCAGATAAAAAGTGCTGTCTAATCAAGCTGTTCAGGCATGCTATTGCTCACTTCTGGTGCAGGTGGGACTTTAAATTGGGCCTCCTGGTCAATTGGCAGGGACACGATCATTGCACCACAAATGTTTGCTCATTAGCTTCACATCCACAGTTGAGAATATGCTTCACAGAATTAACATTTGGGTAGATTCCTTCGGTAGAGAAGCATTTACTGGAAATACCTGATATGATATTATGAGCGAGTCAGGAAGGATGAGTAGATTCCAGACAAGGGGTGAGAGTGACTGCCCTTGACATCATAGCTGCAACTGACAGAATAGGGCATCAAGAAACAGCAGCACTCAGCAGCAATCAAGGGAAAATCTCTCACCTGGTTAGAGTAATACCTAGCACAAAGCAATTTCGCTATGGTTGTTGGAGGTCAATTATCTCAGTCCAAAGACATAGCAGGAGTTCCTCAGTGGAACTTAGGTTCACCACCTTGAGCTGTTTCACCAATAACCTTCCTTCCATCATAAGGTCAGAAATAGAGTTGTTCACTGATTACTGCACAACGTTCAGCACCATTTGCAACTCCTCAGATACTGAAGCAATCTAAGAGCAAGTCAGAAGTTGGGACATCTACAACAAGTTGCTCACTCCTGACTCACCAAAGCCTGTCCACCATCTACAATACAACAGTCAGGGGTATGATGGAATACTCTCACTTGCCTGCACGACTGCAGCTCCAACATTCAAGAAGTTTGAGACCATCCAGGACAAAGCAATCCACTTAACTGAATCAGCTACCACTTTAAACATTCATTCCCTCTGTGTACACTGTCTAAAAGCTGCACTGCAACAACTCACCAAGGCTCCTCTGACACCTTCCAAACCCACAACTTCTAACACCTAGAAGGGCAAGGGTAGCAACTGCGAATAAAGACTGACCACATGCCAAAATATAGGGAACTATGCAATCATTCCTTCAGTCATTGAGTTAAAATCCTTCCTAACAGCATGGTGGGTGTACCTACATCAAATGGGCTTCAACAGATCAAGGCAGTAGTTCATCACCAACACCTCAACGGCCATGAGGGCTGGGCAATAAATGCTGGCCCTGCCAGCCCATAACCTACAAGCAAATAATTAAAAATATTACAATCATACTTACACCTCCATTCAAGACTTCACAACTGGTACCCAAATTCATGTTGCTTTGAAGTACTACACTAAAACATATTGCTATCAACTTGATTCCTAAGGAACTGCCTTCTATAAGTTACTAATTAGCATTGCATGTGTGCAATGAAACCCAGATGTACAAACCAATAAGAATGTTTTAATTTTCAAGTCTTCTGAACGTGAACACGTGCAAGTCTTAAAAGGCACAACTTAAAACACTCGCATATGAGAGCTAAACAATAAAGGCTTATGAACACACTTCATGTACTGTCATTTTTAGTGACATTTGTAGTTCATCAATGGCAAACAGTACAAGTGATACTCAACAGTGTGGCTATTGCACTGCCCCATCAAAATTTTGCAAGAAAGCAGTTTGTGGAGGGCACAACAAACTAATAAAGGGGAAAAAATTTGTACTTGTTAAGTGTTTTTCATTACCTCAGGATATCCTAAAGCGATTTACAACGAAAGAGGAGCTTCTGGATTATACTATTACAATTATGATGCTCTGAGCCAAGATCATTTACTACTGTACTGATCCCATCCTTTATTAACATACCCACACCACCTCCATTTCTTATCTTCTTGTACTTGGGAAATGTCAAATAGCCTTAAAGATTCAGATCCCAGCTGTAGTAACTTTACAATCATGTCACTGTAATACTTAACATTTCATACTCATCTATTTTGATTTCCCCAATCAATTCATCCATCATGCAACAAATGCTCATACAGTGCATTCTTATAAAGAGATTTGAATTTTTTTCTTTTTACCATTTCCCCAATTCTAACTTTATTTGCTAGCGTAATCTTACATTTGTTCATTCTGTCCCTTCCCCTCTCACTCTAGCTATTATAACCAGTAATTGTCACACGGCAACATTCCATGTCTTACCTCTTCAATATTCAAATTTCATGAACACTCCCCCCTAACTATTTAGTTTAACATCCTTTCTATGGTCCTAGTTATACAATTTGCCATACAGTTCAGGTAAAGGACATCCCAAGACCTTACTAATGCAAGTGTTTCATGAATCAAAACTTATTTCTCCCACACCAGTCTTTAAGTTCCACATTCAAGTCTCTAATCTTATGTACTCTTTACCAATTTTTGTGGTTAGATAGTAATCCAGAAATGCTTACTTTTATAGTTCTGCTTTATTTTAAAATTGAGCCCCTAGCTGCTCATACTCCCTCAACAGAAACTCTTTCTTAGTCTTACCTGTACCTTGGTACCTACATGGACTGTGACAACAGGATCTCTCCCTTCCACTCCAGTTCTAAGGAGACATCTTTAAGCCTGGCACTGGGTAGGCAACACAGCTTTCAGCACAGTCACATTCAACAGCAGAAAGCCACAATTATCCCCATAACTATACTGCCTCCAATTACAATTGTATTCATTTTTACTCTCATTTTGAATGATTCCTTGCATCACAGTGCCATGGTCCCTGTACTCGACCACAAAAGCTACAAGAACATTGAACATGCTGAAAATGTGCAAGACCTGAGGCTCCTTCTGATATACTGTACCTGCCTTCCTATCAATGCTATCAATTTTAAAAACTGTTTAATATCTTGACAGTACTAAATTGAACTACTATATCTGCTTAGAGGGAGAAAAATACTCAACCTCACCAAAAAGCAACCTACTCTCCTAATTAATCCTATCAGGCATCAACTTTCATGTACCATCTTCGACTCCCTTTCTTGGGTAACTCTTTGACAGCATCTCTCCCTCAGCGTGCCAAATTGCTCCATGACAAAATTCTCAGAATTAAGTACTTGCCCTTGTCGATACTTACTTCATGCATTTGCTAAACCTCCTATATTTGTTTTAGTGATCTAAAGTCAGCTATTGCTGGCTAGAAAACCTGTGCTACTGACCTATTAGTTAACTAAAGCTACCCTGTCTCTTAGCAAGGGAGCACTCATTTGTCACTGACTGAAACTGGAAGAAATTATAAATTACTGTTACAGTTAAATGTTAAATTCAAATTTGATTTTGTCAAAATTCCCTGACTTAACAAATCCCCTGAGTTAAACATCCAACAGAAACTGTTCTTCTTCATCTCTGAGTTCTTTACCTGAAGTCATATCTAACCCACAACGCAACAATTTAGACCAGCAGAAGCCATGTAGGCAGGTTCTGAATATACCCCAATTTGAACAGGGATCAAACCTTGCTGTTGGCAACAATGTGATCATTGTTTAGCCAATGGAGCCAATGTACATGTTTACATGTATTTTGTAGCCAGAAATTATAGACAATCACGTTAAGAGCCTCCAGTGAAAATCACCAGTGAAGAATCTCTCTTCCTCTTCTCACCTTGCAGTTCATGAGTGTTAGAAGGATTTATAAGTCAATACCCATTTGGCCACTTTATGAAGCATCTCCCATGGCCTTCAAGTGCTGCAGTTTGACTTGAAATCTGCAGAGGCATGCACCCTACCCATGCTGTATCAAGACCTCCAGAATCTACTGTATTGCTTAAAGGGATCATAACGTTTTGAACTGTGTTTTTGTCGGAAGGTTGCGGTTGTCAAAGCTACAGGACGGAGGTTTGATTGCTCCGTGGTTATCCTGCCATTATCAACTTATTGAAAGTTTGCAGAATAGAATTTCAGTTATAAGAATTAAACAAATATTCCTCAGAGCCTCCTGGAAGCTGTTTGCATTGACCGGTATCTTCAGAAACTCAGCAAGATACAATTCCATATCCTGTGATATTACTGATTGTGAAGACTGCTTAAGTGAACTGGCCAGTACATTATTTCCTTCAGATTTATCCCTCAAATGTATCTGGTTGTCTTTGTGTGAATGGGGACTTGAATAACTGAAGATTGGGTTTAAATCACAGACATTTATTAGAATACCTGGTTGTTTAACTTTGCTCTGCTAAAGCAACTGCATAATTAATAAAGCGCTAATTCTTTTCTTTACGCTGTAAACTTGTTGTCTGCATTGGTCACCCACACAGTTCTGTATTGATTGTTTAAAAAGTCTGATTTGGAACCAGTGGAGCAATTTTAAGGGTCACAGTGTTTTAATTTTATAAAGTTGCAAATACAGAGATAGGGATGCTGATTTGATTTGGCTGTCCGTCTCTGCATCGTAACATATGAAACGCCAGGGGTACACAGTTCTATCTGGACAAGATTATATTGCTTTTGGAGCTCTGAGATTGTTAGATTATCGAAATTGAGTGGCACCATAAATCTTTGAGCTAAGAAAAAACTGCCTGATGACAGCCGTCAGATTAAAGCAGCACAGCCAGAAATATTCAAAGCCAGCAAACAAAAAATTTCTCTCTCCCTTCTCTCTATGTGAACAAAAATAAAAAATATGTCAAGAAATTTAAAAGAAAGAATTCTATCACAAGAGAAGATTTTGGTCCTCTGAATCAAAGAATGACTGTTGTGTCACAGACAGTAGCA
The DNA here is from genome assembly GCF_021869965.1 of Rhincodon typus. Taxonomy (NCBI): domain Eukaryota; kingdom Metazoa; phylum Chordata; class Chondrichthyes; order Orectolobiformes; family Rhincodontidae; genus Rhincodon; species Rhincodon typus. The sequence goes on along the minus strand of NC_063339.1, from coordinate 76,194,181 downwards.
TTTCACCATCGCTAAAATCAAAAGAACGGACAGAAATAACTCTTCACCTTTTGATCTTCAGAATTTTGTCTTCCCTGTCTATAATTTTCCACCAAATGTCAAACCTTCTGTCTTTTGCCTGTCTTATCCATGAATGAATCCATGCAGTTGGGATTTTAAAATAGTATAGTTTAAGTCACAGAGTAGTAAATTAGTAGTTTTTTTGTCACTTGTTTTTTAAAAAAAGCATATTTTCAATAAATAGAAATATTTTATTGTTAATGACAAAATCTGGTATGAATTGTTTTTGTCTGGTTTGGCAATCCATCAGGCTAATGGGTCACCTTGGAGGTTTAATTGAGTATTTACGCATGAGTGACATTTTGCAGAACACTGTAGCTCAGTTATCAGTGCATTCTTCCTGGTTAAGTTGTAACATTAGCCATAGGAACTCTTTTTGCCATCTTTACTCATATTATATTTTCGTTGGTCAAAAAGTATCACTCAGAATTAAAACTAACAATTGATCTAGCATCAAATATCCCTAGCAGAAGACAGTTTGGAATTCTATGTTCCTCAGCGTGCAACAGTGTTTGCTGACTTCAAGTCCAAAAAGTTCTACCTCTAATTATTAGATAATGCGCCTACCTCTAGACACCTAACTAACAGAAATAGCTTCTGAAGAAGGGTCACTTCACCAGAAATGTTAACTCTAATTTTTCTCCACAAATGCTGCCAGACCTGTTGAGTTTTTCTAGCAATTTCTGTTTTTGTTTCTGATTTCCAGCACCTGCAGTTCTTTTAGTTTTTTGTGTTAGAAATAGTTTCCCTCTACCTATTTCCCCACAGTATCCTGAAATATTTGATCAAGTGACTTATGTTTTACGTTTTAAATACAACACAAGTTAAGAAAAAACAAAATACTGTTGATGCTGGAAATTTGAATCAATAGAAAAATAACTGAAATATTCAGCAGTTCAAGCACCATTTATGGCAAGAAAAAGAGTTAATGTTTCAGGTCAATGACCTTTTATGAAATTCTTAATATTTCCAACACTCTTTGCTATTATTCTGCTTTTTTTGTTGTTGTTAACTCTCTGTTGTTTAACTTGGAGCCCAGCAATTATTTCACGGAATTCCCATCAAGGCCCTGTATCCTTCCAGAGGCATAGAGCAAGGATTAGTAATAGCAGCCAGTGTGTCTAACCAAGGCATTTTTTGGTTGAAGAGTGGCTTGAGGGTTCTTGTGGAAAGGTGGCAGTGTCCCAACTCCGGTCGGGGAGGCCCAAGTTCAACTCGTATCTGCTCCAAAGATGTATAATAACATCCCTGAACAGGTTGATTCGAAAATATTCAGTCTTTTGGAGATAAAGATCAGCATTAGAATAGCCTGCTTATCATCTGTGCCTTTATATGTTTTAGTATTCATGTATATACCTGGATCTTTTTGGACTCCAGTACTTCAAGATTTTTCACCATTTAGAAGATACCTGGTTTCCTTCTAAGGTCCAAAATGGATCACCTCATATCTGCCAATGCAAGTCAACAAAGTAGACGTAGTAGGGGAATAGGACTTGCTGGAGTTAGGACACAGGCCATGTTTTGGAATGGCCTCAAGTTTACGGAGGCAACAGTATAGAAAATCAGTGCATTGAAATAGTTACAAAGGCAGATGAACTGAGATGAGTGAAGTCGAAGTATGATAATTGTCTTCATTTATGTTCTACCTAAAGGCAGGTCCTTGGCTCATAGTCTTTCCATGGATCTCCACCTAGTGCCACTTCTTTCATTTGCCAATAACTTTGTTCAATTTCTAAGCCATCCAACTTCAATATTATCTTCCTTCCTCTATTTTATTTGAAGTCTATCCTTCATTATGTCTCTTACAATATATCCTAGTCAGTGATCTGCATTTTCCTAATTACGTTCAATAATTTTTTTTGTTCAGTCACTCCCCCCCCACCTACAGCATTTGCTATTTTTTATGCCTAGCAGATTCTTTCAATGCTCCTCCAAACCAACATTTCAAAGGTCTTTAGCAAGTTGGTCTTCCCCTTTCACAAAGCCCACATCTCTCAAATCAAGCTCTTCACAAGTCACTTTTTCAGTTGTTCATTCAGCTTTCTGGTTAACAACTATCACTTCTGATCAAATATGATCTTTCCCATTGCCCTCCGTGTTCTTATTTCTTTGTTGTGTCTTCTACCTGCAAATCTTATCATTCCTTCTAGTACTTTTTCTCCTAATATATGCTTATTTCTTGGTGATTTTTAGATGTGATGGTTTTGTCAAGTTTGCTTTTCCCCCATGGTGTCATTACTCTATTAGCTTTTGTAGTCTTTCTTCTGTGGTTGCTACACATGCTTATCATCCGTAACTCTACCTGATGCGAGTCACCCGCTAATCGTAACACCAGATTCTGCCTCTTCAATTTATCATTGCCTTTGCATAGGCAATGAACACCATTTCTAATTTTGAAGGCACTAACCTCCTTTTCCAATTAGACAAGGTTCTGCCTTATTTTTGCTGTTTGACCCACGTACAGATTTATTGCAAGTCATCCCCAGTGTACTCCAATGGCTTTCAGCACTGTCAAGAACTTGATCCAGTCAACCCGATGAAATGTTTTCTCAAAATCTACAAAACAAGCACATAATTCCTGTCCAAACTCCTGATCAATTACAATTCATCGATCTCAACATGTCAGTTGCTTCTCGTTCCTCTTCCTCCTTGAAATCCAAACTGGTCATCTCTGATGTAGTTCCGTGCCTTCACACAAGTTTGTTATAACCTCCAAAACAACTTTCCATGCATGGACAATCAGACTACTTCTATAAAAGTTAGTAATTCTATAAAAGTTAGAACATCGACATGCGTTTGACTTCTAGTGATAATCATTACTGTCTGCATGAAGTCCTTTGACCATTCGCTTGATAGTAAATACTTTAGGACAGTTTGGTAAACACTGATGTTAAGTTTGCTTCCATGTTTTAAATCAACAGGCAATCATATAAAGGTGGAAACTGAGAATCTTAGACGGCATGAATATGAAGTTGGAAGGATCAAGTGAAACGCCAAGGGTGCACATAGACTGGTTCATTTTCTGATTGTTGCCAGGGACAGACTAGAATTGATTCCTGAGAAACAGATTCTGGAGTGGTGATTGAAAGTAATGGCAGCAGTTTACATAATATTTAAATGAAGGATATATCTGCTCATCCAAATAGGATGCTAGATAAGCTGCCTGATAATTTATCAACAGTGAAGGAGTTGAGGCAGGTATTGGTAAGATAGAACTGGGTGTTGTCAACATACATTTGAAAATTATACCAAGGCTTCAGATAGTGATGCTAAGGGGCAGCTTTTAGATGAAAAATAGAAGGAGGCTGAGAATTGAACCTTTGGACACTCAGTGGTAATAGTATGTGAACAGAAATGTGGATTGAAAGTGATAAGGGAATGATTAAGGATTACCTTATTATTAACATAACAATATGGATAATGAGCGCTTACAAGCTGAATAGCTGGTTGCAGAAGTAGATAGGAAAGTTTATACAGAAGGAGAGATGGGAGCCGGGTGGAAGGAAGATAGTAAAGTTAGGGAAGGAAACATTAAAAGTTGAGAAGGAGGCCAAAATTGGAGAGAGGTGAGAAGTTGCTAGTGCAGAGACAGGGGAAGAAAGCAGAGACAATACGCGAGAAGTCTGGAGTGACGTTTGGGTGTGTAGTACAAAACTAAAACTTTAAATGAGAGTCAGAACTCTGCAATACAGTTAGAGGAGGAGGAGGAGTTCCCAGGAGGAGTTGCAACAGTTTGATCTGAGCAAAATGGCAGAGGATATAGTCAGGTAGGGATGCTTTATTAAAGAGTACATTATTGTTGTGTAATAATATGTATATACCTTTAAAGGGAGTACCTCTTAAACAACTTGTCAGCCTCCACTTCAATTATCCACTTAACAGGGATGTGAGACATTAGTTCCAGTTTTCCAATGAGGTGCGCAGGACAGGGAGACAGCTCTTTCCCTTTACTATCATAACATATGGAAGCTTTTGAATAAAATTATAATTTTACCTTGTAGAAGTTTATCAAGTTCTTTCGATCCCGTTGTGACCTGAATGATTTCTGAGCGCCTCTGGTGGAACTCTGTAGCTGTAGTAAAGCCCATTGGCACAAGTTTAGCTGCTTCAGCCTAAAAGAAAACAAAGATGTGACAGGGTAGCAGCTGGTAGCAAAGACATCCAAATTTAACCTCAAAGCTTACAACAAAATGTTAATAAAAACGACGCATTTCCTTTTTAAATACAAAGGCCCACAAACTCTGCCAACATCATTAAATGTTACTTGATAATTTAGGATTATTAAATCCAGGATTCTCTCTTCAAGTTTTCAGGAGTTCAATATTGGCGCCAAAGGCTAAAATCCAATAAAATATTCATTCTGGAAATAATTTCCTGTCCTTTGGTGCACTTAGCCCACTTCATTTATGTTATTGTGCATTTATGAAACATGCTAGTGTAAGAACAATGTATTATCACTCTTAAACAAAATGTATTTATTTTCAAGAGCCGCCTGTTTGGAACACAACATGGTCTTTTACCTGTTGCTAATTAGAGATTTAACTATGCTTATGATCTTCAAAATATTTCTAACTCTCAGAATTGTTCACGTGTGTCCATATTGCGTTTTTGATCAAAGACAAATATCACAGAAACTGAATTCAACAGTAAAGAGGAACAAGCTTACTTTGTAGGGAGAAAACAATTTAAGAGAGAATTATTAATGATTCTCAGAATGCCTCAGAATTACTTTAAAATTTATATCACATTTGTATTTTGTTAGCAAATTAAATAGTCCACTTACATTCAGAAAGGTTTCAGAAACAGTTATAAGATGAACAACAAATTAACTGCAGCAACTGTGATTGCTCTGTGACAGCACTGTGATCAGTGAAAGTTAATGGGAGATTTAATAAGGATATTCAAAATGATGAAGAATTTTGATACAGTACATAAGCAAGAAACTATTTCTACCAAGAGGAAGTGTGTTAATCAGAGGATACTAATTTAATCAGCAAGAGAGTGATAGGGGAAATTAGATTTTTTTTAAAATGCAGCTGGTTGTTCTCATTGGGAATGCTCTGCCTGAAAGAATGATGGAAGCAGAATCAATATTAACTAACAAAAAGGATGCCGAAAAATATTTCCATGGAACAAAATTCACAGGGCGACAGGAAATGAGAACTGGACTAATTTGTTTGGCAATTTCAAATAGATGGCACAAACACATGAGCTGAATTGCCTTCTTTTATGTTATACAATTATTCCAAGTTTAAAAACTGGTTATTTATTCAACGTATTTATGCATTAGTAATCATCCAATTCCAAGAAAGGAGAGAAGCTATGGATCTCTTAGTTTGTGAGGATTATTAAAAAAGTATAAACTATTCTATAAAGTACCAGTAAGAAGAGACTGGCTCGCTTTCATTCAAAACAATCTTATAAATCATCTAAGCTGTGCCTTTGTGTTCCTCCTAAGCTATGTTCCCCATAAAATGGACAAGCAAATTTCAGTGTCTATTTTAAGGAAGGGATATTACTGCAATAGAATTACGCATTTTCTGGTTCATTAACTAAATGGGTTCAAGCCAGTTGGATGTCATCATCTTGCGTACTGCCATGCAAAATACACAAAACTAATGGTACGTGCCTTGTATTTTAAGAGCAGTTCTGGGATAGTCATTGTAGTTAGTGTTAGACAGAGGGCATTTTTTACACTGGGGAGAGGGGACACAAGTTTCTAGCAACATAAAGAAATCCTTGCACTCTAGTCACTGTGAAAGTGAAGTCTAGGATTTAGTAAAATTTATGCAGGGCAACTTGTACTAATATAGAAACAAAAAGTGCTGGAGAAACTCAGCAGGTCGGGCAGTATCTGCATAAGGAAAAACCCGTTATGACTCTGCTTCAAGAAGTTCCAAGGGCTCAAACATCAAAATTTGTTTCTCTTTTTACAAATGCTGCTAAACTTGCTGAATTCCGCAGCATTTTCAGTATTTATTTCTGATCTCCACTTTATTTTTAACTCATCTGTGCCTTGAACTCTGATGCTAGGCTTCAGTGATGGGATATGGGAGTAGGAATTGAATAAGACTTCATTTTAGTTCAATTTATTTGCTATATTTTGTAAAATGTTACATCACTGAAGTAACTAGTCGAGTTAGGATGAAAAGGTCAACATGTTCCAAATTAATTTGGTGGAACAGGGAAGAAAGCTGCAGTAATTGGTGGGCCAGAACAGGGTGGTCCTTTGAAGGGAGATAGAAACTAACTTGCAAGGTTGGACAAGGACCACAAATAATGCAAATGGTTCTGAGGAAAGGGTCGGGAACAGTACACAGGCGGATGGTTCAAATTTAACAGCCATTGTAGACTTGATTGTTCAAATGGCCTTCTTTATCTTCTCAGATTGCAAGCATAAAAACCTTATTCCAGTCATTGGAATTTTAACTGAGGAAATCATATAGATAAGTACTTTTTTCCAAAAGACATTGAGCAATACCTTTTTCAACAGAAGGGGATGTGAAATGTTAACATAAAATTGTAACTATTATAAACATGCTTAAGAAGGCCATTATAAATGTTTACCTAGGAAACTTTCATAAATGTAGGCATGAAAATATTGACAGGGCTTGACTTGAGAAAACAAAGTGCAAACCTTAACTTATATTTCTATATTTAATATTCTGAAATATCCCATGGCGCTTCACAGGAGCTCACAAAACAAAATATGATGCTAAGCCACATAAATAGATATTAAGTAAGAAGGCCAAAAAGCTTGGGGAAAGAGATAGGCTTTACGAATTGCCTTATAGGTGAAAAATGAGGTAGGTGTCTAGCTCCCCAGCTACAGAAATTACAGGGATAGAGTGGGAGACCAGGAAGAATTGGAAAACAATGAAATAGTTTTAAAATCAAAAGGATGCTTGGCTTGTAGCTAATGCAGACTAGTATGCACAGGAATGATAGGTGAACGGGATTTGAGTTAAGACACACAGCAAAGTCTCAAATCACACCTAGGCTGCAGACAGGTTGAAAAGAGCAAGGAGGAAGTTTATCTTTGTCATGGTCACACAGGATATAATTTGTGACTCTGACTTTTGCTTCTGGTTGGAGGGATTCAATCATGGAGTGCAGGGAAAGATTTGGAAGGCAACAGCACGTTCAAAGGTCCTGTTGAAAGTGCACTATCAGTAAGCTTGCATGGTTAGGGAGGAGAGTCACATCCAGAATGAGACACAACCCAAGTGGTACATAGCTTGGTTAATTTGGTGGCAACATGGGAATTAGTGTAGAGGGGAAGAGGTGCTTTCTGCTTACTTTTTTTCTGGCTCAGCTTGTAAGTTTTGTTTAAACAGGATTAAATGAAGCCCAGGATCAGGGGCCAAGCACAAAGCAGTGACATCACAGGTAAACCATAAGTTCACTGGTTGATGATAGCCACTAACTTGACTATGATAGCTTACTTTCAGAGTGAAGGTAAATAGGGGAAATATTTACAGGCTACAAACTAAAAGACCAGTATGAAATTTTTAAAAATTAAATTAAGAATTAAGCAATCAAATTAAAGATGCCAGACCAGACAATGTGTTGTAACTACAAGATGTGGGAGCTGGCGGACCCCATTGTGGTTCATAGCGACCACATCTGTAGCAAGTGTTCGGTGCTGGAGTTGATGAGTCTGAGCTTTGAATATTGCAACACGTCAGGAACAGAGAGAGTTACCTGGATACTGTGTTTCTGGAGGCAGTCACACCCATTAGATTCAGTCAGTGGTCAGGAAAAGGACAGTGTGACTACAAATGGGGCAGGTAGAGGGATCCAGGAAGTAGTGCTGAAGGGGTCTCTGCCCTTGACCTCATCCAACAGGTTTTAGAATTTTCTCCCTGTGTGGTTAAGAGCAGGGGATGTAGGGAGGATGAGCAAACTGGCCATAACACCGTAGTCCAGCAAGTCAATCATGGGGGGTGGGGGGGGGGCGCGGCAGGGAGAAGAGAAGAGAGAAATGTAATTGTAATCGGGGATAGTATAGTCAGAGGAATTGACACTGTTCTCTGCAGCCAGGATCAAGAGTTCAGAAGGTTGTGTTGCCTGCCTGGTGACCAGGTTAAGGATATCTCATCTGAGTTTACAGGAGCTTGGATTGGGAGGAGAGAGATCTATTTGCTGTACTTTAATTTGTGCAGTATACGAAACAATGTAACTGAGCTTGTAGTGCAGATTGAAATTGGCAGGTAAGATGTTATAGGATCACAGAGATATGGCTCTAAGGGGATCAGGGCTGGAGTCTAAACATACAGGTCCTATCAAAAGGACAGACAGATGGGCAGAGGGGGACAGGGTTAGCAAATGAGAGAGGAGGCAAAGAAATGATGAGAGGCGACAGCCTGGTGGTATTATCTCTGGACTCTTAATCTAGAGATCCAAATAACGTTCTGGGAACCTGTGTTCAAATCCCACCATGGAAAATGGTTAAATTTGAATTCAATAAAAACAAATCTAATAACCATGAATCGATTGTTGATTGTCAGAAAAACGCATCTGGTTCACTAATGTCCTTTAGGGAAGGAAAAGGTCGTCCTTGCTGACCTGTGACTTTAGACCCACAGTGATGTTTTCTTAACTGCCCTCTGGACAATAAATGCTGGCATTAGCTAGCAATGCCCTCATCCACGAGTGAATAAAAAATGAATAAATAAATCGATAGCAAGAAGTGCTAAAGTCAGAAGGCTCAGAATCTGTGTGGGTATGGGGGTGTGGGTAGATTTGAGGAACCACAAAAATTTAAGAAAAAACATGCTGATGGGAATTGTGTACAGGCCTCCTATCAGTAGTCAGGATGTGGGGAAGAAAATAAATCAAAAGATGGAAAAGGCATGTAAGAAAGGCACTATTATAATAATCCTGGGGAACTTCAAAAGGAAAAGCATACAATGTGATGAAGATTATGGGAAGCTTTGAAAAACCAGCAGAGGGAACTAATAAGCAGCAAAAAGTTAGGAGATATGAAATACGAGAGTAAGTTAGCTAGTAATATAAAAAAAATTTCAAGCATTTTTTTCAGATATCTGAAAGGTAAGACAGAGACAAAAGTGGACATTGAACCACTGGAAAATGAGGCTGTAGAAGGAGTAATAAAGAACAAATAAATAGTGGAGAAACTGAACAAGTACTTTGCATCAGTTTTCATAGTGGAAGACATCAGTAGCAGACCAGAATTTCAAGAGAGTTGTGGTCAGAGGTGAGTATTGTGGCCATCAGTAAGAAGGTGCTAGGGAAGCTGAAAAGCCGGAAGGTGGATAAATTACCCAGACCAGATGGACTACATCACAGAGTTCTGAAGTAGAAACACACTAAAAAGATTGTAGATAAATTGGTGGTGATTGGAGGGTCACAGCGGATTGGAAAATGGTTAATGTAACACCCCTGTTTAAGAAGGGAGGGAGACAGAAGACAGCAAACTATAAGCTGGCTAGCCTGACCTCAGTTGTTGATAAGATTTTACAGCCCATTTCTAAAGGTGAGATTGCAGAGTGCTTGAAAGTGCGTGGTAAAAGAGGAGAAGCACCTGTCAAATCTCTTCGAATTCTTTGAGGTAATGAGCAAGTTAGACAAAACAGAGCCAGTGAACATGATCTTTTTGGATTTCCAGAAGCCATTTAACAGGTGCCGCACAGGTGGCTGTTAAATAAGGTAAGAGGCATGGTATTAGGGACAAGATATTGGTGTGGATAGCGGATTGGCTAATTGGCAGAAGACAAAGAGTAGGGATAAAGGGGTCTTTTTCAGGATGGCAGTCGGTGATCCGAGTTTCGCAGAGACTGGTGTAGAGATCACAACTATTCACATTATGCTTTAATGATCTGGACTAAGAAATGAGGGTGGTTGTTGCTAGGTTTGCAGATGACACAAAGAAAGGTGGAAGGACAGGTAGTGCTGAGGAAGCAGGGAGGCTGCAGGAAGACTTGGACAAGTTAGGAAAGTGGGCAAAGAGTGGCAGATGCAATATCGTGTGGTAAAGTGTGACGATATGCACTTTGTTAGGAAGAATAGAGGCGTAGATTATTTTCTAAACACACAAAGGGACTTGGGAGTCCTAGTTCAGGATCCTCTTAAGGTTAAATGGAGATTGAGTTGGCAGTCAGGAAGACAAATGCAATGTTAGCATTCATTTCAAGAGGGATAGAATACAACAGCAGAAATGTTCTGCTGAAGGCTTTGGTCAAACTGCATTTGGAATATTGAGAACAGTTTTGGGCCCCATATCTAAGGAAGGATTCGTTGGCATTAGAGGGGTCTAGGAGGTTTACAAGCACGATCCCAGGGATGAAGGGCTTGTTACATGAGGAATGGTTGAGAACTCTGGATCTATACTCAATGGAGTTTAGAAGCATGAGGGGGGGGATCTCATCAAAACTTAAAGAATACCAAGGGACCTACATAGAGCGGATGTGGAAAAGATGTTTCCACTAGTAGGACAGACTAGTACCCGAGGGCACAGCCTCAGAGGGAAGGGGCAACCCTTTAGAACTGAGATGAGGTGGAATTTCTTCGACAGGAGGGTTAATCTGTGGAACTCTGCTGCAGAGAGCTGTGGAGGACAAGTCATTGAGTGTATTTAAGACAGAGATATATTGGTTCTTGATCAGGCAAGGGTTCAAACATTATGGGTAGAAGGCAGGAGAATGGAGGCCATGATTGAATAGTGGAGCAGACTCGATGGGCGAAATTGCCTAATTCTGCTCCTATATCTTATGGTTTTTGGAGCAATGATGTTTATAGAAATAGTATGATTTGTGGGGAAAAAAAAAGTGTTAGACCCAGCTTCTCTTCTTCCTCAGCAAACCAACATAATATCAGAATCATTTCACACTTTCCATAGTTTTGATCTAATCCAAAGTGAAGATTCTATGACCTGCTGGTAGCCCTTCTAAAAAAAAAGGGCTGGACTTTCTCAACAAATGCTTGCATGGTTCTACTGTATGGGTAGGGAGGCTTTTGCACTGCAAATTAATTTCCATTGGCTCGGCAGAAGAACCCACACAGCTTAATGATAACTTCAACTTCAGTAATTAGTATTTTTAGGTTTTATGGTCATTTTAAGTTAAAATTTTGATAACTTTATAATTCAATGTAGAATTATACAATCCTATAATCATGTTCCTATAATTAGTGCCCCTGGCAAAAATATAATTTATTTTTAGTTACTGCACAGCTGTAATCTGAAAAAAAAACACAAAGCAAGCTCTCAACACTTTCTCATATCATTTTAATGTTCTTTTGAACGAATTCCATTACCAGTTCCAGACCACACAATGAATATCCCATGTATGGGTACAACATTCATTTCAAACTTCTAAGTTTATTGTCCCAGCTGGTAACAGGTCGAGTGCTGTAAATGGCATGAGTAACCCTAAGACTAGACAAGGGAAAATTAAACAAATCATCTTGGTTTTCACTCCTGAATCAGAAATCAAACTGTAGGCCTGAAACGTCAGCTTTCCTGCTCCTCTGATGCTGCTTGGCCTGCTGTGTTCATCCAGCTCTACACCTTGTTATCTCAGATTCTCCAGCATCTGCAGTTCCTACTATCTCTCAGCATAAAAAGAGCAACCTGTTTTAAATCTCCCTGATGTAAATAAAAAATTGGTGAAGATGTAAAACAATGTTATCCTCCAACGTCAATGCAATGATTCCCGTCGAAAATGCACAAGCATTGGTACCCAATAAAAATCACATTGGTAGCAAAGCCCTTCAGAAGAATGCCAAAATAGCATGTCAACCTGCACTGCCCGAATGAATTTTTTTTTAAAGAAACTTCACAGGACGTAGGCAAAGCCTCATTTAACATCTAGTCCCAAAAATAAAACTGTTTCACCAAGACATCAGAAAGCTTATTAAAGCATATTGTAGAGGGCATTAACGTTTTTCGGAAAGGTTGGGAAAGCAGAGATATAGAGTAAACATTAATTAGGTAACTGTATGATCAGAACTAATTTCACAACAAGTCATGAACAAATTAGAATACTTTATGATGCTCATCAGCAGCCCTGCACACTTGACAAACCCCCAAAATTCTAAACTATGCATTCAAATAAAACTGAATTGCAATTAATTCAAATAGGGTGAAGCTGTAATAATAAGAACACAAACAAATGCTCTGCTCACCATTTGGGAAACACACACTGATAAGGAATGAGCACCTCTACAAAGTACAAGTCCCATGCAGTTCTGGACTGCTTCTAACATGTAAAACAGGCCAATAAAACCACAAACATTTGTTAAATTCAGCAAGCCTCACATAATTCGCATATGAAGTTACTGAATACCATGTTCATTCCATTATTGGTTGAGCTGTTTTTACTTGTTGAACTATTTATTCCTCACGATTGTGCAGTAACCCCGACTTGTGAAATACGTTCAATAAAACCACATGCAGAATCCACCATTTTTGAAAAAATTGGAGAATTCATATTTAAAACATGTTATATTAAAGTCAGTTCATGAAACGATGTATTACAATCCCGGCAATTTATGCAACCCACCAATAACTGCAATTTACCACCACCAACTGTTTGCTTTGTGCAAACATCCATGAAACCACAAGATGGAAGAAAGCAATCCATCGCTTTGCCCTCAGCCTGAGTTTGCATCATTCTCTTGTTTCTCTCTTTATGCCCCCTCAAAGTTTTTTTTTTATTATTCATGGGATGTGGGCATCGCTGCCTGGCCAGCATTTATTGCCTGTCCCTTGATGCCCTTGAGAAGGTAGTGGTGAGCTGCCTTCTTGAACCACTGCAGCCCACTTGCTGTGGTTTGACCCAAAATAATGTTAGGAAGGGAATTCCAGGATTTTGCCCCAGCAACAGTGAAGGAATGGCAATATATTTCAAAGTCAGGGTAACAAATGGCTTAGAGGGAAAGTTGCAGGTGGTGTTGCTCCCATGTATGTGCTGCCCTTGTCCTTCTAGATGGATGTGGTCGTGGATATGGATAGTGCTGTCTAAGGATGTCATAGAGTCAGGGTCGTAGAGTCATACAGCACGAAACAGACCCTTCAGTCTGACTAGTCCATGCCGAACATAATCCCAAACTAAACTAGTCCCACCTGCCTGCTCTTTGCCCATATCACTCCAAACCTTTCCTACTCATGTACTTATCCAAGTGTCTTTTAAACGGTGTAACTGTGCCCACATCCACCACTTCCTCAGGAAGTTCATTCCACATGTACACCAGCCTCTGCATAAAAAAATTTGCCCCTCATGTCTTTTTTAAATCTCTCTCCTCTCACCTCAAAAATATGCTCCCTAGTCTTGAAATCCCCCATCCTAGAGAAAAGACACCTACCATTAACCCTATTTATACCGGTCACGATTTTACAATCCTCTATAAGATCACCTCTCAACCTCCTACGTTCCATTAAAGGAAGGCCTCAGACCGTCCAGCCTTTATAACTCAAACCTTCCATACTTGGCAGCATCCTGGTAGACCTCTTCTGAATTCTCTCTAGCTTAATAATATCCTTTTTATCACAGAATTTCTGCAGTGCATCTTATAGTTACCACACACTGCTTGTCAATAATTTAACCTGATAACCCTGATAAATGTATGGTTGGTGCACTATGAAGAAGAAACAAGACAAGGGACTACTCGAATGAATGGCAGGATGCTAGGAGGCTCAGAGAAACAGACGGATCTTGACCAAATGTTGATACATTATGTTTAAGAATATTGTAAGAACGCAACATCAAGGTGATTTGTACCATGTTTATACTTTTATGGCTGACATTTTGTAATAGGTATTGGTTGTTATTTTTCTACCTCCAAACCTTTGAAAAAAAGTTTTCAATTTTCTTTTTAATATAGGGAAAGAAGTGCCAAAGGAATATGCAAGAACAAAAAGGAAGAATTATGACTACAAAAAGCTTACAGTTAAGTAGCTATTCTAATTGTATAAATTTATTATTGATATTAAAGCTATACTCAAGTTATGTTGGCTTCAGTATATAGTGTGTAAGCTGTAAAGTTTACATAAATAGTTAGCATATATGAAATTCTGAATTTTCCTTACTTTGTAGCTGTTTGAGGAGGAACCTTGGCAGCAAATCCTTCAGGTGTCACTTTTTTAAAAAACTGAAAGAGAGAAAATCTAATTCCATTCCTACCAGTATTTTCTCTGCTTTAGCTTCACTGATGCCCTTGATATTTAGTAGTTCCTTCTTTGGAGCATAGGCCACTGCCTCCACTGTGTGGAAACCTGCTTCTTCCAACTTTTTTACATCATTAGCACTGACTCCACATTGCTGAGAATAAAAGGAAAGGCAGTTCAATTTTATATAAATAACAATCTCTTTTTAAAATCTGATCAATACATGTTATTGCTAAAATATATGTACACAATAAATCAGTTACTTGCAGTTAAGGAATTAGAGGTAAAATGGAACCAAGAACATACCAAAAATACAATTCCATAAGATCTTTAATGGGTTTTAGAAATATGGAGGGAAGCGATAAGGAGCTTTGAAGGCAAGTTACTGAGCCAGAGAAGAGGCATTACAAACTTATGGCACAGTTGTAAGAGGTGTGCAAGGATAGAAAAACCTGGGGGTTCACATACATTTATCTTTAGAAGGTGTCTGGACAGCTTGAGAAAGTAGTTAACAAAGTAAATGGGATCTTGGTGTCATAAATGGAGATACGAGTACAAAATGGATCAGGAATGCTAAACTTTTTATAAAGTTCTGATTGGGCCTCAGTTAGATTTTTGGGTCCAATTCTGGTCATGATAAATTAAGAAGGATGTAAAGGTCCTTGAGAAGGTGCAGAGTATATTAACTAGGATGTTCCAGAGATTTAGGATTTTAGCTCCAAGGTTAGTGAGGAGAAGCTGGGCTGTTTCCTTTGAGAATGATGATTAAGGGGAGATTTTTAAAGGACTGCACAAGATCAGGACAAGTTTATACAAGTCAAAGAAGAATTGCTTCCATTAAGTAACCATACAAAGACAACAGCAGCAGTCTGAAATTTGTGACTCTATAGACAGATGCAGCTCTTTAACATCCCATTTGCAGCTCCCAACAATTTTGAGTTTGATCAAATTAACATGGGGAAAAAAAGGCCTAAAAAATGTCAAGAATAAAGAGGCATGTCCTTAAACGTTAAATCATTACAGTTTCAAATAATTATTTTAATGAAGAAACATAGTTATGCTCTAAATAAACTGCTCAAGTGGTCTAACTAAAACATGAATATGTTTAATATCTTTGCCTCAAAGAAACAAATTTTATTGCTAACCAATTTTTTTCTAATATGGTCAAGACAATAAATTAGTTTGAATATGCTGACACTTTTTTTTTTACACAAATCAAGAGAATCAACAGCCGAGAAAATTCTCCACAACATTAGATAAAGTTTGTTTTCATGCAAATTATTCAAAATCATTATTTAAACCGTCAACAAATAATTCCACTCTTCAAAGTTAGGTCTTTTATAATTTTGATTTTTATTATTATATATCCTATTTATTATGAGGATAATGAAAGTTGAGGCAACCAATGATTTCAAAAGAAAATCAGACAAACATTTGAGGAAAATAATACCTGCAGAGCTAAAAGGATCAAGTGGAGGAATGGATCTGACTGGACTGACATACACAATATGATGATATGAACTAAGTGGGCTGAATTGCCTTTTTCATGGCATAACTTGAACAATATGGGATCTCACAGAAAGAAATGGATACAGAAAGCCATTTTACTTTAAACCTAGCCAGTAGAATTATTCAAGATAATAAGGCGTAGAAGCTGGATGAACACAGCAGGCCAAGCAGCATCAGAGGAGCAGGAAAGCTGACATTTCGGGTCTGGATCCTTCTTCAGAAATT